>NC_140581.1:39148475-39786975 GCF_964204655.1 Triturus cristatus
TCAACACTGTGGGACCGCTCCCATAAGGAATTGAGGGGTGTTTAGCGCCTGGGGTGTCCCAAGGAAAACTAAATACATCTTACCCCGTAGGGTATTGTCCCTTTAGACGCTGGGCTCGCACTCAGGCCCCTGAACAAATAACCAAACTCCTCATGTGAGCGGAGTTCTGTTAATTAACCCCTTGCGTGCTCATGAGTCATGGTAGCCGTGTGCTCATGATGGCATGGAGCCGTCATGCCTCTGCCGCTCCGCCCACTCGGCACTAATTCCCCGCCTGTGCGGGCGAATTAATGAGTGGGCGGAGTCATGACGGAACCACGCCGTCACAAGCACACGCCGGCCTGACTCATGACGGCGTCGTACCGTCATGAGCGCGGTGTTCGCCCCGTAGCCCCCCTGCGCTGCGGCAAAGGGGTTAAGGCACCCGACTCTCAAAATTAAAAGCACAATGCCTTATGGCTAAATTCAAACTTCCCCCGAGTCAAAACCGCAGCCTGATCGCTTGCGCTGTCAGATTTGAAGAAACTGACTTGTCTGATGCGCTCCGGCTGGCGGTGGAGGGGGGGGGGGAGGACGGAGGGCTAAGGCGCGTGTCCTGAGAGGTGTGGGCCCCCGGCGGGTCGGAAGACAACGCCGGGAGCCACACAGGATAGCGATGGGTGCTCCCGCGGCTGGAAACACAGACTTAACAAAGGGAGCCGCGTAGGAGCGCTAAAAGCCCCGCGGCGTCCCTAATCAAACAACTGCTGTTAAAGTCAATACACAGTTAGACGCCAACCGCGAGAGAGCCGGAAAGCTCTTGCAGAGCTTAATTAAACAAAAACAATAAATACAAGTAAACACCAAAACACTTATCTGACGTGCTGCTGGAGCAGCGAGGAAAAAGGAGGCTAGAGAGGCTTCGCAGGACATTATACGACGGACTGATTCCTGAGTAGTGGACTTATTGTTGTTCTCTTCCCTATGTTTCATGGGAAATTGAGTTTTTTGTTCATAGTTGGCCATATGAAATGGCTGCTGGAGCTTGATTACTGTAATAAAAGCGAAGGAAGAAAAGCCTCATCCTCGCCTCCGTGTCCTGCCATAGAATTCAACATTGCCTCTCAAGCTGGTGTGCAGTTACTTAAGACAGATGATTCCTTCAGATTAAGTTTGATTACATCCTCCCTTTTATAGATTAACCTAGCTGGCCACTGTTGGCATCTTTTTTTGTAATTTTATTTTGAATAAGGAACAAGACATGTAAAGGACTTCCATATAGTTCCAGACATATAGTACCAGGCATTATCCACATCTTAAGTACAGTGACATATATGTAACTTATCTGTTATTCAACCAAGTGAGTATTTAGTATCTTGGGCTGTACAATATAACAATCACAATGCAACATGAGGTAATACAGGTCTAAGAACAAAACCCTTCCCATTCCTTCCCCCTAAAAAAAGAAAAAGAAGGAAACATGTCTGCCATATCTTGCAGCATAATCGCAATTACTGGTAATAAAGAATAGAGAAGGTCCCATTGTCAAACTGTCGGAGAAAAAAACACTGCTTGCTGACATTGTTTGGACTATGCAGGAAGGCAAGAAGTAGGAGACCTGTGAGGAGCGCTCACCTGATTTCCACCCCCCCCCCCCCAATCTCCAGACCTCATGCTAACCAGTCAACAGGGGCGCAGTGAAGGACTTCCAGCAGCGTGTTATCTGCTGTTCGTCCAGCAGAAGCGCTAGGTCCACCAACTGTGTTTCAGTTTAAATGTGTTGGGACTAGGGTAGAGTCGCAACATGCAATGTTCTACCATGTCACAGTTTGGATGCTCTGTAAGGGACACCCTCATTTCCTTCCAATAAGGGAACTGCGTGGGACAGGACCACGTGCAGGAGATCTGTGCAGTCAGTACGACAGCGTGGTCAGGAGGAAGGGAGGGCAGGGAATCTCCTGTGCAATTTTGAAGGCGTTGCATTTGCCCTATGGAGCAATGAGAACTGAATGAACTCGAACCTCATGTTTCTGGGTGTTAAGCTTGGCTATTGCAGTAAGAATTTACATTCTCTGTTATGGAGTATACAGCCAAGGTCCATTTCTCACATGGCCATCAGTGGTGTAAGTGAAATGTGTAAGTGAGAGCGTAGAGCCATTTGACTAAATGCTTGCCACTTCCGATGTCGTCTACTCCTTTACCAAACGCATGTGGTTTTCTCTAAACCTGTCGGTGTCCAGTCTGTACAAATGTAACATATAATATTAGTGTGTGTAATGAAGAGTCCCAGGCAGCCCATGGAGTTGTGTACAGTCCTGATGGGATAGTAGCATGCCATCTTCAAGGAGCTCACCAACTGTCTCCTACCAGGGCCCTAGATAAGGTCAAGTAGGAGTTTTAAAAACTCCCTGTGAAACAATTGCCAGAAGATTAACAAAATTATAAAGCAATTTGGGTAGCGTTAACATTTTTGAAAGGGGTAGTCTCCCTGTTACAGAGAGGGATAGGGTAACCCAGAGATTCACCTGTGCGTGGAGCGCTGAAACAGCTTTAAGGAGGCTCCCGTCTAATAGCTCCTCAGGGGACCTATAGACCTGGATGCTTAAATAGCCGAATGTGTCACTGACAACTGGCATGGTCTGCTCTCCCATATTTATCGTGTCTTGTGAGATGATATCTTGAAAGGAAAAGGCTTAGGACTTAGCGTGATTGACCTGGAGGCCAGACAGGGCTTTGAATGACTGCAGAAGGGCAGTAGCTGGTGCAAGATCCATACTAAGGCTTCAGAGATAGACTAGCATGTTGTCTGTGTATAAGGAGATTGAATGTGCTTGGGGCTCTGCAGGATGCACCAATCCTTAACCTCCTGTCGAAGATTTTGTGCTAGAGCCTCCATGGCCAGCACAAACTGCAGCAGGGACAATGGGCTATGTTCCTCTACCTATCATATGCTCCACGGAAATATGTGCACCCATTTTAGTTCTTGCCGTGTGTACAGCATATAGTTATTTGACCCACTTATTAAAGGTGGGGGTATATTGAAGATCTGCAGAACCATAAACCTATTATCCCAGTCTAAAGAATAGAAGGCCTGCTGTAGGTCCATGGACAGACAGCCAGCTTCTGCAAGGAGATCATGACCTATTTCTATTACATGATATAGGCGTCGAATGTTAAGTGATGCTCTACAATGTAGTACAAAGCTACATTGGTCTAAAAGCACCAAATTCGAAAGCATGGGGAGTATTCTGTGGATTAATACTTTGCTAAGAATTTGACATTCAGTAGTCAGGAGAGAGAGTGGCCTGTACAATGACATATCCATTGGGGACTGGCCAGGTTTAAGCAGTGAGGTGATCAGGGCTTGTTTAGTGGTCGGAGGTAATGTTCACACTTCTAGGGATGTGTTGTATAATTTTTCAAGCTTCAGGAACAGTCGGGTGGCAAAAGTAGAGTAGAATCTGATGGGCAGGGTGCCTATTCCCAGCGCTTTATTACGTGTCATCTCTTTTATGGAATTATGTCATTCTCACCTGGAGTCGGGGAGCTTCTACCTTCTCATGCTCAACCGATGTGATCTGTGGAAGTTTCAGGTTATTCAGGAAAACGTCTCTGTCCGAGACTGGAGGAGCTCGTCGGACCGCATATCTTTGTGTAGTAAGAGCAGAAAGCCGCATTCATGTCTACTTGAGTGGTGCAGGGTATCCCAGAAGGTGATATAATTTTCAGGATTGCCGTGGCGGTGCTATCATGTGATCCAATAGTGTTCTTGCTCTTTCACCTTTAGAGTGTATCTTCTGTGTATATGATTTATGATCAAAGGAGTCTCAACATCTCTAGCAGCGCCGCATGTGCTATTCATCCTGGAGATTTCCTAGCCGTGTTGGGTCACGTGCTGCCTCGTGTTCCTGGTGCTCTAACAGAGTTTCTGTACGTTGTAATTTCTGGAGCACAGTATGTCTAACTCCTTTTGTAGTAGCTATGGACATCCCATGTATCAATACCCTGAACGCCTCCCACCCAACGAGCGGCATGGAGACTGTTCTTTAGTTATGTGCAAAATACGCATCAATGACGGTCAAGTAGCGTGAGTTTCATTTGCCATGTCAGAATAGGGGTCAGGGCCCTACCCTAGGTCAGTACAATATCCAATGGATTATGGTCCAAAAAGATCTTTCCCAGATAGGTTGCCCCATAAAGTTCCCAGCCATGAGTGATGTGCATAAGATATGCTCTAACTGAGTATGGAGGCTGTGTGGGGGTGGGAGAGGGGAGGAGTATTCTTGCATGCCTCGGTTATGTTCCCTCCAAATATTGAGCAAGGACCAATTGGACACCCAACTCCCCAAGACTTTAGCTTGCTTGGTGGCTCTTGTGTGCGGCAGAGAGGGGGTGAGCTTGATCAGGCAGAACATCTAATACTACATTAAAGGCCCCTCCCATCAGCCAAGAAAGATGAGACCACTCAGCTAAAAGAGAGGACAGCCGCTGGAGCAAGAAATCTTGGTTGCATTTGATGCTTTTACCATGCCTAGAACTAGCATTCCCTCATCTAGTGATCCACATATAAATCCATAGCGCCCATTCACATCAATTTTAACGTCCTGTGCTTCAAAGGGAATCCCTGTCCGCACTCAGACGGCACAGGGAGGGGTGATCTTTAACTCCTCCCCCTGACACCATTAGAGTATGTTGGAGATGGGGCTCTCGTCTCAGAGACACATGCTTCTCACCTTCTGGACACCTCTGATAGCTCCCCTGCATCTGGGTCACATCAGTTGCACTATTCACAGTTGTCGCGGCTGACAGTGAAGCCGACTTGCCTACAGCCGGCAAACATGTTGTGGATTCCGGCACTTCCGTCATTTGTGCCTCGAGAGGCACACGGACCACCAAGGATAATCACGGCCATCGAAAGAGATCCTCACCAGGAACAGGCAGACCACCGGTGCGGGCAAAGGAGAACTTGTGCCAGCCGCACTGCTGGTAGCGTGAAGACCAGTGGGTACTGCAGAGTCGCCCTGTTCAGATCGGGGTGTTGGGGTGCATTCTTATGGGCTGTAATCTATAGTTTCAGTGATGATTCTGTGCGCCCGGCAGGAGCCTTAAGGAAAGCTGTTTGCCATCTTTGGCGGTTGGCCTCACCCCTACACTGTTGGCAGCTTATGCTTGTACTGTCTCCAGGGAGGTTTAGATGTTACTCGCCTTCTGCACAATGAATATTGTGCTGGCAATGGATAGGGCCATGAGGTGTTACTCCTGATAATTCCTGGTCACAAGAGCTTCTAAAGGAACTGGAGGCGGTCTTAGACCTAAGACTATTAAACTTCTTCTGCAGGAAGAAGTTCAAAAGGCTGCCTGACCCAGGTTCTGTTGGCCTTGGATAACCAGGGCTTGGTGGTGTCCTTGGACTTTTAATGGGATTGCTTCCTCATGCCGATTCTGCAGTCCCACAAGCAGTTCCTTTGATTTGTGAGGGCGGGGAGGGGGGGGGGGGGGGAGTTGGGGGTTTAGACTTAATTTTTTTAATTCATTGTGCTGCCCTTTCATCTAACCTCATGGTCAAGGACTTTACTAAAATGTGTGCCGTCACATCTGTTTTCGAGTATCTTCATATTCCTGTACCTCGATGACTAGCTGAAATGAGCCCATCTTCAAAAGCTAGTCTAGTGCTACCTGTAGGCAACTGTTTCATGACTGTTCACCTTGTGGTTCTTTCTCATTTAATGATCCAAAATCCCACCACTGTCGTTTGCTACCATAGTCTTTCTATGGACCAATATAGAATCCGTAATTAAGAATGGTTTCTTGTTTACTTTTTCCAATTGACACAGCCTTCAGAAAGCCCCAGGCTTCACGGCCCAAGGGGGTGAAACATGTGTTGGCGGTTCCTCAAGAGATTTGGATATCGATTGATCGCTTTGAAAATAAAAGTGGAGCTACTAACATACGGACATGAGAATGACTGATTATTAATGGGAAGACACTCCTATGCCTTCTTGAAAAGACTGTGATCCTGATATTTTGAATGCAAACGCTTGTTCTGGCCTTTCTGGTACAGAGACTGCTTGGGTTCTTGGTATTGTGCATCATATTGATGCCTCTGCCCAATGGCATATACAAGCCCTTCAGTATAACCCTTGCCTTAATTGGGCCCTGCACAGGGGCTGCCTTTCTGATATCTGCAATATCCCCTGCATGGTAAATGGATGTGTACTCCTGCCCTGAGTGCCTGGCTGTATGTGAAACTGGTATCCTGACATTTTACTTTGGCTCTGGCATTAATCTAGCATGTACAGAGCCCTAGGTCTGTCCATGGCAATGTGAAGTCCAGTTTCTGTAACATGGAGGAGCACACAAAGCATGACTTCATAATGGGAGGATGACCACTGACCAATCCTTGGGTGAATCTCGTATGGTGGTGGGAGAGAATGGTCTACTTGCCCCTTTGATATGTTCACCTCCTAACCTCGCACTTGCGTTCCGTGTATGTACAGTCAGTTTATCCAACATGATTAGTTGTAGAGTTGTGTGTGGTATGAGTTTAAGTAATGGAACCAGTGAGATCCATTTTGGACAGCTCCTGGTTAAGCATGACAAAAGATGGAGGGTGTTCCATCTTCCCCAGACTGTGGAACTGTGTAGCCTGTATTCCTGAGGCTGGAGATCTGGCACTGATCTGAGGGAGGGAGCACTGAGACAGGGCTGTGTTTAGGAATTTTATGAAGACCTTGTTAGCAAATAGCTGCTGATCAGTTCTTGCTGAGCACAGCCATTTGGTAGATGGTAGTAGTGAGAGGTGGAACAGCAATTCCTATTGTTGTTGATTTGGAAGTTTCTAGACTGAGCCTTCCCTTTTGTCCCAAATTGCTGCTTCAGGAAAGTTGATGACCGCGAACTGCAGTAATCCCCCTCTTCATTGTGCCCTTGTTTTGGGCACATCTGCTAGCAGGGCGCATCATGGCTTCCTGCTGTGAAACCTATCACCTTGCATAAAGACTGTATGAAGAGCAGCCTGAAAATTAACTTTTGAATGGGCCTACACCAAACTGGTTGTGAAAATTTTAAAAGTGGCTACAAGACCCCTTGTCTGGAAAATATGTATGAAATTGGGGTCCAGACCAACCCATTTTTTTCCAAATCCATGTTCTTCACGAAGAGGAGTGCTCCGCAGAGTACACAAAGCACAGCTCTGTGACAAGGTTTAGTGTCTGAATGACAGCCAGTCTCCCAGAGGCGAGGAGACACCACACGAAGTCTCCACTTTCTGTTGTAGGAGCTGAAGGTCTGTCTAGTGCCCAGCAGCTCTCCTTGCTGTAAGAGGGAAGTAGTCTGCCTTGCTTTACAGGAAATGACATCATTTTAGAAAAGACATCTTTGTTCCCAGTATGCTGAACAGCCATAAGTAGTTGACTGCCCCTGGTAGCGTAACAAAAGTTGACCTGTATCATAAGGGGTCACCCATCATGGCCCGGACATTGGCCTACGCCCCTGATTGACCACTTGCTGTTCAGCCCCCAAAGGTTGGACTGCTGTTGCCAGACTCAAAAAGATCTTGGTGAAAAAGTGGCCAAATCCAGCCTGTAGGCTGCACCTTCTAGGCAGGCATCCTGTGTGATCCTGGCCCAAAGGCTCTCTCTCTCTGGACGTGTGCCCATTGAATAAACCTCACTTATTGCTCCCCTGCCACGGCCAGAGTGCCAAGTTAAGTTGTGGCTGTGGCCCCATGTTAGCAGGGTCGCCCCTGAAAGTACAGGTCAGGAGAATGCCTGCCAGTTATGCACAACTACACCAACAGGAGTGGGTAACAAGGCATCACACATGAAAGACTAAGTTAGATTTTCAGTTCTGCAGTGGAAACATTGACTTTTAAATAAGCAATCCCATTTTGGGTACAAAATATTGATTTGAAATGTAATCTTTTCTGCTTGAGTAGAAACTTAGTGAACTGCACCAGTGACTGACCTAGAACTGTGCTTTGGTAGCAGGTCCATTGATACTAGAGAAGCTCCTAGAACATGAGAGTGCTATATAGGGTATAGAACGCTTCCTTAGGAATCTTAGTTTGAATCATCACCCCGTAGCTGAACCCCACTGAATTGTGTAGTGTTGAGTTCTGCTGCTTTAATAAATTATTTTTGTTTTACTAAGATGAACACTGGACTGGGCAGTGCAGTATTGTTTGTTGAACCGTTGAGTTCTAAGCTCCCCCCCCCCCCCCCCCCCCCCCACCCTCTTCCCACCACTACCTCCCTGAAAAGCCTTGGACTTCTCGTCCTCACTACCCTTAAAGTCAAGTGTGAAACGGGTTACTTGGCCCAGTTTATAGTAGGGTGGATACCAGGACACACATGGAAAATAATCTCAGCCACAGTGATTGGGGGCCATTAGCCCTTCTTGTTAGCCAGTGCTAACTAGGTGCCAGAAGCATCTTCTCTGGATTGGGGGAAGCAGAGCCGAGCATCTGAAAGGTGTGTAGATCAGGGACCTCTGAAATATCAGTGCTATCTGGTTTGCCCTCAAGTCTTTTCTGCCCCTTCCTTTGATCCAGGATATAGGCCAGTCCAGGTCCTGACTATTGACATGACCGCCATGTGGTACTGCAGCTAACAAGGTGGAGAGGGGTCTCCTTATCCTTGTTGGTGATGCTCTGAAGTTGTGGATAGAACGGGTCAGAAAATCTGAAAAGGGGGAGAGGAGCTAATCCACGTAGCGAATATCTACGGTCCCAACTCAGATGACCCAGCCTTCTGGGCGCACGTGTCGTGCGCAATAGTTTCCCCCAAAACGATCTCATGGTGGTGGCTGGTGATTTTAACATTCCATTGGACCACATAACGGACAATTGTCCTGCCAATACCACCCCACAAACTCACACGCGGCACTACCAAATATCTGTTCAAAATTCAACCTTAAAGACGCATGGCGCCTACAGCACCCTGACACTAGGGATTACACTTTTTACTCTAACCCACACAATTCCTACACCCGGATAGATTACATACTAATCTCGAGATCTGACACGCACCTAATCGAACACTCAGACATAGCCCCAAGACTAGTATCAGACCAGTCATGTATCCGCCTAAAACTGAGCGGGTGCCATAACGAAGCCGTCCCCCGGAGGTGGCGTTTTAACAGTGAGGTGCTATCAGACCCTGCGAACAAAAAAAAGTTTGAGGAGGCCATAACTGACTACCTCAAATTTAACGACTCCCCGGGGACTAACACCGATACACTCTGGGAGGCCCTAAAAGCGACAGTCAGAGGCACAATAATTGGAATTAAGTCAAAAATAAATAAGAGCACAAACCTGAGACTAGTTCAACTTGAGCAGGAGATCAAGTGTTTAGAAACAGCCCATGCAATGGCCACATAGGACAACAAGCTCCTGGCACAACTAACAAAAAATAAACATGAATATAACAAAATCTTGAGTGAAAGAGCAGGTCTGTGGTTTAATAATTACAAAGCCCTTAATCTATGTGAAGCCAACAAAGCAGGGAAACTCCTCGCATCCTACCTGAAGCACAAACGCAACCAGTTTGCTTTATCATCTATCACAGACTCAAACAACAAACCACACACAAGGCACAAAGACATCCTTAAAACATTCCAAGAGTTCTATCAAGAACTTTACAAAAACGATCAGAGCCTTAACCAAGAGGACTGTACTAAATACCTCAACAGAATCGGGCTTCCGAAGTTAAGCACCGAGGACAAAATTAGCTTAGATTAAGAAATTAGCAAAACCAAAATTGAAATGGCGGTCAAATCATTGAAAGGAAACAAAACACCTGGGCCCGACGGTTATACAGCTGCTTTTTACAAGACCTTTTTAAACCAACTCAAACCAACCATGAAAAAGGTGTTTAACCACTCTGCAGCTAAGGGGGTAGTTCCAAATTCCATGTCAGAAGCAAACATAGTAGTCATTCCAAAGGAGGGTAAAGACCAACTATTACCAGAAAACTACAGACCCATATCCCTCATTAACGTGGACTGTAAAATCTACGCTAAAATACTGGCAGTTAGACTCAACGCGGTTCTCCCCAAACTAATAAGCAACTCAAAGGTCGGTTTCCTACGCAACCATATGTCTAACGACAACACCCGACTCCTCTGCCATATATTGGAAAATGTGAACACTAAGCCAGACCCAGTAGTAGCCATCGCACTAGATGCCGAGAAGGCCTTTGATAAAGTCTCCTGGACCTTCCTAGAACACTGCATGCATTCCTTCAACTTGGGGGAGGGATTTATACAAATGGTTATGGCCCTGTATCGAGAACCCTCAGCACGTTTCGTAGTCAGTGGATCCCTATCGGACCCCTTTACATTGCAACAGGGCACCAGACAAGGATGCCTACTGTCCCCCGCTCTATTCTTACTAGCCTTGAAACCCCTTATCCAGGATATAAAATCAAACACTGACATAAAAGGGGTGGATATCAATGGAGTTGAAATAAAACTAGCCGCCTATGCAGATGATATATTAATAGTAACCGAACAACCGAAGTTCTCAATCGGTGCCCTGATGACTACAATAGCAGAATACTCCAGGCTCTCAGGATATAAACGAAACAAAGCCAAATCTGAGTGCAAACCACTAAACATTCACTGCACGAAAGACATCCTGGGAAGGTCGGGCCTGGCCTGGCAGACAGGACATATCAAATACCTAGGCATTAACTTTGGATGCAACCTAATAGATACCTTACGCCCCAACGAAAAGCTTCTACTAGAAAAGATTAAGAAACTTTTGGACACTTGGTCCCCAAAATTCACAAATGGTGGGGTAGAGTCGAGACTATAAAAATGATGGTCACCCCAATGGTTAATTATTTGATCAGCATGCTCCCACTTCTCCTCACAGATGATTTCCACTGGAAGCTAGATATCCTGATCTTCAAATTAGTCTGGCGCGGAAAAAAAACACGGATAAGCATCAAGAAACTAAGATTGGACAAAACTCAAGGGGGGGTAAACCGAGCAGACTTCAGGCTATTCCAATTAGCTTTCCTAGCAAAACAAGGCTCATACTGAATATCACCGCCGTCTGGGTACACACCGTTATGGCTTCAGGTAGAGAGGGCCATCCTGAACAACTTGAGCCCCCATGGCGCTACTAACAGCAAATAGATACCCCCACACCGCCAAGCCTATCTTTAAAAACACAAGAATAGTGCTACTAAAGGTGGACCAGAAACTGGAGGTTAGCATAAAAGGGTCTAAAATGGAATCACTTTGGGGCAATAGTAAGTTTCTTTATAAAGGGAATAGCCTATACTTCGGTACGTGGATTGAGAAAGGTATCTACTACCCCTACCAACTAGAGAGCGGAACATATCACATTCGCAGACCTCAAAATAAGACATCACCTAACTGATATTGAATTCTATAACCATCTGAAAATCATAACGGCCCGATCAAAATCTAAACTATCCACCCCACAACCCTCAATCCTTCGATATGTGTCAAACATTTATAAAGTAGGGCACCAAGTCTCGCAGCTCTACAAACTCCTTTGCCCCGATACCTCTAAAGTCAATTATAAGATAGTCGCCTACTGGGATAAACAAAATAAAACACCACTCCCCAAACAAGAATGGGCCACACTATGGATCTCGGCCTCACACAACAAGATCTCACCAGTGCTCGCACAGACAATATTTTTGGCTGCTTCACAAAGCTTTCTGGACCCCCGCACCCTTTCTCATTAGGCCTCAGGGAGGATGCACTATGCTGGAATTGTAACAAGGGGAAGGGAGACGTAGCACATCTTATCTTCCCTTGCACTCAAAGTATTCTGGGAAAAAATATTTATGTTCTTAAATTATTTGTTTGATTGTACACTAGCAAAAGAATTTTCCGCCCTCACCTCGGCATTTCTGAGCATGGAATTGAGAACGGAACAAGATAAAGACCTACTAGACCTATTATTGACAGCAGCAGTTAAAATGATCCTAACCAACTGGAAGGACACAAGTAAGGCAACTTACAAAGGCTGGCTCAACTGGATCACACACCTCAGAGGAGCGGACAACATCGCACTGCAGAACTCACCCTGGAAAACCACCCCCAGAGGAATGGGGAGATCCCTGGATCTTTACCTAGACTCTTAAGATCCTCCATTAAAAGGCTAGGCCGCGAACCACACCCTGGTACTCCCCATGATCGTAACACCAAGACAATTGCATTAACTGGTCACAAATGTTCGCGCCATGTCGGGCCTGCACGCGAGCCCAAATATCACCAAAGAATGCCAGATGTAATTAAGAAGAATGTACCCTTCTCTTTACCTGTTCCTATCTCTTTTTTCACCCCTTGCTTCCTGCTCTCTTCAGTCTGCCTTTCTCTCTTCAATAAATAACGCCACGTGGGTTAGCTATATAAACTGCGATGTACACAGGGCAATTGTGCCATCCTATACTAACCCTGTAACAACTGTTTGCGAATGTCTTTCTTGTATAAAAATAATACAAAAATTAAAAAAATAGAACGTGTTAGGTTTTCTTGAGGTTTGGCATCCTTGTAGGTTCTCTCAACGTCATGGTAGACTAGCTCAGTAGGCGTCATATTGCTGATAACGATTGGAGCTTTCCTTTAGAAGTGGCACAGGGAGTCTTTGCTTGTTTGGGTGTGCCATCAATGGATCTATTGCCTACCTCACAGAGCACATTGTGTGCCCTCAAGTTTTCTCTTCGAAGATCTCTAGCGACTTGTTACATCTTCAGTGAGGCTCAACCCTGCGGTACAGGTTTATATGTCTGATGCTGACCCCTCTTGGGTCCTGAAGGGCAGGCAGGACTGGGCCTAGCTCATCCTGATGGCCTCGGACTAGACTCAGAGGCTCTTGTATGGAGAGCTTTTGAGTCAGTAATACATGCTCTCAGCGTTACAAATTGTTTGGTAAGACTTGCTATCTGAGCGACAGAGTAGGTGTTACAAATCAAAGAAAGCGAGGTAGTCCATGGATGTGGTTCAAGATCTCAGCTTTATTCTTCAAGCAGGATCCACAACAAGTTCATGCTAGGCCTTGATCTTTGTCCAGCAATGCCCCACCAGGAGCAGCCTCCCTGCTGCTCAGCCCATCTCACCAACTGATCTCTGCTTCCACTCAAACACACTCAACATTCCGATGACATCACACAGACTGAGCAGCAAGGCAAGGACAGCAACAGAGAGGATGCACCATTTACTTCCTAGATTATAACACATCCCCCCCTCATCAAATTTGTGAAAATAGGAACATGCAAGAACAATGTACTTTCATGCAAATTGCAAAGAATAGGAAAATGCAAAAACAAAGTACTTCCCTGCAATGACTAAATAAATAAATTGTGCGATGATAGAAAGACACACAACCCAAAAACCAATGAGCTTCAAGTATAACACGAAGCTTCAGAATATAACCTAGAAAAGGGTAATCTTGCAACCCCTGACAGGAAAATCAAGATGACAAAAAGATAATAAGTTTCCACACGTGCGCTCCTGTGACGCACAGATCAACCATTCTCACCAGGTAACCTATTAAAGGGTACAACCAGACGTAAGTCTGAGAAGCCTCACAATAAGGAGTCTTCTAACGTGCATTCTGATAACACACAGACCAACACCTCACACGAGGTACCCACCAACCCAAGGGTAAAACCAGACAGATGAGTCTGAGAAGCCTTAACAAAGGTCTTCTTACGTGCGCATCCATAACGCACAGACCAACACTTCACACGAAGTAGCTAACAACTCATGGGTAAAACCAGACAGGTAAGTCTGAGAAGCCTCACAATAAGGATCTTCTTACGTGCGCACCCATAACGCACAGACCGACACCCCACACGAGGTAACCACCAATCATGGGTAAAACCAGACAGGTAAGTCTGAGAAGCCTCAAAATAGAGAGTCTTCTAACATGTGTACTCATGACACACAGGCCAACACCTCACACAAGGCAAAGTTTATGAAAACATACACTAACAAAACCAGAGACACTATACTCTCTCTCTCCCTCTTATTCATACAACCACAAAACAAGGAGAACCCACATAAACACCAGCTCACAGGACTGGGAACACAAGACACCTCCCCTACAACATCCATTTACGCACTACAGTGCAGTAAAACTTGCAGGACTTAGAAGGTAACACAAACACCCCCCTCTCCTGCACCTATAATACTTCAACTGCACACACCTAACACCATATGCCAGCGATGCCATACATAAAACGACATTCACTTATCACTTCAATATATCATTAAGAGAACATAGCAAGACTCCATACACATGAGAAATAATTAACGGGAGTATAACATGGCATTAGCCATAAAGCATAAAATAGATTTTGCATAAGAATGATTAGTCAAAACAGTCAAAAACAACCGGTGAGCGACTTCTCACCCGAGGCTCGCAGGTGATCTATGACAGCAAAATCAAAGAAATTCCTTCAAGTGACCCATGGAAAAATCGCTGCAACTTCAAACAAAAAGGAAATCTTTCATGCCACTCCACGTCTTACTCAATCGCCGCTCCTTGAAAACTTGTATGCAACTCTGTGTTACCCCCGGAAACCAGGGAAAAAGTCTCCGCTCCTTCCATTTGAGCACTGAATTAGTTTACGCTCCTCCAATTTGAGCCCTGAATCAAAGATGGTGGCACGTAGGTGACGACGCGTCGGGTGGCTCTCGGCACGTTGTTGCATGCAGGCTACGAACAATGACCCACAACGCGTCGCAAAGGATCCATGGCAACCTCACTGAGAAACAGGTACTGCTGCACGCGCTATTAAGAGCACGAGCGTCGGTTTCACACTTTAACGCCACAGCCAACAGATTAGTTTAAGTAACGCTTTAAACTAAGATTAAGATATTGTAAAAATACCTCCTCTGCTCAGTCACGATCCTAGTACATTAGTTAATCCAACCCTCCTCCGTTAGACACACGCTGGTTCGTTCGTTGTTGTATAAATGCGACACTCCTCTATCCAGTCACTCGCTGGATCACTAGTAACCCAAAATTCTCTCCTTTAGATATACCCCAGTTGTATGTAGGACAGCAAACCGAGCAGCTCTCCAAACCATGCTGTCTCTCAAAAACCGGGACTTGCGCAGTGCCTCGCTACAGCTACAGGTCCAGTACATCTAGGCAGAATGTAAAAGAAAGTAGCAGAGCCCTTTTAGAGATTACTGCATCTTTTGGTATTACAACTAGTCAGTAGACCAATGTAGGAGGAAGTAGACAGGCAAACAGAAACTGGCACAATCATGTTGTGGGCGACCGTTGACAGGGTCACTGGTGGGGCATTAGGGGTGCCAGGTTTCTTCAAATCCAGATGATTCACTTACTGAAATTGATTTCTTCAGTTTTAAAAGTCCAATCAGCACGCAGGTTCTTATAACTCGTCGCCAGTGTTACAAATCAAAGAAAGCGAGGTAGTCCATGGATGTGGTTCAAGATCTCAGCTTTATTCTTTGGTTAAGATCCATATTAATTCATGCTAGGCCTTGATCTTTGTCCAGCAATGCCCCACCAGGAGCAGCCTCCCTGCTGCTCAGCCCATCTCACCAACTGATCTCTGCTTCCACTCAAACACACTCAACATTCCGATGACATCACACAGACTGAGCAGCAAGGCAAGGACAGCAACAGAGAGGATGCACCATTTACTTCCTAGATTATAACAGTAGCATTCTACATCCGAAACTCCAGATTTCTCACCTCCATGAGTGACGATTGAGCCAAATAAACGGAGCGGTTTTCATCCTCTGTTGGACGCAATGGGATGTCATTTTGTCCCTTCACTACCCATCCATTAATTTACTCGGACTTGCTCAAAATTTGCGACTAGATACGTGAACAGCAGGTAGATCTGATGTGGGTTTATTTCTGTGGCCTGACAACGTTTTTCTGAGGGCACTGTTAACGGTTACTTGACAGTGCTCTCTTCCTTTCTGTGTTTGCATGATCAGAGCCAGGTGTTCAGCTCCCCTGTTGTGCTGTGTTTTTTTAAAGGGTTTCATATAGGTTTCCCCTTCACTCTTTACTCTTTATGTCGCAGTGAGATCTCAATTTAGCCCTTACTTTTCAGATACGCGCTCCCTTCAAGTCTGCACAGTTGTCTCCTGAGGCTCTTGACTCTGAATAGACTGTTTCCATCACTTGTGTATATTATGTCAGCAAGGTAAGGGTGTGATAAGTTCAGCCCACCTGTGCCACCTTTTTACCTGACAAACTGGTACTTCAGACATGTTTACCCTTTATTCCAAAAGTGTGGTTTCCTTTTTCACATGGGAGAGTCCATCCAGGAAACGCTTGTGGGTGATAGTACGTTTTAGAAATAAATATACATCTCTCTAAGGAGAAGCTGCACTCGTGAGATTCTAAACAGGCCCTTAGTTTCTTCATTGATTGGCCTCAGGGAATCAAGTGGTTGCTCTACTGTTGTATTCACGGTCTTAAAACATACTGTATTGCAATATATCGTCCTTTGCATCAAATTGGATTATGCTTTGGTCAGCAAAGGTCCTCCTGGGGGCTTTAATGCTCATTCCACTTGGGCGAAAGCCACTACTGTGCTCTATTTTGGACAGCTGTCATGTGGATGCTTGTCCATAGTTTTACCAGGTGCTACTGCATAGCACCCAGTGAAAAAATGGACACCCCGCACACGTGTGGGTGCCATTTGCATGCATGGTCCTGCAGGACTTGCGAGTGTAAAGTTCACTCTCAAAGCCATCTCCTGGAGTGGGCATGGCTTTGGTACTGATTCACAATGTGAGGAATCTACAAATGGGAGTATAGATCAGAACAAAGTCACTTACCTTCAGTAACACATTCTGGTGGCTAATCCACCTAACTTCAGATTCCTTACTGCCTGCATTGCTCCCTGTTCTATGAAGTGCACACTGACGACGTCCTTTATCAGTAATGCTTTGTGTCTAACGGAGTGGAAATTGTCTGTGTAGGGCTGGTGGCTCTATGTGGCTCTAAGTCCTCATGTCTGGAGATGGGACTAAGTTGTGACCGAAGCAAATGGTGCCGCCCGTCACAGTTGTCTGAAACCAGACACATTCCTTGGGAGAGTCACAAGGCTAAGAATTTTCAGGAAAAGTATCCACTAGAAACAGCGTTACCGATGGTAAGTCTGATGTCCTCGATCTGGAAAACTTACCCTTAAGTGTAACATAAAGTTCTTTAATTTCAGTCATTGAGCTACAGACCTCGATATTGTATGTTAATCTATCCAGCTGTATTTAAACGATGGAGCAGAGATGGTCAATACTCACATTTTGTAGAAGAATTCTTTATTTGGTTTTTTACAACCATAAAATAAAACGCTTAAAATTATTAAAAATGTAAAGTTAAAGCAAATTCACGATAAAGTGCATCATTCTGTCAGAACGTGTACCATTATTTTTTTCTCTCCAACTCATTATTAACCAAGTTCACAGGTTCAAATGTAAGTTAAAACAATTTCACGATAAAGTGCATTATTATATCAGGATATGTATAAAAAAAAATCAACTCATTAACAACCATGTTCGCTGGTTCACAATAAAGTACATCATTATGTCCGGATATGTGCAGGATTTTCCAACTCATTAATAGCCAAATTCACAGGTTCAAAATCTGCTTTTCTTAAGAGTGTGTCAATCAAAGTTAAAAACTTTGCCCCTCGACATATTAGAATATTTGATGACCCCCCCGCCCAGTGAGTATTAGTCTGCCTACAAGTACGAATGTTAAGGACTTTTAAGATTGGTTTTAGAAGCGTTCTTCTAGCTTCGCTGACAGTAGCACAGACACACATCACGTGGCATAGGGATTCATTATGATATCCACATAGTCTACAAGTTGTATTATGATATTTCCCTTTCCAACTTGGTTGCAAATCCTTGGTTTCATGAACTCCAAACCGATACAGCATATACTTATTCTTTAGAAACAGTCTTAAGTGCGCTGCTAGGTAATCGTGAGGTTTTAGTTTTACATAAATATTTATTACTGTCCAAGAATGTCGTCTTTTTGCCACTGTGTTTTTATCATCTAAGAAAGATAATTTTTTTGCGGCGCCGTTGAACACTCTATTAAACACCATCCTCTCCATCTTACTGTCCCATGCCTCTTGAATGTCCAACTCCACCAGGGCTGTTCTTAGATGTTCACCCCATGATTCAGTTTTTTTTTTGTTCAAACTGGGCCCTTATTTCTGTCCAGCATAGATTGTTCAAGGTGCTGGGTTACGAGGAGCGAACTTTTCAACATAATTTCACAAAAACCGATTGCCTCTGGAATTTCTGATCTTGTAACCCAAATTCCAGGCGTATCTGAGCTGGTGACATTGCTCTAGGGAGGTTAATAACAGCTTTATACACTTTTGTTTGTAAATCATTTAAAATTCCAAATTCCTGACCATGCCATATTTCCAAACCAAATGCCAAGTGCTGGAAGTAATTGTGCTGCCATTGTTTTTAAAATATGGCTATAAGACGGGCAACTCAATTTCATTTATAGCTGTTTGTATGCGAAACTTTAGGTTTGGGCCTTTGCTCTTTTTCCACTTTTTTGATCAGTAAAGGACATACATCGCCCTAAATTAATGGCCAGATACTTGTAGGTGCCAACTTCCTCTATTTTCTACCCTTGGCTGACCACTTGAATTTTTTGGGTCTTGGGCCTACTAATCGCACCACCTTTGTTTTTTTCCTATTTTTTTTTTTTAAAACATGGAAACATGTATTTATTTATTAGTCAATGGAAAGAAAGAGTAATGCCACAAATAGCTACAACAAGTGGAAACAGCCAAGAATATTCTATACAACATATAAAACCTACAAGGTGGTTTAAAGAAAGTCATTTTGGACCATAATCTGCATTCTCGATTAGAAATGATGCTGTAGGGAATGACAAATGCAAGAAGAACAATTGATGGACAGAATGCAGAACAATGTCATGCATTCATCACAGTACAGAGGTCTGGGCCTAAATCCATTGTTTTTTTGCTCACCATGCCATTCCAGTTTGGACCCAACCATATGCAAATCTGTCTTGACCCTGCCCCCAATGGGAACAGTCCAGTCTGAACTGCCAGGCCAGGTCCTCCCTGGACTGGAAACCAGCATCCTAGGACCTGTTTCGGAGTTTCACCCCTCGTCACACAGGATAGCTTGATACCAGTGGCATGGAGAGCACAGGATCCATGTCTGAGCATACCCGTCTCACTCGGGGTGACAAATGCAAAAAGAACAATTGGACAGAATGCAGAACAATGTCATACATTCACCCCAATACAGAGATCTGGCCCTAAATCCATCGTTTCTTTCCTCACCATGCCATTTCATGTGTGACTGTATGATTTATTCAGCATTCCATTCATCATTTGTTTGCACTGCACTTTTCACCCTAAGTGGGATGGGTATGCCCAGACGTGGGTCCCTTGCTCATTGTGCCACTGGATTCAAGCTAGCCTGGCTAATGAAGGGTAATACCCAGAAACCGGTCCCAGGATGATTGTTTCCGGTCCAGGGAGGACCTGGTTTGGCAGTTCTGTCTGGACTGTTCCCATGAGGCACAGGGTGAAGACTGATTTGCATATGGCTGGGTCTAAACTGGGGTGTCATGGTGAGCAAAGGAACGATGGTTTTAACCCAGATCTCTTGACTGGGGGTGAATGTATGATTTATTCAGCATTCCGTCCATCATTTGTTTGCGTAGCTGTAGGGAATGAAACATTTCCTAGCTCTCTTAACAGAAAGTTTCAGTTCAATTAAGGACTCAGACGCGGATTATGCATAACTCTTTTCTTTATTTTACAGCAGCCTTTACCGAAGAACATAACAGAACTACTATTCCCATGAACCCTTGGTAATAGGAAAAAACTGAACATAGCAGAATGCACCAATGGACAATGAAATCCAGAACACAGCTATTCAGGGTTCGACATGTGGTGATCTACATCTTCAGCATATGCCCACAGTCCTCTTTTGAAGCGTGAGCCAAGCCGACCGTCCTAATTTAAGCACCTTGTCTGGCGGAATCCGATACTAGAGAGAATAAACAGGCGAGATTACCCACCTATTGACAATGAGGGAAGACAATATTAAACATCCGTGAAGCAGAACGTTGATGCAAATAAGCAGAAAACTAATGTCCAATCATAAAACAAATAACCTTAGCCTCTCCCCACCTCAATTTGAGGGACCATGTTTTCTTTTTTTTTTAATGTGAAAATCTATGTCTTTACCAGTGACGGGGAGGGTATCAGAATGCAACACTCCGAGGTGAGATAATTCTCGCCTCCGAGTCCTAAATAGAATTTAAACTTTCTGTTATGAGAACTAGGAAATTTTTAATTCTGTGTCCGGACTGGAGGCGAGGATTATTCATGTTCAAAGCTTGTCGACCACCAACTGAGCCACATCAAGGAAGGGTTTGAAGTAGAACCTTTTGAAGGTGGAATCTGAGTACCAGTCAGCCGCATTCATAATGTCTTCCAACCTTGCACCCAGACTGAAAGCCTTGGAGGCCATGCCTCCATGGGCAGAATGAGCCCCATAAATTTTCAAATCCATGCCATCCTCCTGCATCACCCACTGCAGCCACCAGTCTATCGTAGGGGAGGAGACTGCCTTGTTGGGTTTACGCAAACTCCAGGAACTGCAGAACGCATTGGCAAGACGCATTCTAGACGTTCCCAGGAAACAATCTGCCAGGAAGGGACTGGAGTTCCTGCACTGGCTCACCATTGAACAACGCATTAGCTCCAAATCACTTTGTATGGTTCATAAATCACTGCATGCTTCCTACCCGTCAAGGTTGAAGACTATGTTCAAGTGGCACTCTCCCAGCAGACCCAAGTGTTGTTCGCTCCAAAGGCAACTGGTTGTACAAAGAACCCAGAAGAAGTGGGGGTATAGAGCATTCTCGGTGGCAGTAAGCAAGCTCTGGAACTCCCTACCCCTTGCTCTCAGGTCTATCCCCCTTCTGCTCCCCTTCAGAGAAGGTCTAAAAACCTGGCTTATTGTGGTCTACCATCTAGCTGGAGTTTCTGTCTCTTTCTATTTCCTGCTTATGGACAGCTGGTCTCTAGCGCCTTGATGCCTTAGGGTAATTTCTGCGCTTGATAAATCCCAAATCAAATCAAACGAAACGCAGGGCTATGAAGAGTTGACGCTCACCAGGAGGTCTAAACTCTACCATCATCTCCTCCTATGCCTCGAGGCACCGCCCTACGCACAACTTCGGAGCCTCAGGGAAAGCTGCATAAGGTATCACACTAGTATGGCACTTGGCGCATCTGCTGACTGTAAATGAAACACTTAAGAGGGAAAAGGTTCTGCCCGTGATGTCAAGGGCTTGCACGTTTAAATACCCGTCTACTTGAGACAAGGCAGAGAAGCATTGCTAGCTTTGCCGACAACTCCTTCCTGGATCGAAACCTATTTGGTTGCCAGGACAGAAACAGTCCCAGAGAACCAAGTATCTCGGTTCCGGTGGTAGCGATAGCCTAATGCCCTGAGAAGACTCATACATAGGGATGTTCCCCATCCGGGGAAGTGTCAACTTGCACATGACCAACAGATATAGCCAAGCAAAAGGTGTTAATGGAAGGTTAAGCCAAAGGCCAGTAAATGTGACACCTGGTCAGTGTTGGGCCCCCACAGGATTGAAACTCTGTCACGCACACCAACTAGTCCATCTCGCCCAAGCGGATCTGTATCGTTTGACTGTGCTTCTAGCCCACGCCTTTGCGAGTAGGTCCTCAGCTTTTTGCAAAAGGCCTGAGACCAACCATCTGCTCCTGAAATCTGCCATGCCATCAAGATGAGGGAGCCCTCCAGAAACAGGGGATGCTGCATCTGATCCGGATTCAGAATGAGCGACGGAAAAGGGGAGTCTAATTGGAAAATCTCAGGAAAGTTCCAGAAGAACCGTAAACCATACTTGAGACTTCCACCTCGGGTTGATCATGACCACATATGCTCCATGATGGGGTATGATGGCAGATGCGCCAGTCCTGCAGGAAAGCATCCGTAGCTGCCGCCATCGGGTCTGGTCGCCACCTGAAAAAACGAGGTAACTGATAGTCCATTTGGGAGGTGAACAGATCGATCAAGAATGACCACCAAATCCGCTGGAAGGACTCAAAGATGTCATGGCATAGGATTCAAACGCTGGAATCCTGAAAATTGAGGGAGTGCCAATCTGCCACCTGATTCTGGCGCCCTGGTTAGTACTCTGCCATGAATGACACCTGGTGTTGGAGGCAGTATTGCCAACAACTGGTCGTCGGATCAGACAGTGCCTTGGACCGCATGCCCCACAGGTGGTTGACGTAACGCACCGCGGACACGCTGTCCATCTTGAGCAGGACATATGACTGAATTTTGTCCTTGGTCCAATACCGTACTGCGAAGGAGCCAGAAAGGAGCTCCAGGCAGTTGATATGCAGCTCCTGCTCCAGAGGTGACCAGGCACCTCCGGTACAGACCTCTCCACACCCGGTGTCCCTTCCTGACCTGCTGGCATCTGATTTGATGATGATATCTGGGGAGGACCCAAAGATTTCCCTGCCATTCCAGGTTTCCATGTGATTAAATCACTAGCCTATCTCCTCCCTCACTTCCTGTGAGAGGGGTACCTATTGCAAGTACGTGAGGCCCTTGCGCAGATGAGCAGCCTTTAAGCGTTGGAGGGCGCAGTAAAGCTGCTTGCTGGGGAAAATCAGCTGAATTGAGGTGAGAAGGCACACCAGTTGGGCAAGTTGTCACAGGGAAACAAGGTATTTTGGAGGCTTTGTTTGGGGAAAGACTCATGGTGGCTCTGGTCGAGTATTGCAAACCGAAGGAAGTTGACTGAATGTGAGGGCACCAACAGAGATTTCTTGTCGTTGATGACAAAACCCAGATCTTGCAGCAAATTGACCACTAGTTGCAATTTAATAGACAATTGGCGTGGGTACTGAGTCTTGAGAAGCATGTCGTCCGAGTAGACCATAAGGCAGATCCCCTGAGCTCGAAGGTACTCCAAAGCCAGTTTCAAGACCTTCGTCAAGCACCAAATGGGTGAAAATAACCTAAAAGACAAGGTGGCAAACTCGTACATCCAGCCCTGCCAGTGAAACTGAAGAAACCTGCAGTGCAGGGAAAAAACGGGATGGCTAGATAGGCGTCTTTGAAGTCCAGTTGAACCATCCAATCGAAAGGCCGAAGGAGGTGGATGCCCTTCATTTTGAATTGGCGGTTTACGAGCCTCTTGTTGAACTCGCTGAGGTTTATTACAGGACGTTGGCCGCTGTCTGATTTGTACACCAAGAAGATGTTGCTGACAAATCCTCTTGGATGGGGCACCGAAGGACGAATTGCTTCCTTCTGCAGAAGGGAGGACATTTTGGCTTCAATCAGGGCTGCCTTCTCTGCGGAGAACTGAATGGGTCTGGGAGGGGCGGTCTGAGTAGGCGAACCACTATTTAAAACCCTTGGATTGTCTATTGACCCAGACGCCAGAGGTAATAGGATGCCAAGCGTAAACAAAACCCGCCAACAGCCCCCATTCTTTTAGTTGTGAAGAAGGAATCACACTCACAAGAATTGGGGGTAGAGTTGCCTCCTCTGCCTTTGCCTCTGAAGCGCTGGCCGGGGGTAGGGTAGAAGGTGGTGTATCTGAAACTATCCTAGTAGCCGCCATGTTTGGAGTCTTGCCCTCGGCATAATGTGGAGCGCCACAGCCAATATAAGTGGCCCCTGCCTCGCCCACCCCCTCTAGAAAACTCGAGGGCGGAAAACTCTTTTGATAGACGATTGAGCCTTGTCGAGGGATGTAAAGGTGTTTATGAACTTCCCTAACTCCTTTATAAAAGGCTCCTGGAAGAGAACCCTTGTGCTACCGTGCCTGCCTCGGAGACCGCCAGATCCCCCAGCTTGGGGTCGACTCTGCTCTGATCAGGAAGGATGGGCGGTGCTCTGTGGACAAGGTGCTGTTGGCCTTTCTGAGGAAGGTAATTGCGTGTTACACCCAACCAGAGGGCACCTCAGGGGAGATAATGGTGCCTGAAGTTCTGGCATTCTATTCCATATCGAAAATATTTGTCAAGGGTCCCGGGGTGTCCAGGAGATTGTCCTGGCATGAGCGCCAGGACCTGTCAATCCCCTTTTTGGGATCCTTAATAAATTTGGCGAGGAAAGTGGCCATGGTGGAGTCAGCTCTGGGGTCAATGAGACTTTCCCATCAAGGGATGGATGAGAGCATTCCTCATGCAAGCGGCTCCTAGCCTCTTTTTCCAATGGCTTGCGAATACTTGCAGCCACATAAGATGCGACCTTGTCGGAGGGCGACTACTCCCAAGACCTTGGGTGAATGATGTCATCTGGGTCTAGTAGGTCTGGGCCAGGGGTGGAGGGGTCTGTTGAGGATGGGAGACATGGCCTTGATGGCCCTTGGTAATCAGCAGCATCCCACTTATCTTAGTATGGGGAGGTGAGGCGAGGGGCAGGAGCAGGTGGAGGGGACTCCCAGAAGGTGGATGGAGGGGGTCCGGGTTAAGGAAGGCATGTTTCAGGTGCTCCAAGGAGTCCTAGTTCAACCCCTCTTGCTTTTGGCGCTTGGCAGGGACCTCATCTGGATTAGGGGACTGAGCCAGGGTTAGTGTGCCTGCGGGGGTAGCCAAGCCAACCAATCTGGCACACTCGCGTGCCAACTGCTGGGAAAGCCTCTGCTCTATGGGGCCCATGGCCTACGCCACTGCCCTGTATATGGAAGAATCCACTGGGTCATAAAAATCACTATCATAGGGAATCCCACTAGGATTCATCCAAGGGCTCCGTAGCACTGTAGAAGTACTATGGGTTGGGTACCAGAGGACCAAACCTCCAGATGTAAGAGCAGGCACCTGGTAGGGGAGCAGCAGTAACGGGGTCGAGGGACAACCAAACAGCTAATGTATGTACAGAGCTTCACTATCGAGTCCAAGTCCAGGGGCACTCCACCCCTGTGCTACAATTTTTGATAGGGTAAAAGCCCGGGAGACGTGTCCCTCGCATGTGACACACGTGTGAAATGAAAAGCACCCCTTGCGGGCCTGATAGTATTGCAGAGGGCCGGCCGAGATAAAATGGGGAATACGCCCCCGAGGCTTCGCGCTATGTGACAAAATACAGAGACCGATATGGGCATACAACAAAAACCAATGCTCTGAGGTAAGACCCAATGGGCTACAGACACCGAACCTGGCGTGGCGTTGCTCTGTAGGCTCCTCGGCTGATAAAGCGTCTGGGAGAAAGTACGCCTGTTACGGGCAGAGGGTCTCACCGTGGAGCCACACCAACGAACAAGCAGCATTTGCAAAGCAATCGGTCTCGCATTTGTGAAATTTAGAGCTCTTGGCATTGAAAATGACAATGTTTTTTACTTATGTTATTTTATTTGCAGTGGAGTGATTATATTTGCATAGCCCTATCGCTGTTTGTATGAACTTGCGGCGTTGGAGAATTAGAAAATGGGATATAGGTAATAAGGGAGGGCAGACAAGATTTATATGCTTCCTGAAGAAAAAAAAAATTAACCACATCCTGGAAAAAGCAAACACATAGGGAATGCAAGATTAAGTAAAGCATGTGAAATGGAAACAGGAACAACATGGTTACCATAATGCTTTAACACTTAATATTCAGAAATTAATGAGTGTTTTTGCCTTATATTGGATGCCTTCAAGAAGATAGTCAAACAGCTACTCATTCAAAAACACTTATGTAACTAACCACTACTAAGCGCCGGGAAACCCACGGGTAGCTGCGCGCTTAACAAATTTATATATAATAATAATAATAAGCGCTGTAATATCCTTGTATGTTTAGCTTGACAAGTTGCTATAGTATTCCAGCTGATAATAGACTTACGTTATACACTTATTGTTGCAACGTTCGTAGTGTTATTATTGTAAAGCGCTCTGACCCCCACAAGTCTAGTGCCCTCTATGCAAGACTGAAAATAAATAATTATAAAAAAAACAATCCTGGAAGTAGAGTTCTAAGTTGTGGGCCTTATGTACAGCTGTGGCAATTATTTATTTTAAGTCTGCAATGACAGTTTCAAAAGAAAAACGGCATGTCATAGAATGCAGTGTGCTGTTTTCCGGCAGTGCTAGTTATGCTGTCACACGTTCGAGACATGCTCTCTCTCCCAGAAGCTCCGCTGGTGTGTCGCTGCCCTGCTGAGGTATGGGTTAGAGGCCTGTTATTTGCCTTGCGCTTTGTGCCATGTTCGGTTTTTCTGACTTGTTTTCTGTTCTGTGTCTCTTGTTATTGTGCCTTAAATTGCATTGCACCTGTATCCCTCTTTTGTTCCTGTGTCCTCCCTGCCCGTTTTTCACTGCCCTTGTCCAGCCGCTGCTGCCACCGCGGCCCCTCCCACCTGCTGTTTCCCACTCCCGCCTCCCGTCTGCACTTACTTCCCCCCCTTCCTATTTAATGGCGTCTGCTGGCCCCCCAAAGGCAAGCTGGTCTATGCCCTTCTGCGACCAGACAGCTACCAGAGCCATGGACCCTGGATCTCCGACCACCTACCGCTACAACTGAGCTGCCCTCCTCGTACTCAACCCCGGAGGGAACAGCTGCCAGCTGTCCATGCCGAACACCACCCATGTTCATTTTTCCTGCGTCTGCCACCAAACCTTCACCATCCTCTGCACCACCATGGCCGCCACCCCTACACCTCACGCCAACATCACCGAAGCCCCTAGGTGCATCCTGCTCAATGTGCACTCCCTGCACAGGCACGCTGTACCTCCTCGACACCCTCTTGCCAGACGTCCCCTTCTTCACAGAAACTTGGACCAACTCCACCTCTTCCCCGACCTCACCACCGCCATCCCTGACGGATACAAGATCCAGAGGAAGGACCACCCAAACCGCCCAGGAGGAGGACTTGCCATTGCACAGAAGAGATTCACAACCTCCAGCTCGAGCGACAGCATGCCCACCACCGAACACCTCCATTTCCAGATCCAGACCAGCCCCAGAACGACACTAAGAGGCACCCTCACCTACAGACCTCCAGGATCCTGAACTGCATTCACCACTGCCATCGCCGACCTAATCGCACCTCACTCCATCGCCTCCATGGACTACTAAATGCTCATCGGAGACCTCAACTTCCACCTCAATGACCCAAACTCCGCCACCCTCCTAGACAACTTCGTCAACCTCGGACTGAAATAACTCGTCACCACCCCCACCCACAAGGCAGGACATACCCTTGACCCCATCTTCGCAGGAGGTAACAACGTCCACTTAAGCCACACCACTCAACCCCTAGATGAGCCACCACTGTGTACACTTCCATGTTGACAAACCCACAGCGGCTAAACCTACACCCCCCCCACGAAGGGACTGGAGCATAGTCACCGAGGAGCAGCTCAACCGCGCCTCCCCCTCCACCTCAACCAACGACCAACCTCGCAGCCAAAGAACTCCACAGATGGATCACCAATTGTGCAGACGCACTTGCACCCCTACGTAACCCTGATAGACAGCGCCCCAGAAAGGCCACCTGGTTCACAGTCAACCTCCAAGAATCCAGGTGCACCTGCAGACGTCTTGAAGAACTGGAGAAACAGCAAATCCTTGGAAGACCGCACCACCTACAAGAACGCCATGACTAGAATACCACCAACGCATCATTGCCACCAAAAGAACCATCCAGAACAAGATCCTCACCAACTCCGTCAACTAAGGAACTCCTCAGCATCATTCAGGAATTTACTAAACCCCCCAGTGAAACCACGGACATCACCCCCTCCCAGGACCTCTGCCACTAGGCCGGCTCCTACTTCCATCTGCAAATCAATGGCCTCGACAACAACTTCAATGACCATCACCTGATGCCGAATCCACCCCTTCCTCCGGCAACCCAAGCCAGCCCACAATCTCCTCCTGGACCCCAGTCACCGCCGAAGACACCGTATCGACCATGAAAGGCATCCATTCAGGAGCCCCCAAGGACCCCTGCCCCCGCACATCTTCAACAGAGTCGCCATCGCACCATAACTATGGCGCACCATCAACACCACCTTCGAAACCGACATCTTTCCAACGACTGGAAACACGCAGAAGTCAGACCCCTACTCAAGAAGCCCTCAGCAGATCCCACGGATCTCAAGAACTACCCACCCATCTCCCTCCTCCCCTTCACGGCTAAAGTCACCGAGATGATCGTCAACACCCAACTAATGGAATTCAGCGAAGAAAACTCCATCCTCGACCCCACCCAATCCAGATTCTGCTACAACCACAGCACTGAGACTGCTCTACTTGCCTCCACAGACGAAATCAGCATCCTCCTCGAACAAGGACACACTACAGCCCTGATCCTTCTCAACCTCTCTGCAGCTCTCGACACCTTCTCCCACGCACACTCACCGCCAGACTCCACGACGCCGGCATACAGGGAACCGTCCTAGATTGGCTCTGCTCCTTGCTCACCGGCAGAACCCAGCACGGACTCGGCATAGTATCCTACGCCGATGACACCCAGCTCATCCTTTCCCTCACCAAGGAGCCCCTCACCACCAGACTCAACTTACAGGAAGGAATGAAGGACGTTGCATTCTGGATGAGCAGCAGCTGCCTGAAGGCCAACTTGGAGAAGACAGAGGTCCTCGTCCTTGGACCCTCTCCCTCTGCATGGGACAACACCTGGTGGCCCACTGCCCTCGGCAGCACCCCCAACCCACAGACCACGTCCGAAACTTAGGCATCACACTCGACTCCTTCCTCACCATGACCCAGCAGGCCAGCGCCGTTGCCTCCACCTGCTTCAAACTCCTCTGCATCCTCCGAAAGACCTTCAAATGGATCCCCCCAAAATCAAGGAAGACTGTCACCCACGTACTCCTAACCAGCAGACTGTACTACGGAAACGCCCTCTATGACGGGATCAGCTAGTCTCTGCTCCTCAAACTCCAAACCATACAGAACACCGCAGTCAGACTCGTCTTCGGCATCCCTCGACACGAACACATCTCCCAACACCTGTGTGACCTCCACTGGCTCCCTTTCGAGAATAGAGTAACCTTTAAGATACTCACCCACGGCTACAAATGCCTCCACAACACTGGACCCCAATATCTCAACGATAGAATCTCCTTCCACGTACCCAAAAGGAACCTCTGATCCGTCGACCTCACCCTTGTCAAACCCCTGCTCATCCGCAGATCAAGAACAGGTGGAATAACCTTCTACTACATAGCAGCCCAAATGTGGAACGAGCTCACCATCGACACAAGACGTGCCTCCACCCTGCACATCTCCATGGAGACCCTCAAGACCTTGCTCTTCTACTGGCCGTAGCTGTCCCCCCCGTGCCTAACGGGTGAATAACATGCTTAAAACTTCTTGATTGATTGATTGAAGCGTGTTCTTTTGACAGCTATACAGCGCCATGTGGGGGCATGATTCAGCCTTTTTGCAGCTGTGTGGTTTATTTCAATTAATTGAAAGACTTGACACTAAATAATGAGGAATACCAAAGAAAGGAATAATAAAAATAATATGGGTGTGGGAAACCAGTCACTTCTGGGAGGGAAGTTGGTGATTTCCACAAGATGTTACTGATAAACCAGCGAAAGAAGCGACATTTAGTTTTATGTTGAAGTAGAAACCGAGGTTATGAATTGCACCTCGACGTTTAGCAGTGCAACGGCTAGTGACACTTTCACTGCCAAAAACAATGTACTTCCCGGTAGTGCGTGGACTCTGAGTTCTTACCTAGATCCGTTTCCTATATCATTTTATAATTGGACAAGCAAAGGGTGCAGCCAGTGTGCCAGAGCCATATGACCTTGTTTCGTATTACATCCTTTGAGACCAGTGGTCGAAGTACATAGAAAGAAGTGACAATTAGTTTTATGTTCAAGTAGAAACAGAGTTTATGAATTGCACGTCGTTGTTTTAGCAGTGTAGTGGCTAGTAACACTCTTTTTCCCCCTCTCAATTCTTTGTTTATGCAACATCAAACATACAATGATCAACAAAAGAAACACCAGTTAAACAATATTAGATGTGGGCAATGACATTGATCACAAAAATAATTAATAGCAAAATAATATAAAAATCAAGAAATAGTACAAATACCTTGATTACACAGGTATATGATAAATCGATACAACAAGAAAAAGATTAAGTATTTCATACAACAAAGTGTCATGCATACAATATATGAAAATCAATGGAGAACCTATGAATTGTAAATATGCATTATACAATCCGTATCATCCTAAATTTATAAAGGGACCCCGTATATGATCAAAAAGATGTAAATTGTCATTCAACTTATAAATCATTTTTTCAAAGTGAGCCACATCAAACATATCTTTAAGCCAAGATTGAAGTGTTGGAATAACATTTGTTCTCCAAAAACGTAAAATATTAACTCGGGCTAAACCGAGAGCAGTAGAAAGCCACTTAAAGGCAAGAATGGATATAGGCAATATTTCAGATGTATCATTTAAAAGTGATAAATGTTCTGACATGGAAAAATTAATAAAAGAGTATGTCTGCAAAAAATGTTCAACCTGGAGCCACAATGTGCAAATATTAGGGCATTTGCACTGAATATGAACTATATCAAAATCAGGTGTGTTACAACCTGGACCAAGATGAGCTGCATACAATTTCTCTGGTGACCAATGCCAATGATGCAGTATTTTGAAATAATTAAATTTAAGACCGTAGTCCCCAAGTCCTTTATTGTCAATATCCAATTTGGTATGCCACTGTTTATCCGTAATGGCCAGGTTTAACTGCGTAGACCACCATGATCTTAAGTAACTGGAGATCTCGGTAGAGTCAATTAAAATGGCATAGAGGCCGGACACTGTACCCTTGAAATGTTTCCAAGTGTGCATATATTGTGCAATTCAGGAGCTAGTAATACTTTCAGTGCCAACATAATCTACCTCCCAGTAGGGTGTGGCCTCTCAGTTCCTACCTCGATTTGTTTCCTTAACGTTTTATAATTTGGACAAGCAAAGCAGCCTGTCTGCCTCGCAGGGCTAAGCGTGCTGCCAGTGCCACGCGACCGCTGTAGAAATCAAAACCTTCTCTCGGGCTTCACTGATGCACCTGGTCCTTTTAAACCAACAAAGAAGAGATTGGCACAGAAGCTGTAATATAAAAGACATCTTTTTATTTAACCTCTAAAGAGGGAAAAATGCGTCACAGAGTGTTCTCAAATCACTGTATGAGACGTTTTCTAAGGAGTACAGAGAACAGGGGCATTATATACCCACACAGGGGCTGAAAAAAGGCGGCACAAGTACACATGAGAAGAGTTATGCACATAGATGGTCATACAGAAACTGCACAGTCAACAAGTAGGAGGAGTAATAAGTTGCTGACATCAGTTAGAACAGCCTGACAGTTCTATACTAGGAACAGGTGCACTCTACTATCTAAGCACATCTGAGCATGTGCAAGACTCTGGGAGAGGGAAACAGCAAATGTCCAGCACATAGCTAACTAAAATGGCTGCCAAGTACAAAATGGCTTTCAGCTCATGCTAAGAGATTAATGCAATCTTCAACAGATGTTCCTTTTAGCATGAGCTAAAGACATTTCCCATAATCCAGTAGGAAAACAGAAAATATGCACATTATTTTTTTTCATAAATTTATCAATATCCTAATTCATTGCTAGGTGGGCATTTCTCATTCTAAATATTGTTAAGCGGGTATGTATAAGGTATAAGCAGGAGTACAAAGGGAACAGAGCATTGGGTCATACAGATAGCAGGAGAGAGTAATTACTATCATCAGAAACAGAACTATTAGCTTTCTAGTCCTAAGAAAATCCTAGAACCATCCAGTAAAAACATTTTCAAGGCTCCTATGCATTTCAGTGACCATCAATTTCAACTTCAAAATAGCCAACAGCACATATCTAATAAAAACATTTTCGCTAGACTTTTCCAGTGTTTCCTTTATCAGGGCTAGAGTATCAATCAAGGAAAGGGTAAAGTAAAATTAGTCAACTGCTCAGAGGAACTTTTCTCTTGCAGAATAAACATTATTCCTAATACAAACAGACCCATGAGAATTAGGACGAAGAGCTGCAAAGGGCTGCTCCTCCTCAAAAATGGGACGACCAATGGGGTAAATTTTCATCAAAAAAGAAAAAGAAGTCCTTGGGAAATTAAAGCTGCTGTACAACCAACCAGAGGGGAGTCTTCTCCCTGTGTCCGTTTGAGCCTCACAGGCAGGCTCTTGTTGTTCCCACGGTGGAGCTGCACAACTCGCAACTCAGGAATCACGGCCCAGTTTCAAGGGAAAAGTTTCTTCTTTCAGGATAGGGCAATCACCCACCTGGGCAAATGCTCTCAGCGATCCTATCCAGTGTCTCAGGCAGTGCACCAGTTTTCTTCATTTCAATCTAACAGGCACCAGAGACACAGCACCTGTACCCTGAACTCAAGTCCTTCCCTAACTCCTGTATTGCTCTGCTGGCACACTGCTCTTTTGTTGGGGCCATAGATTGCATTCAGTGTGCCCAGGTATCTCTTGACCAACAAAGGTGAAGACTTTACAGCCACTTTGGGACCAGGATTCAGAGGCCTGATGCTAGGATCTCTGAAGCAACCCTTGTTTCAAAGGGGGTTACCTCAAGCAAAACATTTCTCGCCTTCCTGGTCGGTCTGTGACTCTCGGCTGGGCATCAAAAACTTGATCCACGATTTCTCCTTTCTAATTTGTGGCCCCGTCTTTCGCCCAGGACAGTGGCAGGGGTACACACTTCACATCCCAGTGCTTCCGGCCTTCGACCTTCACTGAGGTCCTGGTTGCCAGCAAAGCCTGTGCTGGTTACCTTCACCTTGACTTCAAGCTGGACTGGTGCTGACTCTCCAAGCTGGATCTGATGTCCGCGCCCCTCTGGCAATGGTTGTAAGGCAGCAAATATCTATTGGTGGACAGAACAAAAGGTCTTTAGACAAGGCACAGAAATAATCTATCAACAGAGAGGATAGTCTCAGAATACTTCCTAGTCTAGGGACGCCCCATATATTAGCAAGGTACCCAAGAACCACTTTCATCTATGTGAGAGTAAAAAAAACAACAGCCTCGATCTATTGGCAAATATAAAAGGAACTCTTTGGTGAACTGACAAGAGTAATACGTCACCCAATCCCAAACAGCCAAGGAAGTCTGTGTTCATTTACTAAATTCTGAGGAAAAGAGAAAAACAATACAGACATACTCCAAATCCTTACATCTGTATATTCCTATCTTAAATCATCTAAAGACCCTCAAGAAAAAAGGAAATGTTCTACACTTTTACTCATAGACTTTGCATTACTTGTACAGGACTGCAGACACTTCTAAAATGATTTCTCTTAATAAAAGCACCTACATTGTATGCTTAGGACCATGCTCTCATGTTATAGGAGCAACAGGAAAATCTAAAACTGCTAATTTAGCAGGGATTCCTATTACATAAAGAACTAAAAACTTCAACATAATGGGTACATTTTCTCCAGCAGAACATCTTGTGACAAACAGACTCCTATAAAACAATATTTTCCTCAAAAATGTTTGCTAAGGATCACATGGGCTTCTTCCCTGCATTCTATTTTTCAAAATCCAAACTATGCAACATCAGCTCTAGTAAGGACTGTCAGTTTATTTACACAGACTAGCTAATAAAAACTAGCAATGCCCTTGCAAAACTGTATGTAGCATGAGAATAACAAACAATAGTGGTGTTATCACCTGAGAATTTTAGAACAAAAACTACCCACAGCTAGTTCCCCTTAAAGATCAAATAAGGAAACAGCAATCTAGACTACTCATCCTTTCATAATTTCATCAGACAGGATGGGCAGTAACATAGCAAATTTATTTATTCATTTTTATTAATGCTAATAATGTTTAAAACAGTATTACTGAATAGCCAATTAAATGTCTCATGGCTATTTCACAGACAGTTTAGACAGGCTAAAAAAAAATTGAGATAAAGAGAGAGAAAACATAGATTTGCCTACCCTTAATTTGTAGAGGAGCTAGCCTCCTCCCCCCATTTTTGACCGTAGGAAACCTGTAACAGGTTTCATTCTGTCAACACTATCAACCCCAATTTGTAGCAACTGGGCATAAACAAACTCTGAGGAGCTAAATAGCACATTGAGCTAGCTAAAGAACATATTCCTTTAGCAAATGTACAAGTGTAACACGAGGGCACATGAATTCAAACTAAATCCCATTGCTTCCTTAATTCAGCCCTAAAAGCATTAGTGCTATACATTTGGCAGAGCCATTGTCTTAATAAGAGCTCACATATACCATTATTATTCAATCTGTTCATATTGAGTGAACAAAAACTTGCTTTTGCCAAAAAAAGTACGCAAAACCTCTTTCTGTCCCTGCCCTGCCATTTCGTCTTTCAAATGTCAAAATGTCAAAGCAAATGTTGCGCTGAGCCCTGCTTCTAAATGTAGAACTTCGACCTTTTACCCTTTTCGCAGCTGTCCCATCTTGTGTGCAAGGTTTTCATGCAGTTTTACTTTTACCAATTCAAAGTGACCCTGGAGACTGAAAGCTCAACAACCCACTCCATTCCTGTCTACCAGCAATTCAGAGGTAAGTTTAATAACTTATGCCAGTTTTTTTTGTACATATTTATATTTGTAAGCAGTGTGCTGAGTGCTTGTCTAGCAGTATAGATGTCAGCTATTCATTCTATGCTTACATATGTGCATTTACTGGAGCCTAAGGCAGTTTAAAAGCTGCTCTGATTGGAATAACCTCATTTAAATAATGAATTTTACTCAATTTCGACTTTGATGTTTGGGGCACTTAAAAATGAATATCCTACAATGTTTTTGCATAATAGTCAAGTCAAGTCAAAATCCACTTTATTCGATTAATTAAAATCATAAAAGTATTCTACAACAATATCTTACAATTCATATAAAACAGTATTAAACAATTAGTAAATTTAAAAAGCAGGTTAAAAAGGCATTATTTACATAAAATTCATTACAGGTTGCACTGAGCTTTGAAAAAAACGTGGATTCAAGTATCTATCCTCAACTGTTCTTCCAATCTTAGCCTCGATCTCTTACATCTGACGGATGCGGCCAAAAAACTAGCAGTGCAGTACATGATTATGGGTGAAAGAGACATCTGTAAATATAACAACGCAGGCTTATACTGGATAAAACCCAGCTCCTTCAGAATAGGTTTTAAATATCTGGTACGAGGTTCATGATAAAAGGAACAAAAGAACAGAAAATGGGCATTATCCTGAATAGAGAAACCATCACATTTACATGGAGACGATTCCTCAAGCTTGCACCAGTCTTTCTCGTCCCACAGTACCATATAAATTTGATTAAACCGAAATTTGGATAAAAGCCATCTATGGAAAGAATTGGTTACCACAGTTAAATAAGGAGCCAGCTCACAAGATAGGGTTATCAATACATGAGCCCTCACAGAGGGTTTACATAAATCGTAAGCTTCACGCTCAGCCATACGTATTCTAAAGAAATTGGTCTTCACCCACAGCAAATCAGCTTTACATAGGGCTTCTGGGCTGCTAAAAATTTCAGGGCGTCCCAGAAGTGCTGCCGTAGTTTCAATATAGGACAGCCACTGAATATCCCTCCTATGATCTAATGCAAGACAATCTTTGATGATCCGATGGTTAAGGCTAAGGTTCGGGTTAAGCCAGAGCTTAATCCACATCAAGAGTGGAGCTAGATTGATTGTGTCTAGAATGTAGCCCATCCCCCAACTCAAGATGTACTGAGTGGGTAGCAGTTGACTGGGGTAAACCCAACAAAGAACGAAGAAATTTATTTTCCTCTGTCTGGATGCTTTTTGAATTGACATAACCCCAGACAGCTGCACCATATCTAGCGATTGCGACTGTCTTAGCTTTGTAGACGGCCAGAATAGCCTCCATAGGTTTCCCCCCCAGTCTCTTCGAAAACCCCAGGATTGCAGCATATGAACTTCTTACCGCATTTGTTTTAGATGTTAACTGCGGTGTCCAAGTACCCCTTTGGTCAAAAATCACACCCAAATATGTAAAGACTTTGACACTTGTGATCACCTCTCCATCGCAAAAGAAAGTTTTTCCTTTACGCTTACCACATCCTACTGACATGGTATGTGATTTATTTTTATTGATCACAAGGTCGAGACTAGACATAAAATTACCAAAGGCGTCGAGTAACTTTTGTAGGGCAACTGGGGTCCTGGCTATTAGCACCGCATCATCGGCGTAGAGGAGCACCGGAATTGGTGCGCCCCCCATGCTCGGGATATCCTTTGAGGCAGACGTTAGGTAGCCCTCCAAAGAGTTCACGTAAAGCGTGAACAAAATTGGCGCCAGGATGCATCCCTGGCGGACCCCTCTAGTTGATCTAAAACTCTCGGTACACTTTCCGTCGGTGGTCATTCTAATGCGGGCCCTCAGATCTTTGTGGAGCTCCGCCAAAAAGTGTACCAAGGAACTATCGAGGCCCAACTTCAGGAGCATTGCCCACAGCTTAGATCTATTAACAAGATCAAAAGCTGTGGACAAGTCCATGAAGCCAAGGAATAAACTACCCCCTTTTGCTCTAGTGTATTTAGAGAGTATGAGGTGGAGGTTGAGGCATTGGTCCTCAGTACTCCTCCCTGCTCTAAAGCCAAATTGCGCCTCGGACAGGATGTTGTTCCCCTTTGCCCACGCGGAAATTCTCGCCAGGACAGCCTTTCCTAGGGTTTTTACTGAGGAGTCCAACAGTGATATTGGTCTATAGCATTTTGGATCTCCTCTCTGCCCTTTTTTGAAAATTGGGACAATTGTAGCTAGAGACCAGGTCTGAGGGAATCCCACTACAGCAGCAGCATTAAAAACTCTTGTTAAAATATTAGCCCAAAACAGCGGATTTGCCCTGAACATATCCGCTGGCACTCCATCGGGGCCCGGGGCCTTGCGTCCTGCTGTCTCCTCTATAGCTCTAAGTACCTCGCTAGTATCGAATCTCACGGGCTCCAGGGGGATCTCATTAGTAGGGATTGTGAAAGGTACCGGCTCCCTGTCACTGTCATAGATTTTTTCGAAATGTCTGAGCCAGTCCTCCTCTGAAATGTTTAATTCCAGCACTGAGTTTTGGACACCTGTAAGTAGTGGGGAATTGATTATTGTCCAAAACTCAGCACTGTTTTTCAGAGTAGCTTTATCCCTTAAATCCTCCCAGGCTTTGCTTTTTAATTCATTTTTGCGCAAAGTAGTGGCCGTATTGAAATCCTTTCTTAATCGCGCCACTAACGCCTTATCCCTTGGGCGAGTATTGAGGGCTTTTTTAAGGCGGTTGTGTGCTTTGCTACAATTTTTGTCAAACCAGCCTTTAGCCGGATTATGTTTGCCCCCCTGCCCTTTGGCTGTGAGACTGCTAGACACAAACCGACAAATATCTTCGAAGGAAGATATAATCTCCTTACTCCCAGCTGACGGCTTGGCACACACATTAAGCTCTTCCGAGACTGAGGAGGAAAGAGTTAGGAAAAAGTAGTCCGGTACGACCATCTCCCATTTAATTCTTCTCCCCTGATCCTTTTCCTTTACAGGCAATATAGTCCGATGGGGGACAACTGATTTTGACAAGAAAGAGCTATTCGCTAGCTCCAACCCCACAGGGTTGTGATCACTCATAGGCATAGCAATTGCATTATATGAAATCACATAATTAAGAAAACATCTTGAGACAAAAATAAAATCAATTATCGAATCGCTAGCCCTTCCCGTATAAGTGGCAACCCGTGTACTTTTATCGTAAAATTCTGGTTCAAATAGCTCATTTTCCCGCAATACATTTTCAAGCGCCCGACCCTTCTGTGTATGTTCTAAGTGTGGGGGGGACACGCTATCTGGCCCGTCTTCTTCCACTAGGACACATTGTGAGCACAAATGAACATTAAAATCACCCATTAAAATGAATCGACAAAAAGTGGATTGCTTGTCTCTATAGAGATTTAAAAAGTCTAAAAGCCATGTAAAATGCATAGATTCTGGATGGCTGTTTGGAGCATTATAACAATTAACCAAAAGCAATTTGCAACCATCCTCTAAAGTTAACTCCAGAATGATAAAACTATGGGAGGCACAGTCTATCGGGATAATTTTACCTTTTATGTTCACCGAAACCAACGTCATAAGACCTCCTTTGTTCCGGCCTGCGGGGGAAGGCAAAGCAGGTACGAAATGAGATGTGAAACCGTCTAACCAGTAATCACACTCCAAATCCCAAGTCTCTTGCATAGCGATGATATCGTGGCGCTTTACAAATTTTTCCCAATTTGGGTCTCCCTTCTTAGACCGCAACCCAGCAATGTTCCAAGATAACAATCTAACCGTGTCCCCTTTACCAGAAATAATCTCTGTTGAACTGTTGTTGACCGCCTCAGAAGAAGGTACAAGGACCATTGATGTTGGGTCCGCTACGGCATCGTCCACTGTACCCTCTCCCTCACCCCGTCAATCACAGAGGTCGAGGCCTGAGAGCGCATTAAATCTGTTATAAGTTGTAATGGGGGGACCAAATGTAAAAAGGTTATCTCGTCCCTGCAACGAACTTTGATGAGCCAAACTGGGCCCCACCGGGGTAAATGGATTTAGTCTTTGTCTGGACAAAGAGGGTAAATTGACATGGTTGTAGAAATACCCAAGCGGGCGCACTCGAATTCCATTACTGTCCTCCAACAGGGATGCTGCCCGTAGGAGGACTGTGGACACATGTTGTGGGAATTTAAAGTTCACGACCACACAATCCCCTCTACATGTTTTCCTCGAGGGGCCAATCCAGTTCACTCTCCTCGTCGTGATAATGTCTCCAGCACGTTTAGTGGGAAAGCCACATTTAGCACCTAACCAAGCCACCACTTTATTTTTAAGGGAATCATGCGCTTCTTCTTGTGGCTCGGAAGTGCCTGGGCCATACGTCGGAACATTGGCTAGTACGACGACATAGGGGGCTCAATCCGGGGGCAGATTAATAGAATTGTTGCGCCTACCTTGTGCGGCATTAGTGTTATATAAGGGACCAGATCTCTGATGGCACCCAGCCTGATCAACATCCAGGTCTACTGATGGAGGATGGATGGCTGGGGGAACAGTAAGGTTGTTTACCGTACAGTTGACCTGAGGGATCAAAGGAGGTGGGTTGGGGGCTATTGTGGCACTTTTTCCTATGACATCGGGACTCACTGAACTAGTTGAAGGGAGTAAGGGGTTTGCCTTAGATAGTTTGGCCAACTGTTGATCCATTACACCTCCTAATCTTTTAAGCTCCGCATTCGCGGTGTCCAATTTGACTGCAAGGCAGTCAATGGAAGCCTTAAGTTTAAGGTCAAAAGCGGCCTCTATGCGTTTAATTAGCAAACCAAACTGCTCAGGGCTCAGTGTGATGCTAGGTTCTTTTGTAATCTCTACGTTTGCTTTGGATTTAGGGGAGATGTGACTATCAGGTAAGTGGTTTTCCCCTCTTCTCCTGTGGATGATCTTACCCCCCCTCTTACTTTGCTGCTTTCTGCATGTTCTGACAGGTCTCTTTCCTTTACTTCCTTCCAATACTTCCACCTCTTCCTCAGAGTCAGAACATACCTTGTCAAACATTATAGGATCAATTATTATGGAATCAGGGTCCCGATGGATCGAAGCTACTGTTAAACTGGCTGGATTGCTAGCGTTTTGATCTCCTAACATACAGTCAACGCTATTTTCGCCCTCTTGAGAATCCTCCGGTGTAGCTGCTCTAGCTGGGAGGGGGTCATAGTCGAGAGAAGCTACTTTGCCCAAAGAAGCCCTTCTATCATCATTAATTTTGTTAACCATTTTGACAAGGAAATTATTCATAGAGCCTGCCCCCGTGACCACCTTGTCTTTCTTAGAGCCTGACATAATAGAGAATGAAACGTAAGTGATTTTCAGCTTTAACTAATGACTAACTGCCAACAGACTCAAAAAGCCAAGTTACCCAGGTATGAGCCTGCAAAGGCTCGCAGCCTTTAACCCAGACTACTCCGAGTAGTAAGGCGCGAATTATCTCTCCCAGAATCTTAATGTGGTTGATGACACTGTTCTTGTATGAAAGTTATCAAATGTCAAAAAGGGATCCCAGTCGCAAACAGACGAAAAAAGTGTATAGCGGCAACCGCAAACCGTATCCAGATTGCTGCCAATGTACGCAAACATAGACCAAAATCACAGCAATACGCATGAAGTGATATGGATTAAACAACAGCAGTACCTGATGTGGGGCAGATGCCTTGGAGTCAAATTTCAGAGGGAGGGCCCTGCCCTGCCTCCTCCTGCCCCGGACGGCCACAGACGGCCCGCCCTCTGCCCGGGCTCAGCCCGGCGCCGCCCGCGCGCGTCCGCGAGGCGGAGGGAGCAGCCCTCTTTTGTAGCTCCTCCGGCGCGGGATTCTGGCAGTGGGCGGAGACTCAGGGCGAGCTGGGACTTGTGGTCCGCACCGCTCCGCGGCCGCGAGATGTGAAACACGGCGGCGGGTGCGACCAGGACTGCAGACTCTGCGACGGTGGCGACGGTGGTACCAAGTAGGTACGTTGCAAGTAAAAGGCAGCGTTTCCTGCCCAGGGACAGCAGCGGCTCCGTGATACTTCCCCCGCTCCCCAGTGGGAGCAGCCCTCTTTTGTAGCTCCTCCGGCGCGGGATTCTGGCAGTGGGCGGAGACTCAGGGCGAGCTGGGACTTGTGGTCAGCATCGCTCGGCGGCCGCGAGATGTGAAACACGGCGGCAGGTGCGACCAGGACTGCAGGCTCTGCGACGGTGGCGACGGTGGTACCAAGTAGGTACGTTGCAAGTAAAAGGCAGCGTTTCCTGCCCAGGGACAGCAGCGGCTCCGTGATACATCCCCAGAATGTCCTCTACATATCCCAGAGATGTGGCATCAGAAATCTATAATGTATACCCTTATAAAAATAAGTTTTGTACGCCTGGGTAAAGTGACATTTCATATGTAAGTGACCCCTGTTGCTGTATAGCATGGCTTAAATTCAATTTGGAAGGTAGGAGGTCACAGCATCATTATTAGGCATTATAAATATTAAAAAACGAATTTAATGCACCTATTTTAAATAACATTTTTTTATATAATCAAAATAATTTTTTTTTTTTTAATAAATCTAATCATTTTGATGAGTCCACATATGAAAAGCAAGCTGCATCCCTTGCCTATCCTATTTAAACGCTTTCATTCACAGCCCTAAGAACAGAAACCGAACTTGAAAGTCTGCGCCACTTTTAAAGGACAGTCATTATTATTTAACATCAAAAACTACTCTTATCCTTATTTAAAAAGGCATTAAGAAAAGAAATCCCTACTGTCAATCTGTCCTCTGTTTATCTAAAAAAAATAATGAACCTGATTTCTAACTTTTAAAACAGCAGTCTGAAATACAGGATTTTACACCGTGTTTGCACTGACGTCAGCTGTTTTCTTTGTGTGGCCTGGAATCAGAAATACCCACGTGCTGACACAGCTGCTTGACACGTAAAGGCGTCGAATTCACACGCCTTTCAAGTCAGCATTTCGAGCCAGCACAAATCTGTCGTTCTGTAATGTGTATTCAGGTCAACAACAACAAACTCACTCAGATAATGTGAATGCCTGTTAATACCTAATACATAAGTGGCTGATTGGGGGGGGATTTTAAAGCAGTTCTTGACACGCATTTGGATAGGTCCTATCCACCCCTCCGTAGCACACAGGCCATTTCGAACGTGAAGAACCTCGCTGATTGGTTGTCGCGTTGGGCCTTACGAGACGTATGGCGTGGTCTGCATCCCAGCGATCGCATTTACTCGTATTATTCCACGGTGCACTGACTTCATGTCCGGCTTGATCGGGTGGTGGGATCTCCCTCACTGATTCCCCTGATTGATAAGGCAGACTACTTGGGCCGGACCCATTCGGACCATAATCCTCTCCGGCTGGTCTTGCGTTGGGGTCCCAGAAGGCCTCCCGTTCCAACATGGCGATTGCAGCCGGCAGCCCTGGGAGATGTTGAATTCCGGGCCTCTCTCGGCACGGCGGTGGAGCAGTACTTTGACTTGAACGAGGGTACGACGGGCAGCGAACTGACGGAGTGGGATGCCCACAAATCCACAATCCGGGGACACTGCCTGGGGATGACGTGGAACGTCCGCCGGCGGCTGACGTTGTCGCTCGCTGCGCTGGAGTCCCGCCTTCTGTCGTACGAACGCCTCGGCGAGGGGGGTGGATTCGATTCGACCCGACTGGCGCATCTTCGGGCGCGTCATGCGGAACTGCTTGAGTGCTTGCGGTGCCACAACTATGCGGCTCACTCGGCTCGGGTCCATGCTGCAGCTGACAGGACGGGGAGGCTGCTGGCCTGGTTGCTCCGACAGGAGACGGCGCATGCACCGATAGAATCACTCTGTGGGCCGGATGGGACGTTGGTGTATACACAGTGGGAGATACACCAGACCCTGACCGTGCATTATGCGACCCTATACACCGCCGCAGGACGTCGGCGAGCGCAGGATGTGGATCAGTTTTTGGAAGCTGCCCAACTGTCCTCCGTCCCGGATGAGCATCATGACTCCTTAGAAGGCCTCCTCACGGTAGAAGAGATAGGGGACGCGGTGGCCTCGTTGGCCACTGGAAAGGCACCTGGACCGGACGGGCTCCCGGCGGAATATTACAAGGCCTACCGGGAATCTCTGGTGCATTCGCTGTATCTGGCGGCCCTTGAGAAGGCCACGTTACCGCCATCCATGAGGGAGGCCTACTTGATCTCTTTGCCCAAGCCTGGGTGCGACCCTACCATCCTGGGGTCATATCGCCCCCTTGCCTCCTCAATACGGACTACAACATTTTAGCCAAGGTGTTGGCGGAGCGACTGGCCCCAACGGTTTCGGCATTGGTTCATCGGGACCAAAACGGCTTTGTGCCGAAGCGCAGCACCTTGCTTAACCTGCGGCAGTTCTTCCGGGTGGCGGTGGAGGGCACGCAGCAATGGCCCAGAGCGGGCTGCTTGGTCTTAGACCTTGAGAAGGCCTTTGATTGCCTTTAGTGGGGGTACCTGGTGGCAGCGTTGTCACACTACGGTTTGGGCTTGGGGTTCCTCCAGATGGCGGCGCTTCTCTACAAAAACCCTGTGGTTCGGGTGCGAACAGGTCCCTACATCTCTGACGCGATCCCGATTGGCCGTGGCACGAGGCAGGGATGCCCTCTTTCGCCCCTCCTTTTCGCGCTTGCAATAGAGCCTCTAGCTGCTACGCTGCGCAGAGTACTGGCAGACGGCATCCCCCTGGGAGACGTGACCCATCAGGTCTCCCTCTACGCGGACGACCTCATGGTGTTCATCAGGGATGTGGCATGCATTCCGGAGGAGCTGGAGCGAGTTTTGTCCGATTTTGCCGCTATATCCGGGCTACGGGTGAACGCCGCTAAGTCGTGTCTTTATGCGTTCCGTGCTGAGACCGGGGACCCGCAATACAATCTTGGAGGTGTGCGGGTCAAATGGCAGCCGGACACCTTCCGTTATTTGGGTATCCAAATATATCGGCAACCGACTGATTTGGTGGAGGGCAACCTGGGTAAGGCGGTAGCGGCGGTCAGAGCCCAGATGCGGTTTTGGGGCACCCTTCCCCTCTGGGTTACGGGGCGGATTGCCCTGACCAAAATGGTGATCCTGCCCAGGCTCCTCTATTATTTTGCTAATCTGCCTATCTACATCCCGGCGGCTTTCTTCACACACTTGGAGCGATCGCTTCGCGACTTTGTGTGGGGTAGCTCACTCCATAGAGTCGCGCTACCCAAACTGTACCTCCCCTCGGGGCAGGGGGGACTTGCGATGCCATGCTTCGCACATTATTATTTAGCGGCGCAGCTGCAATGGGTGGCCAGATGGCTGGCAGACAGAGAGCGAGACGACACGGCGACAGTAGAGGCCCCCATCTCCCTGGCTGATCTCACCGCGCGGTTCCACCCGAACGCCAAGGCGTTCAGGCCAGAGCCCCTTCTCGTTAAGGTGGCTTACAAATGTTATCGCCGCGCTCTGTATTGAACTCGGAATAGCACACCATACGCTCCAGCTATACCGATAGCAGGCTGTCCTAGTGGGAGGGGTGTGCTGCGTTCAATTGAACTCGGGGACTGGCACGCGGCGGATATCCACACGCTGGGAGACCGCTACCGAGACGGTGTTCTCCTTTCCTTCGCCGCATTGACGGAGGAGGCAGGGTTGCCACCCGGTCAATTTCTTCGTCACCGCTCGCTGATAGCGTCGCTGACGAGTCGGTGGGGCGACATCAGAGAGGAGCCTGGGCAACACCTCACTATGCAATACCTCCATGTCCTGGGGCGAGGGCAGCACTTGATCAGGTGGTTCGCGGCTTCATTGCGCACGCACACGGCGGTCGACCTGACTCCGCTGAGTCGGAAATGGGAAGCGGACTTGGCCCGTCCTATGATTGACAGAGAATGGGGAAGGGCGTTGCAGGGCCCAACGAGGATCCCAAGGAACGCGCGGTTCCGCCAAATCCAAAATTTTATTCTGCATAGGGCATACCTCACACCTGCCTCTATCAACCGGTATTTCCATCGCGCGGACGTGGGTTGTCCCCGTTGCGGGGAGCTGGACGCTGGGCTGGTCCACATGTTGTGGAGCTGCGCCACGCTGACTTCATACTGGCGGGCAATTCATGGAGCGCTGAGCACATGTACAAGTCGTCCGGTCCCATTTGAATGGTCAGCCTGCTTATTACACCTTTTTGGTAGAACTCCGGCTACGAAGGTCACGTCGCGGTTTATCGACTTGGGATTGGTGGTGGCGAAGCGATTACTTACTAAACGCTGGAAGGCGGCGGATCCTCCTCATACACGAGCGTGGCGGAGTTCGCTGCTGGTGTGGGCGAGGGCAGAGAGCACGGCCCTCCTGAGGGAGGAAACATTAGGCCTCAGGCGAACGCCAATAGCGGCCGAATGGGACGTAATTTTACAGGCTCTGACGCGCCTGGATGAGGACACTCTGGGACGTGATGGGGTTCGCGGCGGAGATGCCCTTGCTGAGGGGAGGGGAGATGGCTAGCTGGCGGACTGGGCTCGACGGGTGGCGTTTAGGGATTGGCCGACTAGGAGAGGTTCAGGGTGTCAGAGATGATGTTGTATGAGTGACCTGAATGGAGGGGTACCGGGATGGCGGGGGAGAGCGAGGGGGAGGGGGAATGGCACAGAGGACAATGTGAGGGGATGCTGACGTACGGCCAGAATTTGCTGCTGTTGTTTTGGTTTAATTGGGGCGCTTGTTGTTTTGCCTCGTTTTCTTATGGCTAATGCAATAGAAGTGATCGCTAGGCGGGGATAATTGGGTGCAACACCAACCGTCCCCGTGGGGGAAGCACCTGATCACAAGACGGTGGAGGGAACATTTTCAAGATGGTACTGATGCAGGGGGCCGTAATCTTATTCCCTTCTGGTCAATGGGCGCTACACCAGATTCCATTCATTACTGTGTACAAGATAAGTGATGTATTACTGACTATACTGCAATTATTAGCCAATTGGACTCTACATTGTACTATGTAATTTGTTCGCAACTAAAATGCCAATAAACAGATTTCATAATAATACCTAATACATAAGGATAAATGCTGTGACATTTTGTATCTTAATTTTATCTATTGCAAAACACACAATTTCGTTTTTTGAAGCTTTTTTTATTCCTATTAAATGTGGATTCTAATTTTATCTTTAACATTGTGGCAATTTGCACATATGTATAGTGTCTTACTCTGTCAATTTAATGATAGCGTGCAGCTATTTAGCATATATTATATAATTCATTGCTGGATTCTTTTAAAATATATTTTATTTTAATGATGTTTTGCATAACAGAATGATGACAAAAAAAAAACATTGAGCTCATTCCAGACATTTTCAAAACGGTGTAACACACATAATACAGGGCACTTAAAGCTAGCCATTCTTGCACCAAGAGCGCAATCGCTACTTACAAGTACCACTAATGACAAACCACAGACATTTAAACACACATTTAACCCACAGATCAACACTTAGGACAGAAACAAAAGACAGCCCACAGACTGTACTTAAACCAAACCATTTGTAAATACTAGTTGTAAGATATATTCACTAGATTTGGCTGGCAGAACACCAAGAAAAAAAACGCTCTGCATATCACCAGTTATGAATGTTACTAAGTGCACAGACCAGGATCCTTTCTATGTACATATTTAGTTCCTCGGGGTACTAGTCACCAAGGAAGAAATACGTTTTTATACCTAAACCTAGTTAGGTATCCCCTCTAGGGGAGCTGGCTAATTCAATACAAGTTCCAAGGGTACCTACACAAATGCAACACATTCTACGATGTGTGCTAAGAACAGGCATGCCAAAAATATTGCAGCATATACAATATTATACACAAAGTAGCACTTAACTCAAAGTGTGCCGTTCAAGTTTACAAAAGTTTCTCATTACCTGCCTACATAAACTGCAGTTTACATATTTCCAAATTCCAAATATTGGACAATTTCCATACAAATCCAAGAAGCGTCGTAACAAACGACCTTACCAAGCACAAGTTTCCAGATTCTAACTGCCAAGTTCAGAGTGACCAAACGGTCATTTTTAGAATACTCACACCAAAAATGTTCTCAGTCAGGAGTGGTAAGCAGTTGGAGGAGTCCAATCAGGAAGACCAGAAATATACTGGGCTACAGAGACATAATCTCAGTTTTAGGGTACCTTTTTACTAGAGTTCTGTTCTGTCCTCCTCAGTAGATTCCTGTCTCCCATCAGGATCACTTCCTTGGATAGCCACTTCTCTGATGAGCCTCACAGAGGGCACCACTTGTAGAAATCAAAACCTTCTCTGGGGCTTCACTGATACACCTGGTCCTTTTAAACCAACAAAGAAGAGATTGGCACAGAAGCTGTAATATAAAAGACATCTTTTTATTTAACCTCTAAAGAGGGAAAAAATGTGTCACACAGTGTTCTCAAATCACTGTATGAGACATTTTCTAAGGAGTACAGAGAACAGGGGCATTATATACCCACACAGGGGCTGAAAAAAGGCGGTACAAGTACACATGAGAAGAGTTATGCACATAGATGGTCATACAGAAACTGCACAGTCAACAAGTAGGAGGAGTAATAAGTTGCTGACATCAGTTAGAACAGCCTGACAGTTCTATACTAGGAACAGGTGCACTCTACTATCTAAGCACATCTGAGCATGTGCAAGACTCTGGGAGAGGGAAACAGCAAATGTCCAGCACATAGCTAACTAAAATGGCTGCCAAGTACAAAATGGCTTTCAGCTCATGCTAAGAGATTAATGCAATCTTCAACAGATGTTCCTTTTAGCATGAGCTAAAGACATTTCCCATAATCCAGTAGGAAAACAGAAAATATGCACATTATTTTTTTTCATAAATTTATCAATATCCTAATTCATTGCTAGGTGGGCATTTCTCATTCTAAATATTGTTAAGCGGGTATGTATAAGGTATAAGCAGGAGTACAAAGGGAACAGAGCATTGGGTCATACAGATAGCAGGAGAGAGTAATTACTATCATCAGAAACAGAACTATTAGCTTTCTAGTCCTAAGAAAATCCTAGAACCATCCAGTAAAAACATTTTCAAGGCTCCTATGCATTTCAGTGACCATCAATTTCAACTTCAAAATAGCCAACAGCACATATCTAATAAAAACATTTTCGCTAGACTTTTCCAGTGTTTCCTTTATCAGGGCTAGAGTATCAATCAAGGAAAGGGTAAAGTAACATTAGTCAACTGCTCAGAGGAACTTTTCTCTTGCAGAATAAACATTATTCCTAATACAAACAGACCCATGAGAATTAGGACGAAGAGCTGCAAAGGGCTGCTCCTCCTCAAAAATGGGACGACCAATGGGGTAAATTTTCAACAAAAAAGAAAAAGAAGTCCTTGGGAAATTAAAGCTGCTGTACAACCAACCAGAGGGGAGTCTTCTCCCTGTGTCCGTTTGAGCCTCACAGGCAGGCTCTTGTTGTTCTCACGGTGGAGCTGCACAACTCGCAACTCAGGAATCACGGCCCAGTTTCAAGGGAAAAGTTTCTTCTTTCAGGATAGGGCAATCACCCACCTGGGCAAATGCTCTCAGCGATCCTATCCAGTGTCTCAGGCAGTGCACCAGTTTTCTTCATTTCAATCTAACAGGCACCAGAGACACAGCACCTGTACCCTGAACTCAAGTCCTTCCCTAACTCCTGTATTGCTCTGCTGGCACATTGCTCTTTTGTTGGGGCCATAGATTGCATTCAGTGTGCCCAGGTATCTCTTGACCAACAAAGGTGAAGACTTTACAGCCACTTTGGGACCAGGATTCAGAGGCCTGATGCTAGGATCTCTGAAGCAACCCTTGTTTCAAAGGGGGTTACCTCAAGCAAAACATTTCTCGCCTTCCTGGTCGGTCTGTGACTCTCGGCTGGGCATCAAAAACTTGATCCACGATTTCTCCTTTCTAATTTATGGCCCCGTCTTTCGCCCAGGACAGTGGCAGGGGTACACACTTCACATCCCAGTGCTTCCGGCCTTCGACCTTCACTGAGGTCCTGGTTGCCAGCAATGCCTGTGCTGGTTACCTTCACCTTGACTTCAAGCTGGACTGGTGCTGACTCTCCAAGCTGGATCTGATGTCCGCGCCCCTCTGGCAATGGTTGTAAGGCAGCAAATATCTATTGGTGGACAGAACAAAAGGTCTTTAGACAAGGCACAGAAATAATCTATCAACAGAGAGGATAGTCTCAGAATACTTCCTAGTCTAGGGACGCCCCATATATTAGCAAGGTACCCAAGAACCACTTTCATCTATGTGAGAGTAAAAAAAACAACAGCCTCGATCTATTGGCAAATATAAAAGGAACTCTTTGGTGAACTGACAAGAGTAATACGTCACCCAATCCCAAACAGCCAAGGAAGTCTGTGTTCATTTACTAAATTCTGAGGAAAAGAGAAAAAAAATACAGACATACTCCAAATCCTTACATCTGTATATTCCTATCTTAAATCATCTAAAGACCCTCAAGAAAAAAGGAAATGTTCTACACTTTTACTCATAGACTTTGCATTACTTGTACAGGACTGCAGACACTTCTAAAATGATTTCTCTTAATAAAAGCACCTACATTGTATGCTTAGGACCATGCTCTCATGTTATAGGAGCAACAGGAAAATCTAAAACTGCTAATTTAGCAGGGATTCCTATTACATAAAGAACTAAAAACTTCAACATAATGGGTACATTTTCTCCAGCAGAACATCTTGTGACAAACAGACTCCTATAAAACAATATTTTCCTCAAAAATGTTTGCTAAGGATCACATGGGCTTCTTCCCTGCATTCTATTTTTCAAAATCCAAACTATGCAACATCAGCTCTAGTAAGGACTGTCAGTTTATTTACACAGACTAGCTAATAAAAACTAGCAATGCCCTTGCAAAACTGTATGTAGCATGAGAATAACAAACAATAGTGGTGTTATCACCTGAGAATTTTAGAACAAAAACTACCCACAGCTAGTTCCCCTTAAAGATCAAATAAGGAAACAGCAATCTAGACTACTCATCCTTTCATAATTTCATCAGACAGGATGGGCAGTAACATAGCAAATGTATTTATTCATTTTATTAATGCTAATAATGTTTAAAACAGTATTACTGAATAGCCAATTAAATGTCTCATGGCTATTTCACAGACAGTTTAGACAGGCTCAAAAAAAATTGAGATAAAGAGAGAGAAAACATAGATTTGCCTACCCTTAATTTGTAGAGGAGCTAGCCTCCTCCCCCCATTTTTGACCGTAGGAAACCTGTAACAGGTTTCATTCTGTCAACACTATCAACCCCAATTTGTAGCAACTGGGCATAAACAAACTCTGAGGAGCTAAATAGCACATTGAGCTAGCTAAAGAACATATTCCTTTAGCAAATGTACAAGTGTAACACGAGGGCACATGAATTCAAACTAAATCCCATTGCTTCCTTAATTCAGCCCTAAAAGCATTAGTGCTATACATTTGGCAGAGCCATTGTCTTAATAAGAGCTCACATATACCATTATTATTCAATCTGTTCATATTGAGTGAACAAAAACTTGCTTTTGCCAAAAAAAGTACGCAAAACCTCTTTCTGTCCCTGCCCTGCCATTTCGTCTTTCAAATGTCAAAATGTCAAAGCAAATGTTGCGCTGAGCCCTGCTTCTAAATGTAGAACTTCGACCTTTTACCCTTTTCGCAGCTGTCCCATCTTGTGTGCAAGGTTTTCATGCAGTTTTACTTTTACCAATTCAAAGTGACCCTGGAGACTGAAAGCTCAACAACCCACTCCATTCCTGTCTACCAGCAATTCAGAGGTAAGTTTAATAACTTAAGCCAGTTTTTTTTGTAGATATTTATATTTGTAAGCAGTGTGCTGAGTGCTTGTCTAGCAGTATAGATGTCAGCTATTCATTCTATGCTTACATATGTGCATTTACTGGAACCTAAGGCAGTTTAAAAGCTGCTCTGATTGGAATAACCTCATTTAAATAATGAATTTTACTCAATTTCGACTTTGATGTTTGGGGCACTTAAAAATGAATATCCTACAATGTTTTTGCATAATAGTCAAGTCAAGTCAAGTCAAAATCCACTTTATTTGATTAATTAAAATCATAAAAGTATTCTACAACAATATCTTACAATTCATATAAAACAGTATTAAACAATTAGTAAATTTAAAAAGCAGGTTAAAAAGGCATTATTTACATAAAATTCATTACAGGTTGCACTCAGCTTTGCAAAAAACGTGGATTCAAGTATCTATCCTCAACTTTCTTCCAATCTTAGCCTCGATCTCTTACATCTGACGGATGCGGCCAAAAAACTAGCAGTGCAGTACATGATTATGGGTGAAAGAGACATCTGTAAATATAACAACGCAGGCTTATACTGGATAAAACCCAGCTCCTTCAGAATAGGTTTTAAATATCTGGTACGAGGTTCATGATAAAAGGAACAAAAGAACAGAAAATGGGCATTATCCTGAATAGAGAAACCATCACATTTACATGGAGACGATTCCTCAAGCTTGCACCAGTCTTTCTCGTCCCACAGTACCATATAAATTTGATTAAACCGAAATTTGGATAAAAGCCATCTATGGAAAGAATTGGTTACCACAGTTAAATAAGGAGCCAGCTCACAAGATAGGGTTATCAATACATGAGCCCTCACAGAGGGTTTACATAAATCGTAAGCTTCACGCTCAGCCATACGTATTCTAAAGAAATTGGTCTTCACCCACAGCAAATCAGCTTTACATAGGGCTTCTGGGCTGCTAAAAATTTCAGGGCGTCCCAGAAGTGCTGCCGTAGTTTCAATATAGGACAGCCACTGAATATCCCTCCTATGATCTAATGCAAGACAATCTTTGATGATCCGATGGTTAAGGCTAAGGTTCGGGTTAAGCCAGAGCTTAATCCACATCAAGAGTGGAGCTAGATTGATTGTGTCTAGAATGTAGCCCATCCCCAACTCAAGATGTACTGAGTGGGTAGCAGTTGACTGGGGTAAACCCAAAAAAGAACGAAGAAATTTATTTTCCTCTGTCTGGATGCTTTTTGAATTGACATAACCCCAGACAGCTGCACCATATCTAGCGATTGCGACTGTCTTAGCTTTGTAGACGGCCAGAATAGCCTCCATAGGTTTCCCCCCCAGTCTCTTCGAAAACCCCAGGATTGCAGCATATGAACTTCTTACCGCATTTGTTTTAGATGTTAACTGCGGTGTCCAAGTACCCCTTTGGTCAAAAATCACACCCAAATATGTAAAGACTTTGACACTTGTGATCACCTCTTCATCGCAAAAAGTTTTTCCTTTACGCTTACCACATCCTACTGACATGGTATGTGATTTATTTTTATTGATCACAAGGTCGAGACTAGACATAAAATTACCAAAGGCGTCGAGTAACTTTTGTAGGGCAACTGGGGTCCTGGCTATTAGCACCGCATCATCGGCGTAGAGGAGCACCGGAATTGGTGCGCCCCCCATGCTCGGGATATCCTTTGAGGCAGACGTTAGGTAGCCCTCCAAAGAGTTCACGTAAAGCGTGAACAAAATTGGCGCCAGGATGCATCCCTGGCGGACCCCTCTAGTTGATCTAAAACTCTCGGTACACTTTCCGTCGGTGGTCATTCTAATGCGGGCCCTCAGATCTTTGTGGAGCTCCGCCAAAAAGTGTACCAAGGAACTATCGAGGCCCAACTTCAGGAGCATTGCCCACAGCTTAGATCTATTAACAAGATCAAAAGCTGTGGACAAGTCCATGAAGCCAAGGAATAAACTACCCCCTTTTGCTCTAGTGTATTTAGAGAGTATGAGGTGGAGGTTGAGGCATTGGTCCCCAGTACTCCTCCCTGCTCTAAAGCCAAATTGCGCCTCGGACAGGATGTTGTTCCCCTTTGCCCACGCGGAAATTCTCGCCAGGACAGCCTTTCCTAGGGTTTTTACTGAGGAGTCCAACAGTGATATTGGTCTATAGCATTTTGGATCTCCTCTCTGCCCTTTTTTGAAAATTGGGACAATTGTAGCTAGAGACCAGGTCTGAGGGAATCCCACTACAGCAGCAGCATTAAAAACTCTTGTTAAAATATTAGCCCAAAACAGCGGATTTGCCCTGAACATATCCGCTGGCACTCCATCGGGGCCCGGGGCCTTGCGTCCTGCTGTCTCCTCTATAGCTCTAAGTACCTCGCTAGTATCGAATCTCACGGGCTCCAGGGGGATCTCATTAGTAGGGATTGTGAAAGGTACCGGCTCCCTGCCACTGTCATAGATTTTTTCGAAATGTCTGAGCCAGTCCTCCTCTGAAATGTTTAATTCCAGCACTGAGTTTTGGACACCTGTAAGTAGTGGGGAATTGATTATTGTCCAAAACTCAGCACTGTTTTTCAGAGTAGCTTTATCCCTTAAATCCTCCCAGGCTTTGCTTTTTAATTCATTTTTGCGCAAAGTAGTGGCCGTATTGAAATCCTTTCTTAATCGCGCCACTAACGCCTTATCCCTTGGGCGAGTATTGAGGGCTTTTTTAAGGCGGTTGTGTGCTTTGCTACAATTTTTGTCAAACCAGCCTTTAGCCGGATTATGTTTGCCCCCCTGCCCTTTGGCTGTGAGACTGCTAGACACAAACCGACAAATATCTTCGAAGGAAGATATAATCTCCTTACTCCCAGCTGACGGCTTGGCACACACATTAAGCTCTTCCGAGACTGAGGAGGATAGAGTTAGGAAAAAGTAGTCCGGTACGACCATCTCCCATTTAATTCTTCTCCCCTGATCCTTTTCCTTTACAGGCAATATAGTCCGATGGGAGACAACTGATTTTGACAAGAAAGAGCTATTCGCTAGCTCCAACCCCACAGGGTTGTGATCACTCATAGGCATAGCAATTGCATTATATGAAATCACATAATTAAGAAAACATCTTGAGACAAAAATAAAATCAATTATCGAATCGCTAGCCCTTCCCGTATAAGTGGCAACCCGTGTACTTTTATCGTAAAATTCTGGTTCAAATAGCTCATTTTCCCGCAATACATTTTCAAGCGCCCGACCCTTCTGTGTATGTTCTAAGTGTGGGGGGGACACGCTATCTGGCCCGTCTTCTTCCACTAGGACACATTGTGAGCACAAATGAACATTAAAATCACCCATTAAAATGAATCGACAAAAAGTGGATTGCTTGTCTCTATAGAGATTTAAAAAGTCTAAAAGCCATGTAAAATGCATAGATTCTGGATGGCTGTTTGGAGCATTATAACAATTAACCAAAAGCAATTTGCAACCATCCTCTAAAGTTAACTCCAGAATGATAAAACTATGGGAGGCACAGTCTATCGGGATAATTTTACCTTTTATGTTCACCGAAACCAACGTCATAAGACCTCCTTTGTTCCGGCCTGCGGGGGAAGGCAAAGCAGGTACGAAATGAGATGTGAAACCGTCTAACCAGTAATCACACTCCAAATCCCAAGTCTCTTGCATAGCGATGATATCGTGGCGCTTTACAAATTTTTCCCAATTTGGGTCTCCCTTCTTAGACCGCAACCCAGCAATGTTCCAAGATAACAATCTAACCGTGTCCCCTTTACCAGAAATAATCTCTGTTGAACTGTTGTTGACCGCCTCAGAAGAAGGTACAAGGACCATTGATGTTGGGTCCGCTACGGCATCGTCCACTGTACCCTCTCCCTCACCCCGTCAATCACAGAGGTCGGGGCCTGAGAGCGCATTAAATCTGTTATAAGTTGTAATGGGGGGACCAAATGTAAAAAGGTTATCTCGTCCCTGCAACGAACTTTGATGAGCCAAACTGGGCCCCACCGGGGTAAATGGATTTAGTCTTTGTCTGGACAAAGAGGGTAAATTGACATGGTTGTAGAAATACCCAAGCGGGCGCACTTGAATTCCATTACTGTCCTCCAACAGGGATGCTGCCCGTAGGAGGACTGTGGCCACATGTTGTGGGAATTTAAAGTTCACGACCACACAATCCCCTCTACATGTTTTCCTCGAGGGGCCAATCCAGTTCACTCTCCTCGTCGTGATAATGTCTCCAGCACGTTTAGTGGGAAAGCCACATTTAGCACCTAACCAAGCCACCACTTTATTTTTAAGGGAATCATGCGCTTCCTCTTGATGGCTCGGAAGTGCCTGGGCTATACGTCGGAACATTGGCTAGTACGACGACATAGGGGGCGCAATCCGGGGGCAGATTAATAGAATTGTTGCGCCTACCTTGTGCGGCATTAGTGTTATATAAGGGACCAGATCTCTGATGGCACCCAGCCTGATCAACATCCAGGTCTACTGATGGAGGATGGATGGCTGGGGGAACAGTAAGGTTGTTTACCGTACAGTTGACCTGAGGGATCAAAGGAGGTGGGTTGGGGGCTATTGTGGCACTTTTTCCTATGACATCGGGACTCACTGAACTAGTTGAAGGGAGTAAGGGGTTCGCCTTAGATAGTTTGGCCAACTGTTGATCCATTAAACCTCCTAATCTTTTAAGCTCCGCATTCGCGGTGTCCAATTTGACTGCAAGGCAGTCAATGGAAGCCTTAAGTTTAAGGTCAAAAGCGGCCTCTATGCGTTTAATTAGCAAACCAAACTGCTCAGTGTGATGCTAGGTTCTTTTGTAATCTCTACGTTTGCTTTGGATTTAGGGGAGATGTGACTATCAGGTAAGTGGTTTTCCCCTCTTCTCCTGTGGATGATCTTACCCCCCCTCTTACTTTGCTGCTTTCTGCATGTTCTGACAGGTCTCTTTCCTTTACTTCCTTCCAATACTTCCACCTCTTCCTCAGAGTCAGAACATACCTTGTCAAACATTATAGGATCAATTATTATGGAATCAGGGTCCAGATGGATCGAAGCTACTGTTAAACTGGCTGGATTGCTAGCGTTTTGATCTCCTAACATACAGTCAACGCTATTTTCGCCCTCTTGAGAATCCTCCGGTGTAGCTGCTCTAGCTGGGAGGGGGTCATAGTCGAGAGAAGCTACTTTGCCCAAAGAAGCCCTTCTATCATCATTAATTTTGTTAACCATTTTGACAAGGAAATTATTCATAGAGCCTGCCCCCGTGACCACCTTGTCTTTCTTAGAGCCTGACATAATAGAGAATGAAACGTAAGTGATTTTCAGCTTTAACTAATGACTAACTGCCAACAGACTCAAAAAGCCAAGTTACCCAGGTATGAGCCTGCAAAGGCTCGCAGCCTTTAACCCAGACTACTCCGAGTAGTAAGGCGCGAATTATCTCTCCCAGAATCTTAATGTGGTTGATGACACTGTTCTTGTATGAAAGTTATCAAATGTCAAAAAGGTATCCCAGTCGCAAACAGACGAAAAAAGTGTATAGCGGCAACCGCAAACCGTATCCAGATTGCTGCCAATGTACGCAAACATAGACCAAAATCACAGCAATACGCATGAAGTGATATGGATTAAACAACAGCAGTACCTGATGTGGGGCAGATGCCTTGGAGTCAAATTTCAGAGGGAGGGCCCTGCCCTGCCTCCTCCTGCCCCGGACGGCCACAGACGGCCCGCCCTCTGCCCGGGCTCAGCCCGGCGCCGCCCGCGCGCGTCCGCGAGGCGGAGGGAGCAGCCCTCTTTTGTAGCTCCTCCGGCGCGGGATTCTGGCAGTGGGCGGAGACTCAGGGCGAGCTGGGACTTGTGGTCCGCACCGCTCCGCGGCCGCGAGATGTGAAACACGGCGGCGGGTGCGACCAGGACTGCAGACTCTGCGACGGTGGCGACGGTGGTACCAAGTAGGTACGTTGCAAGTAAAAGGCAGCGTTTCCTGCCCAGGGACAGCAGCGGCTCCGTGATACTTCCCCCGCTCCCCAGTGGGAGCAGCCCTCTTTTGTAGCTCCTCCGGCGCGGGATTCTGGCAGTGGGCGGAGACTCAGGGCGAGCTGGGACTTGTGGTCAGCATCGCTCGGCGGCCGCGAGATGTGAAACACGGCGGCGGGTGCGACCAGGACTGCAGGCTCTGCGACGGTGGCGACGGTGGTACCAAGTAGGTACGTTGCAAGTAAAAGGCAGCGTTTCCTGCCCAGGGACAGCAGCGGCTCCGTGATACATCCCCAGAATGTCCTCTACATATCCCAGAGATGTGGCATCAGAAATCTATAATGTATACCCTTCTAAAAATAAGTTTTGTACGCCTGGGTAAAGTGACATTTCACATGTAAGTGACCCCTGTTGCTGTATAGCATGGCTTAAATTCAATTTGGAAGGTAGGAGGTCACAGCATCATTATTAGGCATTATAAATATTAAAAAACTAATTTAATGCACCTATTTTAAATAACATTTTTTATATAATCAAAATAATTTTTTTTTTTTTAATAAATCTAATCATTTTGATGAGTCCACATATGAAAAGCAAGCTGCATCCCTTGCCTATCCTATTTAAACGCTTTCATTCACAGCCCTAAGAACAGAAACCGAACTTGAAAGTCTGCGCCACTTTTAAAGGACAGTCATTATTATTTAACATCAAAAACTACTCTTATCCTTATTTAAAAAGGCATTAAGAAAAGAAATCCCTACTGTCAATCTGTCCTCTGTTTATCTAAAAAAAATAATGAACCTGATTTCTAACTTTTAAAACAGCAGTCTGAAATACAGGATTTTACACCGTGTTTGCACTGACGTCAGCTGTTTTCTTTGTGTGGCCTGGAATCAGAAATACCCACGTGCTGACACAGCTGCTTGACACGTAAAGGCGTCGAATTCACACGCCTTTCAAGTCAGCATTTCGAGCCAGCACAAATCTGTCGTTCTGTAATGTGTATTCAGGTCAACAACAACAAACTCACTCAGATAATGTGAATGCCTGTTAATACCTAATACATAAGTGGCTGATTGGGGGGGATTTTAAAGCAGTTCTTGACACGCATTTGGATAGGTCCTATCCACCCCTCCGTAGCACACAGGCCATTTCGAACGTGAAGAACCTCGCTGATTGGTTGTCGCGTTGGGCCTTACGAGACGTATGGCGTGGTCTGCATCCCAGCGATCGCATTTACTCGTATTATTCCACGGTGCACTGACTTCATGTCCGGCTTGATCGGGTGGTGGGATCTCCCTCACTGATTCCCCTGATTGATAAGGCAGACTACTTGGGCCGGACCCATTCGGACCATAATCCTCTCCGGCTGGTCTTGCGTTGGGGTCCCAGAAGGCCTCCCGTTCCAACATGGCGATTGCAGCCGGCAGCCCTGGGAGATGTTGAATTCCGGGCCTCTCTCGGCACGGCGGTGGAGCAGTACTTTGACTTGAACGAGGGTACGACGGGCAGCGAACTGACGGAGTGGGATGCCCACAAATCCACAATCCGGGGACACTGCCTGGGGATGACGTGGAACGTCCGCCGGCGGCTGTCGTTGTCGCTCGCTGCGCTGGAGTCCCGCCTTCTGTCGTACGAACGCCTCGGCGAGGGGGGTGGATTCGACTCGACCCGACTGGCGCATCTTCGGGCGCGTCATGCGGAACTGCTTGAGTGCTTGCGGTGCCACAACTATGCGGCTCACTAGGCTCGGGTCCATGCTGCAGCTGACAGGACGGGGAGGCTGCTGGCCTGGTTGCTCCGACAGGAGACGGCGCATGCCCCGATAGAATCACTCTGTGGGCCGGATGGGACGTTGGTGTATACACAGTGGGAGATACACCAGACCCTGACCGTGCATTATGCGACCCTATACTCCGCCGCAGGACGTCGGCGAGCGCAGGATGTGGATCAGTTTTTGGAAGCTGTCCAACTGTCCTCCGTCCCGGATGAGCATCATGACTCCTTAGAAGGCCTCCTCACGGTAGAAGAGATAGGGGACGCGGTGGCCTCGTTGGCCACTGGAAAGGCACCTGGACCGGACGGGCTCCCGGCGGAATATTACAAGGCCTACCGGGAATCTCTGGTGCATTCGCTGTATCTGGCGGCCCTTGAGAAGGCCACGTTACCGCCATCCATGAGGGAGGCCTACTTGATCTCTTTGCCCAAGCCTTGGGGCGCTTGTTGTTTTGCCTCGTTTTCTTATGGCTAATGCAATAGAAGTGATCGCTAGGTGGGGATAATTAGGTGCAATTATCGCCCCCTTGCCTCCTCAATACGGACTACAAAATTTTTGCCAAGGTGTTGGCGGAGCGACTGGCCCCAACGGTTTCGGCATTGGTTCATCGGGACCAAAACGGCTTTGTGCCGAAGCGCAGCACCTTGCTTAACCTGCGGCAGTTCTTCCGGGTGGCGGTGGAGGGCACGCAGCAATGGCCCAGAGCGGGCTGCTTGGTCTTAGACCTTGAGAAGGCCTTTGATTGCCTTTAGTGGGGGTACCTGGTGGCAGCGTTGTCACACTACGGTTTGGGCTTGGGGTTCCTCCAGATGGCGGCGCTTCTCTACAAAAACCCTGTGGTTCGGGTGCGAACAGGTCCCTACATCTCTGACGCGATCCCGATTGGCCGTGGCACGAGGCAGGGATGCCCTCTTTCGCCCCTCCTTTTCGCGCTTGCAATAGAGCCTCTAGCTGCTACGCTGCGCAGAGTACTGGCAGACGGCATCCCCCTGGGAGACGTGACCCATCAGGTCTCCCTCTACGCGGACGACCTCATGGTGTTCATCAGGGATGTGGCATGCATTCCGGAGGAGCTGGAGCGAGTTTTGTCCGATTTTGCCGCTATATCCGGGCGACGGGTGAACGCCGCTAAGTCGTGTCTTTATGCGTTCCGTGCTGAGACCGGGGACCCGCAATACAATCTTGGAGGTGTGCGGGTCAAATGGCAGCCGGACACCTTCCGTTATTTGGGTATCCAAATATATCGGCAACCGACTGATTTGGTGGAGGGCAACCTGGGTAAGGCGGTAGCGGTGGTCAGAGCCCAGATGCGGTTTTGGGGCACCCTTCCCCTCTGGGTTACGGGGCGGATTGCCCTGACCAAAATGGTGATCCTGCCCAGGCTCCTCTATTATTTTGCTAATCTGCCTATCTACATCCCGGCGGCTTTCTTCACACACTTGGAGCGATCGCTTCGCGACTTTGTGTGGGGTAGCTCACTCCATAGAGTCGCGCTACCCAAACTGTACCTCCCCTCGGGGCAGGGGGGACTTGCGATGCCATGCTTCGCACATTATTATTTAGCGGCGCAGCTGCAATGGGTGGCCAGATGGCTGGCAGACAGAGAGCGAGACGACACGGCGACAGTAGAGGCCCCCATCTCCCTGGCTGATCTCACCGCGCGGTTCCACCTGAACGCCAAGGCGTTCAGGCCAGAGCCCCTTCTCGTTAAGGTGGCTTACAAATGTTATCGCCGCGCTCTGTATTGAACTCGGAATAGCACACCATACGCTCCAGCTATACCGATAGCAGGCTGTCCTAGTGGGAGGGGTGTGCTGCGTTCAATTGAACTCGGGGACTGGCACGCGGCGGATATCCACACGCTGGGAGACCGCTACTGAGACGGTGTTCTCCTTTCCTTCGCCGCATTGACGGAGGAGGCAGGGTTGCCACCCGGTCAATTTCTTCGTCACCGCTCGCTGATAGCGTCGCTGACGAGTCGGTGGGGCGACATCAGAGAGGAGCCTGGGCAACACCTCACTATGCAATACCTCCATGTCCTGGGGCGAGGGCAGCACTTGATCAGGTGGTTCGCGGCTTCATTGCGCACGCACACGGCGGTCGACCTGACTCCGCTGCGTCGGAAATGGGAAGCGGACTTGGCCCGTCCTATGATTGACAGAGAATGGGGCAGGGCGTTGCAGGGCCCAACGAGGATCCCAAGGAACGCGCGGTTCCGCCAAATCCAATATTTTATTCTGCATAGGGCATACCTCACACCTGCCTCTATCAACCGGTATTTCCATCGCGCGGACGTGGGTTGTCCCCGTTGCGGGGAGCTGGACGCTGGGCTGGTCCACATGTTGTGGAGCTGCGCCACGCTGACTTCATACTGGCGGGCAATTCATGGAGCGCTGAGCACATGTACAAGTCGTCCGGTCCCATTTGAATGGTCAGCCTGCTTATTACACCTTTTTGGTAGAACTCCGGCTACGAAGGTCACGTCGCGGTTTATCGACTTGGGATTGGTGGTGGCGAAGCGATTACTTACTAAACGCTGGAAGGCGGCGGATCCTCCTCATACACGAGCGTGGCGGAGTTCGCTGCTGGTGTGGGCGAGGGCAGAGAGCACGGCCCTCCTGAGGGAGGAAACATTAGGCCTCAGGCGAACGCCAATAGCGGCAGAATGGGACGTAATTTTACAGGCTCTGACGCGCCTGGATGAGGACACTCTGGGACGTGATGGGGTTCGCGGCGGAGATGCCCTTGCGGAGGGGAGGGGAGATGGCTAGCTGGCGGACTGGGCTCGACGGGTGGCGTTTAGGGATTGGCCGACTAGGAGAGGTTCAGGGTGTCAGAGATGATGTTGTATGAGTGACCTGAATGGAGGGGTACCGGGATGGCGGGGGAGAGCGAGGGGGAGGGGGAATGGCACAGAGGACAATGTGAGGGGATGCTGACGTACGGCCAGAATTTGCTGCTGTTGTTTTGGTTTAATTGGGGCGCTTGTTGTTTTGCCTCGTTTTCTTATGGCTAATGCAATAGAAGTGATCGCTAGGCGGGGATAATTGGGTGCAACACCAACCGTCCCCGTGGGGGAAGCACCTGATCACAAGACGGTGGAGGGAACATTTTCAAGATGGTACTGATGCAGGGGGCCGTAATCTTATTCCCTTCTGGTCAATGGGCGCTACACCAGATTCCATTCATTACTGTTTACAAGATAAGTGATGTATTACTGACTATACTGCAATTATTAGCCAATTGGACTCTACATTGTACTATGTAATTTGTTCGCAACTAAAATGCCAATAAACAGATTTCATAATAATACCTAATACATAAGGATAAATGCTGTGACATTTTGTATCTTAATTTTATCTATTGCAAAACACACAATTTCGTTTTTTGAAGCTTTTTTTATTCCTATTAAATGTGGATTCTAATTTTATCTTTAACATTGTGGCAATTTGCACATATGTATAGTGTCTTACTCTGTCAATTTAATGATAGCGTGCAGCTATTTAGCATATATTATATAATTCATTGCTGGATTCTTTTAAAATATATTTTATTTTAATGATGTTTTGCATAACAGAATGATGACAAAAAAAAAACATTGAGCTCATTCCAGACATTTTCAAAACGGTGTAACACACATAATACAGGGCACTTAAAGCTAGCCATTCTTGCACCAAGAGCGCAATCGCTACTTACAAGTACCACTAATGACAAACCACCGACATTTAAACACACATTTAACCCACAGATCAACACTTAGGACAGAAACAAAAGACAGCCCACAGACTGTACTTAAACCAAACCATTTGTAAATACTAGTTGTAAGTCATATTCACTAGATTTGGCTGGCAGAACACCAAGAAAAAAAACGCTCTGCATATCACCAGTTATGAATGTTACTAAGTGCACAGACCAGGATCCTTTCTATGTACATATTTAGTTCCTCGGGGTACTAGTCACCAAGGAAGAAATACGTTTTTATACCTAAACCTAGTTAGGTATCCCTCTAGGGGAGCCGGCTAATTCAATACAAGTTCCAAGGGTACCTACACAAATGCAACACATTCTACGATGTGTGCTAAGAACAGGCATGCCAAAAATATTGCAGCATATACAATATTATACACAAAGTAGCACTTAACTCAAAGTGTGCCGTTCAAGTTTACAAAAGTTTCTCATTACCTGCCTACATAAACTGCAGTTTACATATTTCCAAATTCCAAATATTGGCCAATTTCCATACAAATCCAAGAAGCATCGTAACAAACGACCTTACCAAGCACAAGTTTCCAGATTCTAACTGCCAAGTTCAGAGTGACCAAACGGTCATTTTTAGACTACTCACACCAAAAATGTTCTCAGTCAGGAGTGGTAAGCAGTTGGAGGAGTCCAATCAGGAAGACCAGAAATATACTGGGCTACAGAGACATAATCTCAGTTTTAGGGTACCTTTTTACTAGAGTTCTGTTCTGTCCTCCTCAGTAGATTCCTGTCTCCCATCAGGATCACCTCCTTGGATAGCCACTTCTCTGATGAGTCTCACAGAGGGCACCAATTGTAGAAATCAAAACCTTCTCTGGGGCTTCACTGATACACCTGGTCCTTTTAAACCAACAAAGAAGAGATTGGCACAGAAGCTGTAATATAAAAGACATCTTTTTATTTAACCTCTAAAGAGGGAAAACATGTGTCACACAGTGTTCTCAAATCACTGTATGAGACATTTTCTAAGGAGTACAGAGAACAGGGGCATTATATACCCACACAGGGGCTGAAAAAAGGCGGTACAAGTACACATGAGAAGAGTTATGCACATAGATGGTCATACAGAAACTGCACAGTCAACAAGTAGGAGGAGTAATAAGTTGCTGACATCAGTTAGAACAGCCTGACAGTTCTATACTAGGAACAGGTGCACTCTACTATCTAAGCACATCTGAGCATGTGCAAGACTCTGGGAGAGGGAAACAGCAAATGTCCAGCACATAGCTAACTAAAATGGCTGCCAAGTACAAAATGGCTTTCAGCTCATGCTAAGAGATTAATGCAATCTTCAACACCGCGTCTCGAATTGCATCCTTTCTGACCAGTGGTCGAAGTGTATTTAATGCAAGTGATACTCACTTTCACCGATACCAAAGCAGTGCGCAGAAAAATCAGCAGGGCTAGTTTTAAAGCCTTTATGTTAATCTTTCCAAAAGCATCCCAGTCACTTCTTACCTTGTCGGGAACATTGTTTTACAATCCCAGAGACGTAGCAATAGCAATAAAACGAGTCTCCCGACTCCGCTGCACAGATAGGCATGAGGACCGGCAGTAGAGATTGCCATGGCCCTCTAGTACCTGCATTTATGAGGTGAAACTGAGACGGGCGATGTCGGTACGCGGCCAGAGCTGTGCATAATGACGTGAGGCATAATTAAAGATAAAGCGTAGCCTCTGAAAACAGCAGAATTTGCAGGCTTTATTGGTGTGCCTCTGTTACCAAAACCGTGTTTGGTAAAGAGAGTCACCCTGCGAGCCGCGAAGAATAAAAGAAAGGTTCCTGTCATAATTAAACATAAACCGCGGTCTCTGGCTCTGTGTGTCACTGAGCATGTCCTGGGTTGCAGGCAGGGCAAAACCATTTAAGAAAATAGTGCTCGGAGGCTGTAATTAAAACCTACCGAGTAACAACACTTGTAACAGGGGTCGCCTTCTTGGGAGGTTACAATTCGAGAAAAGGCGGTACTAAGGAGGGACTACTAAGCCTAATGACCAATGACAAGCCACCATTTACAAAGGACAGTGAGAGGAGCCAATTAAAAAAAATGGAAAGTGGGCAGAGCTTCTTGCCAATAGCCGAAGTACAGCATGTGTCGAAGAGACAGCGCAAGCGCTGCCTAGGCGAGACCTAAAAAATGGCCACAAACGGAGCGCCGAGCGGTCCCGCGGTCCATTCATTAGATCGCAAAGTCATAAATACCAGTGCATAGTTGAGCTGAGAGGCTCACAGCAAACAGACAATAATGATAACAGTGCAGCGCCATAGAGAAAAATTAGAATAACAATGCCTTTTGTCCAGCAGTTACAGCAAAATACTGAGATAAGGAAAGAATGCAATTAACTCAGCTGAGAGCAGCGAAGAAAGAGGGAGGGGGATATGCTGATGATGTATATTATGACGTGAGGAGCTCTGATTGGTTGTGTTCTGGACTTGATTGTTGGTGCAATCTGTTATGTTCACCTCTTTTTTGCCTATTCCCAAGTGTTTATGGGAATGATAGATCTGTGATTTCCTATGGTAGTAAAGGCTGCTTTAAAATAAAGCGAAGAGTTATGCATAATACTCGCCTCCAGTCGTGACATAGAATTCATATTCATTTATCCAATTGACGTTTCGGTCCACTCCATCAATCCTTGAAATGCCTTTGCTGCAAGATCACTTCTCAAATGTGATGAATTTTAAGGGCTGGTCTTTTCTTTAAGACCTGATCTTTGTTTTGGAAACCTGGCTTATCTTGATACAGTCATAGCCATTCCTCTATATTATAAGGTCATTATACTGGACGTCAGAGGAAGGTGGGGGGGCAATTTTATTCAAACATACTTTGAGTTGCACGACTAGAGATACTTATTTCTCTGAACAAGTGGAGCTGCTTACTTTTGAGAAAGAAACATCTTCTTTTAAAGGATGGAAAGGAGATGTAGTATATAGCACTCCTGGGCAATTGGGCGATTTCAGCGGAAAGCGAATGGTCCGCTTGGACGCTTATAGTACTGGGTCTGAACACGTTTTAGTTCTAGGTTATTTTATTGTATATTTTGAATATTGGAAAGACCTTCACAATAAAACTGAAAGATGTGGCCGCAGAGCTGACCCAGCGAGTGACAGGCCCCACTCATTCTGCCGGGCGCACATTTGATCTAATTAATGTTTTAGCAATTTTAGTACCATTAGGGTCGGTCCCTTTAGTCATTATTTTATCAATTTTGTTATTCAGTTGGAACAACTACTTAAGCCTACCCCTGCTAAGCGAAAGCTTAATCAGCGCTCATGGTAAAAAGTCAACGAAGTATGAATGAATTGGGCTACCCACATATGGAGATAAAGAGGATATAAACATAGTGGTGGGTGGATGCCACAGTGCCATTAAGGAAGCCTTTGAACATATTCACTCCTAAAAATCGTGATTATTTTCGAAGAACCCACTGGCTAAATGATATGCACACGAACTTAGAAAGGAAAAACAAGACTGTAAAAGATTGAACCTAATTTGCAGACCGTTTGAATCTCAATAGGGCGAAATAAAAATCAAAGAGGCTTTAAAGGGATATCATAGGAAATTACGAGGTGCAAGAATAGAGTTCCTAGTTGGTTGAACTGAAAACCGCTCCTCAACTTCAAATGAGCTTTTTAACATTTTAAAGCAGTTCATGCCGCGAGAAGCGTGTAATACAGCTAACCCTGCCTCCAGTGGACTATGTCAGACTTTGTCCTCTCACTGTCAGAATAAGATCCTCAATATTTAGAGTTTTGGAAATGGAGGGTAAATAGAGTCTCATATGTCTGACCCAAGGCAGCCCACTCCTGGGAACCCCTGAGGCCTAGACACGTTTGCTGTGGAGAAAGTGGAAAGAAATATTCCTCTTATTGATTGGGTTTCCCAAAACGATCAAAGCCCTTGACATGTGATTTCTTCCTGCTCTACTTTGTTTCACTCCTATTTGCTAGAAATGTTCAATCCCTCATTCCAGACTGCAGCAGAACCTAGCATCCTATCTTACTGATGTCTTTCCCTGCCAAGACATTGGAGAGGATTACCAATTAACAATTATCTAGGTATCTGGAGGGTAACTAGGTACTTGGTACTTCTTAATCTAAGTATGGAGACTGCTCTGCTGGCAGTGACTGACGTGATCAGGTCTAACTTGGATGATGGTAGAACCGCTGCCATCTCACTGTTAGATCTTTCAGCAGCTTTTGGTACTGTCTCACAAGAGCCTTGATGACATAGGAATTCACTTCAGAGCACTGGCTTGGCTCACCATTTTTTTAATTTTTGGCCAGTAGGACTCAAGCCATCTATTAGGTACCATTTAGGTGAAAGATAATGTGGGGTGCCGCAGGCTTCCTCCCTCAGCCCTACCCTTTTCAATATCTATATGGCGCTCCTGGCTAAATTAGTCACTGATATGGGTTTTAAGATTGTGTAATACACCAATAATACCCAATTGGTAGAATTATTTGCTTAATATCAGGACTCAACCAGAATCAGATCAGTTACCTGTTGGGTGAAAGAGCTGTTTACAACTAAATGGAGATAAATGTGACAAATTGTTTTGTTTAGAAATGCTAGTGAGTTCTGGGCAGACGAATGATGGTCACACGAATTAGGCACTTCACCACAGCCCAAAAGGGTGGGGAGTAATTTGGACATCCTCAGCATCAAAAGTGAAGCTCGTGCAGTCTGCTCATCTTGCTCCGATATCCTTCACTTGCTGAGGAGGATTTGATGGAGCAAAGACTTGCTCAGAAGCAAACCTCTCATATAACTAGTAACACTGTATTAATTGTGTATCGTATAATTCATATGCACTACATTTCAGCAAGATGAAGCTTACTTACGTGTCTTACTAACAAGTAACACGAGTGAAACTTAAAATGGCTGCTAACGCGGGAAATTTTACTGCGCATGCGTCAACTGCATCTGCGCAGGATGACGTTCTGTCGCTTGGAGGGAAATTCCTGCACCTGCGCAAACGCATCTAAAATGCCCGCTTGAAAGCTCACATGCTAAGCATCTGCTTTGCTGAAACTAAAACAAGCTATTTACTAATTGCTAATGCGGAAGAGCATTTATAAGTATATGAGATTAGAGTAGAAATAAGTGGTATACAGTGGAATTATTTTATTTTGTAATATGTTTCTTTTTGACCTCTCTACTAGTTTGTATTTGGGCCTAAGAGCGAGACTGAAGCCTGTACCACATGTGACCCCCCCACACAGGCACAATAATAACAAGCCAGAAGCCATGATGTCGTTCTTGAATCCCGTCCAAGGTCGTCTTTGCAACATGTCCTGGGAGCCTGCTGAACATCCTGAATATTGAATAGAACAAATGTCAAATGTATACTTTTTGGTTGATAAAGATGTGAGTACGGATGGGAAATAAAAATCTGTGAATAAAAATTAAGGGGCAGGAACATTAAACAAAGAACCAAAGAAATGTAATAAACCTTAGCATGGTGTGGATAATTCCCCTTTGTCTGTCGAATCAGAATTAGGGGTTTCATGAAAGTGAAACATTAATGGGTGGTGCATGGCATTAGAAGGGTATAACTGAGGTAGTTTAGCTAATTAGTTAGAACAGAGAGACCGTAATGATGCAGAACTCTGGATGCTGTCGGAGTAACAAGCTAATGCTGAAGAAGAATCATATTGCAGACTTAGAATTCAAGCAAATTAATTAGAAGATGATCGCCGAAGAATCGAGGAGGAAGATAGTGTCAGAGAGGGGTGCAACGCAGGTGTTGGATCTAGAAGAGGTCATCTATCCTGTCCTGAATCCTGTCCTGAAGTCTTTGTCACCTGATCTAACCCAGGGGACCCTTCCAGCTCCTTGGCCAAAGGGTTGGTTTCCACACCATTCTAGGTAAATATACTTCTGTGTAGTATGTCATTGTACTGCTCTCTCTATCCTCTCCTTCCTGAGTACTGTCATTGATGAAGCTTTGTTCTAATATAGGTGACTGATTATTTGAATTAATGGACCTTTCCTTCCTTGGAGAAACGGAGTTCGTACTGTATTATGATTTCGGCTCACATGAATTTAACTAGATAAAACTTTAAACTTTTCCTGAGTCTGTGGTTATTTCAATATAATAAGGAATATAATTCTAATGTCATTTCACCATCAACTCGTTCCAACTTATAGGTCCATTGACCAGAGGAAAGAACTTTTTGATCAGTGAAAGATTAGTTAAGAATGTCAGGTAACTCCTCTCATAAAAAGCATTTATAAAATTGACCCCCAGTGGTATTTACTAGCCTATGTGAACATGTGTGTTTATGGGCCCAGGTGAGTATATGTTGTTTGAGTACCTGAGGCTGGTAACCCACTGGATCAGTTTTCTGGTAGCAGAGCTATGGTTATTATTGACTCGTTTGGTGATAAATTGATTATTGATTTATGTTTTAACAAACCCGTTTGTATTTTGTTTTATGTTGTCTGGAAATTCCCGGAAAGTGAATAGCGGGTGGTAAATGGAAGCCACACTGCAGTGAGGTTACTCGTGTGTTGGAATAGCACTGAGAAGCTATGCAGGGCTGGCAGTGTTAAAATTAGGGACTATCTTCGCATTGAAGTGAGAGTGATAGATAGCAAAAGAGTTCGCTTGTGGAACTTTGGTCTTAAATCACCTAGAAAGGGTAGCACCGAAGGAATAACAGGTTCATCTGAGCTTGAATGAAGAGTAAGCGGAAGGTTTTACTCGCAGTGTATGAAAAGTAAGCGGAAGGTCTTACTTGCAGCAACAGAAACTATTCTTTGGTTTTAGCGGAACAGACAGAGAAGCGAATGTTTTTACTTTGTTATTAATGAAACTTAATTGCCAATTTGTAAGAAAATACGTGAGCCCAAGCTTGATTGGATAAAAGAATAGAAGCCGCACTAGGATTGGTGAAACCCCGAGTGTGAGCAAGAATCTAATTGGTTGTCAAAAATAGAAGCTGCAATAATATTAGACAGTGGAGTTTGTATGTGGAAATCCGATCCGATATTAATAGGGAATCGCCCAGACAGAAGATATTTAGGATTTGCCAGAGACTAATATATAAAAAGATTCTCTCCTACAATGTACAATGTACGGAGAAAAGAAAAAGATGACATTTATGCAGAAAATTTAAAATTACTTTAAGAAACTCTGAGAGAGGGAATTCTTATCCCACCACCGAAGACACCCGCATCATTTATGATGATGGAGAGAGGCTACCATACCTGTGTGTTGTTAGAAATGTGGATAGAATACACTAAAAATTGAGTGTTTTCCAGAAAATGGTATGGTCAATGGGAGAATCCTTCAAAATTTTAGAATGCGGATGAATGAATTAGAGCCTAGACCTAGATTAATACAGTATGAAGCATTAGAAGAATGGGAAACTGAGTCATTTGAGCGCGACAGCTCTAGAAGTAGTAGGAGTTATAGAGGATTTTTCCCTAAACAGATACGTGATTCACGAGACAATCAGATGAAACAATGGAGACAAGCAATGATTACAGAAGGACTGTATCCTCTATTAATGGCTGAGGAATAATCAGGGGGAAAGTGTACAGAGAAAACTAAGAATTTAACAATGACAGGTTGTGGGGAATCAGAAGATGAATTTATGGAGGACATTCTAACGAAAAACCCTCCACCATATCAGGAAGGGCCTAGTAGAATTACTCCAAGTGCCCCTGCCTTGGGAACACCTTTGGTTCCACAGGTTGTACATGATCCAATATTTGGAAGGGTACTCCAGGAAAAGGAAAGGGAATCAATAAATAAAAACCGAGGAGAGCTAATACAGAAAATAACTCAGTTGAATACACACCCTGAAGCATTAACTATACCAGTGACTATAGGTCCTGTTGTTCCATTGTATGGGATAAAGTAAACTGTCCCAAACCACCAGTTATGACAACTCCTATAATAGAACCTAGAAAATAAATTGTAATAACTGATGATCAGGTCAGTGAATGCGATTCAGTAATTTCATTAATCGATTTGCCGCTTAGATCACAGATAACTGAAACCCTGAAAAGAGTTACGTCTAGCTGTTCAAAGTAGACACGACTAGTATCATCAACAGGACTCAAAAGTGCAACAATAGTATCCCCGGAAGAATTAGAGAGATGGGCACAAGGAATAGACAAACCGAACCAACCACCAAAGATTTTAGATATTTATAAATTGAAAGTGGAATTGGAAGAAATGATAGCTGGAAATGTGGGATTAGACAGGCTAAATGCTTACAGTGAAGAAGAATTACTGTTTATTTGTAGAAGCATCACTAGAAATGCAAAAATATTTCATGAGAAATTGACAGATCTTGCCTCAGAAATGGCAATTGAAATAGGGAGATCAAAAGTATTACAGGAGTCATATAGAGCAGAATTTACTGATAAGGATTTGGAAAATATGAATGTGTCTGGAAGAGAATTGCAGATTAAGGAGTTAATGACCATCTTACAAAAGTGGGGAGACTTAGACAAATGGAAAGCTAGCTGGGTGAGGAAAAAGGAGGAAGCACAGGCAAGTCGAACAACATCTGAATTCTTGTTGAAAGAATCAGGAAAAGCGGAGAGATTGTGCCCAATGAGAGAAGTTCTGGGAGGAGGATATGTACATGTTCCATGGAGCCGACAAGACATTTTGTCATTTACTAACAATTTTCCCAAGCTGAGAGAAAAACCAGTTGAATGGTACAAGCAAGTTGAAAGGTTTGTGAAGGTTTCTAAGGTTTTGTTGAAGGATTTGGATGGTCTTTTTGACATAGTGGTGCCTGATATTTTATGGACAGAATGTAAAATCACAGTTGATTGGCCTAGTGATGAATACCCAAGAGACGAAAAACACAGGAGCCCCTTCAGATGAGGTAATGAAGAAATATCACCAGGTGATCACTTTCTTGAAATCGAAAATCCCACCAAAAGAAACAGATTGGGTAAAAATAGATAGAACAACCCAAGAACTAAATGAGACTGTACATGCTTATTATGAACGCCTATTACAGGTATTCAAGCAGTATAGCGGATTTGAAAACATTGGAGATAAGGACATGGGTCATTTTGTGTATCCTTTTGTGTATGGTTTAAGACCAGAAATTTGCCAGATGATCCAGCAGCACATGTTGTGCTGGCAGGGAAAACCTATAGATGAAATTCTAAAATATGCAAAGTATTGCGGAGATGATATTGAGAATAAACGTAAAAACTTGGAAGAAAAAGTGATGTGGGCACAAGTGAAATTGGCAGAACATCAAGAGCTAAAATTAAATAGTCAGACTGATGACCAATTGAAAGGACAGGGTCAGAATGATAATGCAGCGAATGGTGGAAAACCCAGAGGACGAATGAGTAGAGAGAAAGCAAAGAAGAAATTTCCTTGTCATGGGTGCGATAAATTGGGACATTGGAAAAATGAGTGTAAAAGTATTCAGAATAATAATGGCCCAAATCAAAATTAAAATCCACAGATGCAGAATGAGGTGTGTTAGATCTGGCACCATTGGAGTAGGTCTCCCTTCCATTTTTGTCGTTTATGTCTCCTTCACGGTTGCTGGCGTTCTGGGCGCTGTGCCACTGCCATTCAGTGACAAAGCGCTAATGCTCCTTATTATAAAATAACTGATGAACCGGTGTAGTCCTAGTAGTACCAAGGAACATGTTAGGGAAGTCGAATTTGGTATGCTTCCACTCCAAATTTTAACGTGCAACTGGTAGTAGTGGTTGTCTTTATATTCTGCGTATGCAACTGCCGCTTTTGGAAAGTAGGTATCGTTTTGTCTAAGTCTTTCTGTGTGTTTCACTGATATGTGTATTGGTTGTCTGGTTTAGAGGGCCAGGGCAGGCTGGGTCCGACCTGGGTCGAATGGAGCAATCTGCTGTTGAAGTATGGGGAGGGGTGACACCTTTGATCTGAGCAGGGCTGTGCCTGGCAAGGTTAATGATGACTCCACCTCCCGCTGGGTGTCTGATGGTGGGCCCCCTCTCCCTGAAAGGGAGGATGCAGCCTCGTAAATAAAGTGACCCAAGTCGACACCAAACTGGTTCTGGCCGGGTCAAATGATTTGTGACTCTCTCAAGAACAAAGACTTTTGGGGTATAAAGATCTGAGCTGAAACCCCTTCGGTGTGTAACTTCGGGATGCCAAGACAAACCTCTGGCCGTGTAAACGAGAGGGAAAGAACTTTGAAACTTTCATCCATCCACTGAAGCAACTACCCAAGGGCCTGAATTGAGCTTGCCTCCTGCTGAATTCTCAGGGACATTAGGCTTCATTCCTCAGCAGCCCGGATTCCTATTGAGAGAAATCCTACTCACAGGTGAGGCCTCTGTTGAGAAATCCAGGGCCTCTGGCTCTACTGTGGGGAACGCCGCTTTTCTTCTTTGTCTACAGAAACTATTTCCATCGCCATTGTGGGCCACTGCAGCTGAGGAGCTGTGCCGCTGAGTGCCCACATTTGCCTTATCTACAGAAACTAATGCTATCCAAGTTGTAGGCGTGTCAAACAAACAGATTAGGACCCCAGTTACTGAACCCATGTAGCCCCCTTACTCTGACTTAGGAAGAAGGGTCACTATTTCACATCAGCGCCAGCCACTGTCAACTAGAGACCCCCATTTCTAACAAGGTGATAATAAGTCAACCGCAGCAGGTTGTTAATCAGCAGAGTCAGGTGTCACCTGCTCCTATGCCACATTTTGAGTACAGAGCAAAGTACAGTGCGGACACCGGATTTCCCAGAGGAAGTGGTAAGAAAAATTCTGTAACTTCACATTTCCTTTTGCAGGATAGTTACATTCACGAAGATGATCAGTGACGGTGCCTGAGGGGGGAGGAAGAGGAGTGCATACTTGGCACATCCTTACCGGTAGATCAGTCGGGTCCATATATTGATGGGAAAGTAGAAGGAAAAGATATAACTTTTTTGTTGGACACTGGTGCTATCCGTTCTACTGTGAGAACAGCAGACATCCCAAACCTACCCCTCCCGGGAGAAGCCATCCAAGTTGTAGGCGTGTCAAACAAACAGATTAAGACCCCAGTTACTGAACTCATGGAGGTGCGCATTGGCAATTTTAGAGAAATGCTCAAATTTGTGGTGTGCGACTCTAGTCCAGTAAATTTGCTAGGAAGAGACTTATTGTGCAAGATGAATTGCACAAATTATTGCACACCGGATGGTGCTGTGATTCAGACCCCTGATGAAGACGGTGTCTACAAAATAATGTTGGCAAAACAAGGCACAGAGATAGATGAGATGTACTCATTAATGACAAAAGATGATTTACCAGACAAATTAAAAATGACTGTGAATCCAGAAATGTTGGATTTCACTGGAAAGGATGTGGGGTTGATGGCGAATGTAGATCCAGTAAAAGTGACTGTGAAGGAAGATGCAGTTTACCCAAATACCAGGCAATACAAAATGAGCCCTGAAGCTAAAGCAGGTGTTGCATCAGAAATTATTCGAATGATTAAACAAGGCATTTTAAAAGAAATAATGAGCAGTCCTTGTAATTCACCTTTTATTGGTATCAAGAAGTCTAGCGGAAAATATCGGATAGTACAAGATTTAAGAAAGATTAATAACATTGTTGTGCCTTGTTGTCCTGTAGTGCCAAATCCAGCAGTGATTCTGTATCAGTTACCATGGAATGCAGGATGGTTTACTGTAATCAATCTGTGGCAAACATTTTTCTCCATTCCTTTACACCCAGACAGCCAGTATCTCTCTTCATTTAAGTTTAAGGACTGCATTTTAGTATGGAATCGAGTTCCTCAAGGGTATACAGAAAGTCCATCCATTTTTAATCAGATTTTGAAAAAGTGTCTAGAAACGTTAATTATGCCTAAAAATTCTGTTCTAGTCCAGTACATCGACGACCTCCTCGTAGCCTCAAAGTTACGAGATGATTGTGTTACTGATTCAATTGCATTATTAAATCATTTGGCTGATGGTGGACATAAGGTATCTCCAGAAAAATTACAATTTTGTTGAACTGGAGTCAAATATTTAGGACACCAAAAAGAAAGAGGAGTGAGAAAAGTGACCCCTGAAAGAATAAAGATAATAAAACAAATGCAGTTACCACAAACCCAGAGAGAGATCAGAATGTTCCTTGGTGTAGTGGGGTACTGTAGACAGTGGATTGTAGGTTTCTCTTTGTTAGCGAAACCATTGATCCAGATGATACAGAAGAGAGCAAAGGACCCAATAGTTTGGCATGATGAAAGTGGGGAAGCCTGTGTGAAATTACGAAATTGTTTGTGTGAAGTCCCAGCCCTAGGTATGCCAGACTATACAAAGGAATGTGCACTATTCTGTTGTGAAAGATAAAATTGTGCACTCTCAGTGTTAACCCAAAGACATGGTTTGATGTGACGTCCAGTGGCATATTTCTCTGCTACTTTGGATACTGTAGTTTCAGCATTACCTTTTTGTTTAAAGGCAGTAGCTGCTACTTGTCAGAATCTGGAACAAAGTAAGTCAATTGTGATAGGACATCCTGTGAAGGTGTATGTCCCGCATTCAGTGGAGATTCTTTTAACTAGAACTCGAACACAGTACCTTACTCCTAGCCGGATGACTAAGTATGAAAGAATCCTTTCGGGAGCCGAGAATGTGACAGTGGTCAGGTGTATAGTGTTGAAACCTGCTACTTTATTGCCAGATGCACGTGGGTAAGAAGTGAGAGATGATGTTGAGCATGACTGTTTGGATGTCACTGAGTTATGTACTAAGCCCCGTCCTGACATACAGGAGGAACTCCTGAAAGAATCAGAACATGAGCTATTTGTAGATGGCTTGTGTATGAGACATGAGGAAGGAGGGTTAAGTGCAGCTTATGCTGTATGCACATTTTTTTTTTTTTTCCGCGAACTTGACCCGAATCCGAATCGGGTATCAGAGCGCTTGACATAGCACCAGTTACGTTACATGAGGACACACATTCATTTTTTGTTAGGCACGGGGAGATTAAGTGATTTGCCCAGAATCACAGGATGTTCAGCGTCATTACCGAGACTCGAACCCAGTTCCCCAGGTCCGAGGTCGAGCGCCCGAGCTGGTAGGCCAACTCCTCTCCCAAAATTGGCTGGAATAGTCGAAGCATCCTATTTACCAGGAGTCAAGTCTGCACAAGTATCCAAATTGATAGCTTTAATTAAAGCATGCAAAATTGGGAGGAACTGGAAAGTAACCATTTACACTGATAGCCAGTATGGTTACGGGGTCGTGCATGACTTTGGCCAGCTCTGGATGCAGATGGATTTCATGACTTCTTCAGGATCCCCTATTAAAAATGGAAAATTTGTGAAAGAACTGTTAGAAGCAAGGTGGAAGAGAGTGAAATGGAGGATTGGATAAAAACAGGGTGTCAAAGAAGAACAGAGGATGACGTGTGGATTTATCAAGATGGCAGACCAGTCATGCCAGATTGTCTGCTTTCACAAATTGCTAGAATGTATCATGGAGACGCACACAGAGGCAGGGATGCCATGATCAGGCTCTTTAGACAGGATTGGTACAATCCGAGGTTTAGGGCTGTTGCAGAGAGTCTTTGAAAGAGATGTTTAATTTGTTAACAAATAAACCCAGGCAGGAAAACAGTGGTCAGTTGGGGAAGAATTGGAAAGGCAGAAGGACCATTTGTGAGGTTGCAACTGGACTTTATACAACTACCACCATGCAGGGGATTGAAGTACGTCCCTGTTATAGTTTGTTTGTTTTCAGGGTGGTTGGAGGCATACCCTACTACAAGGATTGACAGCATAACAGTTGCCAGACTGCTGTTGAGGGAGCTGATTCCGCAGTTTTGTTTTCCAGTGGCTGGGATCAGCTAGAGGATCTCACTTTAATAATGAAATAATTCTGTTAATCTGTGAAGCATTTAAAATTGAACAAAAACTGCACTGTGCATATCACCCAGAGGCTTCTGGAGTGATAGAACAAATGAATAGCACAATCAAATCAAGACTGGCAAAGGTGTGTGCATCCACAACACTGTGTTGGCCAGATGCATTACCTCTTGTTCTGATGGGACTCAGAAGCATTCCTGATAGAAACACAGGATTGAGTCCTCTTGAAATTCTCATAGGAAGAGCAATGAGGCTAGCATTTATACCAGGATACAAACTGTTGAATATAACGGATGATCTGGTACTAGACTATTGTAAAGGATTGGCTGACCTAGTGCGTTCTGTCTCTCGCCTGGTTGGGGAAGACGCAGTTGCCAGGCAGCCGGATCAAGCACATGATCTACATCCCGGAGACTGGGTGGTGGTGAAGAATCACACCCGAGAGTCGTACCTAGCACCCAGGTGGGATGAGCCGCAACAGGTCATACTGGTCCCAATAACATCAGTGAAATGTGCAGGTTTTCCCAACTGGATACATGCCAGTCATACCAAAAGAGTTCCAGCTCCTGAAGAAAGGGAACCACAACTGACTCAAGCAGTTGGGGCTGCTGAAGGTTGTACAGCTGAGGAATCTAGAATAACAGATTCTGAAGTAGCTGACCAACAACAACCGAGCACAAGCCAGGAAGACTGGATACCAGTGGTTGACATACCAGATGTGATTATTAAGACGAGAAGCAGAACCAGATTAGAAAGACAGGAAACTAGAGAAGATCAGACCGGTGTAGAAGAACAAACTCAGGAAAGGGTGAATAAGATATTGGCGACCCTGAGCAGTATCAGACAGGGAGAGAAGATACTAAGGCAGAAGTGAACCAACACATTCACGGATCTGAGGAGGGACAGAAAGGTATAGAAGAACACGTACAGGCTGCAGAAAAGCAAATTGTTCAGGAAGAAGAAACAAGTTGAATTAAGACCTTAACAGGACCATATAGAGGAAGAAGAACATGTTCAGGCAGATGAAGCCACAAATAATGAGCCCTGAACAAGGAAGGAGAGAAAGAGAGGGACTCTGAAGACGTAGATAACCAAATTGCGCCACAACATAACCAAAATAAAAGAATACTCGAAAGAGTTGAGGAAAGTGAGAGTGCAGTACAAGCCAAAAAGGTCAGAAAAGGTGATAATTTGCCAGGTGGTGTCAAAAGATTAAAATATCACTTAAAAACAATAAGTGAAGAACCTGAACAAGTAAATGAAGTCTGGGCAATTGACTGAGAAACCCAGGCGAAGAAGCCAAAGACTGAGAATTTTGAACAATAATTTCAAAGGTCCTGAATGGACCTACGTGATTCTTGAAGAATTCGAGAATCTAGACTTGAATGAAGAAAGTGACGAAGAAATAATTGCAGAACAGATTGACGAAGGGGAAGTGAGACCCCCTTGAAGATCAAAGAAATAAAAATTCCTAAAGCAAAGTGAAGTAAAGAAGAGAAATCTTCTCAAACTAAAATGGCTGAAGATAACTACCAGCTTCAGTAGCAGAAGGCGTCACTTACCATCATTTACCGTTAACATATGGTATTTCATGCAGTATATTAACTAGTTTTTTTTTATAGAACAGGAAAATTACAGTATTATTATTCAAACTCAGAAGTGATATTTTCAGAGATTCCTATTCGTAAGAGTATGAGTCCAGTTCTTAGTACTAAAGATGCAAAGTGTATGGGTGAATATTTCTTAACTATAAATACAATAGATATAGCAGAAGCGCACAAAAACAATCTAACATGTTCATTACACGAAGAGGAACAGATATTTTTGAATTTAGTAGAGGAAAGGAGACAGGACTTCCAAAGGAAAGCTTCTGAAAAGAAACCTCAGATTCCTCAATGGGCTGAGAAAGAGGAGAGTTATACAGCTGGCAAGACTCACGCTGCGATGTCCCCAGATTTTGAAAAAAAGGGAAGATCTGCCTCCACAGATTAAAAACTGACTATAACAATGTATTTATTGGTTCCAGTGAATGTGGACATCATTTTTTGATTATTGGTGGACGGGAACAGATCCAGTATTTCCTGGAGTCTATTACGTGTGTGGGATTAGGCTTATTTTAAGTTGCCTGCACGTTGGTACGGGAGTTGTTATTTCGGGATAGTATTTCCAAAACTTTACCACGTAAAAAGAATCACTGGAAGCAATGAAAACAGAAAAGAACTAACCCGCAGAAAGAGAGCTAGTTTTACAGAAATAGTAGGTGATATATTTGATGCATTTATACCTTCAGTGGGAGTCATTCTGAATTCACGAAAGATTTTTCAGTTATCCACAGTAGTTGATTGTCTATCGACTGATAATGCTGGGGGGTTCTTAATGATCAATACAGAAATGGTTGCATTTAGATCAATGGTTTTACAAAATCGACTTGCTCTTGATATATTATCGGCAAAAGAGGGTGGAGTTTGTAAAATGTTGAAGGCGCAACATTGTTGCACTTATATACCAGACAAAAGTGTTGAAATTGGAGGGTACATTAGCATTATCCTTATTGTTGGCAAAGCGAAGGGTGGCATGTAGATGGGCGGGGGCCGCGCACCGAAGTTCAAGGAATGGCTTGCAGCTTTGATGTATTGTCAAGAGCAGAATACCACGTATGCTGAACTATTGTCTCATGCCTCTAAGCCTAAGGACATTTGGGGACCGCTACAAGGCCAAGATTCCGTGAACACATATACCCTATAGGTAGCACTGCAATTGAGGGTGATAAGCAGTTATTAACGGTATGTGAGATTTCTGGACTGATGCAAATGTATGACTGAGATATTACTCATGCTGCTCACGTGCCATCGCCACTTGTGAGGTTATCTTTATCAGGATATGATGTTAGACATAATATGACGCATTGGAAACTGATTACTCCTGTAGGAGACTGCTTGTGATACCTGATACAAACCTGCCTTGTTATGTATTGTTAAAAATCAAAAATAAAGTTTAAAAAAAAAATCTTTTAGCAAGGTAAAGCTTGCTTACGTGTCTTACTAACAAGTAACCCGAGTGAAACTTAAAATGGCTGCTAACGCGGGAAATTGTACTGCGCATGCGTCAACTGCATCTACGCAGGATGACGTTCTGTCGCTTGGAGGGAAACTTCTGCACCTGCGCAAACGCATCTGAAATGCCCGCTTGAAAGCTCTCATGCTAAGCATCTGCTTTGCTGAAACTAAAACAAGCTATTTACTAAGTGCTAATGCGGGGAGAGCCTTTATAAGTAAATGGGATTAGAGTAGAGATAGGTGGTATACAGTGAAATCATTTTATTTTGTAATTAATGTGTTTCTTTTTTAACTCTCTACTAGTTTGTATTTGGGCCTAAGAGCGAGACTGAAGCCTGTACCACACATGACCCACCCCACGCAGGTGCAGTAATAACAAGCCAGAAGCCATGATGTCGTTCTTGAATCCCGTCCAAGGCCATCATTGCAACATGTCCTGGGAACCTGCTGAACATCCTGAATATTGAATAGAACGAATGTCACATGTATACTTTTTGGTTGATAATGATGTGAATATGGGTGGGAAATAAAAATCTGTGAATAAAAGTTAAGGGGCGGCATTAAACAAAGAACCAAAGAAATTTAATAAAACTTAGCATGGTGTGATGATCATTCCCCTTTGCCTGTCCAATCAGAATTAGGGGTTTCATGAAAGTGAAGCATTAATGAGTGGACCGTAATGCTGCAGAGCTTGGGATGCTGTCGGAGTAACGAGCGAATGCTGAAGAAGAATCATATTGCAGACTTCGAATTCAAACAAATTAATTAGAAGATGATCGCGGAGGAAGATAGTGTCTGAGAGGGGTGTGACGCAGGCGTCGGATCTAGAAGAGGTCATCTATCCTGTCCTGAATCCTCTCCTGAAGTGTTTGTCACCTGATCTATCCCAGAGGACCCTTCCAGCTCCTTGGCCAAAGGGTTGGTTTCCACACCATTCTAGGTAAATATACTTCTGTGTAGTATGTCATTGTCCTGCTCTCGCTAGCGTCTCCTTCCTGAGTACTGTCATTGATGAAGCTTTGTTCTAATATAGGTGACTGATTATTTGAATTAATTGACCTTTCCTTCCTTGGAGAAACGGAGTTCGTACTGTATTATGATTTTGGCTCACATGAATTTAACTAGATAAAACATTTAAACTTTCCCAGAGTCTGTGGTTATTTCAATATAATAACGAATATCATTCTGTCATTTTACCATTAACTAGTTCCAATTAATAGGTCCATTGACCAGAGGAAATAACTTTTTGATCAGTTAAAAATTAGTTAAGAATGTCAGGTAACTCCTCTCATATAAAGCATTTATAAAATTGACCCCCCAGTAATGTTTACTAGTCTATGTGAACGTGTGTGTTTATGGACCCAGTGAGTATATGCTGTTTGAGTACCTGAGGCTGGTAACCCGCTGGATCAAAATTCAGCTGGATTCCCGTGCTGTGCAGGAAGACCCTATTAAAGGCTCTCAGTAGTATTCATTTGGACTACGGTAATGTGCTTTATTTTACCATAAATTAGTTGGTGTTATCACAACTGCAATCATTCAGAATACTGCAGCAAGAATAATTGCCAATCTTCCCCCAAGATCATCCTCAGGGCCGTTTTTGAGCACCTTGCATGGATTGCTTGACCGTAAACGGATTCTTTTTAATATCTGTGCCATGCTGATCTAGCATTGTACGCAGTGGTGCCAACTACCTTTGCTTGTGAGTCACCTTTTATCAACCTCGAACGGCCGTTAGACCTTCGGAAAGGGCTTTGTTGCCTCTCCCCGTTTTCAGAATTTGGATATTGGAATATGCTTCTGCTCTCTATTTGGTCCTGTAAGAAATGGTGAGCCTTCAAAAAGATGCCGACGATTTGGCTCTTTCGGCTGTGCATATGGTGGATCAGTCCTCCTTACACTTCATCCTTCTGAAACAAGTAGGCATAGGGATACCCTTCTGTGAGTAAGTAGTCGCGCTGTACAAAAACCGTTCACATAATATAACATCCTCAATACAAAAAAGTGCAAGTCCATGGAGAGGTGATCTTTGTTAATGTAGTATCAAATGCCCTCTTAAACAGTATTTAATTGCCAGGAGCATACCAGCGGATAACTAGCGCATAGTAACATGCATGGAATTTCCTAAATGAAAAGAACAAACAAATGCTTTCCTTAGAACATCGGGTCTGTATTCATGCTCAGATAAGTGTTCAGTCCTATTTTAGTTCACCAGTGTTGCTCCTTCAATTCTCAGAAAAACTATTCTTCATTGACTGACTCGCTAGGGCTCATATACCCAGGGAGTATTCATGTCAAGCAGTTTATATGTAATGCACGGTGTCTTAGTAAGTTTTGCATGCTTTAGTTGAAGTCAGTTTAGGGGTTCTAGTACTGCAGCCATGTGCTTCCATTTGTTTGTTCCAGAAATGAGAAGAGAGGCCTATTTCAAGGAGGTTGTCCTTATTCTGAAGGAGGGGTTCTCTGTCAGAAGTGGTTAGTTTTGTGGAAGATGGTGCCCCAAAACACAGTTTTTATGTGCGAAGCACAGTAGTTTCCACATATGTCTTGCTTATATATTGCTCCACATCGAGGAGATCAGAACAGCTAAGATGTGATCAAACATTCGTGTTCCCTTGACCAGCCTAGAAGTGGCTTGGAAGGCTGCTGCATGGGAACCTAAATGCAGTGAGAAGAGTGTTCCCTTATTCTAGTGTCAACTGCTTAAGGGAATAGTTTGAAATATGCACCTGGAATAAAATGCTTCATTAATCGGTGGAGTTAAGGTTTGAATTGAGCTCCCTTTGCAGTTCCATTGCTGTGAACTTACGGGTTAACCACTTTATTGGAAATGGAGCACTGGGATTTAGCAGATTCTTACCATGTGCTGTGTCCGCTGCCTTTAGGCTAGGTTCTCGCATAGAAATAACATCTATATACTCTGCAACTGATGGTTAACTGTTTAGGTAAGCCTGAGGAATGCAGCAGAATTTGAGTGGACTGCAGTTGTAGTTATGGTCCACTCAGAAACCCTCCAGCTGGATAGACCTCCGCATCTCAACATGATAGACCTTCAGCGCCTCGAGATCCTTACGTTTGATTTGCCATGCTTGATTAAGTGATTGATAGACCTGTAAACTAGCCTTCTAACACCTCTCTAGCTGACCTCTGCCTTGCACTCTGGAGGTCACCCTTGTGAGAGTGCCACAGTCTGCCTTATTATTTGCAGCGTGATGGCACAACGTGGGTAGCCATATGGTGATCTGAACTGCATGTATTGTACCTCGCCACATTCATATTCCCAAACTCTGTCACAGTGGGGATTGCACCTCTGCATCACTTCTGGGATCATATGGTAATTTCACAGCTTTGTAGGATCCAGCGATGAACCGAAGACTAGGTGCATGATCTGGAGCTTTTCAGATGCGTTGAATATTGGATTCCGATCTACCCAACTTGCTGCCTTGTTTCAGTTTGACGCCATTAATAGAGTTCAGTCATGTTGGATTTGAGTTAGGGTACTTGGGTGGGAATACAAGTAGTAACTACATGTTAGGCTTCAGTAGGTAATGCGCATCCATACTTGAATGTCCTGAAGAATTTTGGCAAAGAATTCAGCAGATTTGGGGGAGATTTCCAGATATAGCTGAATTTCATGAGCATACTAATGATCGAGATTCCTATAGAAAATAGAACTGATTGAATTGCTACCTTTAAAAGGGAGTTGAATGTAGTAATTCAGGCTTGCTGCTCATAAAAACTCCCAAAATCCACTTAGAGCCTCACAGAGCCATTCTAGATAATGTTACCAGGCTGACCACTAGTTTGAGGAAATTGTAATTCACGGCTCATTTCATGGTCTTTAAAGGGGTGCCTGTGGAATCAAGAAGCTTCCTTAAAATGAGCCCTTATCCCTAAAAAGTGATACACATGAGATCTCTGGAATACTTTATTCTTTGCGCCTCTCAGTGTTTCTTTTCAGTCCTACACACTCTATCTCCAAACACCTGCTTTGGGTGAAAGAAGATGGCGGATTGAAGCCAACGAGGACGCCTGCCTCCGTTTTGACTCCATGAGCTCCGGATGCCCTGCTACCCACACGCCCGCTGGTGAAACCAGGGATTGTTGCCACAGCACCTGGGAACATGTGAAAAACGTACCAGTGATCGTGAAGACCCCCTCCCCCCGATGATGCACCGGTGATGTGCCAAATCGTGGGGGTATACAGAGCAGTCAGCTCGGGCGCCTCTCTGGCAGAAACGGCAGACACCGTTTGTACTGCTTGAGTCAGTCAGCGCTCAGAAAATCTGAGGTGGTTGGTGGAGTTGGGTTCTCAACACTGAAAGGCGGCAAGGAGAGGCTACAATGGCCCCACTGCGTACTACAAGGGGCAGAGGCCGCATGGGAGTACAAGTGGATGCAGGAGAAGCCATGGGAGGACTGGAGGATCGAAGAAACAGCAATGATGTAGAAGATAATACAGGTGAGCTGCTGGGAAGTGATGCTACCCCTATCCCCAGCTCCGATAAAAGAACTGGTTCATGACTGGGGAAACCTCTACTGAAATTACTGCAATCTGCAAAAGGCACTGAACTACTCGAGTCCTGCAGTTTAGAGATTTCCAGTCCAGGTTTTGATATGGCCAATTTGCTAAACACCGCCATCCAGGAGGGCTTTGGGACTGGAGATGGTGCTGTCCCAAAGGGCTTAGGGACTGGAGACGAAAGGTTCATCAGTGTTGCTGGCCTGTCGGGGCAGATGGGCTAGCCACTGGAGAAGGCAGTGTTAATGTCAAGACAAAAGGTGGAGTGAAAGCCAATCTTAACCCTGCCTCTATTTCAACTACATCAGCTACCCCTGGGGACTTAAGCAGTTTGTCACTGAGTATTCTAACAAAACCTGTGAACATCACTGCCAGGTCTTAGGAGAAGGTATGGCTGAAATAAATGGTGAGATACATCGGATAGCTGATGAATCGTCTGGCGGCGCAGAAAATAAAAAGGGGAATAGTGCTAGTAGTGGTGTAGCAGATCGACTTGAGTGCTCATCGCACAGCTCTGTCGACAGTGTGAGTGGTGTGGATGCCGGGTTTGCGGAATCGACAAACAACGATTTGGTCGCAGATGAGTTGGGCATCGATGCAGTATTTCCAAGTCCTGTTCAAGTCAGCGATATCTGCTCTCCCACCCCTCCTAGTCCCTCAGTGAGATCTGCCAAGCAACAGGATGCATTGAGCTATGTGTTGAGAAGCCATGCTAATGATACAGAGGCTCAGTTCAATTCTAAGGCCGGTATTGAAGGGGCGAAAAGCAGTAAACTCAAGGGTCCTAAAGCTGCGAAAATTGGCAAGGGAGCTAAAGGTCGGGGTGGTGGAGTGAAGCAGTAAGTTGCTAATACTGTGGGGTGGCTTAAGGAGGCAGTGGCAAACACCACAAAGACTGGCTCGGCATCTAGTCCTCTACATAAATGGGTCTTTTCAAAGGGAGAAGTTAAGGCTAAGGTCTTAAGGTTGTCTAACTCGGGTAGTCTGACGGCAGTGACATCCGCAGCTGGAGCTGGCACAGGAGCAGTTCCTAATAAGGAACAAGAAGGACCTCCTAACAAGGAACAAGAGGGACCTGTAGAGGTTGCGGTAATAACTATGGGAGAAGGAGCAAAGCATCAGGGGGAAGTGTCTGGTTCTTTGATTAAGCTAACCTCAGGCCGTTTCACAAAGTCAATTGAAAAAGAATCATCTGGGGTGACTGCCGGCCAAAAGGCCGATAACACTCTCTCGGGTAGTGAAGCCCACCTGAAGAACAAGCCAAAGTGGACGGTAAGGAGATAAAGCAAGCTCTGTTGGGGGTCACATCCAAAGTTACTCAGCTTTCTTCGGAGGTCATGGATTTACAGGAACGGGTCGCAGCAGTAGAGGAGGCAAACACGTATTCTACGAACCTGTCGAAATCGCAAAACTCCCAAATCGGATTTATGCAAGCAAAATTGGAAGACCTTGAGAACAGGCAACGTCGACAGAACTTAAGGGTATTTGGTATTCCGGAAGGGAAAGAGGGCAGTGATCCAAGAGCATTTGTCAGCCTTTTTCAAAAAGCCTTTCCTGACCTAGGAGACTGGGACATGGACTCGCACATCCAACGTGCACACCGGTTGCCCTTTGCTCTTAAACAGGCTAATCAAGGTCGCTCCAATTTTGCACGGCCAATTTTGGTATTTGTATGCAATTTTTTGTTTCGCCAGGCAATTTACCTGAAGGCCCGCCCAGCTACACCTGTTAAGGTTGACTCAATGTTCATTTTTGTGCCGTCAGATCTATGTAAACAAACAATGGACAAGCGATGGAAGATGCGACAACTGATGGATCCTCTCAAGAATTTTTGCACACAAGTATTATTACAAGAGCCGGCCCGCCTTAAAGCTATGAAGGTCGGTCGAACACATTTCTTTTTCAACAAACATGATGTTCATCAAGCTCTTTCGGTGTGGCAATCTGCTGCCAAGAAAGGACTGAATACCCAATGATCTAGTTTGGTTTCTCTGCTACTCCTTTTTTTCTTTTCCTGCTTTTTTCTACTAGGAGTATTTGGGGGGTAGGGTCCTCCCCAATCTAGAGTTATTGAGAACAATATCTAGGGAACGGTTGTAAAATGTGTTATGTTATTTTTTTTGGTATGGGGGTTCTCTACATAATAATGGGTGTACCGGATAAGCATTAAGATAGTCATGGTGGGATTGGGTGGTGGTCTGGGACTTGCTGGGGGCTGACGGGGGGAGCGTCCTCCCAAGATGCTGCCAGGGTGGGACAGCAGAAAAAGGGGTGATTCCTTTCCACAGACATGGGGGGGGAGGGTTGACTGAGTGGGGGTGAGAGCTGGAGCTGGGTGTTTTGAATTTAGCTTACAACATGTTGGGTGGGAAGGGGTGGAGGGAGGGGGGTGTAAGTAGCCACAGTTTTGCGAAGACAACACTGATCAAGCACAAGGAAAAGAGAAGTGTAAATAAGGAGAACAAGTGGGGCGGGCTTTCTCAATTGGTTAAATGTCGTATTTAAAATATATGTGTTGGAACGTATCTGGTCTCCATAATTCTGGGAAACGTCGGCTAGTTATGGAGGAACTTCGGATATTTAAACCTCATATATTAGGACTCTCCGAAACCCATCTGGCTTATAAAGATAGGGCATACTTAAAACAGCTTGGTTATGAGGTACTGGTTAGCACATCGCAATCGATTTCTATTCGGGGGTGGCTATTCTAAAATCTAAAAACTGTCATGCTACTGTACTGCATACTTTGGCTGATTCCAAGGGGAGATGGGCAATAGCTCTGGGTATAAAGTTACGGTGTGTGTAGTATATGGCCCCAATATTGACTGTCCGGATATGTTTTCCTATTTATGTATCGAGTTATTGGAATGGGACGGCGATCTGATTCTCATGGGAGATTTTAATTGTATCTTGGATAGAAAAATAGACGCAACTAATACTTCAACACGGTCTAGGATGGGCAAGGTCCGGGCGGCTATATTTGAGCTTTTTCACATATTTCAATTAGAGGATGTCTGGCGCAGATTAAATCCTACGGTGCCAGGATATACATTTTATTCACACCCTCATAACACATACTCTAGAATAGACATGATTTTTTACTAGCAATAGGATTTTAGAGAGGGCACAAATTGAAGTTTGCTGCAAGATCACTTTGGACCATAATCCGCTGATGTTGACTTGGAAGCTTCAAGCGGGGGTTAAAGAGCCAAGGAGAGAGTTTTCCTTCCCCAGATACCTTCTAAATAGCCCAGAGTATGTGGAATTTATGATGCAAGAAACATTGGGGGAATTCACTGGTAACAATGAGGGAACAGCATCAGTAGCAATGGTCTGGGATTGTATGAAAGCGTTTGTTAGAGGGGCGACACTACAATATATTTAAAAAAAGAATAAACAGGGGCTATCCATGCTTGAACAGAGTTATAAGACATATTTAGAACTAGAGCAAAAGCACGCTAGGACTATTGCTATAAAAGATCCCGGAGAACAGCTGATTTACCATCAGGTGATAGATGTCAGAGCCAAACTTTAAAGAAGCTTAAGGGACAAAGTAGCGAATAGCTATCATAAGTTTAAAACTAAACAGTATGAGTATGGGGAAAAGGTTGGGCGTATGTGTCACGTTCCACTGCGGCTCCGTTGGTCTTGACCGAAGCACAAAGGGTTCCACCCCCAGACGTCCCCGACTCTGGATTTAAACCAACACAGAGTGCTAGGGCTATCAGGTGAGGGAAAAGGAATTAGGAAGGGAACAGCGGGGAAGAGGATACCTGTAACAAAAGATTACACAAAGCATAACAGACCAAACATCATGGCTATTCTCTTTAGGTCTCACTAACTACACCTCAATACGTGTGTCTCTACATGCACTCCACCTCACACAGCATCAAATTCTTGTAACAATGCTTTTAACCTCAAGAAGGACCTCCAAAGCACTGAAACCTCAAGCAGCCATTGAACATTCATACATTTCCTCCCCGTCCCTGTTCCCAAATTATAACCAAACTCTGCTGTGTCTTACAGCACTTTTCGGGGTTTTATAATCCAAGAGTTGTCTTGCTCGTAATGATTAGCCTTACTAGCATTAGTTCCATGCTAGCCCTAAAACCGGCTAAGAGTCAGTAAGAAACCTCATAGGTAGACCCAGGCCTCCGGAAATAATGAACCAAGTCTCGCTAGGGACAGTTATGCAGCCTCAGTCCTCCAGACATAATGCAGCCAATGTAAACCAAGTCTCGCTAGGGACAGTTCCCCTTCCTTTAGTACCAGGCGAGCTGAAAGTGTTATCAATCCTAAACAGGAAGCGAGGGTTTTGCCTCTTACTGAGGCAGGCGGGTGGCGCTCCTCCGTTTTGGAATGGACGAGAACTCTGAATTCCGGGAAGACGCAGCGGCGCTACCGCAGCGCCCGGCAGTAATCTCCCTCCTATCGGGAATTACGAACGCAGGGTCCGGGACGCCAAACGACACCCAGTCGTCTTCCTTGCGGACCTTTGATTGTGTTCCGGGGTTGGAGTCGAGACGCTTACCTCAGCGCTCCACTCGGAAACTCGATGATGCGGGAATCTCCAACTCCTGGCGGATTAGTGAACGGTCTCCGGCAATGCGTAGTCCTCCGTCGCTTCCAAATTCCAAATGGCAGAATAACGCGCGTCTTCTGGCTCGCGTCTCCGATATTTGAGCCTTAGGCCCCGCCTTCCTGTAGCCGGGTGTTGTGGGTGTCGTAGTCTCGGCCCCAGCTGTAGACCGGGTAGGCGCCCAAGCTCAGCGCCTGACAGTATGCTAGCCAATCAAATTGCTGACATGAGGGTTAGATCTAGTATCAAATGTATTAAAGGGGCAGACGGATTAGTATACATTAAATCAGAGGATATACTTGAACAATTTAAACTATACTGTGCCAATTTGTACGACAAAATCCAATTTGCTTTATTCATCAATCTGCTGTAGGGTATATTGAGTAGAGCGCTATGCCCATCTCGAACGGCTCTCTTGCTGAGCCTTTGCAAAGGGAAATCAATTTGGAGGAAATAGAGGGCGCTATTAATGCTCTACCTACTTTTAAAGCTGTAGGTGGTGATACAATCCTATTGGAGTTTTACAAGATTTTAAAAAATAGGCTCCTACCGGTTTTCCTAGCACTATGTAACGAGATTGTGCAGGCGGGATGTCCCGCCATCTTGGAATAACACCAATATCGTAGTGTTTTTAAAAAGGGGAAGCCAGCAGAAGAGCGGAGTTCATATCGGCTGATATCATTAATAAATGCAGATGCTATTTTTTTTTCTAAAATCCTTGCATCTCGTCTAGCCCCGGTTATCCATGTTTTAGTGTCAGAACATCAGCACGGATTTGTCACCGGCAGGGATACGGCAGCCCACATTAACACAGCTATTGCAGTGTTCGATGTTTGTGGCCAGGCAGAACAGCTTGTTGGGATGTTTTTTTTTTTTTTTGTGAAACCTTTATTACAAATTTCAATAGATATACAAGTATGGGCCTACAACCTTCAGGCCGGCCGCTAGTAGACAGTAAGATCATGGAACACATTTATAAACACAAGCGGCAAGCAGTATAAATCCCACAGATCAAAAATATCATTTGCGGCTACAATGCCTGGACATCCCAACTGACGGTTTCATTTTAAATGAAAAACGAGAAATAAAACCCACAAGGCGGCAAGAGCCTAAGCAACATCATGTGCTCCCCACGGGAGGGCCCCAACGACCTACAAGAATAGGAGGGGGGGGGGAAGGGCAGGGGGCAGAGACAAGATAAGCATGATAGCAGAATCAAGGGAATGTGTGGACTAGGGAGACAGGGCCGCAGCCGAGTCGCGTGTCAATGGCGGGGTACAGATCCCACCGCGGTAGGAGTTCCAGGGGCCCCACACCTTCACCCATTTCCCAGGCTTGCCTCTCGCCACATACACAACCTTTTCTCGGAACATACACCAATCCATACCGAAATCGTGGGTGACCTCTGGGAGCCCCACAATTGTGCTATGTCACGCTTGGCCACCATATATCCCAATGTCACCCACCACGTTTGCGTCACCGTATAATCAGTCGGCTCCCAAACATTCAACAAACACCTCCTTGCCTCGGGGAACAGCGCAACATGCGTGACCGCTTGCAAGACCGCATGCACACCGCGCCAGAACCGAGCCACCTCCGGACATTCCCACAAAATATGGAGGAAGGTCCCTAACATACCACACCCACGCTTACACATCCCATCCACCGCATATCCCATACGCATCAGGCCCGGTCCCGTAACGTAGACCCTGTGGAGTATCTTGAGCTGGACGAAACGAAGGCGGACCGGAATGGCCACCTCTTTCGGGGAGGCCACCGCAGACACCCAATCCTCGTCGTCCAGCTCCAATCCATCAGCGACCCATGCCTCACGAAGGGCGGCCAGGAGTCCCGCTCGATCGTTGATAAGCTTTTTATAGATCAATGAGATAGTTCCATCCGGTACATACCCGTCTAGCACTCTATCTTCCAATGGGGAGCACTCCGGGATGGACGCGACCTCCGGGAATACGGAACACAACTGACGAACCTGCACATATCGGAAGTACTCCCTGTCATGCAACTGGTATTCCGCTTTCAGCACCTCAAACGTTTTGAATCCCCCTTTCGTCCAAAGATCCCCCACCTTGCAGATGCCGATCGTGTCCCACTTCTCAAAGCCTTTCGTCGTCCACAAACAACCCAATCGCTCAGAAGCATACAATGGCGTTGCCCGGGTCAACCGATCCTTCCACCCCATAGCCGCGTTTGCCGCATGCCACACCCGTACCGCGACCCGTGTCGGACCCGTCAAACGTGCGTCGGGCGATCTAGAGTAGAGCGCACGATTGTAGTCGCCACCCGGCAACAACAAATTGTCCACTGCTTGTTGGGATGTTGATGCTGGATGCCGAGAAGGCCTTCGACCGAGTAGTCTGGGAATCACTGTGGTTAACAATGACAACGCTTGGTCTCGGTCGAAGGTTTATCTCTGCAATTCAGAAATTATACAGCAATCCAACAGCTTTGGTTAAAGTTAATGGTCTCGCCTTACCTTTTTTTGCAGTTCAAAGGGGCATGCGACAGGGGTGTCCCCTCTCCCCATTGTTGTTTGCACTTTATATTAAGCCCTTCGTACAACACTTGTTACGCAGTGCAGGGATTCCACCAGTAATTTTTAATGGCTTAGAGCTCAAACTGACGGCATATGGAGACGACATAGCAGTCTTTTCTAGCACACCTGAAGACTCTATAGTTGAGATCACCTTAGAAGCCCAGTGCTTTGTATCATTTTCAGGTTACAGATTGAATGTAGACAAAACCCAAACTATACTGAATTATCAATCAAATGCGGCTCCAGCGGCCTTGGGGATTACACAAATAGCAAAATATCTAGGGGTTTGCATTTGTAGTGAAGTAGACAAGGTGATCGCGCTGGATTATGAACCACTGCTAAAGAGGGTTGTCTCAAACATGCACAGTTGGCATAGGCTCCCCATCAGTATTGTGGGAAGATGAAATATTGTTAAAATGAATATTGTGCCTACGTTCTTGTATTTATTTTGGAATATCCCATACAGGGTCCCCCTGTCATTATTTAAACGCCTGGACGGTGTTATAGGGAGCTTTTTATGGGGCTACCGACGTGCTAGGAGAGCTTTACGTTTTATTAAATTACCATATATCCGAGGTGTGTTTATGCTCCCAGATTTTGAATTATACTTTTGGGCTGCTTTTTTTAGTCGAATACGAAGCCTGTTTAACTGTTCTAATAGTGGTAGCACCTGGCTCTCATATCAAATAGCGAGTGGCCCAGATGCGGGGTTTTTGTTGTACAAAACAATGGATCCCAACTACTACAAAAGGGTGTGATTTAAGATTGTGAGGGATATCGTTAAGATATGGCAAATCTCTAAAGTATATTCCCTTGCATACTGGCATGTATGTACAAGGCTATGGGGAATCCTGTATTGCCAGAAATATTTCATAATCCCATCGGAAGCAGGTGGCAAGGCTGGGGTATAGAACAACTCGGCCAACTATATGATGGGCAAGGGTTTTGGTTGTTTGCCGCACTACAGGAAGAGTATCGGTTGCTACAGACTACGTTTTTTAAATATCTACAAATAAGGGACTATATGCTATGCGGCTTGGGCCTAGTACAATTATTAAGTCCCTCAAAGATACTCTCTGTACTTTTTCAGACTCATGGCCAGGGGTTAATTGGCAAAGCTTATAAGGAACTCTTAGATACTGCTAGCGACTATGGCATTAAAGTTGCAGCAAAGTTAAGTTGGGTTTTCCAAATTAATATAACCAGCAACGAAATACAGGAATCTTTGGTGACTATAGATGCAGCAGTAGCATCGGTTAATTTAAAGCTACAGCAAATAGGGTAATTTTTATGCAGTATTTTACTCCAGAGGTGATCTCCAAATGGGCTATGAATCACACATCTTCATTTTAAGGCCCTGGTATTGGCTTTTAAGGCATTCCACAATATTGGGGCTCCGTATCTGAGAAATAGATGTTCCATCTCGTAATCTACGGTCCTCAACCTCATGCTTGTCACAAATCCCAAGGTTCTTTCGCTCCCGTCTGGGGGGTCGCTCCTTCCAGGTGGTGACCTCCGGGCTTTGGAACAATTTACCGCTTGAGCTGCGTCGGGAGGAGGATCTTTTGTGTTTCCGCCACAAGCTCAAAACTTTGCTTTTTGTATGATCGGCGGCTTTGAGATGCCACAGTTGTGTTTCTGTCACTGGTCCTTCTTGTCGTTAGCGCCGGGACACTCCTGGGAGTAGACGTGCTCTTTACAAATACCCAGTAACATTAATATTAACATAACATTAACATAACATTAATATTTAAAGTATATTGTCCAAAGAGCCAAATGTATGCTGCTGATCTATGTCATATGTTCATTAAGTGTCCTGTGCTGAGTATATTTTTGTCTAAAGTTAGTCATGCTCTTACAACGTTGGCTGGCCACAGCATTCAAATGACAGAGAAGGAAATTATGCTGGGGGCTGTTCAGGACCGAGGTTGTCTTTCGGGCCCATTTGTATCAATTTCAACTATATGTGCTTGATTGTGTATTGCTCGGGTCTGGATTAAAAAAACAGGGCCCAGTATCAATGAATTTTGGTCATTACTTTGTGAAATATATGAAATGGAAATGGCTCTTGCAAAAGCTAGAGGTCCACGCTCGTGGAGAAAATTTAAACGGATGTGGTTGGGAACTCAGTGGGATAAGAACTGTGTGCTCTACATACTCTATTGGGGCCTCTATTTAGCAAGATGTATTTGAGTGTATACTTAATTTTTGTTGCCCCCTTGGTCTCCCTTATTCTTATTTTTCCATTTTCTAAATATTTCCTCTATTTTTTATCTTTTGTTAGAGATTTGCTAATGTAATTTCCTGATGTGCTTGTCTCAGTTTATTGATTTGCATTTATGGCTAAATAAAAAATAAATAAACAAATACCAAAATCCACTTAGAGCCTCACAGAGCCATTCTAGATAATATTACCAGGCTGACCACTAGTTTGAGAAAATTGTAATTCACGGCTCATTTAATGGTCTTTAAATGGGTGCCTGTGGAATCAAGAAGCTTCCTTAAAATGAGCCCTTATCCCTAAAAAGTGATACACATGAGATCTCTGGAATACCTTATTCTTAGCACCTGTCAGGTGATCAGTGTTTCTTTTCAGTCCGACACACTCTATCTCCAAACACCTACTTTGAAAAAGTCAAAAATACTAAATCAGTCCTTCTCCAGAAGAGAACCAAAAGCCTGCTACAAAAACGTTCAAAAGAGACATGCAGCGCTTTCTGTCCCAGTGTCGCTTCTCTCATAACGTCACCCACTGGGGGTTGGAAATACTTTTTAGGTCTCGCTTAGAGCAGCGCTTGCGCGGTCTCTTCGAGACATGCAGTATTCAGTTTATGTGCATTAAGCTCCGCCCATGTTCCGCCCATCTTTACAATTGGCTTCTCTTCCTGTCCTTTTGATTCGTCAAACGGCTTAGTAGTCCCTCCTTAGTACCTCCTTGTTTCTTTTTGTAACCTCCCATGAGGACTGGCCCTCTTACTGTGCTGTTTAGCAGTGTGTTTTATTTACTGTCTGTGGGCACTATTGTCTTAAATGGCTTTCTCTTATCCCAGGCATGACATGCTTTCCTGCAACAGCTTGTTTACAATTTATTGCTGACAGACACTCCTTCCCTCTCCTCGGTCCCGGCTCCTCCCTCCTGCTTCTTTAATCGATGCTGTCTGCTGCGAGTTTTACATTGACACCCCCACCCAGCTTTAATTTGCACCAACATCCCTCCCTCCTGTTGCTTGTTTAAATTGCCCTGCAGAAATGGGAGTTCTTAATGGAGGGTTTAGTAATTTGAAGATACTCTTTAGCTGTGCTCGCTACAAGGATTGTCTGTACCTTCTTTGATGCAATCTCCTTCTGTCAAGCGCTAAGAGACCTGCCGGTATATAGGCGCTATATAAATAAACAAACATAAACATAAACATAATGCATGATGGCAGAGAAAGATTTAACTTGGAAAAAAAACACTTTTTTTTACAAACCCACATTAAATGCAGTTTTTCCCATTGTCGCCTTATCTTTCTAAAAAACACGAGCTTTGCAGCCATTCAGATATTAAAAACAACTTCCACAAAGGTGAAGTGTAGCACTTTTCAAAGAACCATATTATTTATGAAGTGCCCTCTCTCCTCCTATGTCCGCAGAGACAGTTTAGCAATGCATCGAAGACACATTCTGTCCAAAACGCGCTGTCTCTGCAGACATAGGAGGAGGGAGAGCACTTTAAAATAATCTTGTTATGCTTATTATATGTGCAATAACACCCCTTGCACCTTTTTTACTGTCACTAAATGCAGTTTTCTGGCCTTAATGCAAAGGGAGTGTTTTTCTTTAGCACACATTTCAGTTGCTAGAACACAAAGCTTTAGCAAATGCAAATGTCACTGGTCTGTGAAAGCCAGCCTTTTGTTATTCTTAAATAGAGTGTTTTGCTAGGTGTTCACTCTCGCAAGCTTTTTTATGTGTGCTCCAGGAAGGAGTCAGCCCTAATAAGATACGGATCAGCAACCAAAGGCTATGTCTGTTTTCAAGCAACATGTGCTGCTTTCCTGTTACTATAATATGATACAGTGTGGAACTTTTGTCGAAATCATCCATTTCTTTATATATTTAGTTTTTTAACAAACATTTACGGGATAATCCCAACACTACTAGCCTACCATAAAAAATATTTCTGATCTCTTTCAAGGATTTTTTCTTTAATATCCGATAGTGTGCTGCTTTTGTAAAAATGTTCCTGTTTTAATCACTTTATTTTCTACAATATAATTCAAAATTCAAGGGAGCTCAAGACCTGTAAACAGGGCATATTATATGTAACCAATACATCTGGGCTGTTTCTTAGAAGCAAATAACATAACCCACAGGTTCCTACAAAAGGACTCCTCCTTTACTGGAATAAAAATAAAATTCTGCTCACTCAGGAACTATAAAGAGCTCAGCTTTCTTTCTAGGAATTTTAAGAATGTTAACATTGTTTTCTGAAGCTTTTGCGTGATGTTTTCAGTTTTTAAATGGAAGACTTTTTTATATGTACTCAGTCAGCACTGCTATAGATTGACAACAAGCATTCCGCGCCACATAAGTCAGAACAATGCCACACAACTCAGAGCAACACACAATTCCACAACACACAACATATTTACAATCCACATAATGCCACTCGACGCAACATAATTCAACTCCACCTAATTGCATGCTACTCAATACCACATAAATACGCTCCACATAAATCTACATAATTCCACTCATCATATTTTCCCTCAACATCGCACTGTTCCATGCCACACTATTCAACTCCACACAAATCTATTCCACACTACATAATTCAATACCAAACCACATTATTCCACTCCAGAGCACAATTCCCCTATGCACCACATATATTAAATTTAGAACACAGAATTCAAGATCATACCACAAAATTCAACAGCACACCACATAATTAAACTCCACTACATAACAATACACAACACAAAATGCCATTCCAATACAGTTAAAAACACCAAATTACTATTCACATAATACAACTGCACACCAAGCCACATAATTCCAATACACAAATCTACACCACACAACAATGCCACAACTAACAATTACAATCTAACTCACATAATTATACTACACACCACATACATCCACTCCAGTCTATAACACATAAGTAAGATATTTACATTTACAACTCCCATACCTTTAACTCTTTCTTTTTTCATCACAAAAACGCAACGCTATCCACAGTTGCACGCCACACAATTTAATTTCACACATTTCTAATGTACACCACATAATTCAACACCAAACCAAATTATTCCACTCAGAAATACCATTCCACTACAATTCAACAACACAATTACACATCACACCACATATACAGTCCACACCCACACAAATCCAATCGAACACAAATCCAATCAACACCACACAATTCCACATCATGTCACAGAATTCAACAGCGCACCACATAATTAAACTCCCCTACATACCACTCCACAACACAAAATACCATTCCACATAATCACACTACATAACAGAATCCCACTCCACATGATTCCAGTACAATAAATACCACATAATTACTATCCACATAATTCCACAGTACACCATGCCTCATAATTCCACTACACAAATCCTATCCACACCAAACAATTACACGCCACACAATTACACAACTAATCCAATACAACTCACATAATTCCATTGCACAACACATACATACACTCCATAATACATAGGTAAAAGACATTGCCATTTACAATACCAATAGCTCTAACTCAAACTAATGTGAGACCAATTGCTTTTTTTGTTAAACAATATCCCAGCAGTAGCATAAGTAAGGGTGCATTACCTTATATGGCTAACAGAGGTCCCTTTAAAACTCCACAAAGACACCTAGTAACAGCCTGTGGTACTGCACCCTTTTCTTACTTTTTGGATTTTCTTTTATTACTTAAGCTACTGCTGGGATATTTTTTAACAAAATAAAATGTAACAAACATTATCATTTGCAATGTGAATCGCTGAAACTTTCAGTAGGGCGAGACCTATTGCATTGCAAATGTTTGTTTATTGGAGGCATGGATACCATCTTGCTGGCCTCAGAACTCTACACCTGTTGAAACTATTTGTGTACTTCATCACCCCAGATGCCTCTTAATGTAACTTGTGCTAGTGTTATGTTTTTCTTTCTGAGAGGTATTGTATATAGCAGCGTTACCATTTGCAAAGGGCTTCGAGGACTTGTAACGGTCTAGCCCTTGCTAAATTAAACCACTATGAAATTACTAAGATGTTTGTGCAAGAAAGTGGAGGTTAGAGACTCCTTGTAATGGTAGAAGAGCAAGTATTATCTTGGGGCACTCCTTGTATGTATGTGTGTATTTCTATGGTGCTAAGTTAGCCAAAAGGCAGTCGAGAGCTGTCCAAGGTCAAAGACTAGCATGAAGTCAACAAGTAAGAGGAGAGTTAGCTGGTTTGTGTTGGGATGTAGTGCTTTTTAAAGAGCTGCGTCTTCAACTATTTCCTAAATTGGAACGCTGTTTGGGTGATCCTGATGAATATGGGGATGTTATTCCAGATCCTGGGTGCATAGATTGGAAATGGATGCTGCCTTGGTTTTCCTTTTTTGCACTTTTTTGTGTGAAATCTGATTGTATCCTGTCTGTGGGTGTGCCAGAACCACCAGAGATGGTGAGTTTCTCTGCAAGTTAAGAGGAGGTGCTGGTTGTAACAGTCTTGTAAATAATGTGGCTAGTTTTTCATAAGCCCGAGTTTCAGGTAGGTGCTGGACATTCAAGGCTGGATGGTGTGCAGGCAGCGTTTGAGGCACTGGATGTCTGAAGAAGAGGAGTCTTGTAGCATCCTGACAGTTAAAGAGGCAATTGCTTCTTTTTTGAGTTAACACCAGTTATCCAGGTACAGTATAAACCACCTCAGGACTATCGCACCAATTCACGTGGTCTCACTAAGAATTTCTTACGGGCTCAAGAAGGATAGGACGGCAGGAACCACCTTCATCTTTATAGAGAAAATCATTGGCTTTTTTGGTTGGGGGGACTGCAGTCTCTGCTGCATCCTAACCTGAAGAATAATTGGACATCTAGCAGGTTGTTTTCCTCCATAAAACGGGTTATTCACAAAGCTCTCTATTAATGTTACCGGAAAAGTGTGTATTTATATGTACAATTAAGTGTGTATGTGTGTGTATATATACACACACACACACTCTCTTTTTCTCTCTCTCTTTCTCTCGGGTTTAGTCTTATGGGGGTAGGGCTATAGGGATGGGTAGGGGTATAGGGTGGTAAGGGTATTTTTAGGGTGCACAGGTGGGAAAGGGATTTGGGTGGTAAGGATATTTTTAGGATTTAGGGGTGGGTAAGGGAATTGGGTGGTAAAGGTATTTTTAGGGTTCAGGGGTGGGTCATGGTATTGGGTAGTAACAGTATTTTTAGGGTTTAGTATTGGGTAAGGGCATTAGATGGTAAGGGTGGTTTTACGGTTTAGGTGCTGGTAAGGGAAGTGGGTGGTAAGGGTCTTCAGGATTATGGGGTGGGTAGTGGTAAAGGGTTTGAAAGGGTATTTTAGGGGTTTGGGGTGGGTAGAGACAAAGGGTGGTAAGGGTAATTAATACGTTTTTCTTTGGAGGAGATATATATATTTCTACGTTTTTTAAAATTCTATTTCCAAGCTATAAAGTCCATGTAAAGCTCTGACCTGGTATCCATTGAATTTGTAGTCGATGAGCACAGAGGAAGAGAAAAAACAAAAGCAACTTGGACAACCTTGGCAATCTCACAAAAAGTATATGCTGAGGCTGAAACCTTTAAAAACTGGGGGATCACAATAAAACCATATATAAAGACTAGATACCCTGAAATTCTTGCCCCGGTGGAAAAAGAGGCAGAACTAACTACTACGAAAAGCCTCAGAAATGTGGTCCTGAGAGGCGCGGCAGGGGCAGAGGGCAATAAGGTTGATCAATATAATGACAGTGCCCGACGTATAGTAGACGAACACATACAACCATCGGGACTGCCCGACCCAAGATGGATAGCCAGAACTTTAAATAACAACGAATGACAAACCGGCCTCAAGCCAGGGGAGGCCGCACATGACTCATTAAGAACATGCTCATGGAATATTAATGGCTTGGCCTCCAAAATATCAGACTCAGAGTTTATGACATACATCAGAAACTTCGACGTCGTGGCATTCCAAGAAACATGGCTTGCAGACCCCCCGCACCTTCATGGCTACTTACGCTTTTTCTCCGCTGCAAAAAGGTCAGCTAAATACGGGCACCTTCAAGGTGGCCTAGCAACTTATATAGCGGCCACAAGCATTTTGACGGCAAAAGAAGTCGGCCCAACTCTCACAGCCTTGTTGGCGGTAAATATTCATCTGCCACAACTTATAATAGGCTCCGCCGAAAATGACATTACTCTAATCAACGTCTACATTCATCCGAGAAAGAAAAGAAAAGAAGCTAAAAACCTTTGCAGCTTCATGGAGTCTTGCATAAGGGAAAGACCCACAACAAACGTTATTCTCACTGGGGACTTCAACCTCAACCTCATGGGCGCCACGCAAGAAGACGAGCCACTAATTCAAAATGCAATCTGGGATATTCCTTCACATGCGATTTCACAGATTTCCAAGAAAACAAAGTTAGGTAATAGGATTCTGGAAGATCTGGTACACTTCAACATCAGGGCCTTAAATGGAAGGACATCTGGAGACAATCCCCCAGCTGCAACTTTTCATTCAACAAGAACAAGCAGCATTCTAGACTATACCTTCATTTCATTACCATTATTTCAGTTTTTAAAATCATACCGGATAGGTCGTAGCGGAGACAGTGATCACTGCCCCCAAGAAACCACCTTTAAGATTGCAAAACCCAATTTTGAACTCTCGAAAGAACCAAAAGAGTCAACCCATACCGTCAACTTCAAAAGAATTAAGTATTCAGCAGCAATAGACGGAACCTTAGCGGAAAGAGCAAAACAGCATTTTGGGAGTTGCACTGGATACAGCAAAATCACAAAATGGGAACAATTTACAAATACTATGTCCATGTACGCTACAAGACCTAAAATACAGCCACAATTAAGCAACGAAAGATCGAGCAAATTCTCCCAAGAACATAAAGGAAAAATCAGAGGCATAAGAACCTCAATCTATCGCAAAATGAGAGAACTTCAACAGAATCCTATGAACCTAGCAAAGCGTGATCGACTACGGAAATTAAAATTAACACTGAAAAAATCAAAATGGGAAGCAAACAAATCCGCTGAGGATAACCTATGGGCGAGACTACACTCTGACATCAAACGGAATGACGGGGCAAGGTTCTGGAAATCAATAAACTCATTTATAAGACCCACGCACCATGGGGTCTCATCTAACATCTCAGAGGACAAATGGGCAAACTATCTTGGCAGCCATTTTCACCAGGCTGCGGGACATAACCAGGACCATGAGCTTGACACTCAAAAATCTTTAACGAGCAACAACACAAGCTATACAGAAGGGCAGATTCGAAATGATAGAGAGAATCTGCTGAACTTACAAAACATCATTCAGCGTTTAATCAAGAAGGGAAGAAGAGAGGGAGCACCAGGGCCGAATGGAATCCCGCCAATTCTCTATAAACAAGATGTAGCAGGCTGGGCAGCAGCACTGGAACCGCTTTTTCTGGAGATAAGACACTACAACATCCTGCCAAGCTCCTGGAAGGGCTCAATTATCTCCCCAATTCACAAGGCAGGAGACAAGGCTTCCCCTCAAAACTATTGACTGGTGACTTTAATTGACAATGAGGCAAAATATTTTGCAGGCATCCTACTAGAAGAGCTGATGGCCTGGGCAACAGAGAGATCCTTAATCCCGGCTAACCAGACAGGCTTTGCCAAAGCAGTAGGGACAATGACGAACATCTTGAGCATGGGCATGCTAATAGATAAGGCAGAATCTAACAAAATGCCCATACACTTCTGCTTCATTGACTACAAGGCCGCTTTTGACCATATAAATCGGAACCTTTTATGGTCTAAACTAAACGATTGGGGGATAACTAGACCCCTTTTGAACCTGCTAATCAACCTTCACACAGAGACTTGGGTACAGACAAAGGTGGGGGATGGATCCGTCCTGTCCAGGCGCATACCGACCAACAAGGGCCTGAAACAAGGCTGCGTCCTGGCCCCCACCCTATTTAATCTGTTCCTAAGCGACCTTGTCCCCATTTTAAATGGCTGCAACTCCCACGCCCCCAAATTAGGAGGACTGCAACTACCTTGCCTACTTTATGCTGACGATATCGTCCTTATAAGCTATACCAAGGTAGGACTTCAGCACCTCCTGAATGCAACACAATGCTACTCAAGTAAAAATGAGCTTACAATAAACCTGGAGAAAACCCAGTCAATGACCATCAGCAAGAAAAGAAACAAATCAACATCATGGTACTGGGATAAAATAAGAATCGGAGACACGCCAATATATAAATATCTAGGAGTGAAGATTGATAACGGAGGGCAGTTTTCCGCCCAAAGAACGAGCATTCGAGGGAAAGGGATATCTTTGGCAGTTTCGCTAAAGTCTCTAAACAACAAACTTTCTGGCCCGTCTCTCCTGCCCTTGACGCAAGTAATCCGCGCTAAACTTCTCCCAACGATTACCTACGGGAGTGAGGTGCTTAGAGGAAGAGACGCCAAGACCCTTGATAATACAATAACAGCTGCCTACAGAATCATCTTCAGCTTGCCCAAGCAACCTTCACCAGCTCAAATCAGGCTTGAATTTGGCATTGATCAACAGATCCTGGCAAGGCAGGGAGCCTACATGATAGCCTGGGACAAAGTGAGGAAATCGATACAAGGAACATTAAATGAACATCTGTGGATGGAGTTAGCCCAACACCCGTCCTCAGCAGCAGCCAAGTTCCTACGGGACAGCCTGAAGAATACGGGATTAGAGCAGCTCTGGGATACCCCAGCAAACCACACAACATTCAAAAAATTGGTCAAAAAATCGATCAAACAACTATCATGGGTTCAAGACAAGGCAGCCCTTTCCAAAAGAACGCATGGCTGGATGATCCTAAACTCGTATTCAAAGAAGGCACCACAGTGCTATTTTGGTGAGGGATATTCTAAATCCACCAAAATGTGCTTCTTAAAGCACAGGCTTGGCCTGCTCCCCTGCATTCAAAATTTGCCAATCTGGATCAAAATAAAAGCTGATCCTCTTTGTCGGCTATGTGGTTTGGGGCAAGAGGATATGCTGCACTTGATCTGCTCTTGTGAGAAACTACGCGGTGAACGAAAACACTTGTTGAAACACCACTTTAATCAGCAAGGGATCCGCACACGAAGAAAGGCAGTTCTTGTTTGCTTTTCTTCCCACGATCCTCGCATGAATTGCAGCTTTGTAAAATTTATGAAGGCAGTGGGAAAAAAGATGCCAAAAATTAATCTATAACGGTCCCTGCATCACCGACTTAACATTGCTTGTCGATTGACATTACTGACCATACGAACTCATGAGGAAACCGAGAAAGAAGAAATAACCCTACTAACATGAAGTGCACAATTTTATTCTGATTTTACTTAGAATTGTATTTTTACCATACCTGTTCTTAATTTATTTTGTATAGCAATGGTTTTAAGTAACTATGCTAATAAAAATTACTTACTTACTTACTTACCATGTAACCTTTGGTTTTTAAGTAAATTTTTGGATTTACACAATAAATGTTAGTGCTATCATCTGTTGTTCTTTGGATTGAATTGGATTTGTTTGATATATATATATGTTTTTTTTTATTCGATTTCCTTGCTATAACTTCTCTGTAACCTTTGTTTTTTCAAGTGAATTTCTAAGGTATTTTTGACTAGTTATTGTGTTTGCAGAGTGGTGGAGAAAGGGGTTGGAGCCTCCAACCAGCTCTCGGCAATCCGCTTACTGGAGGTAATGGGTGGGGTTCTTGGCCCCAAAGGGCTCTCAGCAGCCAAGAGGACTTCATTCCCCAACATGTGTGCCAGGAGGCCGCTTTGCAGAACGGTTGAGAAAGGGGGTGGGTTCTCCGGCGACTTCTCCTGGGCCAGGCTTCTTTTAGTTTTTTAAAATTTTATTAGGGAAAGGGAGCTGCTTGGCACTCCTTCCCCGGCTGGTTTCGGCCCGGGGACCTCATTCCCCAGGGCCCAGTTTTCATATTTTCTCATCTAAATTTGTAGTTGCTAGGAGTCCTCCAGGAACTGCGCATTTCAGATGACCTAAACTGAGGGCTTGGAGTCCCAACCGCTTCTGGACACCCCCACAGGATATGTCAGCCGTTAGACCAGCTAGCTTTACAGTGCCACTACCACCCCCCCTGTACTTTACAGTGGTGTAGGTAGTCTCTGGCAACCACTCAATATGACAAACCTGATTCCTCAGTGATCGTGGAAAACAGTACAGTACGTTTCGCTCAGACACTCGTGCTTGCTTTCTCTCAGAGAACACACAGGATGACAATTGGGACGTTTTAATAAGAATTTATTGGTCCAGCGACAGCCTGGTGTAGAACATATTTGCTGCGACAATCAGGAGGCAGAAGCATACAATAGAGATTGCTACTACCAATATGGCGAATAGTAGATACATTTCTACCATAGTGCTAATAAGATGAACAGAAACAGTTCGGATAAAAACAGTAGCACTTGAATATTTCTAAAATGCGCGTCCTAAGTAATTTGCTATAATGTACCTAGCCTAACCTGGACGTGTAGGTGTATATGCATATATCTTTGTGTTTCTGTAGCCAAGAAACCCCTAGGGAAGAACCAGCCCCTCACCTGATGTTTCAGAACGAAGGAACCCGTCTCTGCGTGGAGGATGACAAGCCGCAAGGGATGTCAGACTGCAGTGTGTTGAAGATACGGTATGCAGGACCCCTGTGTCAGCCTGGAAGGAATTTTCCTCTAATTTGTAGGGGGGAGTGAGGGTCTTTTATACTAAAGTGGTCACTCCAGGGTTTTTACTAGAATCGATATGTTTTTAAAACAGCCATAGATGTTTTGAAAACAATCACTGATGCTTTTCTAAACAAGTGCGATCAAGCACAACTGGCTGTTGGCCGAGAATGAAAAAAAGTGGTGACCCCCTTATACAGAATAAATCTGCCGTGCCTGGGGACCTGTTTATGTACGACAGGTACAGGGATTCTGATAGAGGAGCCTGGTTTCGAAGGAACAGGAGCAAGCTATTAGGTAAAAGGTCACCTGTTTAGAATCGTTATAGTCTTGTGGATGGGATAATGTATGTAAAGCAGAGTATACATGATGGGACTATCCTAAAAGACATGACAAAATAGGGGAGGAGGGCCACACGGCCCCCTCCCCAGGCATGTTTCGGCCCCAGGGACCCCATCCTCCCGGGGCACACCCTATTTGCAATTGGGGAGGGGGCCACGGGCATTCCTCCCCTGGCCCATTTCAGCCCCTTGGACCTCATCTCCTGGGGCCTAGCCTTTTTTCAAAGAAGGCAGCTTGGTGTGTGGCCCCCTTTTGGTCCGATGGACCCCATCCCCCTTGGGCCCGGCCATATTTACTTGGTTCCTCCAGGGCACCCAGTCTGCACTGGGGGAGCCTGAAGACCCTTGCGGTCCTTGCCGGCTCCCCACCTCCTGCGGGAGCCCGCATTACTATCAGACATAGGGAGCTGCTAAACATGCAGCTCCCTGTGTCTGAAAGCAGTTCTGCTTCGCTTCCATCAAGCAACAGAATTTCTAAACTGGTCTAATAAACTATTTGTTGATTGAGGGGGAGAAACCCTACTCAAGCAACAGCCACAATCACTGTCAGGGTGCACCACAAAAGGTCACTAAATTAACCTGTGCTTAACCCTCTGGTAGCTTGGCACAAAAGTAGTCAGGCCTTGCTTCGAAGCAATGTGTAAAGCATTTATGCAGCACACAAACAGTAATAAAGTGAAAACACAATTCAAGAAAACTGCCTCACCAATTTAGAAATATAGAATAAGTTTTAATAAATTATTTGAAACCAAAGCAAAAACAATACTATCAGTAGAGCCAGACTTCGAATATTTGACGTTTAAAGTGTGAAATAGCTACTAAAAGATCAAACCGCCAACATCTAGTCTGGCGAAGCAGGGGCTCAGTTGAAAGTTATAGCCAACCACGATGGAGCACCGTTTGGATACACAAAGTGGTTTGAGCCCAGTTTCCGCTTACCTTTGGACTCAAAATAATTTTTCAAGAAAAATGGCAGAGCACAGCAAGGCAGTGAGCGGTGTCGGATGAGGAACCGTCATCAGGGAGCCACTGGATGCAGTTGCGGTGAAGATTTTGACGTTCAGATTTAGTGGTGGATTTCATTCTTGGTGGTAAGGATACTCCATTGCAATGGCAACTCAGTATCCTTACTGCCAAGAATATGGTCTGCCTGCCGAATTACATGTGGGCTGAGATTACTCCATCTCCCTCGTGATCAATTCCCTCCAACTGCCCTGAGGAGTAAGGGCTGTCAGAGGCTGACATGTCATTCTGCCCACCTAATTTAGATGGGCGGAATGAGAGGTCAGTTTTCACTGCCTGACACCACCAGGAAAACCCTGGCGCTAAGGGGCAGTGAACTCTGATAAATGCTCCCATGGCGAGGGGGAGGATTGTATATTTTATTTAGAAAATTTAAAATGAAACCTGTTTGCTACAGTGCCCTGTACTGCTTATGGAATTCGAAAATCTCAAGTGGGGGGAAGCCTCAGGTTGTAGCCGGCAAGTGCTCCACGAGGCTGGATACCCCTTCTGCGAGGAGCCACTGAACAGTATTTGCTGCGGTGGAGAAAAACGTAGCAGGAGCTGCCGCAAAGTTAGAATGAATGGTGATGCACCTTGGGCGGATTGGCGAGCAGGTAGGCCCCAGTGTCCTCTTGGTTCTCAGAGCACTTTTTGGCATATGATTGTCTAAGTCCTAAGCTTTGGATTTGGGCTATCTGGGCACCTTTAGCTCCACGTCCATGGGGCTAGGACTAGAGTGGCACTACGTTGAGGGTAAGGACTCATTTATGCTGGGTTCAGGGGCTGGTTTAAGACGGTTAGAGCCTTCTCTGCCCCTCAGCCTATGATCAGGAAGCCATCCAACTAGCCTTCTAGGTCACTCTGGAAGTCTTATGTTCAATCAGGAAAGCAGGTCTCAGGCAGCAGGGCAGCCATCTTGGTGAAGCAAGGTAATCCTCTTAAGTACACAGCAGGCCACAGGCGGCTGAGAGTCCTTCCACAAGTCTAGAAATTAACTGAAGAGTGGGTTTGAGGATCAAACTGTCATGCCTGATACCAGCTTTGAAGTGGAAGAAACTTTTGGAGTGCCCCCCCTCCCCAAAACCCTCACACACACACACCAAGTGTTTGGAATTTCCTGCGCCCCTGCTGTGGTTCCAGTCTATCTGGGGGCAGATTAAGCTAATGTGAAGTTCTTTGTGTGAGATTTGAGGGCAGGCTCCCTGAAGTGCAAGTAGGGCTGTACATAGCTCCCCCCCTCCATCCTGCCAACACCCAGTCCCTCTATTGTGTGGCTCTCTGGGAGGAAAACACAAAGGCCAAGTACACCTAGTCATGTGACCCAGGAAAACAGGCTGCAGGCACCAAATAGAAAGCTTTATAAAAGTGGCATTTTCAGATTTGCGACATGAAATCCGATTTCACCATTTTTTTTTGTAAATCTGTTTTATTGATTTTATATTTTGGTACAGCATAACACGTATATATGCAGACACTGTTTGGCGTTCCAGTTGTTACATATGGTACAGTACATATATGTTTGTGCGTTCTTATGGCATTTACAGGGCAGTATAAAAAGCTTTAGAAAACAAGACTTGTAAGTGCATTTGCAATTGGTCCCCAATAGGCAGGCGAGGGGAGGGAAAAGAGAATGGAGGGGAGAACAAAAGACGTGTCAGGTATATATGCTGCTACTTGCCTACCGCTGCTCGCTCTGACCTGTAGACTTACAGATCAAGCAGTTGCACTGGAGCTGGCGACAATAATAGATTCACAGTAGAACAAACAAGTAGAACTTTGCATACCATAACTGCTAAAAGACAAAAAGAAAAGAAATATGAAACGTGTGTAACAGATTGTTCAGCTCTGAACCCCTGCCCCCGGTTCCATATACAATGTTACATGTTGCTCATATTGTTAGCAGCTACTAGCTACCTCCCCATTTTCAAAGCGTGTGTTTGTATATTGGTGTAGGCAGCACATATCTGCCAATAAGAGGGTGACGTAGTGTATATGCTGTCTCGGTTTGTATGCATGTTAGTGACCTGTGTCTGCTTGTCAGAGGGGCCCCCGGGCGGCGTGTCTGTGCTGCATTGCAATTCAGTATAGAGAGCGTCCCAGTATGTGGCGATAGGGATCTTACGCAGTCCCAGGATTTCTTCGCGTTTGATGGCGAGGCTTTCCGCCTTGGACCACGCGAGCATGGAATTTCACCAAGCCTGTATATGGGGAGAGTCTGGCGCTTTCTATCTTTTACTGATCAGTCTCTTGGCCACTATCATTCCCAGGTCTAAAAATCTGGACGTGCCTTTCATGTTGGAGGTCCTACGGAACTTGTGTAATAAATAGTTGGGCCAATCGAAAGGTAGCTCCTGACCAGTAGAAGCGTGTGGTAGTGCAGCCATTTCACTCCAGTATATACCCACCTGGGTGCAGCCCCAGAACATATGTACCAAGTCAGCCGTAGTCGCAGCGTACCTCGGGCATGTGGCATCTCCTCGATTAAAATATTGGTTAATTTTCGCAGGCGTGAGGTATGCCTTATGAACTATGTATAATTGAATCTGTCAAAACGCATATTCTTGGGGATGCATGCCAGGCTCTCAAGCACCTGGGCCCACTCCTTGTCTGTGAACTGGTGACCCAGATCCTGCTCCCACTTGTGATGAAGTGTGTCAAGACTGATCGCTGCGTGACTTCTGAGTGAGGCTACAAACCAGTGCGTTAGGTGTTGGCCCTGTCCTGTGACGTGCAAATACTGCATGGTGAGATGCGTCCGCGGTTCTGTAGTAACATCTCCCTATTTTGCCGTAAGTGAGGCGACTAGTGTGCGATGGGTGAGAAATTGCCCCGGTGGCAGTCCCTCCTATTCTACGAGTGTTGTGTATGGTGTAAGCGCCCCCTCGTGGTATAGGTCTCCGAGTGTTTGGATGCCTTTCTCTTGCCATCCCCTAATTGTGGGTGTTGTAAGCATCGCTTGCCCACTGGGAGTTCCTTCTAAGGGTATCACTTGCGCATAGCGGATCACGTTACGTGTTATATAGAGACTCCTGCAAAAGCATTTATGGGCCACAGCAAGCAGCAGGGGCTCCGGTGGTCTCGGACGTGCACCCGAGTGGAATAGCTCAACTATTCACACCAGAAGGTAGGGTGGCTGCGTAGTCGCAGTGTCTGCACAGTGCTGACCCGACAGCCACAGCCATCGGGCAATCCACTGCAGCTGAGAGGCTAATTAATAATGCTCAAAACAAGGAGCCGCCAGCCCGCCTTGGTCCGTCGGCAGGTAGAACTTTTTCAGTTCCATCCTATGTCTGGCGTTGCTCCTGATGAAATCCCTGATATGCTTCTCTAAGGTGGGGAAGAAGGAAGCTGGCACGTACATTGGTAAATTTGTGAAATAATATAGGAGCCGCGGGACGATCACCATTTTAGTGAGTGCTACCCTACCCGTCACAGCTAGTGGCAGCGTACTCCAGAATCGCCTTTGCAATTTGTCCGACTTCCCCATTTACAAGGATTTTAAGTTACTAGTCTTCAGACACCAAACATGACTTTCTATCTGCTCCCAAACAAAATTTAGCACTTATTAAATGTAACAAGTTAACAAAATGTTATCCTATGTGAGAAGCAGGCCTCACAGTAGTGAAACATGAATTTGGGAGTTTTTCACTACCAAGACCTGTAAACTTAAAAGTATGTGTCAAACTTTATAAGTATACGGAACCCCGCTCTAGGGGCAACTTTAGGGGTGACTTACACGTAATAAAAAGGGAGTTTTAGGCCTGATAAGGAGGTTACTTTGGCAAGTCAAAATGGCAGTTTAAAACTGCTGCATAGTCTTCAATGGCAGGCCTGGCACGTGCTTTCGAAAGCTAAGTGGGTGGCACAATAAGTGCTACAGGCCCACTAGTAGCATTTAATTTACTAACCCAGGCTATATGGTATACCACTTTACTGAGGACTTACAAGTAGCTAAAATACGCCAATCATGTGTAAGTCAATATGTTGCCACGTTTAGGGTGAGAGAATAAGCATTTTAGCACTGGTTAATAGTGATAAAAATGTCCTACGGCCAACAAAAACAAATTAAGTAAAACAACAAGAGTGGAGAATACAAAAGGTTTGGGGGAAAACCATCCTAAGGGTGAGATGTTGAACAACAGGTGAGATATTTTCCTGACAACCTTGGTTCTCTGATGTGTAAATACATTTTAAGATCCATGGCCAGGTCTTTCCCTCCCAAGGTAATTGTAAGGAGTCTTGGAAGGCATCGGAGAACCCAGCCGCATGGACTTGACTATAGCATCATGGAGGCAGCCTGGACACTCAACTGAGTCCAATGATTAGAGCAGTTCAAAAGTAATTTTAAATCCCATAGATCTGGCTTATGATTGAAAGTGTCTGCTTTCAGTCACTCATTTACCTTGCACTCGATCATTCAACTTTGCCTTAATGCATCTATTCATCACCACCCTTGCATTAACTCACTTGCCCGTCCACAATGCTACAAATACGCTAAATCACCAAACAATGAAGAGGCACTTTAACAAGCCAGACCAATGGGCCATGCCAGTGCTAGTTAGAACAGTACTTCCACATACGCAGCCCTTATTCCACTTATATAGGAGGGATGGTGAGGGGTCTATGAGATCTGTATCTGGTTGTGGGCGAACACGTGGTCAGCCTTCCAGCCATTCAACTGCGTAGTAGTGTCAGTCTCACTCCCTCTGAGATTTCAACCTGGTGCCAAACATGGAAGAAACATGCAGAGCCAGAAAAAGAGGCGTGATAGGCAGAGCACAGACAGGAGGGTCCTTCGAGGTCAGGAGGCAGGTTGGAAACTCGATGGAGCAACCCTCACATACTGAAGGAGAGCAGTTTCGCAACTGAACAGGGTGTCCTGGCAGGAACAAATCTGCTGATTGTGTCTGTTTATATGGACAGTGCACCTAGAGCTGCTTTTGCTGTGGTGCTGGTTTTATTGTGGTCATAACTTCAATACTCATTGTCACAGGATAAGGACATTGTAAGCAGTGGCGACGGGCATCTATGCGGAGTGGTTGGCTGCAAATGGGTGGTAGGTAAAAAATAAAATCCACTTAAGCTGCGACGCGTCGTCGTCCTCATCACTGCATGGCTTCCTCCTGCAGTCCAGTGTTCAGCGCAGGCCCCGGCGAAGTGCCTTAACCAATCCTGGCGCTGCTCTTATGCATGAGACAATAGTCCTGTTGGTAGTTCATATTCCTTATTTAAAAAAACAAATCACATACCAAAGACACATTTTTTACGAACTTTTCGTTGTATTGATTTTTTAGTCATCATTATTTTGATATTTTTATCTATGGAGCTTGGGGGCATTTTGGTTAGCGGGGCAACGCTCCTCTGCTCTCATGGAGGAGCCCCCCTGAGGATATTCTGGCCACAATTTAAACAGCCCCGGCCCACAGCATCATCAGTTCCTGCCGCTCAGCATGTGACACTGCAACTGTGCTTGCACTTTGATGGGGGTAGCTCTGCAGGCTGGCTGCCTGCTCATGTTCTGCTTCATCGCCAGACGGTTATGCTGACGCTTCAGGATGGCAGATCCGTTTTTTTTATTTTTTGGGGGGAAGAAATGCCTCATGATTATTGGTCTTGATGTGCTTATACGTACACCCCTGCCCATGTTCATGAGCATACTAGGTGACAAGTACCCAGCCAGAAACATAGCTGCTTCACCATGTCTTAACCTGTTGTTCACTTTTTGGGTCGAGCCTCGGCCTGCTGTATCATCTTCTGCGGGCTCTGGCACACCCACTGATTGCCATTGGTTGTTTCATGTGGCATGTAGAAATGCTGGCTTGTTATTGGTGCATTTCTGTAAATGTCTCGCCTTTGTGGGCTTAGCTGTCTTTACAGCTATTCCACCCAGAGAACATTCTGTTTGGCCATCACACTGTTCAGCGTATGATGGCCCCTCCTCCCCCCTCCTGTATAGACATTGCAGCCTTCACACAGCTTGGTTCCCTCCCAACTCGCTGCTCCCAGCTACATGGGGCTTGTAAGTGCTCCTCGTTGTTGTTGGTCTGCTTTGCTTAGGACTTGTGTCCTGTGTACTTGGATGAATACAACACTTGTTAGTCTAATACCAACTGGAATTAAACATATATATCACAATGTGTCTTTCCGAATGTCTGACATAAAAGCACCATAAAAATATGTTCTCCTTGCTAAAAGCGTCTTATTACGCCCTAAAGCAGTGAGGTGTGTTTCTTTTTTTTTTAACCGACAGAAATGCAAGAGTGACATCAATTGGTCTTCTTTGGAAACACATGCTGTCGTTACATCAAATTAAACCAACCATCTGCATCAGGAAAACGCATTGTAAGTTATTTAGATTGTATTCTGTATGCAGCGGTCCTCTCTGGGAAGCCAATGGTGAGATCAGACTGACTAGCTCTGTCGCTTTTGTAGCGGCGATTTGTTAGAATCAACTTTTGACATCATCATCATCTGTTCCATGAAGCAAAGGTCTTTTTCTGGAATGCTGGATACTCCTTCCTCCTTCACACTCATGTAAAGCCGCCGCTCTCTTGCCCGTTACCGAAGGTAATAATAATTAAAAACACCATGGAGGTGCATTCCCTAAACACGTATGACCCAGTAATTTACTAATAACATGGTCATGCATGAGGTTATCTCAATACAAGTTTCAATTTGTATTTGTCGTTAATAAAATGTCTCCAAAAGTCGATGTCCTATGAAACATATTTTGAAAATCGATATTTTTTTATTGTCTCCGATGCGGGCATACAAATTACCTAAAAGAATCGATTTAATGGGAAAAATGTAACTATGAAATAGGCAAACATATATTTGACTGTTTGCAGAAAGCTGATATGGAATGCCCCAAATGATAAATTCCAATTCAGTGGCATCAGATTTCTTGCCACCGTCTATACTGTCCAACATGACCTCCATATTTAACTTTGCTGTCTCAGTAATGTAATTGCCCTCTTCCTATCTTGCACTGTTCTGAAGTTATTTGCAGCTTTGTATTTCATTACTTTTGCTTGAGAGCTTTTTGTGGATTTCCTACCCTTATTGTTTGATATTTTCTAATGTCCCTTCTGAGACAGTCTAGATTGCGCACGTTACTGGTCTAGATGAAGACCACAATATATCTCATGAAAAATGCGGGCTACATTTATCTCGTCTGTTATAGGGTCTAAGCAAAAGAGTCTCTGGATTGTTTAAAGTTTTTCCTTCATTTTCTGTATTTGTGACATCCAGAACTGATGCAATACTAACCATAAGTTTTCCAGAACTTCTAACAAAAGTGCACACAAGACTTTCAAAACTGCACTATGTTCTTCATGCTTCATATGTAGCCTCCCAAACTACAAACAATACTCTGTACTCAAGATAAGTTTTCCAGATCTGACCACTATAGTCCACATGAGAAAATAAGACTACCTACTCTGTGTGGACTCCCACACGGCACGCAGTGTTCCCAATGTAGCTGCCTGAATTTGATTCAATACTTCAAAAGAGGCCTTTACTTTACAAGTGCACAATATATTCCAGACTAGTCTAGTACTGGATATGTGCTATCCGAAATATATACTCTAGAACTGGGCAGAATACACCCCAAAGCCTCAGAAACTAGTCACAGTACTTCATGCGACCTCCAGAAGTAAGCACACTACTCCAATTGTTTGCTCTGGAACTGCATTTAATTCTCCAAGTGAGGCTTATAGAACTGGAAAAAAAATCATGAGTCTTCTAGAGCTGAATTCAGTCCTCAAATTGAAGCCTCTATGACTAGATGCAGTGTTCCAATAGAGGCATTCAGCTGGCCACAATGCTTCATACATAACCCAGAGAACCAACAACTATGAGGCCCTGCAAATAGATACACTACCACTTAAAGGACTACCAGGCTTTACTCAGTAATCCAAATGGGGCTTGACTTGTGATTTTATTTTTAGGTCTAGCATTCGAGGCCTCTTGTATATACTTTAGTATATATACTTTAGTATATACTTTATATGTGTATGTACTTTGTGGGCTCTGGAGATCAGCCCTAGGACTTGTTTACTTCCGCTTAGGGACTTTTTTTCTGGTCAACTGCCTCTATCTGATTGTCTTGATAGAAAACGACAAGCAGAGGTCAGTAAAATACCGGAATCCCTTTAGCATTCTCTAGATTCCTGTCCATAGAAATTGTCTTCCACAAGTACCCGTAGACAATAATATTTTTTTCAAATCTTGTATTTTCAGTGATATGACCACCGAATCCCCTGCTTTTATATGAAAAACAGAGCTTTGGACTATACCATTTCCCGCCGAAATAATTATTTCTCTCTATGTGTTCCCATACCTGCCGTGTGACACAGTTTGGTGCTACTGTCCCTCCATGTTTAAGAACAGTAGATGTTTCAGCACCCAGGCTAATGTGCTGCAGAGCTTAATACATATAAGGCCCCAAAGGCCAGCAACCAATAGGGAGGCCGGATATAACAGTGACACTGAGTGACGCGTGAATAAGCCAATTACAAAAGTAGGCAAGCAGCAGGCTATACAGATTACTAGATGTCTCCGTGAGGCAGCACATGCGCGCTGCCTACGCGAGACCTAAAAATGGGCACATTTGAAGCTCCCAGTAACAAGCTTCAAAATGCATGTCCGTTAATGTTACAATCAGGTTTCTGTTAAAGAAAAGCCAAACCAAGAGGGTGTAGAGCTATGGCGACGTGCATGTGCGAGCAGCAAATAAATTAAAATATAGAAAACATAAAACGCACACTCCGAGCACAAAAAAAGAACGAATGGCCAAGCAGTACCTTCCAGCTCTTGGTTCCATCTTTAATAAAAAAAGAAACAACATTTTAATAAAATGTAATACAATTCTAACATCATGGAGTCACCTCAGAGAGGGACACAGCGGGAAATTAAAGAACGTGGGTGGAAAAGAAGTGTGCAAACAGTGAAACGTAAGTGGGATGTGGCTCAAAGAGAACAAGGTTGGGGAAGTGTTATAAAGGAAGAGAGAGCAAGGAAACATGAGCAAACCCATTAACTGCTCATTGATAAAGAAACATGGTCCTTTGAGATATGGGTTAGAAGGATACAGCTCATCCAATCAGAATGCTCCCAGGTGCGAAAAGCACAATAACAGTGAAGATAGCCATTTGCTCAAGAGCAGACAACCTGGACAGACAGCAAAGCCATCAAATCATAAGGAAGGGGCTGACCCAAAGTGCACCCTCGATAAATGTTATGCATTGGACACAGTATGAGGCTTATTTACAAGCCCCTTGCGCTGCCGGATAGTCACATTTTGTGATGCACCGGCGGCTCATTTTATTGCCCCTTATTTACAAGGACACGTAAAGCCACCCTGTGTGGCTTTTCTTGTCCTTGTAAATACATCCCATTTACAAGCAGCACTTTGCTTGAAAGGGGCGTGCCATGGGTGTTGCTGTCAGGAGCGGCCCGTGCAGGTAAGAACAGTGGGGCCCTGTTGGGAGGGGAGGGGGGGATTTTGACAGACGACAGCAAGGGAAAATAAAAGAACTAATTAATTTTCCCTTGCCGTTGCCTGTTGAAATCCGCCCCCCCTATCCGGCCCCACCACTCTTACCTGCACGGGCCGCTGATGATTGCTGTGGGTGTTCTCCCGCATTCCCAAATTTACAACCTTTCGTGAATGGTGCAAGGGTGCCTGCATTGGAGCATGGCATCCAATTGTGCACCAGCGCAGGGGAAAGCACAGGGATGCAACATATGGCTTGTGGTGCAGTGCCGAGTCGAGTCACCTTCTTGTAGATAAGGCCCTATGTCTACCTACAGAGAGCTAAAGCCATCAGTAGCTGAGACCTAAAAATGACCTTTTAATTTCATCTCAACAAGGCTCTAAAATTTCCAGATATCTAAAGCTCAAGGTGACAATGCCGGATAATAAAGTGTAACATGATGCAGAAACAAACACAGCTAGTGTCAGACATTTTACTAAGCGGGGGAGTTTCGGGGCAGGTACGACGTGTGGATGTGCCTGGCGAAAGATGATGCAGCACACATGAATTTGCTACTTCAAGGAGTGGGAAGATATAATTCTTCTGGGATGCAATCAGCATTGTTTGAGAAACAAAAATACTAGAGTAACATTAGCCTTTTTGAAAACTACCAGTCAGGCTTCATGGCAGGTCATACGAGAGGTAGCCCTGCTCAATGTTATGGATGAGCCATCAAGTACTCGATAATACTGAAGCCTGCCGATTGATGTAATGGACATATCATCAGCATTTGACAGTGTACGCTGATATCTTTCTTTTTTTTAACAACAAATGTTATTAATTTTCAAGGTACTAAAATGGGCAAGGCCCGGCGGGCATCAAACCGTGTATAGTTACAGTATACAATTGCAAGGCACCTAATAATGTTCCCAATAAGGACTGCAGAACATCAGACACGCTGATATCTTTCTTACCTCTACATCTACTTGCTTTGGACTTGGGGTTTGGTTCTACAATGGTTCAAATCAAACCATCTGGACACTACCAGTTTGTTAAGCTCACTGAAGCCTTATCATACGCTACATCCAAACCTTTTGGTGTCCACCAAGAGTAATATTTAATCTATATCTCGACCGCCTTGGGAAACGCAAAACTGGATTCTTCATAATCAGCCTTGACCCAGAAAGTAACATAGCATGTCATAGGAGACTGACCTGCATAAGGCAGGGCTGTGCACTGATAGGAAACAATGCCAAATTTCTGATTTCAACCAACAGCTGGACATAGATGCTCAGATTGGTTGTATGACATAATTTCGACAGACAGAAAATCGACCTACAAATATATCGCAACAAAAATATCGATGTCAAGAATATCGACATCCTATCTACAACATGGTAAGTACAAAAATATCGAAAATTAAATATCGATGTCAAAAATATCGTTATTAAAAATATCGTTTTTTTTTTACTTTAAAAATATATGTAAAATAAACCAAATTATACTTAGAAATTAAATAAACATAATTAAATATATTGTATAATATTTAAAATGTATAATTAATATATATAATTTAATAAAACTTTAATTAAACATATACATATAATATATAATATATATACTTACTTAATAATTAATTTTACTAATAATTTCTGTAACGTATAAATTATTAAATGTTTTTAAAAATTACCAATACATCTATACACATAAAAAAATAACATTAATAAATATTTAATAATTACATATAGTAAATAATAATCAATATTTTTAATGTGAATAATTTTTATTATTAATGATATATTACAATAGCAAAAATAATACAAAACATATGAAATATCAGACACAATAAAACTACTAGTCCAACTCCAACAAAAACAACAGAATGTAAAATGTTGGATACCGTAGGGGTAAAAATTACTATACCAACTCCAAAGAGTGCAACAGTAGGGAAAGCGTTGTATAGCGTAGGGTTAAAATTACTATTCCAACTCCAGAGAGTGCAATAGTAGGGAAAGCGTTGGATAGCGTAAAGGTAAAAATTACTATTCCAACTCCAGAGAGTGCAACAGTAGGAAAAGCGCTGGATAGCGTAGGGGTAAAAATTACTATTACAACTCCAAAGAGTGCAACAGTAGGGAAAGCGTTGGATAGCGTAGGGTTAAAATTACTATTCCAACTCCAGAGAGTGCAATAGTAGGGAAAGCGTTGGATAGCGTAAAGGTAAAAATTACTATTCCAACTCCAGAGAGTGCAACAGTAGGAAAAGCGCTGGATAGCGTAGGGGTAAAAATTACTATTCCAACTCCTGAGAGTGCAACAGTAGGGAAAGCGTTGGATAGCGTAGGGGTACAAATTACTATTCCCACTCCAGTAAGTGAAACAGTAGGTAAAGCGCTGGATAGCGTAGGGGTAAAAATTACTATTCCAACTCCAAAGAGTGCAACAGTAGGGAAAGCGTTGGATAGCGTAGGGGTAAAAATTACTATTCCAACTCCAAAGAGTGCAACAGTAGGGAAAGCGTTGGATAGCGTAGGGGTAAAAATTACTATTCCAACTCCAGAGAGTGCAACAGTAGGGAAAGCGTTGGATAGCGTAGGGGTACAAATTACTATTCCCACTCCAGTAAGTGAAACAGTAGGGAAAGCGCTGGATAGCGTAGGGGTAAAAATTACTATTCCAACTCCAAAGAGTGCAACAGTAGGGAAAGCGTTGGATAGCGTAGGGGTAAAAATTACTATTCCAACTCCAGAGAGTGCAATAGTAGGGAAAGCGTTGGATAGCGTAAGGGTAAAAATTACTATTCCCACTCCAGAGAGTGCAACAGTAGGGAAAGTGTTGGATAGCGTAGGGAAAATAATTACTATTCCAACTCCAGAGAGTGCAACAGTAGGAAAAGTGCTGGATAGCGTAGGGGTAAAAATTACTATTCCAACTCCAGAGAGTGCAACAGTAGGGAAAGCGTTGGATAGCGTAGGGGTACAAATTACTATTCCCACTCCAGTAAGTGAAACAGTAGGTAAAGCGCTGGATAGCGTAGGGGTAAAAATTACTATTCCAAATCCAAAGAGTGCAACAGTAGGGAAAGCGTTGGATAGCGTAGGGGTAAAAATTACTATTCCAACTCCAAAGAGTGCAACAGTAGGGAAAGCGTTGGATAGCGTAGGGGTAAAAATTACTATTCCAACTCCAGAGAGTGCAACAGTAGGGAAAGCGTTGGATAGCGTAGGGGTACAAATTACTATTCCCACTCCAGTAAGTGAAACAGTAGGGAAAGCGCTGGATAGCGTAGGGGTAAAAATTACTATTCCAACTCCAAAGAGTGCAACAGTAGGGAAAGCGTTGGATAGCGTAGGGGTAAAAATTACTATTCCAACTCCAGAGAGTGCAATAGTAGGGAAAGCGTTGGATAGCGTAAGGGTAAAAATTACTATTCTCACTCCAGAGAGGGCAACAGTAGGGAAAGTGTTGGATAGCGTAGGGAAAAGAATTACTATTCCAACTCCAGAGAGCGCAATAGTAGAGAAAACGTTGGATAGCGTAGGAGTAAAAATTACTATTCCCACTCCAGTGAGTCCAACAGTAGGGAAAGCGTTGGATAGCGTAGGGGTAAAAATTACTATTCCCACTCCAGAGAGTGCAACAGTAGTGAAAACGCTGGATAGCGTAGGGGTACAAATTACTATTCCCACTCCAGTAAGTGAAACAGTAGGAAAAGCGCTGGATAGCGTAGGGGTAAAAATTACTATTCCCACTCCAGTAAGTGAAACAGTAGGGAAAGTGTTGGATAGCGTAGGGGTAAAAATTACTATTCCAACTCCAGAGAGTGCAACAGTAGGAAAAGCGCTGGATAGCGTAGGGGTCAAAATTACTATTCCAACTCCAGAGAGTGCAACAGTAGGGAAAGCGTTGGATAGCGTAGGGGTACAAATTACTATTCCCACTCCAGTAAGTGAAACAGTAGGGAAAGCGCTGGATAGCGTAGGGGTAAAAATTACTATTCCAACTCCAGAGAGTGCAATAGTAGGGAAAGCGTTGGATAGCGTAAGGGTAAAAATTACTATTCCCACTCCAGTGAGTCCAACAGAAGGGAAAGCGTTGGATAGCGTAGGAGTAAAAATTACTATTCCCACTCCAGAGAGTGCAACAGTAGTGAAAACGCTGGGTAGCGTAGGGGTACAAATTACTATTCCCACTCCAGTAAGTGAAACAGTAGGGAAAGCGCTGGATAGCGTAGGGTTAAAAATTACTATTCCAACTCCAGATAGTAAAACAGTTGGGAAAGCACTGGATAGCATAGGGATTCTATAAACATAATAACCAATTAAATAATTAGTTATAAAAAAATAGCATATTAATAATTAATTTACAAAATATGTATTATTAAATACCAATTATTTAAAATAATTATTTAGATAAATAACTTTAAATTACATCCCACACTATTCTCCCTTTAACACACAACACACTACACATACAAAATACACAATACATTTAAATATCAGTGTATCTATTATTTACAATTCATAATACATTCTTTATAATTAATATACTTATTATTTACAAATTTATACATATTAACTACCAAATTACAATTATTCACAAATAAATTATTAATTAACAATACATTAATTAGCAATAACAACAAATAACATGGAATAATAAATTATTTATATTTACTATAGTTAATGTACTAATAACAATTAAATACCAATTAATAATTAATTAACAATTAATTATTATTAATTACAAATAAATAAAACTGATCAGTAATTATTTGAATTTAATTACATCCCACCCTATTCCCCTATAAACCCACAACCCACTACACATAAAAATTCACATAATTAATTTAATCATCAATTAATCACTTAATAAAATTAAATCACCAATTAATTAGTAATTAACAATTAATTAATTAACAATACCAATAAAAAAATATTAATATTAAACTAATTATAACTTATATAATTAACCAATTAATACAATTAATTTACAATTAATAATTAATGAACAATTCATTAATCAATTAATATATTTAATTAACAATTAGTAATTAATTAACAATTAATTAATCATAAATACCAATTAAACAATACATATTAATTAATTAATTATAATTAAATTACTTCCCACCCTATTCCCCTATAAACCCACAACCCGCTCCGATACTAAAACGCTAAATTATATTTTACATAATTATTAATCTCTAAACATTTATTTTTAAATGTATTAAAATACATTACAATAGTCTTTAACATACAAATAAAATACATATTAAAATACATTACACTAATAAAATATCGATATTCTTGACATCGAAATTTTTGATTACGATATTACTTACATCTATATTAATGACTTCGATATTATTAACTTCGATAATACTTACCTTGGGGTCGATATTCTGTCCATCGATATTCTTGACTTCGATATTCTTTACCTACGATATTTCCAACTCGATATACTTGTAGTTCGAAATTTAAAACTCGATATTTAGACTGCTCACTGCTCAGATTAACCATAATACCATTAAATAACCTATATTTGTAAAGCGCTTGTTCACCCGTGGGCACCTTGGTGCTGAAGTAAAGATGTTTATTGTTACCCAACTCAATGGTACTCCTTTTATAAAGCTCAGGAGGATGAACAGCTGAGTGAGCCTGTTGGCATTTGAACCTGTGACCATGAGGTCAAACACAGGCCCGTGCAGTGGATGAATTAGTCCATTAAACCACCAGATCTGGCTCAAACCATAATCAGTGATGACCAATACAAACAGAGTATTCACATCTCCACAATATAAGTCCTAAATGAAGATGTTAAACAACCCATCCTGATCACTTCTAGATACACTCTAGAATTTTGAGCAATATTCTTTTTTTCAAAATGCGGCTGCCTCGCTTTTAGTTTGTTGGTATCTAGAGGACGAGTTACGAGTGGTCATTACATATGATCCCAGTTATGAAAATGTTCTAGAGTGCTCTTTTGGGAGAGACCAGTGCAGATACTTGTGATAAATCACTGATTTAGCCTCATCGGTGGGTCAGTCCATAGAGTGAACAGTCAGGTGGTCATTATGGCTCGGCTTTGGAAGCAGCCGGTTGTCAAATTCTGCTGGTGCATACGACTCAAATCCAAAGCTTCTTAGTCCATGCAGCAGAGGTGGCTTTCCTTGAATACGTAGACAACCTGTGATTCATTTCAGTGGAGGGTTCTAACTAGGTCCAATCTGGAAAAACAAAAGATCTAATTACAACGCTGCCCTTAGCAAAGAAGCAAACAGTGGAGTCGTATGATGGATTATCCTCATGGCTGAGGTTGAGGTCAAGGCTTCTGTGGCCTTTTTGAATTAGAATGCATAGATCTAGACGCCACCCTCTACCACCTGAGCAGTGAGACACTTGCTCATTAGAAGAAGGCCTCATATGGGGGCAGCCACCTTCACAGATGACATATTGAGACAATAGAGAGCGTACAACATCTCTCGGATGGTCTGCGAAGTAAAGTAATGGAGAAGTAGGGACTATGGCTGGGTCTGTTAGTTGATATTACCCCTTTCGCAGCACTTGTGCCCCCAAAGAAAAAGTAGCGGATGCGAGGGGCAGGTAATATTTCGATGGGGTTTATTCTTTACTAAGGAAAGGTCACAAATATTAAAGAAAGCCCCTCCGACTTCACTACCCTGCAGCGCTTACCCTTTCAAGCAGACAACGTAAACTGTGACATGCAATGTAATGGCAGGCAAACTTGTGGCATCCAGTTATTGTACTTTTAAGATACATAAGTGTGATATTACCAACACACAGAAAATTCTGAGGTATGAGGAAGTATGAACCTCCATTCAATCACCGGTAGTGGATGACTAGGTGAGGAGGGAAAGGGTTTGAGGAAGGGTAGGTTGCACAAAAGTTACCTGTTGCATCACCAGCACATGTAGAGAATGCATAAGCCATTGGTTGTCAGAAGTAATGATTCCACAGTAACCTACCTGCGTGTCTTTCTGTACTGCCACCACCGCGTAGGTTACTTCTAAAATAAGAAGAAAACAATTGTTAAAGTGCACGGCACACACAGAGAGTATGGTCCCTTACCTCACCACCGACGCTTTGGACTGACCCTCCCCTAGCCAGAGCAGTACTCTTCCATTAGCAATCAGGAGCCAGTTGTTGGGGAGGACATCATTAGAGCATACTACTTAGTGCTCGGAGGTCACAGCACGCCCGTTCCACAGCGGAATGAGAGGATCCCTAGGATGAAGCATGCCACCAAGGGGCAATCCTGGTGGGTGAGGGTTATATAAGAAAACTGAAGGTTTTCTCTCTATCCTGTCGAGGGTTAGCACACAGAGTATGGACGGGCTCTTTTGTTTTTGAAGGCGCAGTGAAATACACCTGCCAGTTTCCCTTTTCTGCCAAAAGGTTGCATTGTCCTAATGGGGTTTAGGAAATCCGCTGGGTGTGACCCAAATAACACAACAATGGCCCTTGACTGTCAATCAGCTGGCGTGTGATGTCAGCACAGGGGGGAATTCATGTCCTGTTCTTTGACTGAGGGTAGAGGTACTGGTTTGCTAAAACATGGTACCACAGGAATGTTATTTTATTTAGAGATGGTATGTTTGTCACTTGATATGGGGGGGGGGGCTTTCAAACCATGTGGAAAAGCAACGTTAGATTCAAGTTTGTTTCAAGAAACCTTTGTTAGTAGTTACAAGCATGCAAGTATGCTCTTGAAATGTGACACTCCAGTGAGAGGGGTACGTTGCCAGAGGACCCATAGGTTGAGATGAGGAAATGTGTGTTACATTAATAGAAAAAGATCCAGGTGTCCTCTGCATAACATTCCAGTCAATTGGTGGGTAGATTTATTTATGGTGGAAGAATAATAGAGATATAATATGTTATCTTGACTTTTGGGGATTTATATTAATGTGTAAAGCAATGAGGTTGAGCATGTACTTTTGTGAGCTAGGCACTGCATATAGAATGACAATAAAGCATCCCTCTAGAAACTGTAAAGAGTTTCTCTGGCTCATTTGTGCATGTCACAAAAGCAATGGTGCATGACTGCAGAGAAAAGTGCTCTGCCAGAGTTGTTCAGTAGTAGGCCCAGTGACGCACACTGGGGTGGAGGTGGTGAACAATCTGAGTGAAGCTGCAGGCGAGCACGGCATCCAGGCAGACGTTGTAGTACATCATCTCCCTAGATAGAGCGCATGGCATCCGGATAGATGAAGTGGATCATCTCCCTACATAGAGCGTATGCGTATGGAGTGGTGTGGCTCACTGGTTAGAGGCAGCAGACCCGGAAGCAGAGGACGGCCCGGGACCAGGGTTCAATTCCCGACGCGGCAGGGTCGTGGACCAGGGCCAGCGGACTCGATAATTTTCGCCTCGGTGCCTACTCTAACCAGGGTTCACACTCAGCAACTCTGGGCATTAGCTTGCCTCATCTCCACAACGGCCCCCCACATTCACCGGGGATGTCTGGTTTCACCTTGGAGATACCCAGGAGGGATCATCTCACAGGGATAGCCAGGACGGGTTCCCCAGCGGTCTACAGCGCCAGGACGCCTCAGGGCAGCAGTGCGCTTTACAAGACGCATACATTTACATTCAGGGTAGACGATGAAGCGGATCATCTCCCTACATAGAGCGCAGGGCATCCTGATAGACGATGAAGTGAATCATTTCCCTACATAGAGCGTATACCATCCGGATAGAAGATGAAGTGGATCATCTCCCTATTTAGAGTGTGTGCCATCCGAATAGACGATGAAGTGAGTCATCTCTCTACACAGAGCACATGCCATCCAGACAGACAATGAAGTGGATCATCTCCCTACATAGAGCGCATGCCATCAGGTTAAGACGATGAAGTGGATCATCTCCCTACATAGAGCGCATGCCATCAGGTTAAGACGATGAAGTGGATCATCTCCCTACACAGAGCGCATGCCATCAGGTTAAGACGATGAAGTGGATCATCCCCCTACATAGAGTGCATTTCATCTGGGTACACGATGAAGTGGATCATCTCCCTGTATAGAGCGTATGCCATCAGGGTAGACGATGAAGTGAATCATCTCCCTGTATAGAGCGTATGCCATCAGGGTAGACGTTGAAGTGGATCATCTCCCTGTATAGAGTGCATGCCATCCGGATAGATGATGAAGTGGATCATCTCCCTACATAGAGCGCATGCCATCAGGGTAGAAGATGAAGTGGATCATCTCCCTATATAGAGTGTGAGCCGTCCGGATAGATGATGAAGTGGATCATCTCTCTACACAGAGCGCATGCCATCTGGACAGACGATGAAGTGGATCATCTTCCTACATAGAGCTCATACCATCAGGTTTGACGATGAAGTGGATCATCTCCCTACATAGTGCGTGTGCCATCTGAGGAGTTGGCATGCTAGCAGAGGCAATAGGAAGACTGAGTACACTGCAGAGTGGGCGAGTGGGTTGCCTTTCTGCGGAGGGTGTGTGGGAGTGCGGTGTTATGGGATACATGGTAATGGGGAGTGTCCTATAACAAAGTGAAATACAGACTATAATTTGTGTGCTGGATGTCATAATTTTGATGTTAAATAAAACTTTGGCGCCCTGGTGAGTGTGGAGGCGAAGTGTCATTTACATTACCTTCCTGCTGCTGTTGATCTGTTGATCCTTGTTCATGGGCACCTTAAAAAAGAAAACATGTTGTATCAGCATCTGTCGATGAAACCACTGGCCATGTCTCCCAGGTTCTATCCTCATTCAGCAACCTCTTTAACCAATCTCTGCTCACCGGCTCCTACTCATCCTGCTCAAGAAATCTATGGCTGATCCCTTATCCCTGCCAACTACTACCTTTGCCACCCTGCTGCCTTCTTCTTGAAATTCCTGTCTTTAACAACTCATTTTACAGCTGTTCCTTCAGTACCTACTCCTTCTATGCTCTCTACTCCATTGAGCCTGTGTTCATTCACCCATCAGTATCACCAATTTCCCATCCTCGGTCTCTCTGAAGCTTGCAGGTCTGGAGCACTGTGCCATGCTCATCACCCTCTTCTCTGTAGGCACTGAGGGCTTTGCCCTTGACTAGTTCTCCTGATCGGGCCTTATCTGTATCCTGCTGCTTTTCCCCCTCCCTCTTCCAGGTGTTTACACATTGGCACCCCCAAGGCACAGCTCTGGGCTCCCACACTTCCTTGCATCCCTCATGCAGTACATGTGTTCCATCCATTCTACCCTGTCCCTTCATCGGTCCTCCTAAAATGCTGTTCCAAGAAACTGCTGTCTAATATTTGGAAGTTGTTTTGGACACCAAGATGCAGCTCAGATCTTTTCTGTCCCTTATTGATATTGCGCACCGCTTCAGCGTCTAAAAATGTAAGAAATGTTCCATTTCTGTGTAGCTAAATCACTCAGCTGCACAGAGCAGCAGTGCCCCTTGGTCAGTCTCTCAAAATGCTCCTTTGCCCACAAGGACGTTACAGCCTATATCATCTGGACCCCATTCATACTTCTGCTCTGCTCCCACCACCCTCCCTAAACTTCCTCCCCATCTCACTCAGATGCCTATCAGCAAAATCCTGAACTCTATACACTCCTAACTAAGGATTTCAAGGCAGCCCTAGGCTTGCCCATACTGCTCTCACCTGCTTCCTCAATACACCCCTAACATGACTGAGCACGTTCTGTACGCCGCACACTGGAATACCCCAGCACACAACACCAGCACTGTACTCCTGCACTTTGAAACCAGTCTTCTGTCAGCCATTTTTGATCCTATTTATTTCATGCCTGCCCTCTTTATTTTAGAATGAGCCATCCATAGTGATTTTAAGTTGTTACATACTTTCTCATTTATTTATAGCACTATTTAACCCTCCCCCTTCTCCCATTTTTGAGATTTGTTAATGATTTTTCTTGCGCCTTCTTCATATGCACATCAGTAGTTTACATCCAGGCACTTTAATTGATTCACATGTGACCTATATGTCATAGCCTGCGGATAACTATAATGACAATAATGTGTTTCTTAATTTGAGTACATATATGTTGTGTTCCAAATTGTCTCATTACAAAAAAGTTGGCTCTCATTATTTCTACTTCCATTCTTACCATTAACCTCTAAATGATCCTGTAGTTTGACTTACTATCCCTTGTTTATTGATTACTCATCTCCCAGGAGTTGGTTTTAAGGCTTGTATTGAGTGAACACTTTAAATAGCATACGCCAAGTTAAAGCTATCAGTTCAACACAATTCAAAGTCTACAAAACCTTCTCAATAGAAACTCCCTACAGGCACAAAGGTTTAAAAGATAGCATTGAAGTGGAACCATGGAGAAATAATTGGACATTGGGAACCCAGAGTCATTGAATGAATAATGCCAAATTACTTATGTTTAGATGGCAGCAGGATAACCGTGTACCTATATTGTGGAAGACAGCTTAACAATGCCAACAATTTTGGTGAAGTTTTAAATGGGAATATTATGAAAACACCTCACCTATTCATACCATTAGTAATAAGGAATAGATGCCAGTAAATGTTTTATCAGCCAATTATGAGATCTGCTAAGACGTTAATAAAACAAACATTGATTGAGGGCAAAGTTATGTCTACATTACATGGTCAAGAGGAAGTGATAAAAGAATTCTATGTCAGGACCGTAGGCGAGGATTATGCTATTCTTTCTTCACTTTATTGAATAGCAGCTATTTGTAGTCAATCAAAACAAACTACTATTCCCATGAACCATAGGGAATAACAACAAAAACAGTAGAGAGTCCCAGTTTAGAGTGTCCATGCTCTGCACCAATCACAGGCTCCCAATGTGTAGGTAGTCCCCTGTCTCTGCCCATTCCTCCTCTTTCTTCACTGCTTGCAGCCAAGATAAGTCTGACCTTTTTCTAATTGTGTTGTAATATTGTTGACCTGTATTACTGTGTTTTAGTCTGTTTGCAGCACGTAATGCTTTGCTTATCGCGCTGTTTTATTAGTTAGCGCTGTCACTGTGCTTGTTTATTGCCTTAGGCGCGTAGCGCCGTAATGTTTTCATAGCCGTTTACCTCACGGCAGTGTGCAGGCGGCGTGCGGGTCGGGAATCGTGAGCTCGCCGTGTGTTTTCCAATTTGGTTAAAATTTAGTTAGTTACGTTTCTTTTCTGCAAGACCGCTGCTACTTGGCAGCTCGCGTTCGGCCATGGGAGCGTCTGAGCTCCCTAGCGGCCACGTTCTGTGGTGCCTGCGACCCGCAGTGACAGCACTGCCTCATTAGAGGGCGCTTGGGTAGCGCGCTTGACGCGACGTGCGTGCTCCGGATTCCGCGCATTCCGACATCACGTCAGAATCCGGAGCACTGCTGCCGCGCAAGCCTGGTCTGTCCTTGCCTGCTGCGACACCCCTGACCTGGGTCTGTTTACATATTTGGGGAATTATCCCTGTTTCCTCCGCTGGGGATTTATTCCCAAGCTGCTTTGATTGATTACGCCCCCTGAATGCCTGTGCTTACGGGTCAGCATTCTTGCTGTTTACTTGAGGTCCGTATTTTATAGGCTAAAAACGCTCCTCTTTGGGAGTCAGTACCGCAGACAGTGTCTGCTGGGGACCCGTTTTTGCTGCAGGGCTGCCCTTTCAATCGGTTGGCACCAGGGCTGTTGGGGTCCAGGGCTTAGCCCTCTTTGTAATTGTGTGCATTGCCCGCATTTATTAGGCTGTTACCCAGCCCCCCTTATTATCTGAGGTATACTCCCTCACCTGATTCCTGTTCATCTTCCCCTGGTGATTAGTGGACACCATGGTGGAATTCCAGGATGAAGTTTATGAGGATGACCAGTGGGAGCAAGACCCCCTTGCAGCCCTTCAATGGGACGATGATTTCCATGACGCTGTAGATGCGTCCATCCTCAGAGCGGTGGAACAGTTTATGACTCCTTTTGAACAGAGGTTGGTTCGTAAAATAGATCAAGCCTGCGATCTCCTGGCTAGAGCTTCTCAAGGCCTTTCTACCACCCTTCCTTCTTCTGTTCCTCTGACGGACTCTCAACCACCAGTGAAGCGCGCCAAACCCGCTGGCATAGACACTGATGCCTTTGACCGCCTCAAGCAGGCATTTTGTTGCCAGTACTGTCCCGCAACCGGTCCCTCCCAATACCCCTTTGACGCCCCCGGTTCCTGTTGGGGATGATGACCAGGGCGATGTTGATGATGCTGCCGGCCCCTCGCGGCCTTGGCGCCCTTCTCGCCCAGAACCTTCCTCGGACGGGCAGAATCTCTGTGCGGATATGTTGGATCCTGATGATGTTCTCCACCCGCGTTCCTCCGACTGGGCCCGCTCGGACAAGGTTGCCCAATATGTGGCCAGACGTATTCTCCGCCCGCTTGAACCCGTGACTCGGAACTGTCTTAGGGCGGAATGTCCTCGTCCCTCTCTGGAGGGGAAGGTGGCCGCCACGCCCAACATCGACCCGAGAATAGCCACCTTCCTTCAGAAGTTTATCAAAGATCCTAAAAAGGGCATCGACAGGTCCTGGTGGGCGTGCCAGGACAAGCTTCTTAATATCCTGTGCCCGTCTACTAAGATCCTAGACATGGCAGAGGAGGCCAAGGCTTCCGGTTCCCTTATTTCTCCTGAACATCTGTCCTCGTGGGCTCAACGTGTGGTGGTGTTCCTGGGTAATGCAAACTGTGCTATATCCACGGAACGCCGCCGGTCCCTTCTGATTAAAGTAGACCCGAAGATTGTGGGATCTGGCCGATTCGGAGGCGGACGCTGTGGTACAGGGAAGCCTCTTTGGCGAACCCTTTATAAAAGATTTGGGGTAGGTTCGTTAATACCTTTATCTCCCTGGACTGGGCGCAGTCCTCTATCAGAAAGGTGTTTCGCCCTCGGGTTTTCCGAGGGGCCGGTCGAGGAAGGGGCCGCTTGTCCGGCCGTCCCAACCAACACAGGGGTCAAGGCTCCGGTAACGGGCAGTACCAAGACCAGGCCCGCTTTGGCAACTTTTATCCCACCCGAGGCCGGAGAGGCAAGAAGAGAGGAGGCAGAGGCGGTGGCATCTCCAGTTCTTCCGGTGAGTGTTCTCCCTAAAGTGGGGGGCCGTCTGGCGCATTTTTTCCCAACCTAGAGTTCCATAATCGGGGACGCCTGGGTCCTGCAGACGGTGCAGGGTTTCCGCATAGAGTTTCTCGGAACTCCTTCTCAACCCGTGCCTCCCCGTCCGCTCTGTTTTTCCGTCGCAGACTCCTCGTTAGTCGATCAAGAGGTGCCGTCTCTCCTGGACAAGGAGGCTATTGCTCTAACCTCGCCTCACCCCCATGGGTTTATCAGCAATCTTTTCTTAGTGGACAAACCAGACGGGGGAAAGCGCCCGGTTATAAAGCTGCGCGAGTTCAACAAGTGGTTAGTCTATCGCCACTTCAAAATGGAGGGCATCCATCTGCTGCGCGATGTTCTTCGCCCCAACGTTTGGATGGCACGTCTCGACCTCAAGGACGCCTACCTGACGATCCCGGTTTCCCGCCTCATCGTCGGTTTCTGCAGTTCTCCTGGAGGGGCAAGACTTACGAGTTCACCACTCTGCCCTTCGGCCTGTCCTCCGCTCCTTGGTGCTTCACCAAGGTCATTTGACTGGTGATCGAACGTTTGCGGACGTCGGGCATGAGACTCATTGTCTATCTAGACGACATTCTTTTGATGCCGCAAGACCCTCGAACACTCTCGCGGCACTTGCAGTCGGCTGTCGACCTCCTTCAGAGCCTCTGATTTGTCATCTACAAGGCCAAGTCTACCCTGGTCCCGTCTCAGACGGTTCTGTTTCTCGGCTTTACGATAGACTCCATGGAGTCCACCCTGAGCCTTCCCTCGCGCAAGATGACAAAAATTCGTCACAAAATTCGGAGGTCTCTATCCCAGTCTCAGACCTCTCTCAGACAGCTCGCTCACATTATCGGTCTTCTGTCTGCATCCATTCAGGCAATTTTTCCGGGCCCGCATCATTACAGAGCCCTTCAACGCCTCAAGGCGGCGCACCTGCGCAAAGGGCTTTCTTATTCCCACAGGCTGGCTCTCTCAGTGGAGGCCAGAGAGGAACTCCAGTGGTGGCTTTCTCACATGGAGGCGTGGAATGGACGAGCCATTTTCGGGTCCACACCAGATATGGTTATAGAGTCCGACGCGAGCAGGTCCGGATGGGGCGCGCGGTGCGGCGACTTCGCCACAGGAGGTGTGTGGTCACCATCAGAGCAGAAATTACACATAAATTGCTTGGAGCTTTTGGCGGGCTCGTTCGCGATCCAGTGCTGGACCAAGGACTCGATACAGTCCTGCGTCCTCCTCAGAATGGACAATGTGTCGGCGGTCCGGTACATCAACCATCTAGGGGGAGCGCGCTCAAAGGCTCTCTCCGATCTGGCAGCGAATTTTTGGCAGTACTGCCTGGATCACCGGGTCTCGGTCACAGCGGAGTACCTTCCTGGCCAGGACAAATTAGTGGCGGACTTCCAGTCACGGCATTTCCACGACGGGAGTCTCTGGAAGCTTCACCCGGGAGTGTTTGCAGACCTGCAGAGCCTCTGGGGGCCCTTTTCAGTGGAACTTTTTGCCTCCTGTCTTGATCACCAGCTTCCCCGGTTCTTCAGTTGGAGGCCGGACCCCCTGGCGGAGAAGTCAGATGCATTCCTACAGAACTGGGGGGGAGGAAGCGGGTTACGCCTTTCCCCCGTTTGCCATGATCACGCGAGTGACAGCCCAGGTGAGGCGTCAGAAAGCGGAGGTGGTGCTCATCTCGCCGATTTGGAGATCACAAGTCTGGTTTCCAGTTCTGCTGCAACTTTCTTGGGATTTTCCAATCCCACTCCGCATGTTTCCGACTGTTTTCCTCAATCCGACAGGGAATCCTCAGCCTCTCATCGGACAGGGATCTCTGACCCTCATGGCATGGCGGATTACAGGGGATGATGGGCAGTCGCGGGCCTTTTGGAACCGGCTGCGGCATTACTGGCTAGAGCCTGGGCTGACAGTACCGGCAAAAGATACCGAACATCCTGGGGTCGGTGGTGTCGTTGGTGTGTGTGATGGAGTGTCAATCCCGTGGCAGCGGATGTGACCTCTATTTTAAATGTTTTGGCCTCTCTAGTGGAAGAGGGTTTGGCCTATTGGACCGTCAATACCTTTCGCTCCGCTATTTCTGCTGGGCATGCCATGGTTGATGGTTCACCGGTCGGGGAGAACCCCTTGGTCTGTCGTTTGCTCCGTGGCATCCGTCTGTCAGTGCCCCCTGAGCCTCGTTACTCCCAATTATGGGATGTCAATAGGGTGCTGAATTTGCTGTTTTCCTGGTAGCCGAATAGGTTCCTTTCTAGGAAAGAGCTTTCTGCAAAATTGGCTATGTTGCTTTGTCTGATCTCTTGCAGACAGGTCTCGGATGTTAGAGCCTTGGATGTCTCGGGTAGAATCTTTTCCCCTACGGGAGTTACCTTTACTATCCATAGGCGCACTAAGTTTGGAACGAAGTCCATTTCGTATCCCGCGTTACCGGATTCCCCTAAACTGTGCGTGGTTGCTTGCCTCAAGGCATATGAGGAGATGTCGGAGGAGTTCCGGCCTCCGGGGGAACGTCAGTTGCTCATTTCTTTCAAGAAGCCTCATAAGGCTGTGTCTTCCCCCACAATTGCTCGCTGGGTAAGCAGGGTGATGCACGAAGCCGGGATCGACTTGCGTGCGTTTGGAGCACATTCTGTGAGAGGGGCGATGGCCTCCAAAGCATTTACCCTGGGAGCTCGTCTAGAAGACATTCTGAACGCAGCAGATTGGTCTTCAGACTCTACCTTTAAGCGGTTTTATTTCAAACCGGTTATCGATATGGCTCACTTGGTGGTGAGTAAGCTTTAAACGAGCATAATCCTCGCCTCCGGTCCTGACATAGAATGAAAAATTTCCTAGCTATCGTAATGGAAAGTTTAAATTCTATTAAGGACTCGGAGGCGAGGATTATCCCACCCAGGGTACAAGTTCCTTGCTGTTTTCCCTCCCTCGTATTGGAGTAAGTAAAGTTGTTTTCTTATCTGCTTGATTTGACAGTTTGGTTACATGTTGAAACGCTTCCTTCCACAGAAGTAATACTTAGCCATTACTGTCGCTGATTTTATGCGTTTACTCCTTGCAGGCGATTCCAACAAACAAGATCCTTGAGTTGTCCGGTGGCTGACCGAGCGACGAAAGAGGAGGAATGGGCAGAGACAGGGGTCTACCTACACATTGGGAGCCTGTGATTGGTGCACTCTAGACTGGGACTCTATTGTTTTTGTTGTTATTCCCTATGGTTCATGGGAATAGTAGTTTGTTTTGATTGACTACAAATGGCTGCTGTTCAATAAAGTGAAGAACGAATAGCATAATCCTCGCCTCCGAGTCCTTAATAGAATTGAAACTTTCCGTTACGATAGCTAGGAAATTTTTCATTAAACGCGAAAAACATGTTATTGTGTAAAAACAAGAACATCTCAAAACACAGAATTTGATAATATCGCCAAATTGATTAAAAATACATATAACAGCTTAAGATAAAGTTCATTAGGTCTAAAGCTAACAGTTGATGTGGGCACCCACTGCCACAAGGCATGGAATGTATATGGATATTTATTTATATATATATTTTACCTCTAATACCCATGAGTGCCAGAGCACTGTACAACATCTATAAGAAAGTTGCAGTGACTGACACGTCAAGGAGCTATCTAGGATTTAAGAGGGACAACATAACTGTCTAGATAGCTGGGAGGGAGGGGGGACCAAACTAGAAATGATATACAATGCACATAATGTGGAGCTATCAAGCAAGTATTTCTCAAGCACTAAGGGTAGGACCAAATCAGAATCTATTTACAGAGCACACAATGTAGGGAGATTATGTATTTATCAATCAGTAGGGAATTTTAAGTTCTTCTGAAAAGCATCGAACAATTGATTGTGTTTAACACAGGAGGAATTAATATCTATACGCTAGGTGCACGTCCAGAAAATGAACGAAAGGAAGGTTTTTGTTTCTTAAACCTTTGAGGTGCCAAAAGAAGAGACTCCACACGGTGCAGAGAATGGCTACCCCCAGATAAGATGAGTTATTGAGTCCGGTATTATGGGGTGCCACAGTGTAGGGCTTGGTGAGCGAAACTGACTACCTTGAGGAAGCATCTAACTTTGATCGGGAACCAGTCTTACTGCTGCATTGAGGGTAGACTTCAATTATGCTACATGTGTTTTTGGCACTCCGGTTGGTATCACATTGCTGTAGTTGAGCAGTACAAGTTGGTGTTTTCTGCATTTTGTTATAGCATAGATGTGAGCTATCAAGTTCACGTTCTTGTTCAGGGTGATCCCAAGAGATCTGATGCACTCAGTGATTTAGGGCTTTCAGTTTGGTACATCTAGTGAGTCTAGCCAGTCTTGAATCGGGGGGAATTATGAGGGGGAGCGATGAGGAGCAATTCTGTCTTCAGCAGGTTAATCTTTCGGTGGTTGAATTAGAGCTAAGATGAACATATCCCTTTGTATTTAGTTTAGGAGGAATCTACCTTCCAGAGGTGAAAGTTTAGGTAAGGCTAGGTATCTTTGGCTTTAAGATAGTAGGTAAATTTCAAGTCATTTAGCACTGTGGTCAGACGTTCCATGTACAGATTAGAGAAAGTAAGTGATAGTATGAAACCCTGTGATAATTCTGGGGTAAATTTAATGTGTTGGGACTGGTTGAGGTACGAGGGGAGTCAATGTACAACTATGTCGTTTATCCCGATTCCCTCCTTTAGAGTGTTTAGTACGATATCACGATTGACTGTATCAAATGCCACAGAGAGATCGCAGGTATCACCCTTGTCCAGTATATGAAAAGCGTCTTCCATCATCTGCAGAGTAGCTGTTTCTGTGCTGCAACCAGCTCTGAAACCTGATTGTAAGTTGCCTTCTAGGTTGTTAGCCTCAATAAATTGCCCGAGTTGATTCAAAAGACAGCTCTCCAAAGTCTTTGCAAGGAATAGGAGTTACTGGATGGAAATGTTTTGAGTCTTCAGGGTGAGCTCTTCCTCTTTTCAAGAGTGGGATGACTTCACCCATTTTCATACAGTCTGGAACTACACCCAGGGTCATCAAGGGATTGATCACTTGCATCCAAGCAAGGGGAGATGTAATAGCTGAGCCCCTTAATTAAGGTGTAGGGATTTGAGTGCGTAATGTGTGCTGCAGGTCTTAATTTAGCTATTGTATTGATGAGTTTGCTATCTTTCAGTTTTCTGAATTTGCTCTCGGGAGCCTTCTTTGGGGTAAGAAGTAAGACAGGCTGCCTGCTGAAATACTTGATAGTAAGAGTTTGATCTTTCTCTTTTTTTCAGCAAAGAAGTCAGACATCTCCTCCCATCTATCCTTTGGACTGTTGACTGCAATTTTAGAGGCTGGACATGATTGTTGCTTGATGATGTCAAAGAGTTTTCTGGGTGGTTTCTCACCTGGTCCAATTGAGATCTGAAGAAGGAACTTTCACCTCAAAGATGTTGTTCTTGTACCTTCTCCTTTCACTTCAAAGTTGAGGCAGATGCATGATTGAGGGATTTTGGTTCCACCTTCTTTCCACAGTTCTATGCTCCCTTCTCTCTTGATTTAGCTCCTTATTGTACCATAGAGAGGAGATTTTGGTTTATTTACCTCAAGTTTCATGGGTGTAATCTTGTCCATTATATTCACTATGGTTTTATTGTAGTGAGAGATCAGGTTGGTCGCTGTTTGCTTCTTGTTTATGAATTGAAGATGCAACACAATGTTTGCACCAAGCTCATTGGTATTGTCAGCCTGCGGTATTAATTTGACTTGTGGCTCTAATGCATTGCTTTGGTCTGTAGACTTGGCATTTGATTAGCCATCGTTCGGAGGTGAGGTGGAAGAGGAGGATATTGCGGTCAGATGAGTCCACTGGTAGTTTGCAGTCAATAGAAAGGGACCCTTCTTTAATAATTAGGACATATAGAGTTGATCCTTTCTTATTTGTCAGACTCATGCATACACTTGTGTTAGATCATTGTTACTTAGAAAGATGATCAGTTGCATAATCTATGCAATCTACAGTGTCATTCCAGTGGAGATGGAAATCTCCCACAAAGATGTAGTTGGCCTCGGTTGTCTCCTGGCGATGGTAAATAGCTTGGCTCTTGGTTGAAATAGTCATCTGAGGTGAGTTTGCTGAGCAGGGTTTAAGTTCATCATACTTAATTTGAAATATCAAGTACGTTATGTGAATGATTTTATGATATTCTAACTTCAATAAATAAAAAAATGATTTATTTAAACCATGTTGTTTGCATATTAAATGATGAAAAATAAAAAATTTAAATTAAAATCTTTAGCTGTTGATGTCTTTTGTCCCTATTGCTCCCTTTGTCCTTCATTACCTCTCTCTTCTTTTTCATGTGCTTCTTTTGGTTCATTCTTTTAATCATAATCTCTGTAATCTTTTACTCCTTTTCCTCTTGTTTAATTTTTTTCTTTTGCTCATCTCATTCACGCTCTTCCTTACTGTATTTTTGTTCATATTTCACATATTCACTCTCTTGTATTTTTCCTTTTCTCCCCATTCTTTTCTTTCTGCTTTTTTATTTATTCTGTTTTACTTTACTACACAATGGACCTCCTTTATACCTTGCTTTGGTTTATTTGTGAAGGCAATGTCTGCATAAGTGCACACGTCCTGATTCTCTGCTGTAAAATAGAAGAGGAAAGGTTATATTATATTGTGCATCAGTACGCCTTAATATACAGCAGTTCTGCTTAGAAGTAGGCATAGGTCCAAATACAGGGAGATGCAAGCATTGAGACTCTGAGGCGATACTACTGTTTGTTGGCATAGCAAAGATAACATTATTAGACCATTCATTAGGAATAAATTCACACAGACCCATTCTGTGTCGAACAATAACCCTGTAATGTGGGACTTTAGATAGTGGAGAGGTATGCAGTCAATTGTTGAAGATTCAAGTCTATGGGAATAGCTCTATCCATGAAGATGCGAAGCTCGGCAGAGCTGTGGGATAATATAAACCAGGGGCTGCGATGACCCCCATAAGTATGTAACTGTTTTCATATGGATCATATGACCCGATGTAAACACCATGCAAAATAGAGTGTGATAATTATCAGATGGGCGTGGGCCTGCAGTGAACAATATGCCAAGGAGTGTACCATCGCTATCATATGGCCATGGACCATAGTCCACACATGCCTAAAAGTATGTGATTGTTATATGGACAAAGGCGTGTGGTCAGCCAATGCTAAAGTGCGTATCCTACTGACCAGGGGCCAATACTGAGTCCAAGAATGTGTGATCAATAGTGTGGAGATCATGTCCAGGAGCTGATGATCAATAGTGTGTAGACCATGGGCAGGAACTGATGATCAATAGTGTGAAGACCATGGCCAGGAGCTGGGGACCATCACCAGCCAAGCCCTAGGATTCCAACAGCCTCATAGAAACACCCTCCACCTGCTCTGAACAGGCAAACATTGCCAGTGTTTTTTCCCCAGAAAAGAGGAAAACACACAGAAAAGGACCCCGTATTTCAGGATGCATTTGGTTATTCTCCATTTCAGGGAGAACAATTCTAGTCCTTAAAATTTGGTGTAGCGGTATGGGATGTATGACATTACAACGCGGGTTTTTACCACGCGTGCAGTTACATCGCATGCGTTACAACGCATGCGATGTTACAACGCTATGCCATTCCAACGCAAGTCTTTACATCGACTTGCGCTAGATGGCGTGCTAACAGTAAAAAAGTGTAATTTACTATTCCAACTCCAGTCCACTTAACAGTAGGGAAGGTGTTGGGATAGTAAACTACACTATTTGTAATGTTAGCACGCCATCTAGCGCAAGTCGATGTACAGACTTGCGTTGTAATGGCATAGCGTTGTAACATCGCATGCGTTGTAACGCATGCGATGTAACTGCACTGCGTGGTAAAAACCGCGTTGTAATGGCTGTTTCCCAGCGGTATGAGCTGGATTTGGGAAGCCTGCCCTCTGGTATCCCAGAATCCAGCAACATTGTACTCTTGGCCCTTGCAGTGAGGGATTATACCTCTGAGTATTGAGGAAATCTTCCTTCACAACATTTGTGGCTGTTCAACCATCTTAATCTTACCTCTCAGAGGGAGGGTTACATACCAGAATTGAGGGAAATGATCTTCCAGTGCTTCCAATGTTATCCCCGGTGCTGTGTGCCTCAAGACAGCATTAAGGAAATCTTCCTTCCCAATACGGAGGGGTTTACACACCTGGAATGTGGAATCTTAGCTCCATGTACTGAGGGATCATCTAAGTACGGAGGGATCTTACATCCTAGTATTTAAGAGAACTCCTCTTTCTCCACACCTTAGGTTTTACAAACCAGTATTAGTGCATCATGCCTTCCAGTACTGAAGGATCGTGCCTACGAGTACTGATATATTCAGTCTCCCATTACTGAGGGATCTTCTCATGTCCACACTTCTGGGAATACTTCCTTCCAAAATTGAGAGTTTTACATTCCTGGATTGAGGTGAACCCATATCCCAGAATGAATGACATGTCCTTTTCAACTCTGGGCATTGTCCATCGCTGGGTGGAGCGATTATGCCTGCCAGTCCTGAGAGATATTATCTCCCAATATTAAGGCATTTCATGTCCAGTATGAAAGCACTCTTAATGCACAATATTGGGGGTAACACAAACCAGCATTGTTGGATCCTACCCCCGATGTGGAGGTATCGCACCTGCCGATACTGAGGGCTCTTGCCTCCCAACATTGAGGGCACCAGTATTGAGTGACTCTTTTGAGTAATGAAGGTATTACATGCCATTATAGGGAGATCTTACCTTCCAGAACCAGGGAATTTTGTCTCCAAGAATTGGAGAAATCAACGCTTCCAGTGTAGGAGAGATGGCTTACCTGTCTGAATTCCCAGTCAGCAGTTTTCCAGGGTCATACCATGGGCTCTTCTGCCCGATAGGCGGTGAGGAGCCCCAACCTACTGCCCCAGCCCTTCTCTCAGTCTTGGGTCCTTATAGATCTGTGAGTCACAGGAATCACTGTGGTCCATAAACACATTTTACAGCTGTCCATTTAATGTTGTTTTGTACCATAGAATCTTTCCTTGCAGGAATCAATCAATCAGTTTTTTTTATCGAGCGTGGCTCCTCACCCCTGAGGGTATCCGGGCGCTAGGGTATTGCTGGTCTCAGTCAAAGAGCCAGGTCTTGAGTACTCTACTGAATGTCCCCAGGCAAGGTGGGGAGGAATGGGTCTTCATACCTCCCAGTATTGTGGATTTAACTCTCAGGGTTCATGCACTGGCAGATCTTGCTGCACAGATTGGGAGATTCATACCAACCAGATTTTTTGTTCTTCTTATCACCCAGAAAAGCAGGTGGGAATTAGAGGGACCTTACCTTCTAAAATTGCACATTCTTATCTCCCTGCATTGCACGTTTTACTTCCGAAGATTATGGATAGAACTCCTAGGTTCACGGATTTTACCTCCTCAGCTTGATAGTTCTTATCTCCCATGGCTAGTCTCGACTGGGGATTATTTCTTCCCTTGATTAGTGATTTAACCCCAAGGATTTGTGGATCTTACCTCCTGGAGTTTACTAGTTCTTAACCTCCCAATACTGCAGGTTCTCACCTACTCAGATTTCAGGTTCTTACCTCCCAGGATTTGGCTTTATGTCACTCAGGATTGAGGATTTTACCTCCCATGTTCATGAAGTTAATTGTTATTACTGAGAGATCTTACTCCTGAGGTCTCGGGGATCTCGCTCCAAGCATTAGCAGTGTATGGTTGAATCTCACCTGGCAAGATCTTACCTGTAGCCTCGTTCGTGTTAGCGTTCTGTTTTTGTCTGCTTAAACTTTCCAAGTTTGCATACTCAGACCCTGAAAATGAGACAAACAAGAAATGTAATGTGACTCTTTTTTGTCACTTTGTTTCCTTGGGTCGGAAATGTTTACAATCATGTTGTATGTTATTTATCATAGATAACAGCCTGGTTACATTAGTTAACAGAAATTGAACACCAGAATAAGTGACAGTGAAAGGTGAAAAAGACCTCATGGCAGCACCAGGTTAAATGAAGACTCACAGAGATAACATTTCCTGCCAAGAATCACACAAATGTCAGTGGCAAAGCTGCTATTATCAAAAGGCCAGGATTATCCTTGACTGAGGACAACGAGACAAGGGGTTAATGGGCTTGGAGGTGATTAAGGATTGGTTGAGCAGACCTGCCCCAAACCAACCACAATATCATCTCTTTGTCATTTGTGCCTGAACAGACCTGCTAGGGCAAGGGTCCTCCCTGATCGCAAATTCCCAGTCTGGACCCTGAATGAGTTGTTAGTAGCATTTCAGTCCGGTAGTAACCAAATGTTTTGCTGTGAATGATGACATCTCATTCCAACTTACGATCAGCACACTTTGAGCTCATAAAACTCCAGTTTCTGACATACACCCTCTGCAGGCCCTGTCTTGTCCCAACCTCTTACCTGCTCACGCTTTTAATGTCTCATCTCAACCTGTGACCTGGCACTCTGGCCCAATTTGATACCAACCTCTGACCTGCTCACTTTGTTCTTGGCCCAATTTGATCCCAGCCTCTGACCTGCGCACTCTCGCTACATCTACTCCGAACTTCCGCCATTTCATCACAAGCTCTAGTCTGCAAGCTCTGTCCCCATTATATCCCAGCTTCTGACATGAACTCTCTGGCCATCTCATCCCATCTCTGACTTGTGCACTCAGGCATCATGTCATCCCCACCTTTGAGCTCCACACTCTGGCCACATTTGACCCTAGCTTCTGACCTATGCACTCTGAACTCATCTCCTCCTGACCTCTGACTTGCTCACTCTAGCTGCATCTCATCCCAACCTCTGATCTGTGCACTGTGGTCCCATCTCATCCCAGTTCTGCCCCTACTCACTCTGGCCTCATCTCATCCCAGACTCGGATTTGTGTGCTTTGACCCCATTTGATCGTAGCTTCTAACCTGTGCACTCTGACCCTCTCTGGTGCCATCCTCTGACCTGCTCACTCCATACCGGTCTCATTCCAACCTCTGACCTGCTCAGTCTCTCTTCATCTAATCCCGGCTTCTGACCTGCGCACACACACCATAACTTGTCTCAACCTCTCATCTACTCACACTGTCCCTGTCTCACCTAATCTCTGACCAGAACATTCTTACCCCATCTCATCCCAACTTCGATCCTGCACACTCTGGTCCCATCTGATTCTCACTTGTGACCTGTACACTCTAGCCTAATCTAAGCATAACCTCTGACTTGCACACTCTGGCCCCATCTACTCACAACATGTTACCTGCTCACTCTGGTCCCATCTCGTCCCAAGCTCTGATCTGCGCGCTCTGGCCTAATCTGATCCCAACCTCTGACCTGCTCACTCTGGTTCCATCTCACCCCTACCTCTTACCCGCTCACTCTAGCTGCATCTCAGCCCAACCTCCAACCTGCTCACTCTAACTCAGTCTCATCCCTACCTCTGACCCGCTCACTCTAGCTACATCGCACCCCAACCTCCGACCTGCTCACTCTAACTCAGTCTCATCCATACCTCTGACCCGCTCACTCTAGCTACATCGCACCCCAACCTCTAACCCGCTCTCTCTAGCTGCAACTAAACCCAACCTCTGACCTGCTCACTCTAGCTACATCTCAACCCAACCTCCAACCTGCTCACTCTAGCCCCATCGCACCCCAACCTCTGACCCGCTCACTCTAGCTGCAACTAAACCCAACCTCTGACCTGCTCACTCTAGCTACATCTCAACCCAACCTCCAACCTGCTCACTCTAACTCAGTCTCATCCCTACCTCTGACCCGCTCACTCTAGCTACATCGCACCCCAACCTCCGACCTGCTCACTCTAGCTCCATCTTACCCCTACCTCTGACCTGCTCACTCTAGCTCCTTCTCAACCCAACCACTGACCTGCTCACTCTAGCTACATCTCAACCCAACTTCCGACCTGCTCTCTCTAGCGCCATCGCACCCCAACCTCTGACCTGCTCACTCTAGCTACATCTCAACCCAACCACTGACCTGCTCACTCTAGCTACATCTCAACCCAACTTCCGACCTGCTCACTCTAGCACCATCGCACCCCAACCTCTGACCTGCTCACTCTTGCTCCATCTCATCCCTACTTCTGACCCGCTCACTCTAGCTCCATCTCTTTCAAACGTACAACCTGCTCACGCTAACTCAGTCTCATCCATACCTCTGACCCACTCACTCTAGCTACATTGCACCCCAACCTCCGACTTGCTCACTCTAGCTCCATCTCAACCCAACCTCTGACCTGCTCACTCTAGCTCCATCTCAACCCAACCTCTGACTTGCTCACTCTAGCGCCATCGCACCCCAACCTCTGTCTGCTCACTCTAGCTACATTGCACCCCAACCTCTGAACTGCTCACTCTAGCTTCATCTCATCCCTACCTCTGACCCGCTCACTCTAGCTCCATCTCATTCTAACCTCTGACATGCTCCCTCTAGCTCCATCTCATTCCAACTTCTGACCCGCTCACTCTAGCTCCATCGCACCCCGACCTCTGACCTGCTCACTCTAGCTCCATCGCACCCCAACCTCTGATCTGCTCACTCTAGCTACATTATACCCCAAACTCTGACCTGCTCACTCTTGCTCCATCTCATCCCTACTTCTGACCCGCTCACTCTAGCTCCATCTCTTTCAAACCTACAACCTGCTCACGCTAACTCAGTCTCATCCATACCTCTGACCCGCTCACTCTAGCTACATTGCACCCCAACCTCCGACTTGCTCACTCTAGCTCCATCTCAACCCAACCTCTGACCTGCTCACTCTAGCTCCATCTCAACCCAACCTCTGACCTGCTCACTCTAGCGCCATCGCACCCCAACCTCTGACCTGCTCACTCTAGCTCCATCTCAACCCAACCTCTGACCTGCTCACTCTAGCGCCATCGCACCCCAACCTCTGTCTGCTCACTCTAGCTACATTGCACCCCAACCTCTGAACTGCTCACTCTAGCTCCCATCTCATCCCTACCTCTGACCCGCTCACTCTAGCTCCATCTCATTCTAACCTCTGACATGCTCCCTCTAGCTCCATCTCATTCCAACCTCTGACCTGCTCACTCTAGCTCCATCGCACCCCAACCTCTGACCTGCTCACTCTAGCTACATTGCACCCCAACCTCTGAACTGCTCACTCTAGCTTCATCTCATCCCTACCTCTGACCCGCTCACTCTAGCTCCATCTCATTCTAACCTCTGACATGCTCCCTCTAGCTCCATCTCATTCCAACCTTTGACCCGCTCACTCTAGCTCCATCGCACCCCGACCTCTGACCTGCTCACTCTAGCTACACTACACCCCAAACTCTGACCTGCTCACTCTTGCTCCATCTCATCCCTACTTCTGACCCGCTCACTCTAGCTCCATCTCTTTCAAACCTACAACCTGCTCACGCTAACTCAGTCTCATCCATACCTCTGACCCGCTCACTCTAGCTACATTGCACCCCAACCTACGACTTGCTCACTCTAGCTCCATCTCAACCCAACCTCTGACCTGCTCACTCTAGCGCCATCGCACCCCAACCTCTGTCTGCTCACTCTAGCTACATTGCACCCCAACCTCTGAACTGCTCACTCTAGCTCCATCTCATCCCTACCTCTGACCCGCTCACTCTAGCTCCATCTCATTCTAACCTCTGACATGCTCCCTCTAGCTCCATCTCATTCCAACCTCTGACCCGCTCACTCTAGCTCCATCGCACCCCGACCTCTGACCTGCTCACTCTAGCTCCATCGCACCCCAACCTCTGACCTGCTCACTCTAGCTACATCTCAACACAACCTCTGACCTGCCCACTCTCGCGCCATCTACTTTTAACCTTTTAGTGCTCACTTTAACCCCATCTGATCTAGACCTGGGCTAAAATTCCGTTCCGCTCGCGGAAATTGCGATAATTTGACATTTTCCCGTTCCGCGGAGAGCGCGAAAATGTCAAAATTTCCGCAATCCGCATTTTACCGGAAATTTTTTGCTTGCTCGCGCTGTAAAATAATACATACTCGCGTGCGCGCGATCGCCTTACCTGAATCCCCGCGTTCGCCGACAAGTTTTCCCGGTCCGATCGCGTTCTCCACGAGATGTTGGATTGTTGGTAGCCATTTGCACTGTCTCGCGACAGTTCGCGCCCGCAGTAACGTCATTCGTCACGCGATCACGTCTTTCTTCTCGTGATCATGCACCGCGAGACAAGTGAAAACAAGATGGCCGCGCCCGCGAGCAACCGCATGGGTAAGTTGGCGAGCCGCGACCACGCAGAAAATACCGCGAACGGGCGGGAAAAAAACTTCCGCATCTTCGCAATATTTCCGCGTGTTTGCGGAGATTTTTAACATTTTCGCGATAATTTGCGAAAGTGAATTTTGCAAATTCCGCACACCCCTAATCTGATCCCTACTTCTGACCTGCGCCCTTTGGCCTAATCTGATCCCAACCTCTGACATCCGCACTCCTACTCTATCTATTCAAAACCTTTTATTTGCTCACTGTAGTCCCATTGCAGCCCAACCTCTGCACACTCCGCATGTGATATGATCCCTACTTTTGACCTGGGCCATCTAGCCTAATCTGATCCCAGCCTCTGACCTGCACTCTCTGGCCCCATCTGTCCCCCCCTCGGACCTGTGCCCTCTGGCCCCATCTGTCCCAACCGCTGACCTGCGCCCTCTGGCCCCATCTATCCCAATCTCTGATCGGCGCCCTCTAGCCTCATCTGAGTCCAACCTCTGACCTGTGCACTATAGCCCTGTCTACTTCAAACCTCTGACCTGCACCCTCTGGCCCCATCTGTCCCAACCTCCTCTGACCTGCAGCTTCTAATTTCATCTGATCCCAACCACTGTTCTCGACCTCTGACCAACTCACTCTTTCCCTGTCTCATACCAACCTTAGAACTGAGGACTCTGGCTACATACAATCTTAAACTCTGACCTGTGCCCTCTGGCTGCTTAAACTCCCAACCTCTGGCCTGCGCACACTATTCCTGTCTAATTCCAACCCCTGAACTGAGGACTCTGGCTGCGTACAATCTCAAACTATGACCCGTGCCCTCTGGCTGCATATGTTCCCAACCTCTGGCCTGCACACTCCATCCCTATCTCATACCAACCTCAGACCTGTGCACTCTGGAAGCGTATGACCCAAACCTATGACCTGTGCCCTCTGGCTGCATACAATCCCAACCTCTGACCTGCTCACTCCCCCATCTGATCTGACCGTTTGATCTGCTCACTCTGGCCACGTCTCATCCTATCCTCTGTAGCCCGGGTCCCTCGCCTGGATTCAGGAAATCTTGGGCTGGCAGGCCTTCTAGGTCCTCATTAGGTCTCACCTGGCTATTGCGTAAGTGATCGCTCAGCGAGACTTATGTAGGGACTTCAGAAAATGCTCCCAAAGGCTTCCCAGGCGGATCGGGTGGCGGTTACGCGCACAACCACCCGCATTCCATTTGCCACAAGCTACTTCCTGCGCGTGCGCCGCCTCACGCATTCAGAGAGATTTAGTAAGGGGCACAAGACCTTAGGACTGCGGTTCATGGCCTGCATGTGAGGCATTCAAGTGCGAAGCTGGCATCTGGCATCGGACTTGAAAGCAGCAGACTGCTTACGCCAGCGTGCGCTCAGCCTCACTTCCTGCATCCCCTCTTACAACAATTAACTTTCGTTATAACTCACACCCCATATGCTCGTTCAATCCCACCCTTCCTTTGATGTCCGCTTTTCTTGTTGTTTACAAACCACGCCACACACTGATGCACGCCACACACTGCTGCACGCCACACACTGCTGCACGCCACACACTGCTGCACGCCACACACTGCTGCACGCCGCACACTGCTGCGCACACTGCTGCATTACACACTGCTGCATTACACACTGCTGCACGCCGCACACTGCTGCACGCCGCACACTGCTGCACGCCTCACACTGCTACACGAAGCACTGCTGCACGCCTCACACTGCTGCATGCCACACACTGCTGCACGCCTCACACTGCTGCACGCCTCACACTGCTGCACGCCTCACACTGCTGCACGCCTCACACTGCTGCACGCCTCACACTGCTGCACGCCACACACTGCTGCACGCCACACACTGCTGCACGCCACACACTGCTACACGCCACACACTGCTGCATGCCGCTGCACGCCACACACTGCTGCACGCCACACACTGCTGCACACCACCCACTGCTGCACGCCACACACTGCTGCACGCCACACACCGCTGCACACCACACACCGCTGCACGAAACACTGCTGCATGGCACACACTGCTGCATGGCACACACTGCTGCACGCCGCACACTGCTGCACGCCACAAACTGCTGCACACTGCTGCATTACTCACTGCTACATGCTGCATGACACTGCTGCACGCAGCACACTGCTGCACGCCGCACACTGCTGCACGCCGCTGCACGCCACACAGTGCTGCATGCCTCACACTGCTACACGAAACACTGCTGCACGCCACACACTGCTGCACGCCGCACACTGCTGCACGCCACACACTGCTGCATGCCACACACTGCTGCACGCCACACACTGCTGCACGCCGCACACGGCTGCACGCCACACACTGCTGCATGCCTCACACTGCTGCACGCCTCACACTGCTGCACGCCGCACACTGCTACACGCCGCACACTGCTGCACACCACACACTGCTGCACGCCACACCCTGCTGCACGCCACACCCTGCTGCACGCCACACACTACTGCACGCCACACACTGCTGCACGCCGCACACTGCTGCACGCCGTACACTGCTACATGAAACACTGCTGCACGCCACACACTGCTGCATGCCACACACTGCTGCACGCCACACACTGCTGCACGCCACACACTGCTGCACACTGCATACTGCTGCATGTCGCACAATGTTACACAAAACACTGCTGCATGCCACACACTGCTGCACGGCACACACTGCTGCATGCCGCACACTGCTGCACGCCACACACTGCTGCACACTGCTGCATTAGTCACTGCTGCACGCTGCACGACACTGCTGCACGCAGCACACTGCTGCACGCCGTACACTGCTGCACGCTGCTGCACGCCACTCTGTGCTGCATGCCTCACACTGCTGCACGCCAAACACTGCTGCACGCCACACACTGCTGCACGCCGCACACTGCTGCACGCCGCACACTGGTGCACACCGCACACCGCTGCACACCTCACACTGCTGCACGCCACACACTGCTGCACGCCGCACACTGCTGCACGCCGCACACTGCTGCATGCCGCACACTGCTTTTATGCGAGTTTATGCTACTGACATTGTAAATGACAATGCCTTTTATTTGTTTTAAAACCAAAACATAAATAAAAGGCATTGTAATTTTACAATGGCAATAGCTCAAACTCTTATAAATGCGAGACCTATTGCATTGCAAATGCTTGTTTTTTTATGCCAAGGCTATGCTGCTTGCTGCAGCCCGCTTGATTCTACAGTCAGAAGGTACAATCATATCACCCTCCAACCTTCACCCTCTGAATTTACCACTTCTTGATGCGAGGTGGTGGTGAGGGTTGGCCCCCTTGCTTATAAATCCATTCATTCTGATTTTGCCTGAAACATTGGCCATCTGTGGCATCCTGTGATCGATAAATGGTGTCAATCAATCAATCAGTCATTTATAGCGTGCGGCAAATCACCCGTAAGGGTCTTGAGGCGCTGGAGAATCATTTTGCTGCATGATGGTGTGATCATTCGAACAACCAGGTCTTGAGTGCCATCCTGCAAAAACTCGATAATCCCCCAGTGGGACCAATCCATGGCTCAGGGGCTCGGGAACTGTGGCGCAGTACCTGGTCAGGGAGTCAGGTGGGGAATGATAGGCAGCAGGGTAACGGTGACCTGGACCGCGGGGGTCAAGAACTGCTCCCAGGCGTGAGATGCCAGTCTCCCTAATCCTCATCAGTGCACCATCAATCGTTGACTGGAGGTGCCACCCTGTCGCTTTAGTCTTCACTCTCCTTCCACAAGCTCTCCTAGGCATGAGCAAGGTTAAAGCTGCTCATGCGTAGATCAGAGTACCTGTGAAGTTCAGCATGGAGAACTGATGTTTTATTATGCAGGTCAACCAACTGCTGCTGGTCTTCCGTGGTGGTTCACCTAAGAACTCTTGAAGTCCTGCAATGGTTGGCTCATTCTTACCTGTCTTTGGAGCACTTTCTTGGACTTTCCCTGGAGTGAGTGCAGTGACATCACTGGACTTTCTGCAATCAGGAAGCCTGAGGTCAAGAAACAGAAGTCAGTAAGGATGAGATATTCTTCCCTCTTGATTTCTTCAATGAGGCACGAGATGAGAGAGTGTTCTCTGATTTATGTCTAGCTTAAGCAAATATTAAGATATGTTCCTGCTGAAGCATAGCAACAAAACGTATTAAGTGAATAACTCTGGTCCTCATACATGACATCAAAACACTCAAAGGAGCTGCACGAGAAACACGCACTGTTCCATCTATGGCACTCCATAGCGTAGCATGCTATCCCTCTGCCACTGCGCTCTGGTGCCTCTATGTGTTTGAGGCAAAGAATGGAAAATATACCTCACAGAGCAACTTCTTTAGAAAGTTATGTCAATGCAGATCAAAGCAATTAATCATTTGATCTACCACATACTCATTAATCTTATATATTTTTTAAGAACATTTTTATATTACATTTCTTATTTACGGCTGAAAATCGTGCATTGCCCGCGTCTCCCACCCAAAGCCGCCGTCTCACAACATAAGAATTGCTGGGAGTGTGTGTAAATCTTTCCTCTGTTAAACCAGCCCGCTCCGCCACTCCCCGTGCTGCTCTCGTGCAGCATGAGAGCAGCGCAGGGATTGGATGCGGAGTCTCCGATGGTGTGCCAGGCCTCTACTTCCGGTCAGGTGGCAGCAGAAGTGGCCTCAAGAAAAGGGTAATAGTTGCTGCTGCTTCCAGAGCTGATCAGGGTCTGTCGCCCTCGGAGTATCATGGCTGGAGCAGCAGCCAGCAGAGCCACTCTCCTGCTGCCACTCATCCAGACATTCCGATCTCAGGCACTTGTGTACGCAACCTGAGGTGGTGGGGCTGAGACCTCACCTGCTGCATGGACAGGACAGAAGGGAAAGGCCAAAGAGGGACAGTGGAGAAAAATGAAAGAAAAGATGCTATCTTCTGACAGCTTATGTGGAATATCGCCACCTTAACATTGGTGCACACTCAAACTCACATACGCCTCACACTCAGGAGCAGGCACACAACGTCCATTGGGCTAACAGCGTATTACCATCAGTGCAGATGTCTGTGTGCTTAACCAGACAGTTACAGAACTAAATCCTGGTTGGTGCACTGGAGAGTAGTGAGGTGTAATTTGAGTGGCACATGGTCCCTGCCTTTGACTGTAGACACTGTGACTATGCAAGTCATTATTTTAAAAAAGTGCATTGCACAAAGTATAAGTTAAGCTGCTATGAAATGAATGAACATACGAATGAATGAATGAAATGCTACTTGTAATTGCATGGTACTGGTTGGTTGTGAGGAAAAGTGTTCTTCTGATCGGCATAATTTGTACCGAGACTCCATTGTTTTTTCATTGCCATCTCATGTCAAAACACTTCCACACGACCCACCTGGTCGTTTCTGCTGATGCCTGGGAAAATTCTAACTGACACGACAAAAACCATCTTGCAGCCTGCATTTCTGCCCAGGAACTGTCGCACACCCAACCCCCGCTGTTCTTTGCAGTTCAACAGAAAGCCATGAGACACTCAAGCCCTGGGTAAATGATTCTTTTTCCATCTCCTGCTCCCAGCCTGGTAAACATCCTTGACACCGTGATCAGGTTATCTGGACAATGGTCTGTCTGCTGGGCCTTGATCAGGGTGAATAAACAATGACCTGAAAGACCGGGCTTTGATCAGGGTGACTAAACATTGACCTGAAAGACCAGGCTTTGATCAAGCTGAGTGAACAATGACCTGCAAGACCAGCTTTGATCACACTGAGTGAACAATGATTTGTGTACCAAGCCTTGACCAGGTCACCACCTACAAACATCGTCTAGATCTGGTTATCAACTGCAAACACTGCCCTGATTGAACAATGGACTAACAGCCAAAAGACTGGAATGAAAAAGTATAAAAGGCTTGTAAGCTGCAGAGTAAAGCAGCAGCCTCCTGGGTTTTGTCTGTGACTAGCTTGGGACACTGTTCCATAGCCCGGGCTATTTGAATAAATCTGGGTTCCTCCTGCAGACGAAGGCTCCTGTGTCTCCTTTTACTACGCATGGAGGGTATGGCCGAGAACCAGTAAGTGTGTTATTCTGGTTCTTCAGTTGTTACCAGCCAAAACCAAGGCCACAAACCCCAAGACATATGATAGGAACCACCGGCAAGCACAGAACAGTAGGAGCCAATAACAAGACCACCAAAGCCCAGGACAAATGATAGGAACCACCGGCAAGCACAGACCAGCTATAGCCAATAGCAAGACTCCAAAGCCCAGGACGAATAATTGAAACCACCGACAAGCACTAACCAGCAAGAGCCAATAGCAAGACCACAAAGTCCAGGACAAATAATAGTAATCACTGACAAACACTGACCAGCAGGAGCCAATAACAAGACCCCCAAAGCCCAAGACAAATGATAGGAACCACCAGCAAGCACTGACTGCCAGGAGCCAATAGTAACATCTCAAAGCCCAGGACAAATGATAGGAACCACAGGTAAGCACAGACCAGCGGATGCCAATATCAAGGCTCCAAAGCCGAGGGCAAATGAAAGGAACTATCAACAAGCACAGACCAGCAAGAGCCAATTGCAAGACCCCAAAGTCCAGGACTAATAATAGGAACAACCTACAAGCACTGACCAGCAGGAGCCAATAGTTAGACCCCAAACCCCAGGACAAATGATAGGAACCACCGGCAAGCACTAATCAGCAGGAGCCAATAGCAAGACCCCAAACCCCAGGACAAATGATAGGAACCACCGGCATGCACTAACCAGCAGGTGCCAATAGCAAGACCCGAATGCTCAGGACAAATAATTGGAACCACCGGCAAGCATCAACCAGCAGGAGTCAATAGCAAGACCCCAAAGCCCAGGACAAATTATAGGAACCACTGACATGCACTAACCAGCAGGTGCCAATAGCAAGACCCGAATGCCCAGGACAAATAATTGGAACCACCGGCAAGCACTAACCAGCAGGAGCCAATAGCAAGACCCCAAAGCCCGGGACAAATGAAAGGAACTAACAACAAGCACAGACCAGCAAGAGCCTATAGCAAGACCCCAAAGTCCAGGACAAATTATAGGAACCACCTACAAGCACTGACCAACAGGAGCCAATAGCTAGACCCCAAAGCCCAGGACAAATGACAGGAACCACCGGCAAGCACTAACCAGCAGGAGCCAATAGCTAGTCCCCAAAGCCCAGGACAAATGATAGGAACCACCGGCAAGCAATAACCAGTGGAGCCAATAGCAAGACCCCAAAGCCCAAGACAAATGATAGGTACCACCGGCAAGCAATAACCAGCAGGAGCCAATAGTAAGACCCCAAAGCCCAGCACAAATGATAGGAACCACCGGCAAGCACTAACCACCAGGAGCCAATAGCAAGACCCCAAATCCCAGGACAAATTATAGGAGCCACCGGCAAGCACGAACCATAGCAAGACCCCAAAGCCCAGGACATATTATAGAAATCACCGACATGCACTAACCAGCAGGAGCCAATAGCAAGTCCCGAAAGCACAGGACAAATTATGGGAACCACCGGCAAGCACGAACCAGCAGGAGCCAATACCAAGAAATGATAGCAGTGGCGGCTCCTCCGCTGAGGCGGAGGAGAGTCGCCCTACTGCCATGAGCAGGAAATAAAGGGAAAAAAATGATAAACACGGAATGCATCAGGGGGCGGTGCGGAGCTGCTGTGGAGGAGTTGTAGAACACTCTTGTGGGCAGTGACTGGTCGGCCCTCTCGGGCCACCCAAAACAGTCATGCGCAGTCCCCTGTTCTCCATGCAGGCTGCCTTACAGCCTGCATGGAGACCATGCCCACCCCTCCAGCCCCTGGCTTAGAGCTGTGTCACCGCACTCAGACCAATCACAACACTCCATTGGAGCATTGTGATTGGCTTAGGAGTGAGAGCCTGGCCGCCTGCTTCCTGTTCTGACCTGGAGTCAGACACGGGCGAGCAGGCGAGAAGAAGCAGGACCCGGCAGCGGCAAGGTAAGTTTTATTTTACTTTTTTGTTTTGTTTTGTTAAAGCAGACCGTGTCTCCCCGCCCCCTCACCCGCGAGCTGTGCCGGCCGCACTGGCAAACACTGACCGGCAGGAGCAAGACCCCAAAGTCCAAGACCGAAGGAACCAAAAGATATTGAACCCAGAGCATCTCTCGAAATCTGTTGATGTTTTCTGGGGACCCACCTCCCTTCAGACAGTTGATATGCTGCAATATGGATTTATTTGACCTCTCAAAGCAGTTAAAAAATCAAAGGCAACAATAAGGAGTGTAACATAGCTCTAATAAACTATTTGTGTCTCTGTACAATGGCTGCTAAAAATAGTTTAAAAAAGTAATTTAATTTGAAAAACAACTGGGTGATCAGAACAATCTCTCTTGATTAGGAAGTAAGATTGCTTTAATTGTAACCAAGGATGATCTACCACCATTAGATTCTTTAATAAAACTCAACAAGACGACTTGGCAACAATTAATTCAAAAGGGAATACGAGAAACCTCCCACCGTAGTGATCTACAGCTATCCTCCTCATACAATTAGAATTTGTATTTTATGCTGCTTTTAAGGACAATCAAATAGTTTCAAGACATTTTTTTTTGTAACAAGTATTTGTACTGGGATTTCAACAATGCAACAATAGACACATTGGCTAGCCAAGATTTACCCGGTGTCCGCATGAATGTCTCTGAGATAGTTACTTTGCGTAAAGGGATTAGAAGTCCAGGGTATGTGTGCCAGTGTGCAACAGGTGGTCGGAGGATGTCACCAATCCTTATGTACGGGGCAGCGGTGATGCTTGTAGAACATGTGTCGGGGGTGAACGTAGTTGGGTAGCGGCTGGAAGTGGTGGAGGAGATCAGGATGGTAGGTGTGGTTGGTGCTGGGGCTTGAAGAAGACGTGTTTGTTGTGGCTGTGATGTGGACAGGGGGAGGAGGGCCCCCGAAGGGGGCAGAGGCATGCCATGGGAGGTCAGGAGGGAAGGAAAGAGGGGGGACAGAGGGGAGAAGAAAGTTTTACCTCCATTGGGTTGCATCCCCGCATTCATCATGGATCAAACATCATGCCCAGATTTCTAGCCACCGCCTTAATGGGGGCAGAGGGGGGATATTATTGGGCCAGGCTCCTGTCCATCCTGGGAAAGAGTTCAATTAATACAATAGGATCTTGGTTTTGTTTGGGTTGCATTGTAATTTGTTTGTCTGGAGACAGTCCAGTAGCCCCTTCATGCAGAGGACGAATGATTCTTTTGCGCTCGCATAGGCCCCCTAGTATTTGAGCAGGAGCTGCGTATTGTCCATGTATTATATGACTTTAATGCCGAAAGATTCGACCAGAAAAACCAATGGAGTCCTATACATATTAAAAAGAGTAGGGCTGAGTGAGGAGCCCAGAGGGACACCCCATTTCAATTGTTTAGCTCTAGAGAAGCAGGGGTCATCCAGACTTCCTGCTCTTGGTTCCCAAGAAATGAGCCCAGCCAGCCTAAGGCTGGACCAGTCACCCCTAGCTGTACCCGCCAAAATGCTGTGGTCCAACAGCACCAGAGCAACATTAGGTCTGGAATCATAGCTGATCTTATTGGATTCAGAGACCTCTATTAGCATTGTCTCCGTGCTGTGTGGCGCTCTGAAGCCAGATTGGAACGAGTGTAAAAGTTTGTTTTCTGCCCAAAAAGTGGTAAGCTGATAATTCACCACTTTTTCCAAAGTCTTGGTGGCCACTGGCATTAGTGAGACTGGTCTGAAGTTTGCTAGTACTTCAGGGTCCGCGTTTGCATTTTTAAGAAGGGGGACCACGTTGGCCCTCTTCCAGGACTCATCCGTAAGAAGACCCCTTAGCGTTTACGCTAGGTCTATGTTAGGGCTTGTCTGTGGTGAACACCAGTGTGGTCTGAGGGACCTAATCCCTGTCCAGTAGTTCTTGTAATATTGTGTCCCAGTGTACTGCACTTGGTATTTTGCGCAGTACCAGCGCGTCCTCTCTACGCAGCACAACACTTTCTGCCTTGGCCCACACTTGTAATCAGCCATTCCAGGCAAGCCCACTTGGGGTTTCAGAGGACCGCCATCTTTTGGTAATCAATCGTTTTGCTACAATTAATCCCAATGTGATGAACCGGGAGGTTACTCTTAAGCTTTTGGTGTTAGCATGGAGGTGCAGTATAAAAGTTTCCCAGTTCAGAGGTATTGTGCCGCCTGTGTAGCGACTCAAGGAGGACACCACTGATTCCCAATACTCCCCCAAGTAAGGCCAGCTCCACATCATGTGCAACATCTGTGTATTATTGTATTTATTGATTTTCGTTGGGGTGAGGTATGCATTTTGGGTAATGTAATATTGTATTAGGTGAAATCTCATATTGCGCGGGACATTATTCAGCCCCTCCAGTCCCCTGTTTCATTCCGCATCCGTGAAGGGTCGCTGTAGATCGCCCTCCCAGCGCATCCGCAAGAGGAGTAATGTGGTCGCCATGGTGCCTAAGGGAGGCGGAGAACCATTTAATCAGTTGGTGTCCCCACCCCATAATGTGTAAATATTGGATCGTCAAGTGCATTGAGGGTTCTCATGACATGTCCCCCCAGGGTTTATGTAATGTGGCTATGATCATTCGGTGCATGAGGATTTACCCCGGTTGGATCCCCTTACTCTCCACCAAAAGAGCAAAAGACATCAAGTTGCCCTCATGGTATAAATCCCCAACGTCGCAAATTCCGCCTTTCCTTTAGATGTCGTAATTCGCGTGTGTTGATGAACGTATGGCTTCTGGGTGTGTCCAGCAGTGGGAGTGCAGGGGCGTATGGTGTTGTATGTCGTGTTATGAACAGTCTTCTTCGGTAACATCTGTATGCTACGATGAGTAATAACGAGCAGCAAGGTCGTTTTATGTTTCTATGATGTACATTGAGAGCCAATTTGTAGTGCACATCGCAATAACCGGGTAGGCAAAGGCGGGCCCGGACCGCTCAGTGTTTTTCCCCGACATAATGATGACCGTAACAAATTATCTTGGGGTTGAAACGTTAACTAAATAAGGTGAAAGGAGACTGATAGAAATAATGTACACATTCTACTCTAAATATGAGTCTTGTTGTTGAAGTTGATATCAAATATCAGATTCTAGACTGTACATATTGTGAACAGCACTTGCACGCTTTACTGGCGTATGTAACTATTCAATGCACCACTTTTGTTGGCGCATCTACAGTATGAAGCCTAGAAGACTGGACCTGGTCTCCTTCCTGTACCCAGGACTCCAGGGTTTATATGGCTGACCTCCTGTTCAAGCTACAGGGACACAACAAGCTACACAAAGGCCCTTTTCTGTAACTGCCCAGCTGACCATTTCCAATTGGGCTTAACCTGGGCCCTGCTGCTGGCCTCTGCTGGAGTGAGTCTTGACCTACAAGTGTTGTATGCAATGTTCTGGACCCTTGGGTGGAGTCAACGTGTACTCTTCCTATCATCTCCTGAAACTTGTGACAAAGAAACTTTTTAGCTTCAAGAACTGGAGGACTGGGACCAACCTGACAAGTCGATCTGACGAAGGTGAGTCGCTGCTGGGCCAAAGATTCAGGTTATTCTTGCTCGGAGCCTGGCCGCAGCAGCAAATCCGATTCAGCAGGATCTCGCTAAGAAGATATCTGGCCTCACGGAGTTGTCACCCTATGGTTACAGCCAGCTACCAAGCCCTGCTGGAAGAAATCAAGCTCCAAAGAAGAAACTAAACCCAAAGGTAGAAATCCTCACCGGGCGAAGGTGCCAAAACTATCCGGCCTACGGTGGGACTTTCGGTGAGCTCGAAATTTAAATTTCCCCCACTCAGAGCAATGATGCCAAAAGTCAGCAGCTTCACCAGGACTTCGTCCAGTGGCTCTCCAGTGTTGTGGAGCCCTCTTTGGCCACAGTCTGCTGCCTTGCCCTATAGAACATTTTTGACTTCCATTTCAGAGGCTAAGTCCAAAGGTAAAACTTCAGAGCGGGTCGAACCTGGTTTCTGTATCTGACCAGCGCTCTGTTGCCAGTCAAGCGCTTCCGGCAGTTGCCGCTTAACGCTTTTTTACATTTAAAAATTTTAAAAAATGCATACCTTCGGTTTCCCTTGTTAGGGTGTCATTGTATTTTTTATAATTTACTCAGGGTTTTTTCTAAATTGGTATGAGATTTTTCTTGAGTTGTGTTTTGAATTTATTACTGTTTTGGTGCTGCATAAATAATTTACACATTGCCTCTAAGTTAAGGCTTCCTGCTCTGATAGTGGTTCCCCTTGACAACAGTTTAGGTTATTATTTGATGTGGGCACTTGTCCCCTTCAACTAATACCCCAATTTCCTACACTAAATAAATCCTATCTACCCTTATAACTCAAAGCTGCAGCTCAAGTAGAAAATGTACTCTGGTGAGCCGAGTATTTTCATTTGGTCTGATTTTGCAGCACAGAACAAGCTCCCGATACAAAAAATCAGCGCGACTAGCCGAATCCTGCCTGCTTGCCAAATTCCATGGAATCTCCCTGTTGGACCCGGCCTCGTGGCGAGGTCCCGAACCCCCCTACCAGACCCAACGGGGGCCACCCCAACCCTTCGGGGCCCCCATGGATTGTACCCCGCTACCCGCACTAACCTTCACGATGCGACCCGCCCCAGCCGCGGTCCCCGCGAAGCCCCGACATCGAGGCACCAAGATCTGCCAGGAGGGGGTCGAGTGGCCACTCCACAGATCCCGGAGGAGGAGAGTTTCGATGGGGCCTCCAGCCGTCCCCCCAACGCCTGGTTTCGATCGCCCTCCGGCCTCCCTGGGCGCTGGCGCCCCTTCCCGCTGGGTGTCTGGACTCTCTCAACCCGGCCCCTCCGACCCCCCAGGCACAAGGGTCTGGACATCAAAGGGCTCCAGACCTATATCTGGGGCCGGCCGAAACCAGGACAGCAGTTGTATCCTGGAGTCAAGAGCCCTGCTGATCGAATCGCGGCTGACCCCACGGAGAGAGATTCATTGCCTGGACCTCGGAACTCGAGCCCTGCTGACTACGTCGCGGCTCCCCCCTTTGCTGAGAAGAAGACCCTCACGGAACATCGGAGCCCTGCTGACGTCGTCGCGGCCCAACCTCGCTGAACTAACCATCGGAGCCCTGCTGACCTAGTCGCGGCCCACCCTTGCTGAACTAATCATCGGAGCCCTGCTGACCTCGTCGCGGCTCCCGGAACATCCCCAGTTTGAGGATAAAGAACTGGCCGCCGAGTATCCCCGTACCAGGCCGGTACTGAGACTGTCCCGCTACCCATCCCTGAGAAGACTCTGAGACTCTTTTGGATCCCTCGATCCGCTTGTTAATATTGCCACTGAACCCTGCCATTAATGCTGATAAAGATTTGTGAGAATCAATACTCTTGTTGAGTCCTGTGTGGTGGGGTTGCTTGGCTGTTACGATTGTAGGAGAAGGACCTCGCCTAGGAGGCCTCTCAGCGGTGCTCGGCTACTCCCCTACGGAAAGGAGGCTCTCGGGGGCCCCCGGGGGTCACCCTTCCAACATTTGGTGGCCAGCGGCGGGATCCGAGCCGGACGCGAATCGTACAGCGAGTAACTCACCAACCACCTACCCAGACACAGAGTAACCATGAGCAACCAAGAGACCACCCCAACCGCGGAGTTCCAACAAGAACGGTTGGAAGAATATACCCATAAGGAACTAAAACAGTTTTGTAAAGACAAAGGCATTTCGACCACCGGATTAAGCTCAAAAGAGGACATGCAAAAAGCCCTAAAGGCCTGGGTGGAGTCCGAAGCAGCTTCATCTCAAACCGAAGAAAACCCGGTACCAAACATGCCCCTACAACCAACCACAGCCCCAGCAAATGGGAGAAGAACCAGCATGGAGACCGGCATCTCCCCGGAAGAGGTACAAGAACGGGAGAGGGTCCGGACCCATGAGTTGGAGCTCGCCCGACTCCGCCTGGATGGCGAACTCCTACTGGCCGAAAAGAAACAGGCCCTAGAACAACTGCGGTTACAAGAAGAAATAGAGGAGAAAAATCGGCACAGAGAACTGGAAGAGAGGAGGCTAACCCTCGAGCATGAGCGGAGCCTTAAAGAAATGGAACTTAAGTCCAAAAGTGGAGAGACCGGCATCCCCGGAAACAGGGACACCCATCCGCCGGCCGAGGCGAAAGTACATATCCCCAAGGATGTCGTCAAAGAGTACTACAAGAACGACGACATCCAACAATGGTTCAAGGCCTACGAGGTGGCCATGACCGCCCATCGGGTACCCCGAAAAGATTGGGGTGCCGGCCTATGGGGATGGTTCCTCAGCGAAGGCCGGGACACCCTGCTGCAGCTCCCGGACGAGGTGATGACCTCATATGATCATATGAAGGAGGCCCTGATCACCCGCTATGGTCTCACCGCAGAGATGTACCGCCAGCGCTTCCGGGACTGCAAGAAGCTCCCCGGTACCACCTGGGTGGAATACGTAGACTTTTTCAGCAGAGCCCTGGAAGGGTGGATCAAGGGCAGCAAAGTCACCTCCTATGGACAGCTGTTCGACCTCATTGTATGGGAACACCTCTCCAACAACTGTTTCATCGAGCTGAGACAACACCTCCTCGACAGTAAGCTGACCGAGCCACGGAAGCTCGCCGCCGAAGCCGATCGATGGGTGAACACCCGGGTCCCTCGGAACTCGATGGGGGAGTAGCAACGGAACCCCCTGGAGCCCCCCCGCCAGCGCGGCGGGGGAGGAGGATCGAACAGGAACAGAGACTTTCCAGCAGGGCCGCCCCGGAGTCCTCCTAGGGGACCGGCCCCGAACCACACGTCCCCGCCCCTCGGCCGAAGAGGGGCCCCCATAGCCCGACCAGGGCCTCGACCAACGGTGACCTGCTACAACTGCCAACAGCCAGGGCACTATGCCAGTGACCCGACCTGCCCCGTGAACCGACGAGCCGGGACCACCGGGCCACCCCCCCGACAGTTGGCGGCCGCAGCCCTGGGGGAAGGGGGAGAAGAGGAAGAGAACCACGGCGTCGAGCCAACCGAGTGGGAACCCGCCGCCATGTCGCTGGTATGCCTGGGCAGCCGGGAGATGGTGCACCGGGCCCCCATCCCGAGCAACACCCAGAAGTACCAACAGTGGGTCACCATTAATGGACGCCGGGCTGAAGCCCTCCGCGACACCGGCGCCAGCGTGACAGCCGTCCGCTGCCACTTGGTGACCCCCGAACAGATCCTGCCTAATGTACTGTGCCCCGTCCGGTCGGCCGACAACACCGAGAGCCTGTGTCAGATGGCCCGGATTCCCTTCGAGTGGGGGGGAATGTCGGGCATGCTGAAGGTGACTGTCCGCGACGACGCCCCCGTAGACTGCCTCCTTGGGAACGACCTGGAAAGTTCCCCCTGGACCCAGGTCGAGCGCCGAGAACATCTGGGAATGCTGGGACTGCCCGAGTGGGCCTGCGCAACTACCCGGTCCATGACCGCCCAGGCCACCCGGCCCAACGAAGCTGCTCCCCCCGGAGAGCCGGAGGGGCCCGAACCACCACCTCCCTCCGTCGAGGAAGGAGCCGACGCGGACTCCGGGCCGCACAAACTCACCCCGGACGAGGTCACCGCGCTCGGCGACCTCCCCGAACTCGCACAGTGGCGCCAAGACGGTGGCCCCACAAGGGAACAGTTCCGCCAAGAACAGAAGACCTGCCCCTCCCTCAAAGGGGTCAGACAGCAAGCAGCCGCCCAGGCCACCGGAGACCAAACAGGGACTCACTGGGTCTACTGGGAGAATGACCTCCTCTACAGCGAACAGAAGACCGCAGAACTGGGGGCCAGCCGAGTACTAGTGGTCCCACTTCGATTCCGAGACTTTCTCCTCAATCTGGCACATGATGTGCCCCTCGCCGGGCACCTGGGGCAAGACAAAACCTACAGCCGCCTGGTGACCCACTTCTACTGGCCCCGAATGCGGAAGGACGTGGACAATCATTGCCGAACCTGCCCGACCTGCCAAGCCAGCGGGAAGACTGGGGGAAGGATCAAGGCCCCTCTCCAGCCCTTTCCAATAGTAACCACCCCGTTCGAGCGAGTGGGGATCGACATCGTGGGGCCCCTGGACCCTCGAACCTCCCAAGGGCATCGCTTCATCCTCGTACTCGTCGATCATGCCACCCGATACCCTGAGGCCATCCCTCTCCGAACCATAACGGCCCCCGTAGTGGGCCGGGCCTTGATGGAAATCTTCTCCAGAGTGGGGTTTCCCCGGGAGGTCGTGAGCGACCGAGGCACGAACTTTATCTCCACGTATATGCGATCCCTGTGGCAACAATGCGGGGTCACCTACAAGTTCACCACCCCGTACCACCCTCAGGGGAACGGACTAGTCGAACGATTTAACCGGACATTGAAAGGGATGATCAAAGGCCTGGAGGAGCCCCTGAGGCGTAAATGGGACGTCCTGCTGCCCTGCCTCCTGATCGCCTATCGGGAGGTCCCGCAGAAGTCTCTGGGGTTCAGCCCCTTCGAACTCTTGTACGGACAACCTGTCCGAGGCCCCCTCAGCCTGGTCAAAGAAGGCTGGGAGACTACCATCCACAGTGCTCCTCCCGACGTCTACCGGTACCTCCTGACCCTGCGGAATCAAATTTGGAAATTCTGGGAACTGGCCGAAGCCATCATCGAAGCCAGCCAGGAAGAAATGAAACGCTGGTATGACCAGAACGCCTCCTCCATCGAGTTCGAGCCCGGCCAGCAGGTCTGGGTCATGTCACCCGTGGACCCCTGTGCTCTCCAGGACAAATGGACCGGGCCCTTCAAGGTGGTAGAGAAGAAGAGCCCCGTCACCTACCTGGTCGACATGGAGTCCCCCAGGAACCCCCTCCGGGTCCTCCACGCCAACAGACTCAAGCCCCACTTTGCCCGAACAGAGCTTAGCCTACTGATGGCTACGGACGATGGGGCCGAAGACGACTCCGAACCCCTACCCGACCTCCTGAGGACCTCCGAAAAGGATGGCTCCGTAGAAGGAGTCACCCTCTCCGCCACCCTGACTCCAGAGCAACGCCAAGATTGTCAACGGCTGCTGCATCACTTCGCTGCTCTCTTCTCCCTCACTCCCGGGGTCACCCAATGGTGCGTCCATGACGTCGACACCGGAGACAGCCCCCCGTGCGACACCGCGCCTACCGAGTCCTGGACCGGGTGCGGGCCTGCATCCACGCCGAGGTCTCTAAGATGTTAGCCCTGGGGGTCGTCGAACCCTCCGACAGTCCATGGGCCAGCCCTGTGGTCCTGGTACCGAAAGCTGCCGCCCCAGGCGCCACCCCGGAACTCTGGTTTTGCGTGGACTATCGGGGATTGAATGCCGTTTTCAAAACCGATGCCCATCCCATTCCTCGGGCAGATGAACTGATCGACCGCCTAGGAGCAGCCCGCTACCTTAGCACCTTTGACCTCACCGCCGGATACTGGCAGATCGGGCTCACCCCAGGCGCCCAGGAGCATTCTGCCTTCTCCACCCCCGATGGCCACTACCACTTCCGAGTGATGCCCTTCGGCATGAAGAATGCCCCGGCGACCTTCCAAAGACTGGTGAATAAGGTACTGGCCGGGCTATAAGCATTCAGTGCCGCCTACCTGGACGATATTGCGGTGTTCAGCAGCCACTGGGCCGAGCACCTGAGGCACCTCTGGGAGGTCCTGACCGCCCTCCAAAGGGCCGAACTCACCGTAAAAGCCAGCAAGTGCCAGATAGGCCAAGGAACCGTAACCTATCTGGGTCATCAAGTGGGGAGCGGCCAGGTGGCTCCCCTCCAGCCAAAGGTCGACGCCATCATGGCCTGGGAGCCCCCAGCCACCCAAACCGCTGTGAGGGCCTTCCTGGGTCTCATGGGCTATTACAGGCGGTTCATTCAGAACTATGGAAGTATTGCGGGCCCCCTCATGGAGCTCACATCCAAGAAGCAACCAAAGAAGGTGCACTGGAGGCCCCGCTGTCAGGCAGCCTTCGAGACCCTAAAAAAAGCGATGTGTACCGCCCCGTGCTGCAAGCCCCCGAATACAGCAAAGAGTTCGTGGTGCAGACTGATGCCTCGGAGTATGGAGTCGGGGCTGTCTTGTCCCAAGTGAACGCTGAAGGAGTTGACCAACCGGTGACCTTCATCAGCCGGCGCCTGCTGCCCCAGGAACAGAGATGGAGCACCATTGAACGAGAAGCCTTCGCCGTGGTGTGGGCCCTCAAGAAGCTCCGGCCCTACCTCTTTGGCACCCACTTTCGGGTCCAAACCGACCACCGGCCCTTGCGGTGGTTAATGCAGATGAGAGGCGAGAACCCGAAGCTGTTGCTATGGTCCATCTCTCTGCAGGGGATGGACTTCACTGTAGACCATCGGCCCGGCAACGACCACGCCAATGCCGACGGCCTGTCCCGTTTCTTCCGCCTCGGCGAGGAGAACCCCCAAGGAGATGGGTGACTCTCCCTGCCTTCAGCTGGGGGGGGACGCCTGTTGGACCCGGCCTCGTGGCGAGGTCCCGAACCCCCCTACCAGACCCAACGGGGGCCACCCCAACCCTTCGGGCCACCCTGGATTGTACCCCTGTACCCGCACCAACCTTCACGACGCGACCCGCCCCGGCCGCGGTCCCAGCGAAGCCCCGACATCGAGGCACCAAGATCTGCCAGGAGGGGGTCGAGTGGCCACTCCACAGATCCCGGAGGAGGAGAGTTTCGATGGGGCCTCCAGCCGTCCCCCCAACGCCTGGTTTCGATCGCCCTCCGGCCTCCCTGGGCGCTGGCGCCCCCTCCCGCTGGGTGTCTGGACTCTCTCAACCCGGCCCCTCCGACCCCCCAGGCACGAGGGTCCGGACATCAAAGGGCTCCAGACCTATATCTGGGGCCGGCCGAAACCAGGACAGCAGTTGTATCCTGGAGTCAAGAGCCCTGCTGATCGGATCGCGGCTGACCCCACGGAGAGAGACTCATTGCCTGGACCTCGGAACTCGAGCCCTGCTGACTACGTCGCGGCTCCCCCCTTTGCTGAGAAGAAGACCCTCACGGAACATCGGAGCCCTGCTGACGTCGTCGCGGCCCAACCTCGCTGAACTAACCATCGGAGCCCTGCTGACCTAGTCGCGGCCCACCCTTGCTGAACTAATCATCGGAGCCCTGCTGACCTCGTCGCGGCTCCCGGAACATCCCCAGTTTGAGGATTAAGAACTGGCCGCCGAGTATCCCCGTACCAGGCCGGTACTGAGACTGTCCCGCTACCCATCCCTGAGAAGACTCTGAGACTCTTTTGGATCCCTCGATCCGCTTGTAAATATTGCCACTGAACCCTGCCGTTAATGCAGATAAAGATTTGTGAGAATCGATACTCTTGTTGAGTCCTGTGTGGTGGGGTTGCTTGGCTGTTACGATTATAGGAGAAGGACCTCGCCTAGGAGGCCTCTCAGCGGCGCTCGGCTACTCCCCTACGGAAAGGAGGCTCTCGGGGGCCCCCGGGGGTCGCCCTTCCAACACTCCCGTAGTTTTTATGTAACTCTATGGAATTCCATGGAGTAAAGCTCCGCGAGTTCCGCCCACCCCTAGTATTAATGAGTGATGATGCAGCTGTGATTAGGCATTTAAGATTACTGTGTGTACCAAATTTCATGGTAGTAGTTCACATATTGTATGTATTTTGGCACAATAGTGCACACTCCTTCACAATACTTGGATTGTAATAATACTGGTCCCTCTTGGCACTTTAAGTTATTTTCTTCTGTTTCTTGGGGACTCAGTATGTCAGATTGTTGTAACCAGCCTACAACCCTCCAGGCACACAGTTATTCTGCCATTCATTCACTCAGTCAACCACCCTTGCACTCACTCACTCACCCATCAGCTGTCGATGCAATCAGTCACTCGCACAGTTCCCATCCCCGGACTTCATATACCATTCAACTGTTTACACATTTTGTTCGTCATTTGCTCTCCCACCCACGCAACCACATACAAAAACTCGCCTCTGAAGAAGCACGTTCACTTATTAAATGGCCAGACCTCTGGCTATAACATTATTTGTTAGGACTTGTGCCAGGCAGAGATGGACAGTGAGTAGGGCAGGGAGGAAAAACAGAAACAAGACGAAGAGAGCAGGAGAAAGAAATAAATGGATTTAAAATGGAGGTTCACTTTTACCTTTTGGGTGAACTCTTACGCAGCAAATCTAAAAAAGAAAAGAAAACAGACTGTTACCATCAGATAAATATTGAAACGTTTGGGAACACCAATTAAAAATATATTTGCCCACAGTCGTTTATTAAAGTGAGGAATTTTAAAGAGGAAAATATAGAAAAAAAAGCTATCAGTTTTTAAGTTGAAAGGGAAATGGCCTTCCTAAGTGTGGGTGTGAGCAGACTGTGCTAGCTGAATGGGGACAAGGGAGGTAGATCGCTGTGTTCCACGTACTACTGCAGGAACTGCACCAATGCGCTGCCGTTAGGCTCATGAACTGTGAGGCCGTGTACATTCACTGGTCCCGCGAATCAATCTGAGGACATCGGCTTCATTTTTAGCCTCCAATTTCAAATGTCTTCACATTTACAGATCGTTTTAAGATTTTTTATTTTGCTCCTTTATTAATCTGTTTATATTTGATTTTCTAAGCATTCGCAGACCCCTGATTAGGCTTTGCTGACCGCCAGAGCTCCCCGGACCACAGGTTAAGAACCACTGTACTGAAGTCTACTGTCTGTTGGCGCTACTGGGCATTAATTGACCTGAAGGCTGCGGCCTAGGAGGTTTATGTCTACGCTGGACGGGCTGACTGCTTAGGAACCTGCCCGACACTGCGCACCCTGCTCAGTGCCAAGCAGTGCTTTATTTGCACCGGTGTTTGCAGGCCTGGGACTGAACACCTGCAGGGAAGATGCTGGAGGAGCAGAAAAGAGGTCCACCAGGGATTAAAAGGGAGATGTGAACCTGACCAGTGGAGGAGCTTGGGTAACAATTTCATGGCCCTGAGAAGAGCTGGGACGAAATGATGGAAATATTTCAGACCAACATTGGTCCCATTCTTATAACTGGAATTTGAGCTGGAGTCATTGAAGGACGGTGAAGGAGACAGTGTTAGTTTGTGGCTGTGAGGGACAGGAAACATTAGAAACCCTGAGAAAAGTGTCTACACCATCAAGTGTCTACACCATGTGCTGTCTCAAGAGTGAAGGCAACAAGATCCATGGTGTGGTCGCAGTCGGTGTCTCGGGGGACTGTCCCAACTTACTGTTCTTCACATTTTTCAAGGGTGATTTGGAAAGGGTAGGTGGGTAGAGTATTTTTTTTAAATTAGGAGACACACAAAAGGACCCAGTCCAGGCCGCAGCTGGCAGGAGAGGCAGAGTACAGTCAACTTGGGGGATGATGAGGGCAGTAGACCCATGAGACATTCTGCAGACGAGCACCAGTGGTTGTAGTGTTCATGAAAGGATAGCCCTGCAGACGACTGGGGTCAGCTGCCCCTCCTGTAGAAATATCATCGGTGTGTGGGGAATGGAACAATACCCCACCAGAGCCCCCTCAGAATCCCCTGGTGAATGCAAAAACAAGGCAGATTGCTAAAGGAAGGGTGTGTTCCTTTTCCAGCGCTACAATAAAAGAGGAAGCAGCTTATTTACAAGAGGCCTGCTCCGCCGGAGTGTCACTTTGACAGTCCGTCAGCGTAAGCCTCGCCAGCATATCTATGAGGCGACGCAAAGCCACTGTGCGTAGCTTTCTTTGCATGGTCTCATAGATATGGAATAAGGCAAGGCAGGGCGAAGCGCTGTGATGCCTTACTCTGCTTCAAGGGGGTGTACCATGGGCATTGCAGTGGGTGGATTTGCTGGATTTTGACGCTGTCCCAGATTTAATGAATCACGTAAACCTGGGGCAGCGCCAAAGCGTTATGACTCCCCAGTGCAGGCGTAATGAGGAGAAATATTTGTATTTCTCCTTGTTTTTTCTCTTTCCATTACTGCGCGACATTTTGCAGCATACATAGAAAAAGAAAAACACCTCCCAGGATTGTTTTGTGCAGGAAGGTGCCCCTTCCTGCACAAAAACAACCCTGCATGCAACACAGACACACTTGCACCAGGGTGCACGGTTCCCTGCTCTCGTGCTAGGCATCAAATTGTGTACTTGCGCAAGAGCAAAGGACAGGAATGCACCGTATTCCATAAACGCGGTGCATTCCTGCACTTTCACATTGGCGTAGAGCAGCGCAGCAAGAAGACATGCGGCTCTGTCCTACGACAATTCCCCGTAAATGAGGCCTGAAGTGTCTAATTAGATCAATTAGCTGCCCACCATCCTAAAATGGCCGCCTCGCATGGACGTCTAAGGCCCTCTGCACCAGTTACAGTTAATCACTGGGGACAGGTCTCCAGAGAGAGCACCTGTGTGTGCAGAAACCCCACAGTACTCCAGGGCACGGTAGTCACCGAAGGACTCAGAGCAAGGAGAGAGCTGCTGAGGTCCATCTCCACAGAGGGGGAGGCCTCCAGCAGCCATGGGAGCCCATCTACCCTGCCAGGCTGGGGGGCCACCAGGGTTGGCAGGCAGCTTCTCGCCACTGGCTGTTCGCCTCCTCCCCTCTGCTCCTGCAGCCCTCAGATGGAGTCAGGCAGGGGGCTGCCCAGGATAGCGAGGTGACACACCCCAGCTGGCCACACGGGCCACCCCTAGAGGCCCTGAGATGGTCCACCCAGTGAAACCATGAGCTGCCCTTGCTCACCACTACCACCCAGTGCCCTTACATTTCTGGTGCTTTGCAACAGTTTTAAGATCTTCTTAGAGTTTCTTGTTGCTCAAGTAGGTGTAATTTCTGATATTTATGTTTCTTCGCTCGTCTTCATTGCTTGATTTTTGCTCGCGCTAAAGTGTCACTCGTAGTTGTGGAATGTCACTCATAATTACACAGAAATTATGAAAATGTCACACATAAGCAATCTGAAACCTTAGCAACTATGCCCCGCCCCTCCTCCTGCATGCCTCCCACCCCTCGAGCTGTCCTACCGATGGTGCACTACATCTATCGAGGCTATATGTGGAGAAGGGTGATGCATGAAATATTCAAGGAAATGTAAAGCCCGGCTCGGCACAGGGGATTCATATAGTGAGACAATATCCAGAAACGGACTGAGTATCTCCGAACATATAATGCTTCATTGCTGAGACTGAAAACAGTTTCTCCATTTTCTCTAAACGTGTAATGACCTTTACTAAGCCAGTTCACACATGTTTCTCTAAAATCGAGGGTAATATTGCTAGGGCAGTTTAATTGGACAACAGAGTTTATATGCTAAGGCACAACACGGACATCGACTACGCTATATGTGCCTTACATACAGGGGTCATGGGTTCACCTCTCACGACAGCAGAAGGAACCTCATGGAGATGTCACCTGTCTGAGGTCTGCCAGGCCAGTGACCTGAGGGTAAAAACAGCTGCTTCTACGGCCCCGAGCTGCCACCTGCTGGGTGCTTTTCGGTACTGCGCAAATTCAAACATCAAACAGATGAGGTCAGATAGCTAATGTGCCCCCCCCCCCCACCCCTTTTCTGGCTGAGTAGAATAGGAGGACATCGAGGAAAGCTGTGAAGGAGTGGTGAAGGGAATGTCGAAAGGAACAGCAGTAACTGGATTAAAGGATGCACATGAATTGAAGGATAACAATACTGCTGGGGCAGCAAAGAGACCTAGGACTGCCGAGAGCAGGGGGTCAAGGAGCAGAGAAGGAGGTGGGACATCTGGTCGTGGGGTGTGCCTAGCTTCCTTTTTTTTCTACCTGGTTATAGGAGGGAGTTAACCTGATTTGCATGCCAGATCCTTGGATGATCCTAACATTCTTTCTCTGCATGGCCACTGGATGGCCTACCATAGTGCCTGACCACTTAACGACCATAGGGTCCAGACACTACTTAGTTTGTGGATAGGCCTAGCGTCCTTTCTCTACTGGCCATTTGATGGCCCTAATATCCTTTCTCTGCCTGGTCCCTGGATAGTCTTAGCATCCTTTCTCTGCCTGGTCCCTGGATAGTCTTAGCATCGTTTCTCTGCCTGGTCCCTGCATGGCTCTAGCATCCTTTCTCGGCCTGGTCCCTGCATGGCTCTAGCATCCTTTCTCTGCCTGGTCCCTGGATAGTCTTAGCATCCTTTCTCTGCCTGGTCCCTGGATAGTCTTAGCATCGTTTCTCTGCCTGGTCCCTGCATGGCTCCAGCATCCTTTCTCTGCCTGGTCCCTGGATAGTCTTAGCATCGTTTCTCTGCCTGGTCCCTGCATGGCTCTAGCATCCTTTCTCTGCCTGGTCCCTGGATGGCTCTAGCATCATTTCTTTGCATTGCCCTGGATAGTCTTAGCATCCTTTCTCTGCCTGGTCCCTGCATGGCTCTAGCATCCTTTCTCTGCCTGGTCCCTGGATAGTCTTAGCATCGTTTCTCTGCCTGGTCCCTGCATGGCTCTAGCATCGTTTCTCTGCCTGGTCCCTGGATAGTCTTAGCATCGTTTCTCTGCCTGGTCCCTGCATGGCTCTAGCATCCTTTCTCTGCCTGGTCCCTGGATAGTCTTAGCATCGTTTCTCTACCTGGTCCCTGCATGGCTCTAGCATTATTTCTTTGCCTGGTCCCTGGATAGTCTTAGCATCGTTTCTCTGCCTGGTCCCTGCATGGCTCTAGCATTATTTCTTTGCATTGCCCTGGATAGTCCTAGCATCGTTAATATGTCTGATCCCTGGAGGATCCTAACATCCTTTCCCTGCCTGGCCCCTGGATGGTCCTAGCACTGTTTATCTGTCTATTTCCTTGATGGTCCTACCCTCTTTTATCTGCCAGTTCCCTGGATGGTCTTAGCATTCTCTCTCTTCGTGAGTCTCTGGATGGTCCTAGCATCGATAATCTTCCTGGTCCCTGGCTGGCCCTAGCAACCTCTACCTGCCTGGTCCCTGGACGGTCTTAGCATCCTTTCTCTGCCTGGTCCCTGGATGACTCTAGCATCCTTTCTCTGCATGGTCCCTGCATGGCTCTAGCATCCTTTCTCTGCCTCGTCAGTGGGTGGGTCCAACATCTTTTATGTGCCATTTTGATGGAAGGGCCTTTCATTCCTTATCTGCCTGGTCTTTTGATGGGCTGAGGAGTACACTTTACCTGCTTCCCTGGTGGTCCGAGCAGTCCTTCTCTGCCAGGTCACTGGCTGGGTCTAGCATTCTCCACCTGCCTAATGCCTGGATTGTTCTATTATCCTTTCTCTGCCTGGTGCCTGGATGTCCCAGCATCCTTTTTCTGGTCACTGGCAGTTCCTAGCATCCTTTCCTTGCCTTGTTACTGGCAGGTCCTAGCATCCCTTCTCTGCCTGGTCACTGGCAGGTCCTAGCATCTTTTCTCTGCCTGGCCCCTGGATAGTCCTAGCATTGTTAGTCTGTCTGATCCCTGGATGATCCTAGCCTCCTTTCTCTGCCTGGTGCCTGGATGGTCCTGGCATCCTTTCCCTGCCTGGATGGTCCTGGTATATTTCCCCTGCCTGGTCTAAGGTTGGGTGAAGCATCCATTATGTGCCCCTTCCTCCGAAGGGTCTAGCATACATTCTCTTCCTGGGTCATTGAGGGGCTGGGCAGTCTTCTCTCCCCGCTGTTTGGGCACCAACCTCTTACCCATTTGTCTTTATGTTACCTCTTCTTCTCCAGCCTAGCACAGCAACGACCACCAGCAGCAGCACCGGGATCACCACCAGCAGCAGCAGCAGGTCGAGCGGCTGCCCGGCTGCTGCCCCTTCCTCTCCCAGGGACAGGCTCCTGTGGTCCACCCCATATGCGTTCTCCGCCCTGCAGGTGTAGGTCTTGTTCTCCCTCACCAGGATCCTCGAGAGGGCTGTGTACGACTCGGAGAAGGGCTCGGTGGGAAGATGCGAGAAGTTGGGGCCCGTCCATGAGATGTTTGGGATGGGGTTCCCTTCCACCTCACACGCTACTGTGTTGTTTCCCTCGACTGTGAGGTTGAGAATCCTGGGTGGTGCTGTTTAACAGAGGAAGAGGTGGAGCGCCCTTCATTAATATGTGTATGACATGCCTGTGAGAATAAGTAACATCCAGTAAAACATGTTATTTGAAGCAAGTATACAACTGAAGGTGTATTCACACAGTGCAAAGGTCACATGATGTGTTCTTTCCATAGAAGTGCATTACTAAAGGAGTATTCACCCATGGCAAAGGTCACACGATGTGCTACTTCTATAGAACTCTACTACTAAAGGCGTATTCACCCTGTGCAAAGGTCACATGATGTGTTCTTTCTATAGAAGTGTACTACTGAAGGCATATTCACCCATGGCAAAGGTCACACGATGTGTTCTCTCTATAGAAGTATACTACAAAAGGAGTATTCACCCATGGCAAAGGTCACACGATATGTACTTTCTATAGAATTGTACTACTGAAGGCGCATTCACACAGTGCAAAGGTCACACGATGTGTTATTTCTATAGAAGTGCATTACTAAAGGAGTATTCACCCATGGCAATGGTCACACAATGTGTTCTTTCTATGGGAGTGTACTACTAAAGGCTTATTCCCCCAGTGCAAAGGTCACACGATGTGTTCTTTCTCTAGAATTGTACTACTGAAGGCGTATTCACACAGTGCAAAGGTCACACAATGTGTTCTTTCTATAGAAGTGTACTTCTAAAGGCATATTCACCCAGTTCAAAGGTCACATGATGTGCTATTCTATGGAAGTGTACTACTAAAGGCATTTTTACCCAGTGCAAATGTCATGTGCTATGTTATTTCTACAGATGTGTACTACTAAAAGCTTATTCATCCAGTGCAAAGGTCATGTGCAGTGTTACTCCTATAGAATTGTACTACTAAAGGTGTACTCACCCAGTGCAAAGGTCATGTGCTGTTATTTCCAAAGAAGTATACTAGTACAGGCGTAGTCACCCAGTGCAAAGGTCATGTGTTGTGTTATTTGTATAGAAGTGTACTACTAAAGGTGTACTCACCCAGTGCAAAGGTCATGTGCTGTGTTATTTCCAAAGAAGTATACTAGTACAGGTGTATTCCCCTAGTGCAAAGGTCACACGATGTGTTCTTTCTATAGATGTGTACTTCTAATGGCATATTCACCCAGTGCAAAGGTCACATGATGTTCTATTTTTACAGAAGTGTACTACTAAAGGCGTATTCACCCTGTGCAAAAGTCATGCTCTGTGCTATTTCTATAGAAGTGTACTACTAAAGGCGTATTCACAGCGGTGCAAAAGTCAGGTTCTATGTTATTTATATAGAAGTGTATTACTAAAGGCGTATACACCCTGTGCAAAAGTCATGTTCTGTGCTATTTCTATAGAAGTGTACTACTTAAGGCGTATTCACCCAGTGCAAAAGTCACACAATGTGTTCTTTCTATAGAAGTGTACTACTTAAGGCATATTCACTCAGTGCAAAGGTCATATGATGTGCTATTTTCATACAAGTGTAGTACTAAAGGTGTATTCACACAATGCAAAGGTTATGTGCTGTGGTATATATATATAGAAGTGAACTAGTAGAGCCGTATTCACCAAGTGCAAAGGTCATCTGCTGTGTTATTTCTATAGAAGTGTACTACTAAAGGGTTTTACACCTGGTGCAAAAATCATGTGTTGTGTTATTTCTATAGGAGTGTACTACTAAAGGCATATTCGCCCTGTGCAAAGGTCATGTGTTGTGTTATTTCTATATGAGTGTACTACTAAAGGTGTATCACCCAGTGCAGAGGTCTTGTGCTGTGTTATTTCTATAGAAATGTAGTAATAAAGGTGTATTCACCCTGCACAAAGGTCACATGCTGAGTTATTTGCATAGAGGTGCAGTACTAAGGGTCTAGTAACTCAGTGCAAAGCTCATGTGCTTTATTTCTTTAGAACTGTACTACTAAAGGTGTATTCACTCTGTGCAAAGGTCATGTGTTGTATTATTTCTATATGAGCGTACTACTAAAGACAAATTTCCCAGTACAAACGTTGTGTGCTGTTGTATTCCTATAGAATTGTACTACTAAAGGTGTATCTTCCAGTGCAAAGGTCATGTGCTGTGGTATTTCTATAGAAGCGTGCTACCAAAGGTCTATTTACCGAGTGCAATGGTCAAGCACTGTGCTATTTCTATAGAAGTGCTCTACTAAAGGCATATTCACCCATAAAAAGTTCACAAACTATGGTATGTGTACAGAAGTGCAGTACTAAAGGTGGATTCACCCAGTACAAAGGTCACAAGCTGTGTTATTTTCATAGAAGTGCACTACTAAAGGTATAATTTACCCAGTACAAAGGTCACAAGCGTTGTTACTTGTATAGAAGTGTACTACTAAAGGAGTTTTCACCCAGTGCAAAAGTCACAAGCTGTGTTATTTTTATAGAAGTGCTGTACTAAAGGTATATTTACCCAGTACAAAGGTCACAGCTGTGTTATTTGTATAGAAGGGTTGTACTAAAGATGCATTCACAAAGTGCAAAGGTCACAAGCTGTGCTGTTTGAATGGAAGTGTACTACTAAAGGTGTATTCACCCACTGCAAAGGTCACAAGCTGTGTTATTTGCATATAAGTGTGGTACTAAAGGTGTACTCATCCAGTGCAAAGGTCACAAGCTGTGTTATTTTATAGAATTACCTAAATACTATTGGAAATCACAGTTCAAGGCCTCACAGATTTTACATTGCATTGAAGTTACACCGGGAAACAACTTGGCTCGTACTAAAAAGACCTCCACGGATTAAAGCCCTTTGCTCTGGTTTTGTTTGTTTGATTATAAAATCTACACGTAATCGAAGAGCATGGCATGGGCCCAACCTGAAGCTCTGCAGAGACACCTTGCTTCTCATGAGTGAAAGTCCCTCCCCGCACTCGACAATAATGATAAATAGCGTATTACACTCTACACATCTGCATATCGACCATATAGAGGGAAGGGAATGGGAGGTAACTAAGTGTACATGTACATATGTTTGGACTCCATGCAGTGGAACCCGAGCTAGAAGGCACCTGAGCATCCTACAAGATGGAAAGGAGCATATAGATGTAAGAAAGTGGGTTTCTGTTGCAGTAACCCCCCCTTTTTTTTGCCTAATAGCTGATGCACTTTTCCTTGTTGTGCCCTGGGCTCCTGCCAATCAGGTGCCCAGGGCCTGTGTTCCTTCCCTAAAAACTGCCTAACAGCCAAAACCCAAATTGGCAAACGCTGGCCACATGTCAGCCCCTGGTAAATGGTACCCTAGGTACCCAGGGCCTTGTGACCAGGGAAGGCCTCTAAGGGCTGCAGCACTCATTGTGCCACCCTTAGAGGCCCTGTACCCTAACACACACACACTGCTCTTGCAGGCTGAGTGTCTGGATACAAGACAAAACAGAGAGTCGACATGGCACACATCCCTGTGTGCCATGCCCACAACCCACACTGCCCTGGCATACATCAGCCATCCCTCTAGCTGGGTGCCCTATGCCAGAAGTGTGGACACAGAGGCAGGAGCCCTGTGCCCCTACAGTACCCAGGTCCATTCCTGGGTCCTGTAAGTGCAGTGCTGCCAGCTAAGAGAATATGGGGCTGGGAGCTTGTCAAACACGAACTCCACAGCACCATAATGGCAGCACTAAAGACTGAGAAGTTTGGTATCAAACTGCTCAGCACATTAAATCCACACTGATGCCAGTGTGTGATTTAATGTACAAAGCACCACAGAGGGCATCTTAGAGAGGCCCCCTGAATCCTAAACCTACAATCCACGTCTGTTCTGAGGCTGCCTAGGCTGCCACACAGCAGACATGTTGCTGGACCCCTGGGTAGGAGAGCCCCTGCTCTCCTGGGCCTGCAACAATGCACATCCTGGGCGAGGTGCTAAATCTCCTCCCCCAGGATGGGCAGGGGGAAGCTTCAAAGGCATTCCGCCTCTGTGAGCTTCCCCAGGCCACTGCAACCCCCCACTCTGGCGGGAAGCTGGCCGCAAACCCCAAATAAGGACAGGGGATGTGCCAGCCTGCCAACCCCACCCCTCAGGTGGGGGAGGCGAGGTGAAGCACATCTCCGGGCTCCCGCCATCTTGAAGATGGGAAGCCCTGCCCAATCAGGACTAGGTTCCTGCCCCCCTCCCACAGGAGAGAGGCAGGATAGGGGGTGTACCCACCCCAGGACAGGGACCCATTGGCCCCTACCCTTCACCTACCAGTAACGCCCCTAAATCTAGTATTTAGGGGCACCCTGAACCTTCCTTCCCCAGATCCCAGATTCGAAACTACAAGAAGAGCAAAAAGAACAAAGACCTGCCCTGCAGCTGCTAAAAAGAGGAAGACACCAACTGCTTTGGCCCCAGCCCTACCGGCCTGTCGACCCTCGAACCTGCTCCTGCTCCAGCGGGGCATCTCTTGTGGCCAGCAACCTCAGAAACCCCGGAGGACCTGGCTACCTTTGAACTCTGATTCCCTGGGACTCCCATGAGTAGAGGCTCTACTCAGAACCTACCTTTCACCCCTGGCAGCAGCCCGGAACCGCGATCCCAGCCCACTCTGCACCAGCCAAGCCTGGCCGGTGCCGGAGTGAACTAAACCCACGAGGACGACCCCACGGCGACTGTGACCCCGAGTCCGGCACCCAAGGACCCCCCTCGACAATCCTGAAGAAGCCTGCAGCCTCAGAACAGTGTGCCACCCCAACCGCGATCAACAGAGGGTAAGATTTTCCGACACCAAAAGGCACCCCTGCACCCGGCGCCCCACGGCCCTCTGTGTCCAATCCCGGGGTACCTACCTATCCTCCAACTACCCAACTTACCTTTCGAAGTGGTGGTGGCACCTGAAGAGTCCTCGTCCCCGAGCTTGTAGTCTTTTTCCAAACCGGAGATTTCCCATTGAAATCCATTGAGCGCTCGAAGGCTCAAAAGCACTCTGCACCCAGCCGCCCGAGTGGCCCTGGCAGTGAAAACTCTACACCTACCTTCTTCCCCACTTGCCCTGAGTAAGTGACCAGGAGCCCAGCTCCCACAGCCGCGTGGCTTGCCAGACAGCAGCCACCAAACAAGGCCCCCCTATCCCTCATAGGATAACATTGGGCCTAACTCTCTCTGCACCCGGCCTGCCCTAGAGCCGCTGAGGGTGAACCAACTGTACCTACCTGACCCTGGGAGACCCCTGAGTCTGTGCCCAGAACCTCAACTCTGCCAGTCGAGTACTTACCCTTAAACCGCAAACTCTATTTTCCTCATAGGGTAACATTGACTGGCTTTTTCCTGAAATTTCTTCTAAGTGGGGACTTTTCAAATCTTCAAATATTCACCAAAAATCAGCCGAGTGGCAAAAACGAATTTACTCACCTGTTCCTAGGTGAACTCCCAGTGCTGGATCTTGATGCCCAGCACTGACTCTCTACAACTGTCCTTACCCTTAACTCAATTTTCTTCCATAGGAAACCATTGACTGTTTTTCTGTGAAATTTCTTCTAAGTGTCGATTTCTGCAATCTTTAAATATTCTTCAAAAATCGTATGATATCTGAAAACGTAATTGCTTACCTGTTTTGGATAAAGGTCCCAGTACTGAGTCTAGGCACCCAGTACTGGATTACAAAAGTAACAAGAACATACTGTACCTGTAACCTGCATTTTCTTCCATAGGGAATCATTGACTGTTTTCTCTGAAATATTGTCTAAGTGTCAACTTTTAAAATAGCTAAATATTGTTTAAAAATCATTACAGTACTTAAGTCGACTTTCATCACTTGATTCTGAATACTGACCCAGGACTGAATCTAGGATCCAGTCCTGGAATTCCAAACGTAATCTAAAAAGTAATCTGTTACAAATAACTTGAATTTATCATTGAGCTCAATGCATTGTTGTGTTTAAAAATAAAGGCCATTGCAACCACTTGTAACTGTTACAAAAGTCAATTGCTTATTGAAAAAGTATTTATATGAAACATCTCATGCTGAGAAAGTATATTTTAAATCCAAGTGTTGGTTCTAAAATAAAACATCAAACAAAATGAGGGAGTGCAACCCAGAAGACAGAGACCTGTCTAGGGGTATTGGCAGGAAGAGTAGATAAAGAAATAATCTTTCTTTAGAAGGCCCCTCACTCACCAGCCTAGTTGGTGACATGCTTCATCATCGGGGCCCCACCCAGAGAGCCGAGTGCCATCCGGGTGTGCTGCGACACCTGACTACAGTGGAGCTGTTTTTTTGGAATGAATGGTGATTTTTTTGAAAAAATAGAAATTGGCCAGATTAAACCCAAAAATTATTTTATTCTAGGGTAATTTGGACAATGGTTAAAAATTAATGAAGATACCACGAAAGGTTAAATTGACCTAAGGTATCTTGATAAAAATTGTGAAAAAGTGTATTTACAGGTCTACATGTTTCAACCATTAATACGTTATTACAAAGGTTTTCGTCAGGACCATAAAGACATGACCCGGGAGGTACACACTCGCTAAGGTGTGCCCTGTCCACGGTCAGTTGTAGGGACCTAATCCGTTACTCACGGTTAGGAAAACTTTCTCCAAGTCGTTGAAAGTAAAAATTCTGTGAAGAAAGCACACACAAACACAAGACCAACACATAAAAAGACATATAGTCGTCATTCTGTTCGTGCAGTCAGTACTCATATTATCTGCCAAGAAAATCCGTTTCGATGTCACAATCGTGAAATATTAGACGAACTCCATCGATGATAGACATTAGTGTATTCACGCAATCACGAATAATGATAATGCAGGCGATCAGTAATCATACATCAGGAACAGTAGTGAATTCAACTATTCAATCCCACTCATACGTATCTCGAAGGAGTGAGTGTCTATATACTCTCAAAAGAGTAAAAAGTGTACTAGTGCACCAGTAGTACCATGAGAAAAACGGGAAAATCCCGAAATCCACGGTAACAGTGAACCCACGAATAACTAAAATATAGTGGTGGGTAAAAAACCGTAGCCTCACTTAATACGGAGGGCGGGCCGCTAAACACGACGTGAATTACAAGATCGCATAGCGTGGTAACCCATTAAAAGAACGTGATAAACCCACGATCGGTGGTGACAAAACAGGGAGAGGGGGGGAATGCGCTTACTTAGAGAGCAGGAATTGTGCACCTCAAGGGAGACGGGATCACTCGATATGGGATTGGGAGTGACCCCCCTGTTAATGGTGTTCCATTAACATAATCCCTCTCTCTCTTTTTGTTTTGAATCTAAAATAAAACAAACATATAATTTCTTTTTATATAAATCATTGGCCTAGAGTTCAGTTATTGAGTGTGTGAGACCATTTGCTGACTGAGTGTGTACAACAAATGCTTTACACTGTCCTCTGATACTGCCTTACTGCTCGACCAAGCTACCACTTTAGAGAGTAAGGTTATATCTAACTTTAACCTCTGTCAAACCCTGGGGGACTGTGGACTCTGTACACCCTGTACCTATTAGGGAACAGTATATACAGAGCCACTTTCTCACATTGGTGGATCAGCGGTGGGATACAAACTTGCATTTGTTGGACTACTTGGTTACCATCTGATCACACGACAGAACTCTTAAAAATTGCCTTTAGAATTCTGATTGGTCTTTTCCAAAAGTACTAAAAGTCTTGCTAGGGCCTTGCTTAAGTCCCATTTGAATTTTAGAAAATTAAAAGTCACTATAGTCAGGGTAGAGGATTAGAACTGACAGGTTAGAATGTCTCAAACAAACCCAGCTGTTAGTGACAATAATAACATGGACCTGGTGGAGGAGCTCAACCTCACACCTTACTTACACTTGTCTTTCAAGGAATTGAGGTCCTTATTCAAATTGAAAAATTTACCAATGGGTCTGCATCCAACCAAACTAAGGCTCCAGGAGCTCTTGGCTGAGTATGCTAAGGACCACCCATCTGAACATGGTGATGACCAGTCAGATGAGGAAGGGGAAGCAGGGGAGGTTGACAATAACCCCCCCCCCCCCATACTATTCCCTAGGGAGGAGAGGGCACCCATACCCTCCAATCCAAGGATTAGCATCTGGGCACCTAGAGACTACACAGGTGGCTCTGGTACCAGAGAGAACACTGGGGGACCCACCAGTGAAGAGGACAGCCTTTTAGCAAGGCTGGCCAAAAGAGTAGAGCTAGAGTCCAGGTTCCTGGCTCTAGAAAAAGAAAGAAGAGAGATGGGGTTAGCACCCATCAATGGTGGCAGCAATAATAAAAACAAGGATAGGGAGGAAACTTCTGAACCTAAAATCCCCAAAGGGATTGTCCCCAAGTTTGAGGAAGGTGATGACATCACCAAATGGTTCACAGCATTTGAGAGGGCTTGTGAAATAAGAAGAGTAAAGAAACCTCTCTGGGGGGCACTCCTGTGGGAACTGTTCTCTGGTAACTGCAGAGACAGGCTTCTGACCCTCTCTGGGCCAGAGGCAGGATCCTATGACCTCATGAGGAGGGCTCTGATTGAGGGATTTGGATTCACCACTGAGGAGTATAGAATTAGATTCAGGGGGGCTCACAAAACCCAGACCCAGTCCTGGATTGACTTTGTAGACTTCTCAGTAAAGACACTGGATGGTTGGTTAGCTGGACATGGTGTGCAGGATTTTGCTGGATTGTACAATTTATTCATGAAGGAACATATATTAAGTAACTGCACAAATGAAAAGTTGCATCAGCATTTGGTAGACCTGGGTCTAATTTCGCCCCAGGAATTGGGAAAAAAGGCAGACCACTGGGTCAGGACTAGGGTGACTAGGACGTCCACTGGGAGGGGTCCCAAAGCCTCCCCAGAAGAAAGAGAGTGAACCCCTTGTGGGTAAAAGTAAGGAGTCCCAGGTAGCACCCCAAAAACCTGACCAGGAGGGTGGGCCCAAAGACAGCTCACAAACTAAACCAGAGTACCAAGGTAAGAATTGGGATCCCAACAGAATATTGTGTTTCAACTGTCAGAAGTCTGGACACTACACCCAGGACTCTAGCTGTCCTAAAAACAAGATCCCTAGTACAGCTCCAGGGGTGACTGGTGTAGCCCCAGGGGTTGCCAGTGTAGCTTGGGAGGGAGGGTCCTCAGATGAGGAGATCCTCCTAGCTTTCAACTGGGGAATGGGCTCAAGAAGCAAGCTGGAGATCCCAGAGGGGAGTAGACACTTCCACCACCTACTGGTGAATGGAATCCCAGCCACTGCCCTGAGAGATACCTGTGCCAGTCACACTGTGGTACATGACAGGTTGGTATTCCCACACCAATATGTCCCAGGGGAAACAAGAAGGGTAAGGACTGTCCCGGGGGAGTCACTGTTAGGCCTGTGGCTATAGTGCCCCTTGCCACAGCTGGGTCCCTTAGATGGAGAAAAGTGATAGTCAGTAAAAACCTCCCCCTAGATTGTCTCTTGGGAAATGACCACTTAGATGTGGAACTGAGCCAAAGGGAGGTGCTGGCCCAATGCCAGGCCTCGCCCAAAGAACCTGTGGGGGCCCAACCTGCAGTCAGTGCAATACAAATCATTGGCCTAGAGTTCAGTTATTGAGTGTGTGAGACCATTTGCTGACTGAGTGTGTACAACAAATGCTTTACACTGTCCTCTGGTACTGCCTTACTGCTCGACCAGGCTACCACTTTAGAGAGTAAGGTTATATCTAACTTTAACCTCTGTCAAACCCTGGGGGACTGTGGACTCTGTACACCCTGTACCTATTAGGGAACACTATATACAGAGCCACTTTCTCACAATAGACACCAGGGAAGGTAGATTAGGTGGGGGTATAATAAAAGTGTTTCGCCCATCGCCATGTTTACTGACCCGTGGGTCCCCTCTACCATATACTGTTGGCTGCTTGCCTCTGCAGACACGGGGCTTCCTGGAGGACCCAGGGAGTGGCCTCCTGATGACCAGGAGAGGATCCTTGACTTCTTTCCTTTCCCTAGGGAAGTCGCTCAGCTGAACTTCGCTGCTCGCTCCCCGGTGAGACACAGCACGGTCTCAGCTCTCTGACTGGACCAGATGATCAGGGAGGTTGGAGTCTGATGCACACCCCTAGAGCAAGGCTGGACAGCAGCCCCAGCATAGGGGGAAAAATCCTATGGCATGGGAGACTTGGACAGAAAGGTGCTACTTTGATCTATTCTGAGTAGCTGTGCGCTGTATAAATGCCCTTTCATTCATTCATCTATGCAACCCCCTTTTAACTTCATGGAATTGGTGGATTTCTCTGGGAAACCAAATACTGCCAGCGCTGCAGAGGACTGAGCGAAGGCCGCAAGCAAGCCATGTACAGCACCTGTGTCATGAGCATTCCAGCATTATCTTATTTATAAAACTCACTCAACTAGAGTATTTCCATATGGTCCAATGTGCAAGGGCACACTTAGCATGAATGCAGGTGTGTGCTGGGCTATCTTGTGCTCATTATGCCATTGGATTCAAGCTAGCCTGGCTGATGAGGGGTGACACCCTGAATCCGGTCCCAGGATGCGTGTTTCCGGTCCAGGGAGGACCTGGCTTGGCAGTTCGGGCTGGACTGTTCCCATGAGGCACAGGGTCAAGACTGATTTGCATATGGCTAGGTCCAAAATGGAATGGCATGGTAGGCAAAAAATGATGAATTTAGGCCCAGATCTCTGTACTGGGGTGAATGTTTGACAATGTTCAGCATTCCGCCCGTCATCTTTTTGTTTTGCTATCACAATACTTGCCAGGCACGGAGTCATCCAATCAAATATAACAGCTGAGGCCTTATTGCAGATATGCAAAACGGTTCTCAGATTGGGTGAGAGACAGTTGCCAGCTTGTGGGGTTGTTGACATTTCCACCTCTGCCCCTCCACACAGCCTTTCATGTAAACCAATGACTAATGGCTTTATTAAGAAGGTGGTAACGAAGAATCAGCCAGAAACATTGGATCCCCTTGACTCCGGCAGTACAGCCACCCTAGGTGTGGAACACCCTGTCGTAGGTGTATTCTTCATCATCAGCCGTGCCAAGGTCCGGCTTGAACTAGATGGTGGTGGACCGTCTGCACAGTCTACAGTGCTTGGTTTGCCGATCAGTTAAAAGGCTAGTTGCAAGGGGCAAGAGGGCAACCCCTGGTGCCTGACAGGAACATGGGCAACCTGCGTATGTAGAACAAAGGTTCACTGGGGACTCCTTGCTATGGTTTTGAAGAGGAAACTACTTACTGCTGCAGTTGATGCCATAGAAGCAGATGGTCAGTGAGAACTCTGGCCATCATTTATGAGATTTTAGCTTAGGACAACTCAGCAAGGCACCTTGGTGCGCTGCCCTACACCAAAGTAAAAGGGCAGGAATGTACTTTATTTATGCAATACGGTGCATTCCTGTACTTTCTCCCTCCTTTACATTTTTTTGGCAGCGTAGCACCAATGCAGGCACCCTTGCACCATGTTGGCTCCATTGCATGTAGGATTGTTTTTGTGCAGGAAGGGGCACCTTCCCGCATAAAAACAATCCATAGAGTGTTTTCTTCATTCTTGGGAGACGTAATGATTTGGCATTTCCCAGGTTAACATGATTTTGTAAATCTGGGGCAGCGTGAAAATCCATTGGTGTTGCGATGCCCATAGAATGCCTCCCGAAAAACAAACAGGGGAATGATTCTATTAAGGAGTACAGAGGTTGGAATCTAAAGCTAAAGTAAAAAACAAGGGTACCTCTGACACCATCAATTTAACATATTTGTGTAAGCCAGGTGGATTTTTTATTCATCCCTGGACAGTAATTGAATACAGAACAAAACTAATTTGAACTCTTTCATCAAGACTTTTGGTTCCTGTGCAGCGACAGCTAATGCTTAGAAATAAGTATTTCAAACAATTTCACATACATGCTCTTTGCCTGCACTACTGCCGGAGCAATAGGAATCGAGACGCTCAGCGGTTCTCCTGCGCGTAACCGAGACGCCGTACTAATTCATCTTGAGCCCCGGCTAGGATAGCATAGAATTTCCTGACATGTAAACGAAAGGCTAAAAAACTCTGCACTGACTCCAGAAGCCTCGGATTCTGTCACCCATTTACCACCGTGATGATATCACGAGTCCTGCGTTGAAAAATTCACGTACCCTGATGAAGACCTCCTATTAAAGAAGCGCCATACAGAAGGTCGAAACGCGTTGGTAATTTCACGGTGGAGGCAAGCCTCAAAGGACCCAGACAGAACTATTGTCAAATTACTTTTGACTATTTTCCACAGAAAATAATCCCCTCTAATCTATAGGGCTGCGGATCTGGTCTCCATTATACGAGGCCCCCTCACCGTTCTTGTGGCACTAAACAAAAGATGTCCGTACTGTGAGGACTCTATGACAAATGAGTTCCCGTACCTCTATTCAAAGAAATACGTAGGACTGCCTTGATGTACTCTCATTTATTAATTTGTATGAGTGTACTTGTATAAGTACTGTTCAACTGCTTCTTCATTTTGTGTTTAACTGCAAGTGCGTACAGATGTAAATATCGTCTATTTGTGGTTGTTTTTGTTTTGTATTGATTGTCACCATTGTATGTGAAATTGTTTGAAATACTTATTTCTAAGCATTAGCTGTCGCTGCACAGGAACCAAAAGTCTTGATGAAAGAGTTCAAATTAGTTTTGTTCTGTATTCAATTACTGTCCAGGGATAAATAAAAAATCCACCTGGCTTACACAAATATGTTAAATTGATGGTGTCAGAGGTACCATAGAATGCCTCTCGGGCGCAGAGTAAGGCGATGCAGCAATTTGCACTGCGTTGCCTTACTCAAGATTAATGAGGCCACGCAGGGTGGCTTCATAAATCTTATACACAGCCCTGTATCATGCTTGTACTGCTTTATGTGGTACATACGTGATCTAGGGCTCCTATCTATAAGTCCCTAGGTGCAAGCACCTAGTACTAGTGTCTGTGCAGAGGAATGAATCAGGACAAGACGTAATTTGCACTGAATGTGCTACAGAGATCTTAAAAGTCATCTGAGAATGCTGAAGGGTTCTCAATGATCTAGACAACGCAATGTCTGACCGTGCAGTCCATCATTGTATGTAAGTACTCACCATTGTCAGGAATGTACCTTCTGCATTTTACCTAGTAAAATCGTGTTAATTGCCGCTGTTTCTCTGGCATCGGCTGCAGTACTAATCAGTTTACTATGCAATACTATTTATGATACAAGCTGAGAAACCCAGTGAACCATTGCTCTATCCCATGATGTTGTCCCATGGTATCTGAATTGTGAACCACTGGTTGACCTCATGATGTTGTCCCATGGTATCTGAATTGTGAACCACTGGTCGACCTCATGATGTTGTCCCATGGTATCTGAATTGTGAACCACTGGTTGACCTCATGATGTTGTCCCATGGTATCTGAATTGTGAACCACTGGTCGACCTCATGATGTTGTCCCATGGTATCTGAATTGTGAACCACTGGTCGACCTCATGATGTTGTCCCATGGTATCTGAATTGTGAACCACTGGTCGACCTCATGATGTTGTCCCATGGTATCTGAATTGTGAACCACTGGTTGACCTCATGATGTTGTCCCATGGTATCTGAATTGTGAACCACTGGTCGACCTCATGATGTTGTCCCATGGTATCTGAATTGTGAACCACTGGTCGACCTCATGATGTTGTCCCATGGTATCTGAATTGTGAACCACTGGTCGACCTCATGATGTTGTCCCATGGTATCTGAATTGTGAACCACTGGTTGACCTCATGATGTTGTCCCATGGTATCTGAATTGTGAACCACTGGTCGACCTCATGATGTTGTCCCATGGTATCTGAATTGTGAACCACTGGTTGACCTCATGATGTTGTCCCATGGTATCTGAATTGTGAACCACTGGTTGACCTCATGATGTTGTCCCATGGTATCTGAAGTGTGAATCATTGTTGTGCCCCGCTATGTTGTCCATTCGTATCTGAATTGTCAACCATTGGTGTACCCCATAATCTTGTCCCACCGCATCTGAGTTCTTTTTCCGCAGCTCCTCGAGTTCTCGACCTTGCTGCCAGTTTACAATCACATCCCAAAACAAGTGCCTCACCTCATTTGATCATCATCACAGTATCTGGAGCATGTGACAAAACTGACAATACTATTGACTGGTGCCCACTGTGACTCCGGACCACGAAGAAGGGATCCACCACCCCAAGTCTACATTACAAGAAACAATCATGGCAGTAAACATCTTTTCTCTCCACTTCCGGACTTTGCGTCCAATCCGGAAAGTGCAGGAGTATTTTTGACACAGCTACCTAGCCTTCAACCTCACCACACTTACTAGACACAGTGAGTAGCCCACATACATGCCAAACAGTGTCTGGGTGGATATATCACCTTTTTACTTGTTTTTGGGGGGATTCTGGAGCAGAATACTATGAAATCAAGTGACAACTATCCTGTGAAGATGCCTGCCACACATTCATGAAAATGACGTTTTCTTATTGTAACCAAAAGTAATCCACCATAGAAAGGTCACATTTCATTAGCATTTTGGAATAGGACACTTTGGGTCTGATATAGAGTTTAGAAGATGCAGAACGCCTGCCCCAAAGTGAGGCTACTGGAGTTCATAGCAGTAACTAGGGTGGATATCCCACATTCACCCAACTCTACTTCAGGCTTTTCATCAACACGGAATGGGCAGAATCGCTCTTCTTCAAGTAACCTTACACCTAAGAGAATACCATCAGAAACACCTCACAAAAAACTTCTGCTGAATTGCAACCCGAATGTCCAAGGTCTGGTTTACAGTAGGAGTAATAAGCAAGGGTGGGGTGACTCTTAAAGTGTAACTGACCAAGGGACCCTCAGGTTTGTGTTAGGTTATCTGAACCCACCCCTTTTCAATAATGTGTCACACGTGTCCTTCCACCACCTCCTGTATGGCTTTGTGAAAAATAAAAAATATAAGAAATAAAAGAAATAATGGATCTAAAATGTACAATGAGTCAAAAACCCAGAAAGGTCACGGGTAACAAAAGAGAAGTTGAATAAATCAAATGGAGAAACTTGCTGGTGAGAGCACTAAAAAGCAAGGAGAAGCACACTGATGGGTCAATTAGGAATGAATGCCCTGCACCCAAGCTGAGCTCATCAGCGCTGCACTGAGGTCTGCGCAGCGCCTACACGTACAGCTAAAGAGTGCAAATCCCCTTCTTGACCTGACTCCAACCAAAGCTAGGACTTTACCAGCTAAAATGTGCATGTTCTGAACCGTCATCCATCATTGGCCAAGAAGTGAATGAATTAATGAATAATGGGATTTATGAAGCGCACGGCTACTACAAGAGTGTGCCGGAGCTAGCCATAAGGCAGAGGAGAGGAGAAACCAGCTTAATCTTTGAACAGGTGGGTTTTCAGTTGTTTGCGGAATATCTTATTGTCGGGAATACATCTAAGGGCCAAGGGAGTTCGTTCCAGTGCTTGACTGCCAGTACTAAACAGGCCAAGCCGCCCCATTTCTTTCGCCTAGTAAGTGGAATAACCAGCAGATGGCCTGACTGTGACCACAATGATCTTTTAGGACAGAAGGGGGTCGGTTTGCCTCATAAGTATTTGGGGTCTGCCCTGTAGACGGCTGTGTGTGCAGCCGTCAGTCCTTTGAAAGTGACTCTCTTCTTCACTGGAAGCCAGTGCAGCTGTGTGGTGCCCAGGGGCTGTGCCCTTATCAGAAGAGTGTGGGCTCTGTGCATTGTGTGCTCTTTTTGGATGTGATGAAAACCCTCCTTTGGAACCAGTTACACCCCAGGTTGGATCTTCTACAGGTCAGTTTTGTAGGGTGAAGGAGATGGAGCTCAGTGCTGGGCTTCAGTTTTTCGTAGTGGTGGAAGTTCATTGTTCTCATCAGACTGAAGACAGGTCCATGGAGGGGGTCACTGCTGGGAGTGTGAAACAGTGTGCCTGCGGATAACCAACTCTGGTGAATACCACCGAGGAGAGACCGACAAATGCAGTTAGGTCTGGTTGGTAGAGCCTGTGAAGGTTTGGGATGCTGGACAGGTGGGCTGGAAGCCTCACACTCCTGAAGAAGATTAGCCTGATGATTTACCTCATTAGTGTGAATATCCCCAGGCACCCGTTCTGGATTTTCATAATCAATAAGGTAGGGCCAAGATAAGCAGATGATGAGGAAGGGAAGCCAAGGAGCCCATTCATGCTAAGTTTAGGAAAGAAAGATGGCTGAATGGAAGGAGCGACTCTGTGTCCCAGACAGATAGATGGACAGCAGTGGGACAGCAGGCACGTCCCACAGTGATTCCCTGGCCTGTTTTATCTGCACCTTGGTCTCAGGGGATGTTGTGTCCTTGACAGTGACTCAATGGTTAGTAAGGATAAGCTGTAGAGAAGGCCGGTCTAGATAAGGAAGCTCTTCCTCCAGCAGTCTTCTGTCCAGTCCTGGTTTGAAAAGGAGCCCTAATACTCCCACACCTGGCACTGTGTGCCCAACACAAGGCTCACCTCTGCCTCCAAGAGCGACGTACTCGAGACCCATGTCCATTGAGCCTCTGTGCATGACAGAGGCGCACAACGTCTGGAGGACTTTTGATTCTGTCCAGAGGGCAGAGCATTCTCTGATCCCAGCAGGTGCTTCTCTTCACTGTGGTGGTCTTTGGATTACCAATGCCCCTGGAGCCTTCCAGAGGGTTGTAGCAGACTCCAGTGTAGCACTTGCCTCAGTGTCACTGCCTTTAGCTGCAGTGGGAAGAACACTTTGTGTACTTTCAGAGGACTTCTGTCATAGGCAGGTCTACCTGACCATCAGGGGCAATAAGTGTCAGATGGTGCAGGGCTCTGTGGTGTACCTGGGCCGAGTGTCGGTGGCAGAGCAGAGCTCCTCCAGGGGCACACCCAGTCCAGCTGGATCGGGAGCTGCCAGACCTAAACCAATGGAGAACTTTCCTAGACCACGCTCAGTGCTAGTGAACACTTTCGAAGGAAGTAAATGCACTGAAGCACCATTGACGGAATAATCTTCAGAAAGCGATCCAGCGTGGTGTGTGATGCAAGTGAATGACTGAAGGCCTTTACGACCCAGAATGAGGCCGCTAACAGTCCACACTCTCAGAGCTCCAGGGTACACTAGGGTGGTCATTGTACATGTAAAACACCACACATGCCTGTGAAATGCCTCATGCCAATGAGGGTAACACCTGCCAGTCACCAGGAATGATGGGTTTCACAGCGGACACAACACTGGCAGTCCGCGTGCCCACTCAGACGGTAGGCTGGAATACGTCTGCCTCGATGGGGAGGTTCCCAGTGAATTTGGGTAGAATTCTACCCCATGAGAGTGGGGGATACATCTGCCCTCTATGCAACGCTAGCATTGATTGCCTTTTAGAATCTCTGGCTTGTGAATCTTACTAGGGTTTGAGGCCTCAGACCTTACAAGCTCTCTTCATAATGCCCAATCCTTTCGGTGCACAACTTGGGAGCTCAGAAACCTGTCACCGCGAGATGTAACTTGGTAATAATCTGTGCGCTGTCAGTGGACGGCCAATGCCACTGTCTGGCCAACTCTGGACTTATGGAGATCAAGCCCCCTTCTCCTCCAAGCCCCTATTGGGTTGGGGTTTGTCACCTACAGTCATGTTGCGTCTACCAGCCACTAGTCAAGACTGTCATGACATAATATAAGATGTCAAGCTATATATTCCCTCTAAATTGTAAGGTTTACAATTTAGCGTCACAGGCTTGATTTTAGAAGCATTTCAAAGGGTCTTTCTAGAGCAGCTGTGGGGTTTTTCCAGCATGTTCTTGTTCTTAAATTGTAAGGTAGTGTGCGAAGTTTCAAGGGGCTGAAAAATGTCTTATAGAAAGGTTTTCCATTCCCTGAGACAGCGCTGCTAAAGTGGTAAGTATCCCAAAGGGCACCGGGTAGTTTATTTGTTTTTTCTTTTAAGCCACTGGGCAGGATTTTGAGTATAATCCAAGGAAGCAGGGTAGCCAGGCTAAAACAAGGCGCTCACCGAAATAATCCACGGAACAGTAGGAGAATTATTACAAATCAAGGGTGCCCTAGAGCAGGGCCTGGCTACCAAAGTGCCCCAAATATAACCCTCAACGCCGGCTCAAATGAATACAAAGCAACTGTTCTGAGCACTCAGAGCTCAAAACGAAGCAAACGTCCAATCAAGGAGTCACGAGTTATCCGAAATCTTCACTCCATCCTCCAAATCTTGTCGTGGAATGTAGTTTCTGTACATCAAATCTATACATCAGTGATGCACCAAGGACAGACAGCCAACACGTGTTTCGTCCTATGGCTAATTAACGTCCGACGTCATCAGGCCTGATGACAGGCAGACTATTCTGGGTCCTTACTGGGCATATTAATCCTAATCAGGTCCTGACCCGGTTCTGTTTCTTCGAAAGGAAATGTGGCAAACACCAAGAGTGCTCCTTCCTTGTGCTTTTTACTAGGATTTGAGCCGACCGGATTGCGTCACTCAGAAGAAGAAAAGGCGCTGAGTGTGTCTGGCCGGGACGAGGGTGTGTGTAGACACCGTCCTAAGCTAAAAGAGTCCACAATGCAACATGCCCTGCTCCTATGGAAGGTCTCCCTGGACCGCCATGCTTTAGTATCTAATGAACTGAGATGTTGTAGGCAGTTGTAGGGTCTCGGTTCTAGGTCATTCGAGAGGGGTCGATGCTAGGTTGATGTCAGCGACAAAGAAAGCCTGAGCGTGAGTACTCCCCGTACACCAGTACACAGACAGAATGCATGTGAGTACGCACCGTACACAGACAGCGTGAGCGTGAGTGCTCATCGTACAGACAGCATGCGTGTGAGTACTCACCGCACACAGACAGCATGACCGTGAGTGCTCACCATACAGACAGCATGAGTACTCACTGCACACAGACAGCATGCATGTGAGTACGCTGTACACAGACAGCGTGAGCGTGAGTACTCACCGTACACAGACAGCATGAATACTCACCATGCACAGACAGCGTGAGTGTGAGTACTCATCGTACACAGACGGCATGCATGTGAGTACTCACTGCACACAGACAGCGTGAGCGTGAGTGCTCACCATATAGACAGCATGAGTACTCACTGCACACAGACAGCATGCATGTGAGTACTCACTGCACACAGACAGCGTGAGCGTGAGTATTCACCATACACAGACGGCATGAATACTCACCGTGCACAGACAGCGTGAGTGTGAGTATTCACCATACACAGACGGCATGAATACTCACCGTGCACAGACAGCGTGAGTGTGAGTACTCACCGTACACAGAGAGCATGCATGTGAGTACTTACCGTACACAGACAGCATGCGTGTGAGTACTCACCATACACAAATGGCATGTGTGTGAGTACTCACCATACACAAACAGCATGTGCATGAATACTCACCGTACACAGACAGCGTGAGCGTGAGTACTCCCCGTACAGACAGCGTGAGCGTGAGTACTCCCCGTACAGACAGCGTAAGCACTCCCCGTACACAGGCAGCGTGAGCGTGAGTATTCACCATACACAGACAGCATGAGCGTAAGCACTCCCCGTACACAGGCAGCGTGCGTACTCACCGTACACAGACAGCATGAGCGTGAGTACTCCCGGTACAGACAGTGTGAGCACTCCCCGTACACAGGTAGCGTAAGCGTGAGTATTCACCATACACAGACAGCATGAGTGTGAGCACTCCCCGTACACAGGCAGCGTGAGTACTCACCGTACACAGACAGCATGAGCGTGAGTATTCACCATACACAGACAGCGCGAATACTCACCGTACACAGACGGCATGCGTGTGAGTACTTACCGTACACAGACAGCATGTGCGTGAGTACTCACCATACACAGGTGGTATGCGTGTGAGTACTCACCGTACACAAACAGCATGTGCATGAATACTCACCGTACACAGGTAGCGTGAGCGTGAGTATTCACCGTACACAGGCAGCGCGAGCACTCACCGTACACAGACAGCGTGAGCGTGAGTATTCACCGTACACAGACAGCGTGAGCGCGAGCACTCACCGTACACAGGCAGCGTGAGCGCGAGCACTCACCGTACACAGACAGCGTGAGCGTGAGTATTCACCGTACACAGACAGCGTGAGCGCGAGCACTCACCGTACACAGGCAGCGTGAGCGCGAGCACTCACCGTACACAGACAGCGTGAGCGTGAGTATTCACCGTACACAGACAGCGTGAGCGCGAGCACTCACCGTACACAGACAGCGTGAGCGTGAGTATTCACCATACACAGACAGCATGAGCGCGAGCACTCACCGTACACAGACAGCATGAGCGCGAGCACTCACCGTACACAGACAGCATGAATACTCACCGTGCACAGACAGCGTGAGTGTGAGTACTCACCGTACACAGACGGCATGAGTGTGAGCACTCCCCGTACACAGGCAGCGTGAGTACTCACCGTACACAGACAGCATGAGTGTGAGCACTCCCCGTACACAGGCAGCGTGAGTACTCACCGTACACAGACAGCATGAGCGTGAGTATTCACCATACACAGACAGCGCGAATACTCACCGTACACAGACGGCATGCGTGAGAGTACTTACCGTACACAGACAGCATGTGCGTGAGTACTCACCATACACAGGTGGTATGCGTGTGAGTACTCACCGTACACAAACAGCATGTGCATGAATACTCACCGTACACAGGTAGCGTGAGCGTGAGTATTCACCGTACACAGGCAGCGTGAGCGCGAGCACTCACCGTACACAGACAGCGTGAGCGTGAGTATTCACCGTACACAGACAGCGTGAGCGCGAGCACTCACCGTACACAGACAGCGTGAGTATTCACCGTACACAGACAGCATGAGCGCGAGCACTCACTGTACACAGGCAGCGTGAGCGCGAGCACTCACCGTACACAGACAGCGTGAGCGTGAGTATTCACCGTACACAGACAGCGTGAGCGCGAGCACTCACCGTACACAGACAGCGTGAGCGTGAGTATTCACCGTACACAGACAGCATGAGCGCGAGCACTCACCGTACACAGGCAGCGTGAGCGCGAGCACTCACCGTACACAGACAGCATGAGCGCGAGCACTCACCGTACACAGACAGCATGGTTCCATATTGTGTTTCCCATTTGCCCTTTGCCTCCACGCGACAGTAGAAGCTCCCGCTCTGGCTGAGCTTTAGACTTCTGACCTCCAGGGAGAGGTCGTTCTGATGGGGGTCCCCCACCAGCCGGTACTGGTCATCTCCGGTTATACATGCGTCCCATTGGTGTACCTTGATGGTGCTGTTCTGGACGCTGCACTCAAAAATAATTTTTTGGGGGGAATCCTGCCCTTGGTCCATGTTCCAGATGGCCTTTACGGCCCCCTGGTAGGCGTCGCCTGGGTAGGTGAAGTTGCAAGGTAGCACGGCCGACTGCCCCCTCCATCCGCTGATGGCCTTTGCTGTGGTCATGGACCAACCAGGAGATGTAACAGTGGTCCATGTCTGAAACTCCACCCCGCTGAACTCTGCGTGAAGAACAGACACAAGAGAGTTACACAGCAGCGTCACATGGTTTACTGATGCATGCTTATTTTTCTTATTGATATATTTATTCAGGGGCCTTCTAATGACCAATGACCCATTGTCCCGTGTGATACTCTCTTCTTGGTTGCCCTCAGAGTGAGGGCACTGACCACCTGCTGGCCCCCACCAAGCAGATCTTTAAATCGAGCGTTCAAGACCTCTTGTGTATACCTTAGTATGTACTTATATGTGTATGTACTTAGTGGGCTCTGGAGATCAGCCCTAGGACTTGTCTACTTCCGCTTAGGGACTTTTTTTCTGTTCTACTGCCTCTATTTAACTGTCTCGATAGAAAATGCCCAGTAGAGGTCAGTAAAATACCAGAATTGCTTTCTGCTTGTTCAACTGCCTCTATTTAACTGTTTTGATAGAAAACGACCAGTAGAGCCTCTATTTAACTTTCCTGATAGAAAACGCCCAGCAGAGCTCAGTAAAATACCAGAATCACTTTAGCATTATCTAGATTCCAGTCCATAGAAATTATCTTCCACGAGCACCATTAGACAACAATATTTTTTTTAAATCTTGTATTTTCAGTGATATAACCACCGAAGGCCCTGATTTTATATTAAAAACAGAGCTTTGGGCTATACCATTTCCCGCTGAAAGGCAATATTTGTCTCCATGTGTTCCCATACCGGGCATGTCACACAGTTTGGTGCTTACTTTCCCTCCATGTTAAAGAACAGTAGATGTTTCAGCACCCAGGCTAATGTGCTGCACAGCTAAATACATTTAAGGTCGCAAAGGCGAGACCAATTGCATTGGAAATGCTTGTTTTATGGTAGCTTACATTAAAATAGGTTCATATAAGCATCCTGTTGTGGTTATGTACTGACCGCTTTAACTGCACCTGCTCAGCTAATGTTTATATCACTTGTGGGCTCCAAGGAGAGTGTTCCATTGGAGTCATTTAGAACTATATCTGTTATCTGGCTTTCTCATTTTTTATTTTATATTTAGTTGTTATTTCAATGTATTATTGCTTTTCTTGTTGTTGCTGCTTTTACTTTAGTAAGGTGGGTCTGTTGTGGTTATGTACTGACCCCTTTAAGTGCACCTGCTCAGCTAATGTTTAGGACGCTTGTGGGCTCCAAGGAGTGTGTCCAGTGGACTCAGTTGGATATTGGGAGTGCACTGGCAGGCTGCATGTTGGTGGTGATACCATATAGAATAAAAGAAGAAACCGGAATATCGAGATCTTGTCATCTTTTAACACATCTGTTAGAAATGGGATCTCTGGTTGGCTAAGGCTTGCGCCAAAGCCAGGCAGACACCACCACTCTAGTCAGGGCAAGGGAGTCACACGCCGAAGATAACCCCTGCTTACCCCCTTGGTAGCTTGGCAAGAGCAGTCAGGCTTATCCCGGAGGCAATGTGTAAAGCGTTTGTGCAACGCACACACACAGCAGCAACACACTTGGCACACCACAAAAGAAATTCCACACAAGGTTATATAAAAAATAGCCTTTATATTATCAGAAACACATTAGAATAGTAATCACACAATGTACACGGTGCCAACTGGCACCAGGCAGTATTTACAGGGGACTATATACACCTGACAGGGCCAATTGGGCCACTGTCAGGACCATCACAAAGTGAAAAGAGTAAATGTAGAACTTGTAATGAAGGTAGATCACAACCAGTAATTACTGGCAAACATTGTACTCAGCATTATCCTGCAACATAAAAATGGGACACCTAAATCATATCAGGCTTGAATCTCATTAGGCATAGAACCACATTAGGCCCAGACCTCATTAGCATCACACATTATGCACCAACCGCATACGTAAAAGCACATTAGGCAAGAATCATGGTGCATAAAAACATTAGAATAATAATCATCATAAACACAGTGTGCCCCAATCGGGGGCACACAACCTGGAACTGGCCCCAGGCCGACTGGCCTCTCACCGGGGCTCAAATACCCTATGTCCAACAATGTCAGGGCCTAGCTGCAAATGCCGCAAACTCCAAAGGGGCGCAAAGCACAGGGCCTAAACGTTGCAGCTGCCGCTAATGGCAGTGCAGCTGGGGAGAAAAATGTGGGCAATGGCACTCACTGTGCCCTCCAGGGCCTCCACTGGGGCTCTCTACAACAAAACTTGCCCAATCGTTGCAGTTGCCCGCTACGGCGGCGCAACTGAGGAAGTCAACAGGTACTGCCCCTAACATGCCTTGAGTCCTCCCTGAGACTCTACACCAATGGCCCTGGCAGAACTGGCACCACTGTGCCGCACCGGGGCGACCACAGGGGGGGGCACCGACAATGTGCCCCGGGGAGCTCCTCTCACCTGGGACTACTTGTAGTGCAGAAATCAGGCACGCAACCCGGGGGCGCTACCTAACGCCTTTGGGAGCCCCTCTGCCCTGGGGCTCTGTTCCCTAGTGCTCTCCTACAAGCTCCTTGGTGCCAATAACACTCCTGCTTCAGCCCCACTCACCGTTCCATGGGGACTGAGTGGTTCCTTGTAGCGGTCAGCTGGACACCTGGGAGCCTTCCTACCTCTCCCTGGTTCCACTAACAGGGGACGGCTTCTCCAATGCGGTCACTCGCTGGGGAAGAGGAGTGCGAAAAAGAGGAGCCCGCCAGGCTCCGGTCTCCCCTTCCACACTGATCTTGCTCTCCCGCAGCAGCGCGCGGGGCTCCCCGAATCCTCCAGTCTCCTCGGGCAGTTCTCCACTTAACCTGGTCCTCCTTTTCACCCGGTCCTCCTTCTGGGGGCCGGGACTTCTCCAAGGAGGCGGATACAGCAGGGCTCTCACCGGTCACGGGAGCCCTGCTTTTCACACGCTACCTTCCGTCTGCTTCCGGCCCCAACCCCAAGCAGGCGGACTCTGCCTGGCTTCTGGGTCGGGGCTTCTTCTGCCGGGCCACGGCGGTGATTTCACTGCAGAGATGCGGGGTGGGCACCCACTTGCAGAATTTAATTCAAAAGGCGGCCATAATGCGGGGTGGGCTCCCGCTAGCGGAGCACAGATGCGAGGTGGGCTCACGCTAAGAAGACATCAGAGCGGCACGAATGCGGGGTGGGCTCCCGCTTTTCCACAAAGCCCGGGGGAATCCCTACGTCGGGGGTTCCCTCCCAATGAAGTGCAGCTTTGTGCTCCAAAGACCCCACACGCTCCTGTTTCCTCTGGGAGCAAGAAAATAAACGCTCTTCAAAATGCAAAATAAAGCGCTCACAGGCGCTAAAGTCCAGGGAAAGCCCTTCAGGAGGAAGGGGGGGCAAAGGCTGGGCTCAGACAGGCCAGCTCACAGGGCCATCCAGCAGGGAGGCAGTCCCTAGTGGCGGTTCCTCCTGGAGCCCAGCCGGAGCAGGCACCCCCCTCAAGTCAGGAACAGCACAACACTGAGAACATTTTCATGGGGTTACAGCCCCTATATTTATATCACATTTTCTTTTGTCTGTAGGCACCGGGCTGGGGGAAAACCAGATGCAACTGGTTCAGGGGGGATTTGTAGCAGTCTGTTTACCCAGCTCCTCTTCCCCTTTGTCCGGTGGGGGCTCAGTGATCAGACACACCACAGGGGGCGGAGCCAACATTGTGCTAGGGAAGCACCATCCCATTTAGAGTCAGGGGATTACTCCTCCCACCACTCTTCCTCCAGGTGTCCCATTCAGCATAGCTGACTCACCCTGCCCCTCCTGGAGCCACCCACACCCCTCAGCTCCTGTCACTCACAAGCCAGACTTGCAATTCACATCAGGCAGGCAGACACAGAGCAGACAGACATGCCAACTTCTAAAATTGGCACTTCTCCACCAGTCACCATAAATCTGCGCACACCGTTGCACCGCATTTATTCTCACGAACTCATACAACTCGCCCCTGCACTCCTCTCATACCAGGAATTACCATGGACACACATATCCCCCATTCATTCCTATGGGAGGGCAGGCCAATCTCACCACACACACTCAGAGAGCGCATGCACTTTACACTGGGCCACAGTGCTAAAGTGCCCAAAGGCCTAAAACCACCAACACTACACAGGGAAAAGGCTAGGAGACAGGCAACAAGTTTACGGATGAACCTGCCAAAAGGGCCAAGTCCAACAACATCCATAAGTAAAGTAGAAAAGGAAATTAACTACACCTCAGACAGCAGCAGTTTGATGTCTCAGTCACGCGAAACATATTCTTAATAAAAATCAAGATTTTAAAAAATACAGTAACTAACAGTAAATTAAGATTACGTGGGTACAAGTTGTCATTTAGGCTATCGTAGACAAAGGGGGTGACGAAATCCTCCAACCATTGTATTGAAGCACTGATTTAGCGCTTCGTACCCCTTTTTTGGGGCGCTGAAGCGCATTTTCAGTCAGATGGGGGCTGTGTACGGGGGCAAGGGAAAAGAGGGTAATCAGAGAAGACCCAGTAATCCATATGGCAGCATACACAAGGTAAACATGCATTGCGTGAGTGAGGGTCAAGAATGTTTTTTTTTTTGTAACTTGTTTTTCATTTATTCACTGCTTCCAATGTATCCAAAACAAGGATATACATGTAATGGTCACGAATGTTATGTTACAACATATTTATAAAGCGCAGATACACCAAAAAGGTTTCACGGAGCTAGGGCACAGAGGCAAGGGAGACCCAAAAGCTTAGCCAAAAGACTGTTTAAGGGTGTTAATGCCACAGGCAGTGGACAGAAGCCATTTGGAAGGCAGGGGTGCTGCCCCCCGCTAGACAAAGACACCTCGAAAGTGAGAGAAGGGTCGAGGCTTGGTTGGCATCCTGAGCAGAAACTACAGAAACTTTCAAATGCCCAGATTTGAACTAACTTCTAGGCCAAGGGAGGACAACACTTTTCAGCAGGGATTTGTGCCCCCGCCCCCTAAGCGCCTACAGGCAGACGAGCCCCAGTATGTCAAGCCCTGGTCCGGTCACTGCTCAGATCCCAGCCAGACTCCCACCCTCCACATGTGCGAGATGTAGCGCTTAGTAAGCAGCGGCCATGACAGCACAAGAATCAACTAGCCCACGCATATTACACTTCCGTCCTCACCACTCTATGCGAGGTCAATCAATGTTCTTAGATCCCTGAGAGCAGGGCTGGACTGGCTGTAGCAGGCACAGGGTGTTTTCCCGGAGGGGTGGGGGCCGGTTTTGCAGCAGTGCTGCGATATGGCCCCTTGCAGCAAACGCGGGAGCGGTGCTTCTCACTAGCACCCCCTCCCCCCTAAAAAGACTGAGTGTATTGCCCTTTTGACTTGTGGCAAACATTATAGTCAATGCAGTAGGACTGAGTGAATTTTGGTGGCAATCCAGAGGTTATGGCTACTGGCCTGAAATGTGTGGTATGAAATGCTGTGATAAATGCACCAGCCCTGACGCATCTATTGTAAAAAGCATATGCTAAAGCCAATAGACATTTAAATGGGAATAATTATTACTCTAAATTAAAGCTTGCATATAGATATATATATATATATTAGTTTTGTTACATGGAATCTCACAGATTACCATAGTAGGCAAGGGTTTTGGTGTTGGTGATCCAGTGAGACAAGCCGTGGACATAGAAGGTTTGCGCTGTGAGAGGCCTTGTTGGGTCCTCTTAGCAGAGACAGTACTTTAATCTGCCAACTTCAAATTTGTATACTCTTCTAATTGTATGACTGTGTGCCCGACGGTGGCTTTGTGGAAAGGTTTATGCTGAATACTGTAGGACTGAGTTGGTTATGGTAACAAGTTCTAGGCCTGGTTGGTGCACTGGGAACGTTAAGTCGAATGCCGTAGATGTGGTCTGCTTAGTATGAACGTTTTTTTTTTTTAAAGTTGGTTGTAATCACATTGTGCTAGAGGCTGCAGTCAGATATGTTATTACATGTAATCTCACAGATTACCGTAGTAGGAAGGGGTTTTGTCATTGACCACCCCCTTTGACAAACCCAGGGGGGTTTTCAATGTGATTATTCCTGTTAGGCCCCGTTGAGAGGAGTTGTATATTGTTTTGCCAGCTATATTTTCTACATATTTGTAATGTTATAGCTGAATGCATGAAGGCTGCCAGTTTATGTGCACTTAAGCAGGCCATTGCTGTGTAAGGTGTAAAGCCAATGTTAAAGGATATAGGCTTCACGGGTCCACTGGGAAAAAGTCATACCAGACTTCATAGGTTTGATCTATTTATTATGAAACATTCAGACAAACCCTGTAGGCTTGACCTATTTACTGTGAAAAGCATGTGTAAAAGAAAATAGTGCTGTGCTTTAAGGCTATTTGTGGCTGCAAAGGGTCCAGTTTGCAAAGTTGGACCATTTGTGGCTGCAAAGTGACATTTTGTATGCACCAAGCCCAACTCGATTCGGTAACACATTACGAAATCTCAATTTGAGTTTGTGATTACACACCAAATCAAACTTTGGAAGGGGAGTATTTAGGACGTCCCTTCCAAAACGCGAGTCGGAATGGGATGCGACAATGTTTTATGACTGAAATCCGGTTGCAAAGCGTGAATATTTTGCGACTCAGAAAGTAGTGATACCCCATTTGCACCCCAAAGATCGTTTCCACTTTGGAATGTTGACAAAAATATATTTCTAGGGACCACTGCCTAGTTTAATAAATTGTTTGTAAATCCTTTCACTTTTTTTTTAAACACATCCCGTTTTGCTTAAGAAAACATTACAAAACAAAACAAAATTGCTTTATTTAAAAGCAATCATAAACATTGTGGTCTGCTGACTGCTGCAGGCCACCATTGCTGTGATTCGTATTTTTAAGAACCAACCTTTTATTGATAATAATGGAGGAGAGGAGTTGGCCTAACGGCTAGGGTGGTCGACCTAGAATCAGGGGAACTGGGTTGGAGTCTCAGCAATGACGCTGAACATCCTGTGATTCTGGGCAAATCAGTTAATCTCCTCGTGCCTAACAAAAAACAAGCATTTGCAATGCAATGGGTCTCGCATTTGAGAGAGTTTAAGCTATTGGCATTGTAAAGGACAATCCCTTTTATTGATTTGTTTGGATAATGAACACAAACAAAAGGCATTGTCATTTACAATGCCAATAGCTCAAACTCTTGTAAATACAAGACCTCGACCGCCATTGTCCCAGGCTGCTTGGAAAGTAAAAGCGTGCATGACGCACTAAAAGTTGCAGGAAAGTATGTCATGCCTGCACTAAGACTCTATAAGACAAACCATGTAACAACTGAAGTAAAAGGGCCAGTCCTCATGGGAGGTTGAAAATTAAGACATGCCTGTACTAAGGAGGGACTAAAAAGCCCATTAACAAATCAGAAGCCAGCATTTACAAGGGACAATGACACAAACCAATGAAAAGTATGGCTGGAACACCAAGTTTATACTCAAATACAGCATGCCTTGCAGAGCAGCGCATGCGCTGCCCAGACTCAACCTAAAAAGAGTTTGGGGCAAATCACTTCATGTAGTCTTGCTCCTCATTAGGGGTATGAAGCAAGGACCGCAAACCTAGGAGAGGGAGGGGAGAGGACTGGAGGGACGGAGACCCATTTTGGAGGCAGGTTTATCAGGCATTTCTTACTCGCCTCGCTGTCAATCAATCAATCAAATAATTTGTAAAGCGCACTACTTACCCGCAAGGGTTTCAAGGTGCTGAGGGTGGGGAGTGGGGGGGTGCTGTTGCTAATGGTCGAACAGCCAGGTCTTGAGTCGTCTCCTGAAGGTTAGAAGGTCCTCCGTTTGTCGTAGTTTGAGGGGGAGGGTGTTCCAGGTCTTGGTGGCGTGCTGGGATAAGGATCTGCCTCCAGGTGTGGTTCTACGGATGCGTGGGACGGTAGCCAGGGAGAGGTCTGCGGAGCGGAGATTCCTGTTGGGTACGTAGAAGGAGAGTCGACTGTTGAGATAGGCTGGGCCGGTCTTGTGGAGTGCCTTGTGTGCGTGGATCAGGAGCTTGAAGGAGATTCTTTTGTCGACGGGGAGCCAGTGCAGGTTCCTCAGGTGGGGGTCGATATGGTCGTGTCGCGGGACGTCGAGGATCAGGCGTGCAGAGGCATTCTGGATTCTTTGCAGTCTGTTGATGAGCTTGGTCGGGGCTCCGGCATAGAGGGCGTTTCCGTAGTCGAGTCTGCTGCTGACTAGGGCCTGGGTGACTGTTTTCCTTGTGTCTGTCGGGATCCATCTGTAGATCTTGCGGAGCATACGGAGGGTGTTGAAGCAGGTGGAGGAGACAGCGTTGAATTGTTTGGTCATGGTGAGTTTCGAGTCAAGGATGACTCCCAGGTTGCGTGCGTGGTTGGTAGGTGCGGGGGGTGTCCACAGCGATGCGGGCCACCAGGAGTCGTCCCATGCTGAGGGATTGGGTCCGAGGATGAGGATCTCCGTCTTGTCTGTGTTCAGCTTAAGGCGGCTATCCTCCATCCAGTCGGCGACGGCCTTTATTCCCTGGTGGAGGTTGGATTTGGCGGTGAGGGGGTCCTTGGTAAGGGAGAGGATCAGTTGCGTGTCGTCGGCGTAGGAGATTATGTTGAGGTCGTGATGTTGGGCAATGCGTGCGAGAGGCGCCATGTAGACGTTGAACAGCGTCGGGCTGAGGGAGGATCCCTGCGGGACGCCGCAGATGATCTCGGAGGCTTTGGATCGGAACGGGGGGAGGCGTACTCTCTGGGTTCTGCCGGAGAGGAAGGAGGAGGTCCAGTCCAGGGCCTTGTCTCGGATCCCTGTGTCGTGGAGTCATGTGCGTAGTGTGCGGTGGCAGACGGTGTCGAAGGCGGCGGACAAGTCAAGTGAAGTCAGAGGTACTTATATCGCGCACATACCACTCTTTCGAGTCTCATGGCGCTAGCAGGCTGTTCTGAAACAATTTAAAACGGAACCAGAGGCTAATTTCCAAAGAGCCAGGTCTTAAGCCTCTTACGGAAACAGCTATGGTCTGACATGTTGCGAAGTTCGTAAGGCAATTTATTCCAAGATGCCGGGGCCAGTAACGAAAAGGCGCGTCCCCCCTGTCTAGCAGTACGAATTTTTAGGGGGGTAAGCAGAGCAGAGTTGCTAGAATGCAGTGCCCTAGCAGGTTGGTACCATCGTAACTTTGACGACCAGTACTTTGGACCCTTATCATACATATGCTTATGTGTCAGACATAGGGTCTTAAAAAGAGTGCGTTTCCATACAGGGAGCCAGTGGAGGGTGCTCAGACAGTGTGCCGATGGGGCGATCAAGGACCAACCTAGCAGCGGTATTTTGAAGGACCTGGAGTCTGTCTAAGAGATCAGAGTTGATTGATAGCAAAAGGGCGTTGCCATAATCCATTCTGTTAATTATTAAACCTTGTATTAGGGGTCTGCAGGCCTCGAGAGGAAGCCATTTAAAAACTTTGCGAAGGCCCCGCATTACACCGAAACAGGTACCAATAATATGATTCACATGCCTCTTCATGGACAGACAATTGTCCATGTAAAATCCTAGGTTTCGGACTAGATTCTTGTGGGGGGGACATGTACCAAGCCTAGATGGCCACCAGTCCTGAGTCCAGTGGTAAATCGCTTTCCCGAAGAGCATGATCTCAGACTTGGTCCCATTTAACTGGAGATGGTTCGATACCATCCATTTGTCCACATGAATCAGACAGTCTATGAAACGTTACTTAGTTTCGTTGGGGTCAGGACCTAACGTGACCAGAATCTGTGTATCGTCAGCGTAGGATATGACATCGAAACCATATCTTATCACTGTGGCTAGGGGGGCTATGTAGAGATTAAAAAGGGTGGGACTTAAAATAGAGCCATGAGGAACACCCATCTTTACTGGTCGTTCTCTAGAGGTGGTGTTTCCCATCTGGACAATAGTATTGCGATCCTTCAAGTAACTGCTGAACCATTTCAAGGCCTGTCCCCTGACACCAACCTCCCAGAGTCGCCGTTCAAGAATCCGATGGGAGATGGTGTCGAAGGCTGCCAACAGGTCAAGCAGAACGAGGATAGCTGACTGATGTTTATCTAAGACTAATCTAATATTGTCAGTGACCTCAACCAGAGCAGTCTCAGTACTGTGTGCCACTGTGAAACCGGATTGCGAAGGATCTAAAAGTCCGTGACTTTCAAGGTGGCACACCAACTGTTTATTTATCAAGGACTCCAGTATTTTCCCAAAATAAGGTAGAAGGGAGATTGGGCGGTAGTTCAAAAGTACTTCAGGATCTGCCGAAGGCTTCTTCAAGATTGGTCTGATCCTGGCTGTCTTCCAGCATGATGGGAAATCCGATTCGGCCAAGGATTTATTGAATAGACTGACCAACCTTGGTAGAACTGTAGGGGCCATAATAGAAAAGAATTTGGAGGGGAAAGGGTCAGCGGGAGAACCAGGTTTTATTTTTAACATGGCCGTGGTGACAGACTGAAGGTCGCACTCCTTAAAGTCGGTAAGAAATTTGCACTGATCAAGTGACGTACACAGAGGTTCTTCAATGCACCTATGGTCTAGGGAGATAGAAAAGGTTTTATGAATGTTTAGAATTTTTTCCTCAAAAAATTCTGATAATGAATCCGTCCAATTTTGCGAGACGGGAACAGTAGGTTTATTGGCAACAGGGGTGAACTCTTTGAGGATATGATAGTTCTTTAGAGGAATTTTCTGCCATATTTATCCGGTTTACCAAATGCGTTTTTTTGGCTAGTTTTATTTTGCGCATATAACCATGGTGTTGTTTTTTATAATTTTCACGATCTATGGAGTTCTTTGTTTTCTGCCACAGTTTTTCTGCGGAGCGACACAGATTTTTTAGTAGTTTTTAGATGATCCGTGAACCAGGAAGAGGTTCGATTCTTGGACCTAGTGTTCCGGACCGGGGCAATAAAATCAAGTGTAGTTAGTATTGCGTTATTTAGTTGCACAGCAGCGTGATTAACACTAGCTGCGGAATCTAAGGAATAGGGGCAGAAGTTCTGTTCGAATAGCAGCGACGTTACTTTATGCCAGGGCCTACGGTGTTAAATGGTAGCGGCAGTTTCAGTCGATAACCTTTCAAGTATTTGCCCGGCGGTAATCGCCTCTCATACCACTCGATAATTTACCAATAAAAGAGGCAGGCGCCGGAGACTGGAAGGCAGGAAACAAAGTTTTATTCCGTCGGAGCAGAACACATCAGATCAGACAGCAAGGTATCGTCACGAGGTGCTCTAACTGTATCTCTGAGACCTGGTCTCTTATACACTGGTTTATTGCTTTATTACACATAGTACATTCTTGAGATTCCCTTGATGTACGGGGGGAATATCCCCTGAAGCCCCGGTTCAGATCCGATCCCACACATAGATACAGTAGAAGTTCCCACCCCACCCACAGTAGGAGATGGCTATTGCGCAGCAGGGTATTCCGCCAATTCCTGGGGGGCGTGTGACCGGTCGGGTCTCAGGGAGTAGGGGCTTTGATCTACTGTAATCCCTTTGATGTGGGGTGTTTCCCTTACAGTAGGGGCAATAAACTGCATCCGCAGGGCTAGGTGATGGCCTGGGACCAGTTCAGACAATGGGGCGCAGAGGAAGGGGGTTATCAAAGGAGAGGCATGACCATGTATGGGTTGTCGGTCGGAAGTGGTTCCGTAGCAGGGTCGCGCAGAAAGAGAGGGTTTATGGCCTGTATGAGAGAGCGGGGGTGGCCAGCGCGCGGGGGATGCTCGCAGCGCCAAGGGGACCGCGCTGGCGATTGACAATGAGTGGGGAGAGAGTGGGGTGCCTAAAATGGCGGCCGTGCATTCGCTGTGCGTGGCGCTGAGGAGAGGCAAGATGGCGCAGATAATGTTCAGTTTGTAAGCTAAATTTCCACAGTCCTCCCTTTTAACATATCTCGCCAGCTTGTCTAGTTCGGATTTATCCCCATAATACTACGGACCTCCACCTCATAAAGGGCTTTCATCCGCTCTGTTTCAAAGTTCAAAGTCTTAGGGCAGATGCAGTTCATAAAAAGCGAACATAAAGGTGGCAGACACTGAATCCCCAAGCAACATCCACATAGTATCACAATCGGTATTAGGATAAATGAAAACAGCCTCCATCCCCAACTTTTAATAGCGTCCCAAAACCAACTCCCCAGCGACCATTCTTCTTGCTCTTGATGGACCTCTGTGGACAGTCTGTGGAGGTGTTCAATTGCTTTGTAGACTGAGGGTGAGTTGTCTGGTACGTAGGTACAACAGCTGGACCCAATGATGCGGCATGCTCCTCCACGATCAGCCAGAACCACATCTAGAACGAGGCGGTTCTGAAGGGCCACTAAGCGGACGGCCTGGAGCACGGCGGTGTTGTTGGCGAGGGCGCCAGCCGTAATGTTCATTGCCGTTTCGACTGCCTGGGTTAAGTGGCGGATGGCACGGCTGTTTGCCATTGGGCCCCAGAGTGGAACAAGGCCTTTGACTGCGTCCATGAACTGTGCTCCGGTGGAGTCGGCCTGCACAATGTCTTTGGCCCGTTTCTGTCGGTGATGGTTTGCTGGGGCCACATACGTCGGAGGAAGGACAAAGGCAATGTAGCAAATGCCTCCCCAACCTCTCGGGAGCCAGGTGTAGGCCTTAGTACCACAGACGAAGTACATATTCGGGGAGGCAACAAAGGTGGGTGGGTCAACTGAATCCAATGTTCGGGTGATGAGGCAGGAGCTGTGGCCCACCAGCTGTGCCCCCAGGCCTTCGAGGCATACAGATCCAGTGATGTTGATGACGGACAGGGCCACTGTTAGGGTGGCAGCCGTCCGTTTTCGGAGGTAAGAGAAGGTGGGTCTGGCTGGATTGTTGAACACTTGCATTTCAACTCGTTCTTTGGCAGGGATGTCCATGTGAAAGGAAGTGTTCGATCTCAGAGGGCAGAAGAGGGCGGAAGTTCTACCAGTTTTGTTCATCCAGAACCCATGGTAGAAGTGTGACATGGTTCTGCCGGAAGTGGCATTGTCCTTGTAGCTCTCCTGCAGAAGGATCAGCCAGGCGAGGCAGGAACCATGGACAGAAAAAGGTGAAGGGATGAAAGGGATTGAGTGCCCAGTGGCATGTGGTAGCAATCCACAGATCCAGCAGTTAGTGGCGTTGGTGGCAAGATTGTGTTGGTGGAGCAACTGCACAAAAGAGTTATTCCAGAACTCCTTACGCCTTTCTCGGAGTTGGGGTGAAAGTGAGATCAGATGGTGCTCCTTCGTGGTGGTAGGTTGAACGATGGTCAGCAATGTCTTATGAGCGGGTGTGTTCTCCTCCATGATCCAGAAGGTGACCATGAGGAGAAGGCAAAAGAGAAGGGTAATAAAAAGAGTTATAGTCTTAAAGCTGTGCATTCGGTCAGTCTTTGGGTTTTTGTAGGGGATCTTCGGACGTCCGGTTGCTTCCATCACCTTCATGTCGGGCGCTTCCATCACCTTCGAGAGACTCGGTAGCGGGCAGAACCACAGACTTTGCTTAGTTTCTCTCCTGGTGGCCTTTGAAGTGACTAGGCTACCGCTCTGAGATTTCCACTTAGCCTGTGGTCTGCTTAGCCGAAGTTCTCTCCTTTCGTCGCAAGTTATACCCTTCTTTGGATGGCACAGTGGGATCGGGATATTCAATCAATTCAAGTGTCTCTTTATCCGGGCAGCGGCTCAGGGATGGTCGGTCTTTGTTCAGAAGTTCCTCTTGGGTGGTGACGTTGTCCGTGGTTGTCAGGGTCGGTGATACCTTCTTGCAGTGGTGTGCATGCAGCCAATTGCGTTTCCCCTCCACTCGAAGAGCTGTTCGGGTGGTGATCAGGACTTGCAGGGGGCCCGTCCACCGGGGCTCCAGACTCTTGGTGCGCTGGAAGTTACGCACTAAGACGAAGTCACCTGGTTGGATGTCGTGCCCGGGGCCCCTGGAAACATCGGGAATGGCGTGTAGCACCTGCTGATGGATGATAGACAACGTTTTAGTTAGATTGTACAGATAATCAGACATGAGGACGTCCGGGACGTCGTGGATGGATGTCGGTTTTGGTGCAGTCCAAAGGTTCATGGGCCGCCCGAAGACGACCTCGTAGGGGGTTAAGTGGTGTTTGGTGGGGGTGGAACGCATTGATAGCAATGCTAGTGGGAGAGCGTCTGGCCATCTTAGCCCTGTGGTGGCGACTATTTTTGCTATCTTAAGCTTCAATGTGGCATTGTGTCGTTCAACCAGGCCTGCAGATTGGGGATGGAAAACCGCATGGAACTTCTGTTTTACACCCAACCCTTTTAAGATGAGTTGGATAACTTCGGCTACGAAGTGGGGGCCATTGTCGCTCCACAAAATTCGACAAAGGCCGTATCGGGGGAAGAATTCCTTCAGTAGTACCTTTGCGGTAGTCATAGCGGTGTTGTCATGGGTTGGGTAGGCTTCCACCCACTTGCTGAAGGCACACACAATGACGAGAACATACTTCAAACCTTGGCACCTTTCTAGCTGGACATAGTCCATTTGTAGGACTTCAAAGGGGTGATTGGGGACCCCAAACCCTCCCCGGGGTACAGCAGTTCCTTTCCCAGGGTTGTGTTGGAGGCATACTAGGCATTGTTGGACTAGACGTTTGGCTGAGTCTGGTATTTTGTCGTTGTGCCAGACTTTAGAGATGAGTTCGATCATGGGGGCAGACCCTATGTGTGCGGGGGAGTGTGCCATGGTCAGCATGGGGATCAAGTATGAATCTGGTAACAACCATTTGTTCAAGTCTTTGGTTCGCCAGCAACCGTCATCGTCCTTCAATCCCACCCGGGCCCATTCAGTTAACTCGTGTGGTGTGCTGGCTAGTTGGATATCCCTAATTGTTTCCCTAGCATCCTTCCATTTCTCAGTTTGTGACCTGGTCACGTACACACGGGTCGTGGACCTATTCTCGGCTGTGGTTCGGGCAGTAATGTCAGCTAGTGCATTTCCCTGTCCTATAATGTCTGTCACCTTCTTGTGTGCCTGGCATTTGATCACAGCTAACCGTGTGGGGAGGAGGACTGCTTCGGTCAGGGCAGAGACTAGATCTCCATGCAGGATGGGTGTGCCATGAGAAGTCAAGAATCCCCTCTCTTTCCATAAGAGCCCAAAGTGGTGAACTACCCCGAAGGCGTATTGACTGTCTGTGTAAATGTTTGCGGTTGTCCCTGCTGCCAGGATGCAAGCTCGTGTAAGAGCAATTAGTTCCGCCGCCTGTGCGGATCGCTGTGTGATGCGGGCTGTCTCAACAACTGTTCGGGCTGTGGTGACTGCATAGGCAGCTGAGGTGGTGCCATCGGGGAGCTTGATGCATGAGCCATCCACCCACAGTTCTCCGTCAGGGTCCGGGAAGGCAGTATCCCGGAGGTCAACCCTACTCTTGGTTTGTTCGTCGGTGAGGGTCACGCAATCATGTATAGGGGATGCATTGGGGTCAGCGTCAGGGAGAGGCAGTAGTGTAGCTGGATTCAGAGTGGTGCATCGTTTCAATGTGATGTGGGGTGCAAGCAGAGTCAGTTCATAACCGGTCAGTCGTGCGCTAGTCAGGTGTTGAGTCTTGGTTTGGTTCAGGAGGGTGTCAACAGCATGGGGTACCAATACCGTGAGGGGGTTCGAGAGCACGATCCCCTCACTTTGTCGGATAGAGACAGCAGCGGCGGCTACTGCTCGAAGACAGGCGGGCAAAGCTCTGGCTACGGGGTCGAGAGTGGCAGAGAAGTAGGCACAAGGGCGTTGCTTAGGGCCTATGGACTGGGTTAGGACAGACAACGCACATCCCTCCCTTTCGTGGGTGTAGAGGGAGAAAGGTTTAGTGTAGTCTGGGGTTCCTAGGACTGGGGCCGAGCAGAGGGCGTCTCGTAATTCTTTGAAGGAGGATTGACATTCAGGTGTCCAGGGGAGGGGGAAGGGGACATCCTTAGCCAGCAGGGAAAGCAGAGGCTTTATGGTAAGACTGAAGTTTGGCAACCACTGTCGACAAAAGGAGGTGAGGCCCACTAGGGATCGTACTTGCTTCTGAGTTTTGGGAACAGGGGTTTCTAGGATGGTTTGAATTCGGTCAGGGGTAAGTTTCCTCCCGTCTTTGGATAGTAGGTGGCCTAGATACGTTACCTGGGGCTGGCAGAATTGCAATTTCTTTCTGGAGGCCTTGTGAACGTTCTCCGCAAGGAAGCGGAGGAGGTGAATGGTGGCTGTGACGGCAAGAGGAGTGGTGTCGGCCGCCAAAAGAATGTCATCGACGTACTGTATCAACACCACTCCATCGGGTAGTTGGACTGCATCCAGTTGTCTCTTGAGGGCTTGGCTGTAAATACTGGGACTCTCAGTGTAGCCTTGGGGTGCCCTGCAGAATCTGTACGAACGGGCTTTTAAAGTGAAGCCGAACAGGTAGCGGCTGTCTGGGTGGATGGGGATGGAAAAGAATGCGTTCTTGAGGTCAATAACAGTAAAGATGGTGGCAGTGGATGGAATCAGGGTGAGGATGGTGGTGATGTCTGAGACTACGGGGTACTGGGGTATGACTACTTTGTTAACCTCTCGCAAGTCAACAATGAAACGGTAGGCTTTCTCATCCCCCTCGCCTTGCTTCTTTACAATGGGTAGGATAGGGCTGTTGCAAACATTACTGACTACTTCTTCTACCACTCCTGCCTCGACCAGGGACTCGATGATTTCCACCAATGCCTTCTCGCCTTCGGGTGATATCCGATACTGTGGAAGCTTTGGGAGCACTGCGTCCGGTCGGACGGTTATGTGTACCGGGTCGATCACCATGCGCCCTACATCTGAGTCGGTTTTAGCCCATAGATGTGAAGGTAATGTGTCGAGTAGGGACGTATCAGCATCGGTTATAGAGAGCATACGCCGTGTGTGACAGGGTCTGGACAGATCTGGGTTATCGTGTAGGATGACTCGAACTCCGTCTGGGGAGCATCTGATGGTGGCTCGAAAATGTTTTAGCAAATCGAGCCCCATAATAGCATCGGGGGTGTTGGAGGAGAGCAGAAAGGTCGTGTCAGTGGTGTTATCTTCTAAGTCAAAGGAGATTGGTGCTGATAAGGGGTTAGTGGAGGGCGTTCCGTCAAAGCCTATTGAGGTTACGTGTGAGCCAGACAAGGGTGCCCTAGGAATCAGTCGTTTAGATAACGCACTACGTGTCGCCCCAGTATCTACCAGGAATGGAGATTTTGTGCCCAAGACCTTAGCTGTGACGTAAGGACCTTGCTGGTCAACACGGAGTTCGACTGGATCCCTCCCTTGTCCCTGGCGGTCCTATGCGAAGTCATGGGTGCTCTCGTAGTCGGACTGCTGATACTGGTTTTGTCGGGGGCGATCAAAGGTGTTTGGTCTGCCTGGCCTGTCGTTGATGGTGTTGTTCGTGTGCCCTCGTCCCTGTCCTCTATTTCTGGGGTCATATGCTGTGTCTCTGGGGTCCCTATTCTTGTTCCTTTCCAGAAGGACCGGGCACTGGGATTTCCAGTGTCCGAACCCTCTACAGAACGCACATTGATTCCCATCTAAGTCTCTCCGTCCGTTGTAGGGTGTAGGTGTATGGTCTCTAGGGGGTAGCTTTCTAGGGGCGGTTGGTTGGTAATTCTCTTTTGGGGGTTCCCTTCCTATGGTCACCCCTTGCAACTGTGCTATCATCACCCTCTCCTTTAATTCCTTTTTCTTCTTCTCTGACGCCCTATCGTTCTCGTTCTTCTGGTTTTCGTAGTATTGGGCCATCTGGAGAATTGCTGCGGGTTTGGAGGCTGCCCAACTACTCTCGCTGGTCTGTAGTTTCTGGGAAACTTCTGGCGACAGACCCTTTACATAATTCTGGACAAAAAGGTGATGTCCGGTTGCGGTGGTCATGTCTTGGCCACTGTAATCGGAGAACACAGTCTCGAATCGGGAGAAGTATTCAGACACATCTTCCTGGGGTTTCTGGCGGCAAGCCGTCACTATCGACCAGTCTACCTTTCTTTCTGGGATTAGAGTCTTCAGTTTTTGTACAATCTTGTCTGGGAGCTCTAAGATGGCCTTCGGGGGTTTCTGTCCTGGTTCTCGCTGTTTATCCATGGTATCGAGTTGTACCCAGGTATATCCGAACGGCTCAGCGTGGTCAACTTTCCGGATTTGTTTCCACACATCAGCCGGCAGGCATAGCCCAAAGAACAAGTCGATATCTGCGAACGTCATTATCGTTGAGCCTAAGGCTGTACCCAATTCAGTGTAGAAGGCAGTCGGGTTCTTTCTCAAGTCGGGTAGAGTCTTTCTAAAGGTCAAAATATCTTGCCGGTCCCACGGCTGGTAGACCCAGTTATATACAACCCTTCCCTTCGCATCTTGGTGGTTGATGTCGTCGTGTGTTCCCTGACCCCGTGGGGGGACCCAGTAGGGGGCAGCTTCTTTAATGGGCATCATGGCATCGGTCCTTCCTCCCTGGGGCTTAGTTGCTATGGGGGTTTCTGTTTTGGTGGTCTGTCCATGTTCTTTAAGGTGTCGGTAGACCTCGAGTGTACGAGTGAAGAGGTTCGCTACATCGCCCTCTCTTTCTTCCCCAATGTCTACCTTCCTATATAGGGCCGCTAAGCCTTCGGGACCTTTATCGTGGTACCTATCCTCATATGCATTTAGGGCGTGATAACAGAGCCGTACGACGAAGTGTCGTCTGCGGCTGTCGGCGTACGAGTTATACACGTCTGTTATATACTCCTCACTTTCTTTTCGTTCCACCAGCGTCCCTACTATCTTGTCAATTCCTGCTCGTTCATCCTTAGTTAATCGATTCATTCTGGTGGACTCTTTCTTTCCTATCTCATGGTCGTCTAGCGTTGTAGTCGACGTTGGGTTCGGCACAAGAGGCTCAGCCGGCGCGGAGGCCGTGAGGGCCGAGGCCCCTGTACTGCTTTCGCTCGTGTTCGGGGGTTGTGGGTGTTGCACTATTGATTGGGAGGGTGCATACGGAGGGGGCATGTAAATGATCGGGGGACCTAACAGTAACTCGTCGTTTGTTCGCTGCTTGGAGGACAACTCAGGGTAGAGCAAAGAAGGGGTCCTAACAGCGTACTGGCCTGAGGTTTCGGGCTCCTGTCTTAGTTTAGTTTCCCTTCTCTCCTTTATGTCTTCTTCTAACTTTCTAGCGGCAAGGTGAGCTGCCTTTCGTAATTCCTTTTCTGCTTTTACTTCTTCCCTCTTTTTCCGTTGCGTCGCTTCTTTGCGCCACATGCCGATACTGTCAAGCATAGTAGGCGTCGTCTTATTGCTACGCAGAGCTATTTCTAGCGCTTCTATCTTATGGTCGTCGAAGGATCCCATCAGTGGCCACTGACTTTCGGGGTCCTTCTTGGTATATTTATGCCACAGCTTGCTATAAGCTACGGCGACTAGTCCATATTTAGTGAACATGTCCTTATTAGGGGTGCCTTCCAGTGGAGCCGGGTGGTTCACCTCTAATAAGCGGTCCGGGCAGAACCAACTACCAATCAGTGGGGAGAAGATAGGCATGACGGGTTTCAACGGGGACAAAAGTCAGCACTACCTATCTTTTCACTGCTTGCAAAGACTAGACAGAATATCTCTATTCTTCGTTATTTGTAAGCAGAGAATACCTCCAAAGAACCAATATCGAACAACTAGTGTTCGGACAATCAATCAATCAATCAATGGGGAGATAAAGATAGGCACGACGGGTTTCAACGGGGACAAAAGTCTGCGTTACCTACCCTTCACTATTTGCAAAGACTAGACAGAATATTCCTATTCTACGTTATTTGCAAACAGAGAATATCTCAAAAAGCACTATTCTTCAAAACAATCAATGTTCGGACAATCAATCAATGGGGAGATAAAGATAGGCACGACGGGTTTCAACGGGGACAAAAGTCTGCGTTACCTACCCTTCACTATCTGCAAAGGGAGAGAGAGAGAGAGAGAGTATTTCTACTCCTCCCCGTTTGTAGACAGCGAATATCTCAAAAAGAACAATCAATGAGCAATACTAGTATTTCCAAAGCATCAAACAATCAATCAATTATTTCTCAATTTGTCGTGTATCACGACCTTACCCGGACCGCGTGGACAGTTTCTCGTCTTCCGCCTCCAGCGTCCGATCGTCCTCTACTCTCCGTATTTGCCGCGGCACTCCTGATGGTTCCCAGTCAGGACCGTAGATCACTCGAGAGAGGTCTGCTCGGAACCAGTGAAGTTCGGATGATCGGCTGCCAGACGAGGGTCTATTGGGCAGGAGCTCTCCCGATCGTTGCAGTCGTTCACTCTGTCGTCGGGACCTCTCCCACTGGATCCACGTGTCGCTGATGGGCCCCACGTTGGGCGCCAATTGTTAAATGGTAGCGGCAGTTTCAGTCGATAACCTTTCAAGTATTTGCCCGGCGGTAATCGCCTCTCATACCACTCGATAATTTACCAATAAAAGAGGCAGGCGCCGGAGACTGGAAGGCAGGAAACAAAGTTTTATTCCGTCGGAGCAGAACACATCAGATCAGACAGCAAGGTATCGTCACGAGGTGCTCTAACTGTATCTCTGAGACCTGGTCTCTTATACACTGGTTTATTGCTTTATTACACATAGTACATTCTTGAGATTCCCTTGATGTACGGGGGGAATATCCCCTGAAGCCCCGGTTCAGATCCGATCCCACACATAGATACAGTAGAAGTTCCCACCCCACCCACAGTAGGAGATGGCTATTGCGCAGCAGGGTATTCCGCCAATTCCTGGGGGGCGTGTGACCGGTCGGGTCTCAGGGGGTGGGGGGCCTTGATCTACTGTAATCCCTTTGATGTGGGGTGTTTCCCTTACAGTAGGGGCAATAAACTGCATCCGCAGGGCTAGGTGATGGCCTGGGACCAGTTCAGACAATGGGGCGCAGAGGAAGGGGGTTATCAAAGGAGAGGCATGACCATGTATGGGTTGTCGGTCGGAAGTGGTTCCGTAGCAGGGTCGCGCAGAAAGAGAGGGTTTATGGCCTGTATGAGAGAGCGGGGGTGGCCAGCGCGCGGGGGATGCTCGCAGCGCCAAGGGGACCGCGCTGGCGATTGACAATGAGTGGGGAGAGAGTGGGGTGCCTAAAATGGCGGCCGTGCATTCGCTGTGCGTGGCGCTGAGGAGAGGCAAGATGGCGCAGATAATGTTCAGTTTGTAAGCTAAATTTCCACAGTGGGGTACTTGGTTACAATCAGATTTTGGCTTATTTATAGAGATAGTTGGAATAGCGAATTTCAATAAGAAATAATCAGTCCATAACAGCGGCTCCAGGGTTTCAATGACCATTTCTAGTACATTCGAAAAAAGAAGATCAAGCATATGACCTGCATAGTGAGTTGGCCCCGCCACCATTTGGACGAGACCAAGGGAGCTCATATTAGAAAATAATTTATCTGTGTCCGGATTGAGGAGCAATTCCGCATGATGGTTAAAATCTCCAATAAGGAGAAAGTTATCGGAAGCTAGGACATGTGGAGCAATCATTTCGACTAACTGATCAGAGAAATTACCTTTTATACCAGGGGGTCGGTAGACCAGAGCTCCTCTCCAAGACCCATTTCGGAGACCAATGATTTTGAAAATACAAACTTCCATCTGACTGCATGAAACATTTTCCAAGACATTGATTATTAAGGAGCGTTTAGAGGCAATTAGTAAACCACCCCCCTTTTCTCTTTCCTGTCAGTACGCATAATTTTATATTCGGGCGGAAAGGCCACGTGCAAATCAGGACTGGCGTGTTCCTGAAGCCACGTTTCTGTGATGAAACATATGTCTGGGTCAGTTTGATCCAGTAAATCCCATATTTCCAAAGCGTGTTTGGGGACAGAGCGAGCGTTGAAATAAATTGTTTTCAGTGAGGGAAGGGGAGCTTTACAGTTCCTCAAAGGTTTTAGACTGGCAGATGTAATTGAGTTGGTTGAGCTGGTAAACTTCTAATTTCTGGGCATTGAAGCAGATCCTTTTCATTTATGTAGGTGCTCTTTAAAGGAGAGGCGTTTAGGTCTTTAAGTTGGGCACTCGAATATTGAATAAGACCCATTGTCCTCTAATCCTGAGGAGAGGGTTATTCAGGGAATCTGTAGAGCAGAGAAAGGAGATGTGACTTTGCGTGGCCAGGAAACTGGCAGGGTTACTGGCCGCTGGCTGCGACCAGGTGCGGACGGGCGCAGACGGGCTTGCCTTTGGCGCGCCGCTGCGCGCGTCCGCGCCCACGCCCCACTGAAATAGACAAAGTGTGGAAAAGACTAGAGCGCAACCCCAAGCTTTCGCCCGAAACCGGAAGTTGTGCTGACTTTGCTGACCCCTAGGCGACCCTCCGTACAATCGGCACACGCCGTGACGGACCGGGGTCAGGGACAGTATCTATATGAAGATTTCAGCAGTGACAGGTAAGCTAAAACTTAGTATTAAAAACACAATATAAGAATATAATTTTAAAAACAATTCATTTAATAATTAGTGCAAAATACGCAATAGTGCAGGGAGATGACATCAGAGGCGTAAAATACAAGCGTATTACGAGCGATGCAGCAGGCGTTACCGTATTTTGTCAAGAACAGTGCTGCGCGCGTCCGCGCCCACGCCCCACTGAAATAGACAAAGTGTGGAAAAGACTAGAGCGCAACCTCGAGCTTCTGCCCGAAACCGGAAGTTGTGCTGACTTTGCTGACCCCTAGGCGACCCTCCGTACAATCGGCACACGCCTTGACGGACCGGGGTCAGGGACAGTATCTATATGAAGATTTCAGCAGTGACAGATAAGCTGAAACTTAGTATTAAAAACACAATATAAGAATATAATTTTAAAAACAATTAATTTAATAATTAGTGCAAAATACGCAATAGTGCAGGGAGATGGCATCAGAGGCGTAAAATACAAGCGTATTACAAGCGATGCAGCAGGCGTTACCGTATTTTGTCAAGAACAGTGCGGAGAGGTCCAGAAGGATGAGGGCCGCCATCTCGCCGTTGTCCAGTAGGATCCTGATGTCGCCTGTGGCGGTGATGAGGGCGGTCTCGGTGCTGTGGTTGCTGCGGAATCCTGACTGGGAGGGATCCAGGATGCTGTTGTCTTCGAGATAATGGGTGAGCTGGATGTTGACTATCTTCTCGATGACCTTAGCTGGGAACGGAAGCAGAGAGATGGGCCGGAAGTTTTTGAGTTCGCTTGGGTCCGCCTTGGGTTTCTTCAGTAGGGCGTTGATCTCGGCGTGTTTCCAGCTCTCAGGGAAGGTTGCAGTCTCGAAGGAGAGGTTGATGATGTTGCGCAGGTGGGGTGCGATGGAGCTGCCGGCTTTGTTGAAGATGTGGGTTGGAAAAGGGTCAGAAGGCGAGCCGGAGTGGATTGTGCCCATGGTCTTGATTGTGTCTTCGATGCTCACGTTGGCCCAGGTTGTCAGGGGGTCGTGGTCGGTGGGGTGTGGTGGGTCCGGCGTGTTGGGGCCTGTTAGGGTCGTCCGGGGGTTGAAGCTGTCGTGGATGTCGGCGATCTTGCAGTGGAAGAAGGTGGCGAGGGAGTCTAGCAGGGCTTGCGACGGCGGGATGTCGTTGGCGTTGGAGCTGGGGTTGGAGAGTTCCTTCCCGACGTTGAAGAGCTCCTTGCTGTTGTGTGCATTGTTGTCGAGGCAGTCTTTGAAGGAGGTCCTCTTGGTGGTCCTGATGAGGTGGTGGTTGCGGATGGTGTATTTGTGGGCTGCGCGGCTGCCCGGCGACTTCTCGCTGTGCCATATGTTCTCCAACTTCCGGCAGGTGCACTTTGACGCTAAGAGTTCCAGGGTGAACCAGTTGGCTCTCTTGCTGGTGTCTTTGAGGGTTTGTTTTTTCAGCGGGGCTCAGGTGTTGCGCAGTCGTCCATCCATTGTCTGAGGGTGCGCGCACCATTGTCGGGGTTGGTCGGTGGGTTGAGTGCGAGGTTTGTCTGTAGTTGTACTTCGGTGATTTTGCCCCAGTAGCGACGGGGGATCTGTAGGGTGCGGTAATGTGCGATGGGTTTCCGGAAGGTGAAGTGGATGCAGTGGTGGTCGGTCGAGGTGGGTTCAGAGATGTGGCTGAAGGAGACGTGGGGTCGTGAGGAGAAGATGGCGTCGAGCTTGTGTCCGGCGATGTGGGTCGGCGTTGTGACGAGCTGTTCCAGTCCGAGGTTGGCGAGATTGTCTATCAGGGTGGAGGAGTTGCTGTTGTTATTGTTCTTCAGATGGAAGTTCAGGTCTCCGAGGAGGATGTAGTCGGTGGAGGTCAGTGCGTGCGTCCTGATGAAGTCAGCGATGGCGTCACAGAATTGTGGTCGGGGTCCGGGTGGTCTGTAGATGAGGGTGCCTCTTAGGGTGGTCTTGGGGTCCGTTTGGATCTGGAAGTGCATGTGTTCGGCGGTGCTGAGAGTGTCGTCGGTGTTTGTTGAGACCATGATGGTCTTCTTGTGGACGATGGTGATTCCTCCTCCGACTCCGTTGGTGCGTTCTCTGCGGGCGATCTTGTATCCGTCGGGGATGACTATGGCGATGTCTGGAGAGGAGGCTTTGTTCATCCAGGTCTCGGTCAGGAAGGTGACGTCTGGTGATGTGGTGTCGAGTAGGTCCCAGAGCTCGACGGCGTGTTTGCGTGCGGAGCGGGTGTTGATCAGGATGCATCGGAGCTGGTTGTGTTCTGTCGTGGCGGGTGTCTCGGCGTCTTCGATGCAGGAGAAGCTGCAGTTCCGGCAGGCGAAGGGGCCGTGGGTGCGCTTCGGGGTGGCCCTTCAGCAGGCGAGGGTCCGTCCTGAGTTGAGAGCATTGAGGGTGCTGGCGGTCTTCATGGCTGGTGCGGGGGCCAGGGGTTCTGGCGCTGGGTGCGGTCCAGGCGCAGACGGGCTTGCCTTAGGCGCGGCCGCCATTTAAGGGGAGGTGGGAGGGAGGAGCAGCTGGGAGGCGGGAGGCGGGAGGCAGGGGGCAGCGAATGGGCATGGAGGGGGGCGGGGCCTCTGGGGATGCAGCGGCGGGAATGGGAGCGGCGAGGGGGGTGAGCAGGCACAACAGGGGGCACGGGGTACAGAAGGCAAAAACAGGCAGCGGAGCACAGAAGGAGCAAAAGGGCACACAAGAGCACGAGGAACATAAGGCAAAAATGGGCAGGGGGGCACAGAAGGAACATAAGGACACACAAGAGCACGGGGAACAGAAGGCAAAGATGGGCAGCGGGCACAGAAGGAACAAAAGGGCACACAGAGCAGAAGAAAACGGCAATGGGGCAACAAGGGCACTCAGAGAAACATACAAACCTAAGGCCACCACTGGCCACCAGGGATGAGACGGCGGTGACAGCAGGAACGCAGGTGGAGCTGCAGCGGGGGGGAGCGACCTACCTGGCAAGGTCAAGGGTCGGCCTGATGCAGCAGGAACATGCGTGCAGCACACCGTCAGTCTGAAACACTGGTAATTAGAGGTTTGAGGCTCAATGTAATCATCAACCAACTGCAGACTGTAATGAACCTGCAATTTGGCCTTAGTGGCCAGTTTTAGAGTCACCGTTCATATCACAGCAGATGGCAAACATCCCACTGCTTCACTCTGCCTCAACTCCAAATTCCAATACATGAGAAGTGCACTGTAAGTGCACAAGTCTAATGTGTGTGATCGCAGTCTTCCACTGTCCCTGCACAAGGCCGATGCTTGTGTCCACTCTCTCACTGCGCACGTGCATTAGTCTTGGAGAAGATATCGGAGGAGTGATCACTGTATGGCGTGCGTCATGTGCAGTCATCATCTGCGGCAGCACTTTAAAATCACGTGTTCTCTTTAGCTCCTACTTTGACGTGACATTTCAAAAGTCGCTGCACCGGTGGCTCAGTCCACTTACGAAGGGTGGTGGGGCAGTGTCTCTCTGCTGGTTTATGCTGGCTGGGGAAGTCACACGCTGATAGTGTTGCGTGTGCGCTCACGAGGAGGCGGGTTTGAGAACATACCCTTGCACTACTACTCCGCAGCTCTCTGTAGGCCTCCTTGTGGGCTAACTACACCTGGCCCACTGACTGTGTATGTCCCCAAGTGATGAAGAAGTGGCAAGAGGAAGGCTCCATGGTCCTCTGCGCAGAAGGTAAACAGGAGCACGCAACATTTGACTCCTTCGTGAAACAGAGAGGCGACGACTAACAAGTAAAGCTGTCATGGAAGTGGGCACCCTATTAACGACTAAGCAAAACCAGCGGCTCAGTGGAAATGTACATACTTACTACTTTGGAAACAAGTATTTTCCATGCAATAGGTGTCCTTTTGCAAGCATTTTAGCTATTGCATTGTAAACCCAACACATCTATAAAAGGCATTGCTATTTTTATTGTGATGTCGTGGGTGGAATAGGGGAAGAGCATTAAAGAAACTAGTGCTCACCAACTTATAGAGCAGAACATGCAACACCACCAGTTAAAGGTCCAGTCTTTATAGGAGTTAACAATTGCAGACAAGGCGGTACCAAGGAGGGACTAACTAGCCTAATAACGACTCAGACGCCAGCGTTTATGAAGGACAATGACTCAAGCCAATCAAAAATATGGACGGGGCTTCGAAGTCACTCTACTACTGCATGCCTCGGAGCAGCGCATGCGCTGTTCAGGCTCGAGCTAAAGAATGAGACGTCCAGGGCTTTAAGTGGGGTGAAAAACCTGGGGACGGGATCTATAAAAAGGGCATGTGAAGCAGAAAAAAAGAGCCAAAGGGAGAAGAGGCGAGACTGAAGAATAGAGAATGCTAGCATGAAAGGACCGAGGAGAAGCGAAGGAGCAAGAGGGACGCGGAGGTATCCGGTGAAGAGGAATGAGGTAGAAGAGACAGAATGAAGGACATCGTAGGGTGGGGAATATCTAACTTGGGGAGTGGGGAGGGTTGCAATAACCTACCTTTTCTTAGGAGTACTGTGTCAAGGTATATTTCCCACATAACCAGGCACTTTCATGTATTTGGCAATATGTTTAAATGTCTATTTAATTACGGTGTATGTGGTGCTATTTAAGACAACACATTCATTGTGATGAACTATCTGTTATTCTATGCATCCTCTCCTATAGAACTTTGAGGTCACCACTGGGTGGATAGTAATATTTAATCAATTTGCCCAATAAATACATCCAAACTGCGAATTGTCTTTTTAGCTAAGGTGACCGGCCGCAATGACAGCTTCTTAAGTTTTCCTCAGGGAATTGCTCTTGTGAACAAGCCAGCATCACTTTGTAACTATGGATTGAAGAGCAGCACAAATGCAATTTTGCAGGGACATCATTAAAATTATCATGAGAAATTCAGCACAAAGTGATACCACAGAATTATGTCCGTGTTTGAAAAGCACAGGTCTGTCAATTCCAAACTGCATAAATGTCATACATTAGCTAGTACAGTGTTAAATGCTCAAGCATAAGCGTTCCATGTTCATGTGCAGCCATGGAAGGTTTTAGAAGGAAAGGTTAGTGCTGTCAATTAGAGAAAGAAAAGAACATCGGGCAGCTGCAGGCATGTGCATTTCTGACTGGATATAGAAAATGTACAGGGAATTAATGCTTAAAGTAACTGGAATAAAAGCGACCCACGTACATTGAAGTTTGCAGCCCAGACTATGGGAATCATCTAAAAAGAAATACGTACACAAGATTAGAAATAGAAAACATATTAAACAGTACACAACAAAATATTGAGACTAGTCTGATTAGCCACACTGGGCAGAGTCCTAAACATGTAACTAGTTCAGTTGGAGAAAAGCCTTTGGAAGCCGCCCATAAAACCAAACACATTTAATGAGGAGAAAGCATGGTGCTATATTTTTTATGTAGCTGGAGGGCAGTCTGCAGAAGGTGAGCTGGAAGTTTTAAAGACTAGCCTCGCGTAATGAGTCAATACGTTGCTGTAGAGCTGTTTGGTTATATGATCACGTTTTTTAGGTCGAGCCTATAGTAGCGCATGCGCTGTACTCTGGCGAGACTTTTAGCAAGGGCTTCAGAAAATGGTACCACTGTGGCCTAGAGCTTGAGTGCATGTGCACAGACCCGCACTTACAAGCAGAGGCGCCATATGGCTTTCCGCTCTCGTCATGGGTCAAAGGCCCTGGCTGTTCTCTCTGCCCTCTGCATTCCGCAGACCTTCTCCAGCCTGCTTTTTCCCCTCTCGACCCCTCTGGTTTGGACAGGGAGGAGGGGAACTGCTCCTGTTTGCAAGCCTCACCACTATTCATGCCATGGAAGTTTGTCAATAGGGCATCAACAGTGCATTTCATTTCTTGAAAACAAGTGTCCCTTTCTACTCTGGGCTGCTCGCTCCTCTGGCCCCCACCTCTAGGCTTCAAGGTGAGAGTCTGCCAGCAGCTTCACTCTGCAGCTCTTCTCTCCTCCTTCTCCCCCCCCACACTTTTTCAGAGGGGAGGAGAAGGGAGGCTGGGTCCATTGCAAGCTTCTCAACCAGCAGCTTTAGGTATGTTATAGAAGCGGCCACTTTACCCTTAATACATAGTGCTTACCCCCCCCTGCCCCCGCTCTGTCCTAACACTGATCATCAGGTTCAAAGCTTGCCGTGCTTACCGCCCTGCCCTCCGCTCTGTCCTAACACTGATCATCAGGTTCAAAGCTCACCGTGCTTACCCCCTGCCCCCCGCTCTGTCCTAAAACTGATCATACGGTTCAAAGCTCGCTGTGATTATCCCCCTGCCCCCCGCTCTGTCCTAACACTTATCATCAGGTTCAAAGCTCGCTGTGATTATCCCCCTGCCCCCCGCTCTGTCCTAACACTTATCATCAGGTTAAAAGCTCACCATGCTTACCCCCTGCCCTCCGCTCTGTCCTAACACTGATCATCATGTTCAAAGCTCGCCGTGCTTACCCCCTGCCCCCGCTCTGTCCTAACACTTATCATCAGGTTCAAAGCTCACCATGCTTACCCCCTGCCCTCCGCTCTGTCCTAACACTGATCATCATGTTCAAAGCTCGCCGTGCTTACCCCCCTGCCCCCGCTCTGTCCTAACACTTATCATCAGGTTCAAAGCTCGCCGTGCTTACCCCCTGCCCTCCGCTCTGTCCTAACACTGATCATCAGGTTCAAAGCTCCCGTGCTTACCCCCTGCCCTCCGCTCTGTCCTAACACTGATCATCAGGTTCAAGGCTCGCCGCGCTTACCCCTGTGCCCCCCGCTCTGTCCTAGCACTGATCATCAGGTTCAAAGCTCGCCGTGTTTACCCCCCCCTGCCCTCCGCTCTGTCCTAACACTGATCATCAGGTTCAAAGCTCGCCGTGCTTACCCCCTGCCCCCCGCTCTGTCCTAACACTGATCATCAGGTTCAAAGCTCGCCGTGCTTACCCCCTGCCCCCGCTCTGTCCTAACACTGATCATCAGGTTCAAACCTCGCCGTGCTTACCCCCCTGCCCTCCGCTCTGTCCTAACACTTATCAGATTCAAAGCTCGCCGTGCTTACCCCCCTGCACCCCGCTCTGTCCTAAAACTTATCAGGTTCAAAGCTCGCCGTGCTTACCGCCCTGCCCTCCGCTCTGTCCTAACACTGATCATCAGGTTCAAAGCTCCCCGTGCTTACCCCCCTGCCCTCCGCTCTGTCCTAACACTGATCATCAGGTTCAAAGCTCGCCGTGCTTACCCCCTGCCCCCCGCTCTGTCCTAAAACTGATCATACTGTTCAAAGCTCGCTGTGATTATCCCCCTGCCCCCCGCTCTGTCCTAACACATATCATCAGGTTCAAAGCTCGCCGTGCTTACCCCCCTGCCCTCGGCTCTGTCCTAACACTTATCAGGTTCAAAGCTCGCCTTGCTTACCCCTCTGCCCTCCGCTCTGTCCTAACACTGATCATCAGGTTCAAAGCTCGCCGTGCTTACCCCCCTGCCCCCGCTCTGTCCTAACACTTATCATCAGGTTCAAAGCTCGCCGTGCTTACCCCCCTGCCCCCCCGCTCTGTCCTAACCCTGATCATCAGGCTCACAGCTCGCCATGCTTACCTCCTCTGCCCCCCGCTCTGTCCTAACACTTTTCATCAGGTTCAAAGCTCGCCGTGCTTATCCCCCTGCACCCGCTTTGTCCTAACACTTATCATCAGGTTCAAAGCTCCCCGTACTTACTGCCCTGCCCTCCGCTCTGTCCTAACACTGATCATCAGGTTCAAAGCTCCCCGTGCTTACCCTTCTGCCCCCGCTCTGTCCTAACACTGATCATCAGGTTCAAAGCTCGCCGTGCTTACCCTCCTGCCCCCCGCTCTGTCCTAACACTTATCATCAGGTTCAAAGCTCGCTGTGCTTACCCCCCTGCCCTCCGCTCTGTCCTAACACTGATCATCATGTTCAAAGCTCGCCGTGCTTACCCCCCTGCCCCCGCTCTTTCCTAACACTTATCATCAGGTTTCAAAGCTCACCGTTCTTATCCCCCTGCCCCCGCTCTGTCCTAACACTTATCATCAGGTTCAAAGCTTGCCGTGCTTACCCCTCTGCCCCAGCTCTGTCCTAACACTGATCATCAGGTTCAAAGCTCGCCTTGCTTACCCCCTCTGCCCCCCGCTCTGTCCTAACACTTATTATCAGGCTCAAAGTTCGCCTTGCTTACCCCCTGCCCCCGCTCTGTCCTAACACTTATTATCAGGTTCAAAGCTCGCCGTGCTTACCCCCCTCTGCCCTTCGCTCTGTCCTAACACTTATCATCAGGTTCAAAGCTCGCCGTGCTTACCCCCTCTGCCCTTCGCTCTGTCCTAACACTGATCATCAGGTTCAAAGCTCGCCGTGCTTACCCCCCTGCCCCCGCTCTGTCATAACACTGATCATCAGGTTCAAAGCTCAGCTTGCTTACCCCCCTGCACCCGCTCTGTCCTAATACATATCCTCAGGTTCAAAGCTCGCCGTGCTTACCCCCTACACTCCACTCTGTCCTAACACAGATCATCAGGTTAAAAGCTTGCCGTGCTTACCTCTCTGCCCCCCCGCTCTGTCCTAACACTTATCATCAGGTTCAAAGCTTGCCGTGCATACCCCCCTGCCCCCCGCTCTGCCCTAAAACTTATCTTCAGGTTCAAAACTCACGTTGCTTACCCCTCTACACCCCGCTCTGTCCTAACGCATATCATCAGGTTCAAAGCTCACCGTGCTTACCCCCCTGCCCCATGCTCTGTCCTAACACTGATCATCAGGTTCAAAGCTCGCCATGCATACCCCCCTGCCCCCGCTCTGCCCTAGCACTGATCATCAGCTTCAAAGCTCGCCGTGCTTACCCCCCTGCCCTCGGCTCTGTCCTAACACTGATCATCAGGTTCAAAGCTCGTCGCGCTTACCCCCCTGCCCCCCGCTCTGTCCTAACACTGATCATCAGGTTCAAAGCTCGCCGTGCTTACTCCCCTGCCCCCGCTCTGTCCTAACACTGATCATCAGGTTCAAAGCTCGCCGTGCTTACCCCTCTGCCCCCGCTCTGTCCTAACAGTTATCATCACGTTCAAAGCTCGCCGTGCTTACCCCCCTGCCCCCGCTCTGTCCTAACACTTATCATCAGGTTCAAAGCTTGGCGTGCTACCCCCCTGCCCCAGCTCTGTCCTAACACTGATCATCAGGTTCAAAGCTCACCGTGCTTACCCCCCTGCCCCCGCTCTGTCCTAACACTTATCATCAGGTTCAAAGCTCGACGTGCTTACCCCCCTGCACCCCGCTCTGTCCTAACACTGATCATCAGGTTCAAAGCTCGCCGCGCTTACCCCCTGCCCCCCGCTCTGTCCTAACACATATCATCAGGTTCAAAGCTCGCCGTGCTTACCCCCCTGCCCTCGGCTCTGTCCTAACACTTATCAGGTTCAAAGCTCGCCTTGCTTACCCCTCTGCCCTCCGCTCTGTCCTAACACTGATCATCAGGTTCAAAGCTCGCCGTGCTTACCCCCCTGCCCCCGCTCTGTCCTAACACTTATCATCAGGTTCACAGCTTGCCGTGCTTACCCCTCTGCCCCAGCTCTGTCCTAACACTGATCATCAGGTTCAAAGCTCGCCTTGCTTACCCCCTCTGTCCTAACACTTATTATCAGGTTCAAAGCTCGCCGTGCTTACCCCCTGCCCTCCGCTCTGTCCTAACACTTATCATCAGGTACAAAGCTCGCCGTGCTTACCCCCCTACCCCCCGCTCTGTCCTAACCCTGATCATCAGGTTCAAAGCTTGCCATGCTTACCTCCTCTGCCCCCCGCTCTGTCCTAACACTTTTCATCAGGTTCAAAGCTCGCCGTGCTTATCCCCCTGCACCCGCTTTGTCCTAACACTTATCATCAGGTTCAAAGCTCCCCGTGCTTACCGCCCTGCCCTCCGCTCTGTCCTAACACTGATCATCAGGTTCAAAGCTCCCCGTGCTTACCCTCCTGCCCCCCGCTCTGTCCTAACACTTATCATCAGGTTCAAAGCTCGCCGTGCTTACCCCCTCTGCCCTTCGCTCTGTCCTAACACTTATCATCAGGTTCAAAGCTCGCCGTGCTTACCCCCTCTGCCCTTCGCTCTGCCCTAACACTGATCATCAGGTTCAAAGCTCGCCGTGCTTACCCTCCTGCCCCCCGCTCTGTCCTAACACTTATCATCAGGTTCAAAGCTCGCCGTGCTTACCCCCCTGCCCTCCGCTCTGTCCTAACACTGATCATCATGTTCAAAGCTCGCCGTGCTTACCCCCCTGCCCCCGCTCTTTCCTAACAATTATCATCAGGTTCAAAGCTCACCGTTCTTATCCCCCTGCCCCCGCTCTGTCCTAACACTTATCATCAGGTTCAAAGCTTGCCGTGCTTACCCCTCTGCCCCAGCTCTGTCCTAACACTGATCATCAGGTTCAAAGCTCGCCTTGCTTACCCCCTCTGCCCCGCTCTGTCCTAACACTTATTATCAGGCTCAAAGTTTGCCTTGCTTACCCCCTGCCCCTGCTCTGTCCCAACACTTATCATCAGGTTCAAAGCTCGCCGTGCTTACCCCCTCTGCCCTTCGCTCTGTCCTAACACTTATCATCAGGTTCAAAGCTCGCCGTGCTTACCCCCTCTGCCCTTCGCTCTGCCCTAACACTGATCATCAGGTTCAAAGCTCGCCGTGCTTACCCCCCCTGCCCCCGCTCTGTCATAACACTGATCATCAGGTTCAAAGCTCACCTTGCTTACGCCCCTGCACCCGCTCTGTCCTAATACATATCCTCAGGTTCAAAGCTCGCCGTGCTTACCCCCCCTACCCTCTACTCTGTCCTAACACAGATCATCAGGTTCAAAGCTTGCCGTGCTTACCTGTCTGCCCCCCCCGCTCTGTCCTAACACTTATCATCAGGTTCAAAGCTCACCGTGCTTACCCCTCTGCCCCCCCGCTCTGTCCTAACACTTATCATCAGGTTCAAAGCTCGCCATGCATACCCCCCTGCCCCCGCTCTGTCCTAACACTTATCATCAGGTTCAAAGCTTGCCGTGCATACCCCCCTGCCCCCCGCTCTGTCCTAAAACTTATCTTCAGGTTCAAAACTCACGTTGCTTACCCCTCTACACCCCGCTCTGTCCTAACGCATATCATCAGGTTCAAAGCTCGCCGTGCTTACCCCGCTGCCCCATGCTCTGTCCTAACACTGATCATCAGGTTCAAAGCTCGCCGTGCTTACCCCCCTGCCCCCGCTCTGCCCTAGCACTGATCATCAGCTTCAAAGCTCGCCATGCTTACCCTCCTGGCCCCGCTCTGTCCTAACACTTATCATCAGGTTCAAAGCTCGCCGTGCTTACCCCCCTGCCCTCGGCTCTGTCCTAACACTGATCATCAGGTTCAAAGCTCGTCGTGCTTACCCCCCTGCCCCCCGCTCTGTCCTAACACTGATCATCAGGTTCAAAGCTCGCCGTGCTTACTCCCCTGCCCCCCGCTCTGTCCTAACACTGATCATCAGGTTCAAAGCTCGCAGTGCTTACCCCTCTGCCCCCGCTCTGTCCTAACAGTTATCATCAGGTTCAAAGCTTGGCGTGCTACCCCCCTGCCCCAGCTCTGTCCTAACACTGATCATCAGGTTCAAAGCTCGCCATGCTTATCCCTCTGCCCCCCGCTCTGTCCTAACATTTATCATCAGGTTAAAAGCTCACCATGCTAACCCCCCTGCCCCCGCTCTGTCCTAACACTGATCCTCAGGTTCAAAGCTCGCCATGCTTACCCCCCTGCCCCCGCTCTGCCCTAACACTGATCATCAGGTTCAAAGCTCGCAGTGCTTACCCCCCTGCCCCCGCTCTGTCCTAACACTTATCAGATTCAAAGCTCGTCGTGCTTACCCCCCTGCACCCCGCTCTGTCCTAAAACTTATCATCAGGTTCAAAGCTCACCGTGCTTACCCTCCTGCCCCGCTCTGTCCTAACACATATCATCAGGTTCAATGCTCCCCGTGCTTACCCCCTGCCCCTCGCTCTGTCCTAACACTTATCATCAGGTTCAAAGCTCGCCGTGCTTACCCACTACCCCCGCTCTGTCCTAACACTGATCATCAGGTTCAAATCTCACCGTGCTTACCCCTCTGCCCCCCGCTCTGTCCTAACACTTATCAGGTTCAAAGCTTGCTGTGCTTACCCCCTGCCCCCGCTCTGTCCTAACGCATATCATCAGGTTCAAAGCTCGCCGTGCTTACCCCCCTGCCCCCGCTCTGTCCTAACACTGATCATCAGGTTCAAAGCTCGCCGTGCTTACCCACTACCCCCGCTCTGTCCTAACACATATCATCAGGTTCAAAGCTCGCCTTGCTTACCCCCTGCCCCCGCTCTGTCCTAACACTTATCTGGTTCAAAGCTCGCCTTGCTTACCCCCTCTGCCCTCGCTCTGTCCTAACACTGATCATCAGGTTCAAAGCTTGCCGTGCTTACCCCTCTGCCCCAGCTCTGTCCTAACACTGATCATCAGGTTCAAAGCTCGCCTTGCTTACCCCCTCTGCCCCCCGCTCTGTCCTAACACTTATTATCAGGCTCAAAGTTCGCCTTGCTTACCCCCTGCCCCCGCTCTGTCCTAACACTTATTATCAGGTTCAAAGCTCGCCGTGCTTACCCCCCTCTGCCCTTCGCTCTGTCCTAACACTTATCATCAGGTTCAAAGCTCGCCGTGCTTACCCCCTCTGCCCTTCGCTCTGTCCTAACACTGATCATCAGGTTCAAAGCTCGCCGTGCTTACCCCCCTGCCCCCGCTCTGTCATAACACTGATCATCAGGTTCAAAGCTCAGCTTGCTTACCCCCCTGCACCCGCTCTGTCCTAATACATATCCTCAGGTTCAAAGCTCGCCGTGCTTACCCCCTACCCTCCACTCTGTCCTAACACAGATCATCAGGTTCAAAGCTTGCCGTGCTTACCTCTCTGCCCCCCCGCTCTGTCCTAACACTTATCATCAGGTTCAAAGCTCACCGTGCTTACCCCTCAGCCCCCCGCTCTGTCCTAACACTTATCATCAGGTTCAAAGCTTGCCGTGCATACCCCCCTGCCCCCCGCTCTGCCCTAAAACTTATCTTCAGGTTCAAAACTCACGTTGCTTACCCCTCTACACCCCGCTCTGTCCTAACGCATATCATCAGGTTCAAAGCTCACCGTGCTTACCCCCCTGCCCCATGCTCTGTCCTAACACGGATCATCAGGTTCAAAGCTCGCTGTGCTTACCCCCCTGCCCCCGCTCTGCCCTAGCACTGATCATCAGCTTCAAAGCTCGCCATGCTTACCCTCCTGCCCCCGCTCTGTCCTAACACTTATCATCAGGTTCAAAGCTCGCCGTGCTTACCCCCCTGCCCTCGGCTCTGTCCTAACACTGATCATCAGGTTCAAAGCTCGTCGCGCTTACCCCCCTGCCCCCCGCTCTGTCCTAACACTTATCATCAGGTTCAAAGCTTGGCGTGCTACCCCCCTGCCCCAGCTCTGTCCTAACACTGATCATCAGGTTCAAAGCTCACCGTGCTTACCCCCCTGCCCCCGCTCTGTCCTAACACTTATCATCAGGTTCAAAGCTCGCAGTGCTTACCCCCCTGCCCCCCGCTCTGTCCTAACACTTATCAGGTTCAAAGCTCGACGTGCTTACCCCCCTGCACCCCGCTCTGTCCTAAAACTTATCATCAGGTTCAAAGCTCCCCGTGCTTACCCCCCTGCCCTCCGCTCTGTCCTAACACTGATCATCAGGTTCAAAGCTCGCCGCGCTTACCCCCTGCCCCCCGCTCTGTCCTAAAACTGATCATACGGTTCAAAGCTCGCTGTGATTATCCCCCTGCCCCCCGCTCTGTCCTAACACATATCATCAGGTTCAAAGCTCGCCGTGCTTACCCCCCTGCCCTCGGCTCTGTCCTAACACTTATCAGGTTCAAAGCTCGCCTTGCTTACCCCTCTGCCCTCCGCTCTGTCCTAACACTGATCATCAGGTTCAAAGCTCGCCGTGCTTACCCCCCTTCCCCAGCTCTGTCCTAACACTGATCATCAGGTTCAAAGCTCGCCTTGCTTACCCCCTCTGTCCTAACACTTATTATCAGGTTCAAAGCTCGCCATGCTTACCTCCTCTGCCCCCCGCTCTGTCCTAACACTTTTCATCAGGTTCAAAGCTCGCCGTGCTTATCCCCCTGCACCCGCTTTGTCCTAACACTTATCATCAGGTTCAAAGCTCCCCGTGCTTACCGCCCTGCCCTCCGCTCTGTCCTAACACTGATCATCAGGTTCAAAGCTCCCCGTGCTTACCCTCCTGCCCCCCGCTCTGTCCTAACACTTATCATCAGGTTCAAAGCTCGCCGTGCTTACCCCCCTGCCCTCCGCTCTGTCCTAACACTGATCATCATGTTCAAAGCTCGCCGTGCTTACCCCCCTGCCCCCGCTCTTTCCTAACAATTATCATCAGGTTCAAAGCTCACCGTTCTTATCCCCCTGCCCCAGCTCTGTCCTAACACTGATCATCAGGTTCAAAGCTCGCCTTGCTTACCCCCTCTGCCCCGCTCTGTCCTAACACTTATTATCAGGCTCAAAGTTTGCCTTGCTTACCCCCTGCCCCTGCTCTGTCCCAACACTTATCATCAGGTTCAAAGCTCGCCGTGCTTACCCCCTCTGCCCTTCGCTCTGTCCTAACACTTATCATCAGGTTCAAAGCTCGCCGTGCTTACCCCCTCTGCCCTTCCCTCTGCCCTAACACTGATCATCAGGTTCAAAGCTCGCCGTGCTTACCCCCCCTGCCCCCGCTCTGTCATAACACTGATCATCAGGTTCAAAGCTCACCTTGCTTACGCCCCTGCACCCGCTCTGTCCTAATACATATCCTCAGGTTCAAAGCTCGCCGTGCTTACCCCCCCTACCCTCTACTCTGTCCTAACACAGATCATCAGGTTCAAAGCTTGCCGTGCTTACCTGTCTGCCCCCCCGCTCTGTCCTAACACTTATCATCAGGTTCAAAGCTCACCGTGCTTACCCCTCTGCCCCCCCGCTCTGTCCTAACACTTATCATCAGGTTCAAAGCTCGCCATGCATACCCCCCTGCCCCCGCTCTGTCCTAACACTTATCATCAGGTTCAAAGCTTGCCGTGCATACCCCCCTGCCCCCCGCTCTGTCCTAAAACTTATCTTCAGGTTCAAAACTCACGTTGCTTACCCCTCTACACCCCGCTCTGTCCTAACGCATATCCTCAGGTTCAAAGTGTAACGCCCTGAACGTCTCAGGATCGTTTAACAGACACGACAATGAGGACGCAACCACTTGTGAAGGGTTAGTTCTTTTAATGAAGGCAAATAAAATACAAAGACTAAACAAAAGTTATAGTCACTGGAATCCTCCAGGCTAAGTACGTTACCAGCCCACAGCACGGATGGTCCTAACCGTCCTCTGCATATACGCCGATCCCGGCGTATGCCAACAGAGGGCAGAAATGTAATGGCCGACAATGCCAATCGGTAGGCTGTGAGGGGCACGAAGAGTGTTGGGGAGAATCGAGGAGTCAGGGAAACACCCAGCCGGGGTCTCTACCTGAAGGGAGCAGCCGCTCAACCTCTTCCTCAGACTGCACCGGGACGCGGAGTCACCTCCTGGTGATGCGTCACCGATACCCCAATCACAAGCAAGAAGACTGAACCGAGAGCAGCCGCTCGATCGATCCTGTGGACTTCCGAGTCTGTAACGCGGCAAACACCTCCTGGTGTGCGTTACAGCTGGCAGTCCCTGTGTCTCTGGTCGGGCTGGGAGTTACGACTCCAACCAGCAAAAGCGCCACTGCGCTTGGACTCAGCCGAGTCAAAAAGCGAAGCTCAATGGTTGACCGGTAGAGCTTCCGGGTCCTTCACAGGTGACGATGGGGCAAGACACGGCCCAGGGAGTAACGACTCGACCTACCTCCGTTCTTGCCTTATTGGAGCACCACTCCTGAACACTGCTCTACACGAAGCAGGTACGTCGGTGTAAACACAATATCCGACAGCCTTGTACCTCCCGGTTCCTCCCTTTATAGGGCGTGTTTTCCTTGAGTTATGTAACAGCTCTCCTGTTTACATAAGGCGTGTTTCCCTTGAGTTATGTAACAGCTCTCCTGTTTACATAAGGGCGTGTTTCCCTTGAGTTATGTAACAGCTCTCCTGTTTACATAAGGGCGTGTTTCCCTTGAGTTATGTAACAGCTCTCCTGTTTACATAAGGGCGTGTTTCCCTTGTATGACAGGAATTCTTGACAGTACATCCTCCCTCTCAGCGGCTCCCCACGGGTCCAGCGCTGGCAGGAAAACGCCGATGGAACAAGGAGACCAAGCGCGGAGCATGAACCCCTTCAGCCGGTTCCCATGAATGCTCCTCCGGGCCATAGCCTTTCCACGCAACCAGGTACCACAGCTTCCCCCTGCGCCATTTGGACGCCCGTATGCCCGACACTTCATACTCCACCTCCGACTCCACGCATACCGGCCTAGGTGTCCCAGACGGCTTGGAGGGTGCTGGTTTGAGCAATGATACATGAAAGACAGGGTGTATCCGCAATGACTGGGGCAAGCACACCTTCACGTTCACGGGACCCATACACTTGGTAATTCGATAGGGGCCCATGTACTTGGGATGGAACACACTGTTCTTTCGAAACCTCATGTTTCTTGTGGATATCCAGACGTAGTCTCCAGTGCGGTACAGTGGCCCGGGCCTTCTCTTCCTATCTGCCGCAGCCTTGTATCTTCTCTTGGCCTCTATTAGGACAGCCCTTGAGCGCATCAACGTGTCTTTTATGTGTGCCACCCTGTCCGCTGTGGCGGGAATCCTGTCCTCTCTGAACGGATGTAGAAATGGCAAGAACCTGGGATGTTGGCCATAGTTGCTATAGAACGGAGATGACTGTGTGGAGCTGTGAGTGGCGTTGTTATAGGCTATCTCTGCAACCCATAGCAAGTCGACCCATTCTTCCCTGCCCTGGTCCACAAAACATCGCAGATACTGTTTGAGCGTTTGGTTCAGGCGCTCGGTTTGGCCGTCCGTTTGAGGGTGGTAGCTGGTGGACAGGGCGGTCTTAACATGCAGCGCAGTGCACCAAGTCTTCCAGAATTGCGCAGTAAACTGCGACCCCCGGTCAGACACGATCACCCCAGGTAATCCATGCAGTCGTACCACATTCTTTAGGAGTAGTGACGCCAATTCCCCGGCCGTAGGGACTCTCTTGCAGGGGATGAAGTGCCCCATTTTCGTCAAGTAATCCACCACCACCAGTATTGCCGTCATCCCCTGGTCTACCGGTAGGCCCACCACGAAGTCCAGTGATATGCTATCCCATGGTCTATCCGGGGTCGGAAGTGGATGTAAGAGCCCTTGGGTTCGGCCATGGTCGGCCTTCATGGTAGCACACGTAGGACACTCCTGTCCCCACCTCCTGACATCCACTCTCATGGTTGGCCACCAGAAATGCCGTCCCATGCTAGCCACCGTTTTTTCAAAGCCCAAATGACCTGCGCATGGAGAGTCATGGCACCAGATGAATGCTTGTTTCCTTAGCCTAGGCGTGGGTATCAATAGGCACCTGCCCTTCAGGGGTATCCCGTCCTTCAGCTGCCATTCTCTGTGACTGAGGAGCCACCTCCGCCATGCGAATGACCTGATCCCTCTCTTTATTCCCCTCAGGAAAGTATCCGGTTGGATAACCCCCAATACCATCCTCGGGGAAATGATGGAACGCTCGGTCGCAGGCAATGGTTCCTTAACTGCAGATTGACGGGACAGGGCGTCCGCCTTCCGGTTTTCCGTCCCCGGCCGAAATGTGATGCGGAAGTTGAACCCCGCAAAGAAGATCATCCACCGCAGCTGCCTGGGAGAAAGGTGTCTAGTGGCCGTCATGAACTGTAGGTTCCGATGGTCCGTGTACACCGATACCACATGTCTTGCCCCCATCAACCAATGCCTCCATTCGGTGAAGGCGTCCTTGATTGCGAGAAGCTCCTTCTCCGCAATATGGTAGTTGCGTTCGGCGTCGTTGAGTTTGCGGGACATGTACGCAACGGGATGAAGCACCCCTGTGTCGTGGTTGCGTTGGGACAAGATAGCCCCCAGCGCCACATCCGACGCGTCCGCTTCCACCACGTAGGGGAGATCCGGATCGGGGTGAGCCAACACCGGCGCCTTACCAAAGGCGCTTTTCAGGGCCTCAAAGGCTTTGTTCGCTTCAGGGGACCAGACAAACTCCTTGGACTTCCTCAGTAGCTGTGTGATTGGGGCCACCACTCCTGAAAATCCATCTATAAACCGCCTGTAAAAGTTGGCGAAGCCAATGAAACTTTGGACGTCCTTCACGCTTTGGGGCACCGGCCATTCTTTCACCGCCTTGATCTTTCGTTCTGCCATCTCCTGTCCCTCTGGACTCAGCATCACTCCGAGGAATTCCACGGATGTGACGTGGAAGTCACACTTGCTGAGTTTACAAAACAGCATGTTTTCCCTCAGCTTTTGGAGCACAGCTTTGACGTGGTGTACGTGCTCCTCCACACTGGACGAATAGATGAGGATGTCGTCGATATATACGACCACGTAGATATCCAACTCCTCTCTGAATACCTCATTCAAAAAGTACTGAAAGGCTGCCGGGGCGTTGCACAGACCGAACGGCATGACGAGGTACTCAAAAAGGCCGAACCTGGTCTTAAAGGCGGTCTTCCACTCGTCTCCGTCCCTCATGCGCACCAGATGGTAGGCCCCTTTCAAATCCAACTTGGTGTAGATACGAGCTTTCTTGACCTGTTCCAGAAGTACACTGATGAGAGGCAAGGGGTACCGATTTTTTATGGTTATCGCATTCAATGCCCTAAAGTCCACACAGGCTCTCAGCTCCCCATTAGCCTTCGGGATGAAGAAGAGTGGCGAGGCGGCCGGAGACTTGGACGGGCGGATGAATCCTAGCTTGAGGAGTTTATCCAGGTACCCCCGGAGATGCACGTTTTCAGGCTCCGTCAGGGCATACAGCCTGCCGCTGGGAACGCTGGCCCCTGGCACCAGGTCGATCTGGCAGTCAAACTGTCTATGTGGTGGTAGCACTTCCGCCTTCACCTCATCAAATACATCCTCAAAACTGTGATAAGCCTGGGGGAGAGCCACATCTTTTTCTGCCGCTGTAGCCACCGTCTGACTCCCGCTCTCATCTGCGTCAAGGGATTCCGTTCTTATTCCACAATGCAGGATGCAATACGGTGACGTCATTTCGATGCGATGTGTTGGCCAATCCACAAAGGGGTTGTGTTTCTGTAGCCACGGCAATCCCAATATGACGCCATATTGGGGCGCTCGGATGATGTTAAAATCGATTTGTTCCAAATGGTTCCTCCCATATCTCATCGGAAGGACCCCCGTGTGCTGTCCGATGGGCCCCGTCACCAATCGCCTTCCGTCTACCGCATAGACGTCTTCGGGTACTGCTTTGGGAAGAAGCACTAGCCCTAGCCTGCATGCCTCGTTGTGGTCCATAAACATGCCAGTGGCCCCTGAATCCACCATGGCCACAACGGGTATCCACTGGTCATGCACTCCCACGTGCACCGTGATAAACAGGTGTCGTTGTCCCTTAGTGACCGAGTTGGAAAGTGAAGGGATGGATGAGTGACTCCGAGATGCCCCTTCTCTGGTCTTGGAGTCCTCTAGTTTTCCGCCGGTATGTCCACCACGGCTGTTACCGACCGGTTGGCCCGATAACGTGACGTCTTCGGTTTGGCAGGGCATTCACGTACGTAGTGGCCTTTTTTGCCACAATATAGGCACAATCCTTGTTTACGGCGTGACTCTTTCTCCGTGGCTGTGAGGCTCGCTCGTATTGCGCCGATGTCCATGGGTTCTCCCTTGGATGCGGTGGAAGTTTCAGGACTTCCCACCGTCACATAGGATGGAAGGGATTTTCCTTTTCTCCCATGATCCCCCTTTCTTTCACTTAGCCTATGTTCCAGCCGTAATACCAGGTTGATAAGGCCCTCACATGTCTTGGGTTGAGGGTCAATATGAGCCACGGCGTCCTTGAGCTCATCGCACAGCCCTTGATGGAAGAGCGCCGTCTGTTTAGCAACAGGCCACTTGGTTTCCGCAACCAGCCTTCGGAACGCGTTGAGATACTGCACCAGGTCGTTGGATCCCTGTCTCAACTCAAGCATTTCACGGTCCGCCGTGTACGAGTCAGCCCTTCTGTCGAATACCTTCAGGAATTCCTCGCGAAAAGCACCCCAATCACATAAGAGGGGGTCATCCCTGCTCACCAGAGGTACGGCCCATTGTGCCGCGTTTCCAGCCAAATAGGATATAAGGAAAGCCACACGAGCCTGACTCGTGGGGAACGCCTTTGGTTTGCACGATAAATGTAGCGCCACTTGTGTGAGGAATACCTGCACTGTGTTAGGATCCCCACTGTACCTCTCTGGTGTTGCCAAGGGGATGGCTACCGGCATTTCCACTACTACCGCAGGGGTCTGGTTCGTGAGGGAGGTGCTGGGCGTGAACGGGTCCAATTGGATAGCATCCAGTCTGGCTTTTACATCGGCTGTTTCTTGCCTAGAGGCAGCCACTTCAACTTGCATGGCCGCTAAAGCAGCCAGCACATCATCAAGTGTTGCCATGTCTGTTATCGACCGGGAGACAGTTAGTGTTAATAAGGTCGGATATTTTGTAACGCCCTGAACGTCTCAGGATCGTTTAACAGACACGACAATGAGGACGCAACCACTTGTGAAGGGTTAGTTCTTTTAATGAAGGCAAATAACATACAAAGAACAAACAAAAGTTATAGTCACTGGAATCCTCCAGGCTAAGTACGTTACCAGCCCACAGCACGGATGGTCCTAACCGTCCTCTGCATATACGCCGATCCCGGCGTATGCCAACAGAGGGCAGAAATGAAATGGCCGACAATGCCAATCGGTAGGCTGTGAGGGGCACGAAGAGTGTTGGGGAGAATCGAGGAGTCAGGGAAACACCCAGCCGGGGTCTCTACCTGAAGGGAGCAGCCGCTCAACCTCTTCCTCAGACTGCACCGGGACGCGGAGTCACCTCCTGGTGATGCGTCACCGATACCCCAATCACAAGCAAGACGACTGAACCGAGAGCAGCCGCTCGATCGATCCTGTGGACTTCCGAGTCTGTAACGCGGCAAACACCTCCTGGTGTGCGTTACAGCTGGCAGTCCCTGTGTCTCTGGTCGGGCTGGGAGTTACGACTCCAACCAGCAAAAGCGCCACTGCGCTTGGACTCAGCCGAGTCAAAAAGCGAAGCTCAATGGTTGACCGGTAGAGCTTCCGGGTCCTTCACAGGTGACGATGGGGCAAGACACGGCCCAGGGAGTAACGACTCGACCTACCTCCGTTCTTGCCTTATTGGAGCACCACTCCTGAACACTGCTCTACACGAAGCAGGTACGTCGGTGTAAACACAATATCCGACAGCCTTGTACCTCCCGGTTCCTCCCTTTATAGGGCGTGTTTTCCTTGAGTTATGTAACAGCTCTCCTGTTTACATAAGGCGTGTTTCCCTTGAGTTATGTAACAGCTCTCCTGTTTACATAAGGGCGTGTTTCCCTTGAGTTATGTAACAGCTCTCCTGTTTACATAAGGGCGTGTTTCCCTTGAGTTATGTAACAGCTCTCCTGTTTACATAAGGGCGTGTTTCCCTTGTATGACAGGAATTCTTGACACAAAGCTCGCCGTGCTTACCCCCCCTACCCTCTACTCTGTCCTAACACAGATCATCAGGTTCAAAGCTCGCCATGCATACCCCCCTGCCCCCGCTCTGTCCTAACACTTATCAGGTTCAAAGCTTGCCGTGCATACCCCCCTGCCCCCCGCTCTGTCCTAAAACTTATCTTCAGGTTCAAAACTCACGTTGCTTACCCCTCTACACCCCGCTCTGTCCTAACGCATATCATCAGGTTCAAAGCTCGCCGTGCTTACCCCGCTGCCCCATGCTCTGTCCTAACACTGATCATCAGGTTCAAAGCTCGCCGTGCTTACCCCCCTGCCCCCGCTCTGCCCTAGCACTGATCATCAGCTTCAAAGCTCGCCATGCTTACCCTCCTGCCCCCGCTCTGTCCTAACACTTATCATCAGGTTCAAAGCTCGCCGTGCTTACCCCCCTGCCCTCGGCTCTGTCCTAACACTGATCATCAGGTTCAAAGCTCGTCGTGCTTACCCCCCTGCCCCCCGCTCTGTCCTAACACTGATCATCAGGTTCAAAGCTCGCCGTGCTTACTCCCCTGCCCCCCGCTCTGTCCTAACACTGATCATCAGGTTCAAAGCTCGCAGTGCTTACCCCTCTGCCCCCGCTCTGTCCTAACAGTTATCATCACGTTCAAAGCTCGCCGTGCTTACCCCCCTGCCCCCGCTCTGTCCTAACACTTATCATCAGGTTCAAAGCTTGGCGTGCTTACCCCCCTGCCCCCGCTCTGCCCTAACACTGATCATCAGGTTCAAAGCTCGCAGTGCTTACCCCCCTGCCCCCGCTCTGTCCTAACACATATCATCAGGTTCAAAGCTCCCCGTGCTTACCCCCTGCCCCTCGCTCTGTCCTAACACTTATCATCAGGTTCAAAGCTCGCCGTGCTTACCCACTACCCCCGCTCTGTCCTAACACTGATCATCAGGTTCAAATCTCACCGTGCTTACCCCTCTGCCCCCCGCTCTGTCCTAACACTTATCAGGTTCAAAGCTTGCTGTGCTTACCCCCTGCCCCCGCTCTGTCCTAACGCATATCATCAGGTTCAAAGCTCGCCGTGCTTACCCCCCTGCCCCCGCTCTGTCCTAACACTGATCATCAGGTTCAAAGCTCGCCGTGCTTACCCACTACCCCCGCTCTGTCCTAACACATATCATCAGGTTCAAAGCTCGCCTTGCTTACCCCCTGCCCCCGCTCTGTCCTAACACTTATCTGGTTCAAAGCTCGCCTTGCTTACCCCCTCTGCCCTCGCTCTGTCCTAACACTGATCATCAGGTTCAAAGCTCGCCGTGCTTAACCCCCTGCCCCTCGCTCTATCCTAAAACTTATCATCAGGTTCAAAGCTCGCCTTGCTTACCCCTCTGCCCCCCTGCTCTGTCCTAACACTGATCATCAGGTTCAAAGCCTGCTGTGCTTACCACCCTGCCCCCGCTCTGTCCTATCAGTGATCATCAGGTTCAAAGCTCGCCGTGCTTACCCATCTGCCCCCACTCTGTCCTAACACTTATCATCAGGTTCAAAGGTCACAGTGCTTACCCCCTCTGCCCCCGCTCTGTCCTAACACTTATCAGGTTCAAAGCTCGACGTGCTTACCCCCCAGCCCCCCACTCTGTCCTAAAATGTATCATCAGGTTCAAAGCTCGCCTTGCTTACCCCTCTGCCCCCGCTCTGTCCTAACACTTATCATCAGGTTCAAAGCTCACAGTGCTTACCCCCTCTGCCCCCTGCTCTGTCCTAACACTGATCATCAGGTTCAAAGCTCGCCGTCCTTAACCCCCTGCCCTCGGCTCTGTCCTAACACTGATCATCAGGTTCAAAGCTCGCCGTGCTTACCCCCCTGCCCCCCGCTCTGTCCTTACCCTGATCATCAGGTTCAAAGCTCGCCGTGCTTACCCTTCTGCCCCCGCTCTGTCCTAACACTTATCATCAGGTTCAAAGCTCGCCGTGCTTACCCCCTGCCCCCGCTCTATCCTAACACTTATCAGATTCAAAGCTCGCCGTGCTTACCCCCCTGCACCCCGCTCTGTCCTAAAACTTATCATCAGGTTCAAAGCTCACCGTGCTTACCCTCCTGCCCCGCTCTGTCCTAACACATATCATCAGGTTCAAAGCTCCCCGTGCTTACCCCCTGCCCCTCGCTCTGTCCTAACACTTATCATCAGGTTCAAAGCTCGCCGTGCTTACCCACTACCCCCGCTCTGTCCTAACACTGATCATCAGGTTCAAATCTCACCGTGCTTACCCCTCTGCCCCCCGCTCTGTCCTAACACTTATCAGGTTCAAAGCTTGCTGTGCTTACCCCCTGCCCCCGCTCTGTCCTAACGCATATCATCAGGTTCAAAGCTCGCCGTGCTTACCCCCCTGCCCCCGCTCTGTCCTAACACTGATCATCAGGTTCAAAGCTCGCCGTGCTTACCCACTACCCCCGCTCTGTCCTAACACATATCATCAGGTTCAAAGCTCGCCGTGCTTACCCCCTGCCCCCGCTCTGTCCTAACACTTATCTGGTTCAAAGCTCGCCTTGCTTACCCCCTCTGCCCTCGCTCTGTCCTAACACTGATCATCAGGTTCAAAGCTCGCCATGCTTACCCCCCTGCCCCCGCTCTGTCCTAACACTGATCATCAGATTCAAAGCTCGCTGTGCTTACCCCCTCTGCCCTCGCTCTGTCCTAACACTTGTCACCAGGTTCAGAGCTCACCGTACATACCCCCCTGCCCCACACTCTGTCCTAACACTTATTATCAGGTTCAAAGCTCGCCGTGCTTGCCCCCGCTCTGTCCTAACACTTATCATCAGGTTCAAAGCTCGCCGTGCTTACCCACTACCCCCGCTCTGTCCTAACACTGATCATCAGGTTCAAATCTCACCGTGCTTACCCCTCTGCCCCCCGCTCTGTCCTAACACTTATCAGGTTCAAAGCTTGCTGTGCTTACCCCCTGCCCCCGCTCTGTCCTAACGCATATCATCAGGTTCAAAGCTCGCCGTGCTTACCCCCCTGCCCCCGCTCTGTCCTAACACTGATCATCAGGTTCAAAGCTCGCCGTGCTTACCCACTACCCCCGCTCTGTCCTAACACATATCATCAGGTTCAAAGCTCGCCGTGCTTACCCCCTGCCCCCGCTCTGTCCTAACACTTATCTGGTTCAAAGCTCGCCTTGCTTACCCCCTCTGCCCTCGCTCTGTCCTAACACTGATCATCAGGTTCAAAGCTCGCCATGCTTACCCCCCTGCCCCCGCTCTGTCCTAACACTGATCATCAGATTCAAAGCTCGCTGTGCTTACCCCCTCTGCCCTCGCTCTGTCCTAACACTTGTCACCAGGTTCAGAGCTCACCGTACATACCCCCCTGCCCCACACTCTGTCCTAACACTTATTATCAGGTTCAAAGCTCGCCGTGCTTGCCCCCGCTCTGTCCTAACACTTATCATCAGGTTCAAAGCTCGCCGTGCTTAACCCCCTGCCCCTCGCTCTATCCTAAAACTTATCATCAGGTTCAAAGCTCGCCTTGCTTACCCCTCTGCCCCCCCGCTCTGTCCTAACACTGATCATCAGGTTCAAAGCCTGCTGTGCTTACCACCCTGCCCCCGCTCTGTCCTATCAGTGATCATCAGGTTCAAAGCTCGCCGTGCTTACCCATCTGCCCCCACTCTGTCCTAACACTTATCAGGTTCAAAGCTCGACGTGCTTACCCCCCAGCCCCCCACTCTGTCCTAAAATGTATCATCAGGTTCAAAGCTCGCCTTGCTTACCCCTCTGCCCCCGCTCTGTCCTAACACTTATCATCAGGTTCAAAGCTCACAGTGCTTACCCCCTCTGCCCCCTGCTCTGTCCTAACACTGATCATCAGGTTCAAAGCTCGCCGTCCTTAACCCCCTGCCCTCGGCTCTGTCCTAACACTTATCATCAGGTTCAAAGCTCACAGTGCTTACCCCCTCTGCCCCCTGCTCTGTCCTAACACTGATCATCAGGTTCAAAGCTCGCCATCCTTAACCCCCTGCCCTCGGCTCTGTCCTAACACTTATCATCAGGTTCAAAGCTCGCCGTGCTTACCCACTACCCCCGCTCTGTCCTAACACTGATCATCAGGTTCAAATCTCACCGTGCTTACCCCTCTGCCCCCCGCTCTGTCCTAACACTTATCAGGTTCAAAGCTTGCTGTGCTTACCCCCTGCCCCCGCTCTGTCCTAACGCATATCATCAGGTTCAAAGCTCGCCGTGCTTACCCCCCTGCCCCCGCTCTGTCCTAACACTGATCATCAGGTTCAAAGCTCGCCGTGCTTACCCACTACCCCCGCTCTGTCCTAACACATATCATCAGGTTCAAAGCTCGCCGTGCTTACCCCCTGCCCCCGCTCTGTCCTAACACTTATCTGGTTCAAAGCTCGCCTTGCTTACCCCCTCTGCCCCCCTGCTCTGTCCTAACACTGATCATCAGGTTCAAAGCCTGCTGTGCTTACCACCCTGCCCCCGCTCTGTCCTATCAGTGATCATCAGGTTCAAAGCTCGCCGTGCTTACCCATCTGCCCCCACTCTGTCCTAACACTTATCATCAGGTTCAAAGGTCACAGTGCTTACCCCCTCTGCCCCCGCTCTGTCCTAACACTTATCAGGTTCAAAGCTCGACGTGCTTACCCCCCAGCCCCCCACTCTGTCCTAAAATGTATCATCAGGTTCAAAGCTCGCCTTGCTTACCCCTCTGCCCCCGCTCTGTCCTAACACTTATCATCAGGTTCAAAGCTCACAGTGCTTACCCCCTCTGCCCCCTGCTCTGTCCTAACACTGATCATCAGGTTCAAAGCTCGCCGTCCTTAACCCCCTGCCCTCGGCTCTGTCCTAACACTTATCATCAGGTTCAAAGCTCACAGTGCTTACCCCCTCTGCCCCCTGCTCTGTCCTAACACTGATCATCAGGTTCAAAGCTCGCCGTCCTTAACCCCCTGCCCTCGGCTCTGTCCTAACACTGATCATCAGGTTCAAAGCTCGCCGTGCTTACCCCCCTGCCCCCCGCTCTGTCCTAACCCTGATCATCAGGTTCAAAGCTCACCGTACATACCCCCCTGCCCCACACTCTGTCCTAACACTTATCATCAGGTTCAAAGCTCGCCGTGCTTACCCACTACCCCCGCTCTGTCCTAACACATATCATCAGGTTCAAAGCTCGCCGTGCTTGCCCCCGCTCTGTCCTAACACTTATCATCAGATTCAAAGCTCGCCGTCCTTAACCCCCTGCCCCCGCTCTATCCTAACACTTATCATCAGGTTCAAAGCTCGCCGTGCTTATCCCCCTGTCCCCTGCTCTGTCCTAACACTTATCATCAGTTTCAAAGCTCGTCATGCTTATCCCCCTGTCCCCTGCTCTGTCCTAACACTTATCATCAGGTTCAAAGCTGATCGTGCTTACCCCCCTGCCCCCGCTCTGTCCTAACACTGATCATCAGGTTCAAAGCTCGCCGTGCTTACCCACTACCCCCGCTCTGTCCTAACACATATCATCAGGTTCAAAGCTCGCCGTGCTTACCCCCTGCCCCCGCTCTGTCCTAACACTTATCTGGTTCAAAGCTCGCCTTGCTTACCCCCTCTGCCCTCGCTCTGTCCTAACACTGATCATCAGGTTCAAAGCTCGCCGTGCTTAACCCCCTGCCCCTCGCTCTATCCTAAAACTTATCATCAGGTTCAAAGCTCGCCTTGCTTACCCCTCTGCCCCCCCGCTCTGTCCTAACACTGATCATCAGGTTCAAAGCCTGCTGTGCTTACCACCCTGCCCCCGCTCTGTCCTATCAGTGATCATCAGGTTCAAAGCTCGCCGTGCTTACCCATCTGCCCCCACTCTGTCCTAACACTTATCATCAGGTTCAAAGGTCACAGTGCTTACCCCCTCTGCCCCCGCTCTGTCCTAACACTGATCATCAGGTTCAAAGCTCGCCGTGCTTACCCCCTGCCCCCGCTCTGTCCTAACACTGATCATCAGATTCAAAGCTCGCTGTGCTTACCCCCTCTGCCCTCGCTCTGTCCTAACACTGATCACCAGCTTCAGAGCTCACCGTACATACCCCCCTGCCCCACACTCTGTCCTAACACTTATTATCAGGTTCAAAGCTCGCCGTGCTTGCCCCCGCTCTGTCCTAACACTTATCATCAGATTCAAAGCTCGCCGTCCTTAACCCCCTGCCCCCGCTCTATCCTAACACTTATCATCAGGTTCAAAGCTCGCCGTGCTTATCCCCCTGTCCCCTGCTCTGTCCTAACACTTATCATCAGTTTCAAAGCTCGTCATGCTTATCCCCCTGTCCCCTGCTCTGTCCTAACACTTATCATCAGGTTCAAAGCTGATCGTGCTTACCCCCCTGCCCCAAGCACTGTCCTAACACTTATCAGGTTAACAGCTCGTTGTTATGCAGCACAATATCCTTGGTGCACTTATAAGGTCCCAAACGCGAGACCTATTGGCTATGCCAATGCTTGCTGTAACATGAATTTGTTGCATGTAAACCTCGACTCCGGAGCGTGGGGGAAAACCAGGGCAAAACAGAGCAGGCCCCCACTGGTTCAATGGTCACTTTTAAAAACTGTCGGTGACCCGAGCAACTTAAAGCCCTGAATGAGACTTTTTCTGGGCACCCGGAATGGAGCGTCTCTAGAGACGCTCCATTTTGTGGCCAGAAAAGTACCCTGCTCCATGAAGATGAGGTTTGGCAGGGACCCAGGCGGGATCCAAAGCGCAAGCACATCACAGATGTGCTAAAACAAACAAGCATATCACAGATGTGCTAAAATAAACAAGCATATCACAGATGTGCTAAAACAAACGAGCATATCACAGATGTGCTAAAACAAACAAGCACATCACAGATGTGCTAAAACAAACGAGCATATCACAGATGTGCTAAAACAAAGGAGCATATCACAGATGTGCTAAAACAAACAAGCACATCACAGATGTGCTAAAACAAATGAGCATATCACAGATGAGCTAAAACAAGCAAGCATATCACAGATGTGCTAAAACAAACAAGCATATCACAGATGTGATAAAACAAACAAGCCTCACCTCTTAATTTCTCGGCCACCTTGCAGAGTCCAATACTATCAACATCACACGCTCTGCCCACTGAAGGAGGAGCCCAGCCAGCGTCCCACTATGGTGTGCACCCTCACGCACTACACCGTTACTCATCTGTGACTCGGTTGCATATAACAACTTGCTACATTTTTTCGTTTTTCTGCTCGTGAACTGACAAACGTAATTCATTACTACATTTGTTTCTAAATATTTAAACAAGTACCAGTTTTGTAATTGCAGGACTACTCTTTGTAGTATACTTGTGATCCTCACAAGATGGCCACCTGTTGTCATTAGTCCTTCCTTCGTGGCCCACCTCCCCAGCCTCCCAGAATACCTGTGTGCATCCTACCTTGTACTGTTTGAGAGTTCCATTCGGGTCAGTTGATGTCTGGTCAGCTGGCGAGGTGTGTGCTCTGCTGTGTTCTTAATAAACCTATCTTGCAACTACAAACAAGTGTCCTGCCGCCTACCTATTCACTTTACAACATTTTGGCGACGATTTAGCTGACCAGACCAGAGAGGCAGGAAACACAGCACAGTCCTGACTAACACCTCGCAACGAGAACCCACGGTGGCCCACCCAACTGGGGCAAGAAGCAAGAGAAAAGCAACTGGAAACTTATGAAACGCCGGAAAACTAAAGGAAATCAGTCACAAGTACCTCAATTACTTGGTGAAATCGCTGCTTTGTGCCACCCATCTGCTGCCAGTAACGTGACCATAAGAAACAAAGAAAACCTAGAAACCAAAGGTAACTTGAAAATACGAAACTAAGAGAAGAAAACAAGAAGCCAGTAACTTCGTTCGTCACTCCAACCGCGAGTTCATTACTGGTCTCTGGCAGCGCGTCCATTGCTTGTCCGCGAGTTTAGCATAAGACTGTCTACTGATACTTTGGTAATGCGAGCAAGAGCGAAGATTGGACCCGATGCTATTTGATCCTGTTTGGCTGTAATGTTTAACATCGTGAAAGGAGTTGATTGCAGGCAAAGAACGGGCCCCAGCATGAATGTCAAACATTCTGAAATATTTGGCAGAAACTGAAAAATAGAAGGAATTGGTCTTAAGCACTTCTGCCGTGACTCGTCTGAATCGTGAGTGAGTCAGTTACTTGTCAAGGTTTATTTATCCCTGCATGCGTCATTTAAACTGTTCGCAACTAGATGGTGCATTTACACTGTGAAAGTTCCAAGCCAGAGCAAAGTTAACCCCGACGCTAAATAATCCTGTTTGTAGTGACATTGACATTATTAAAGCAGTTTATTGGGGCAAAGATCGGGCCCTGGTGTGAACGTCAAGAGATAGCACCCCGGTGTGAACGTCAAGCACCCTGAAGACTTGCATCTGAAAAGAATGCTCAGGGCATGGTTCAGGCCCAAGCGTTGTTTAATGGTGTTTGACAGTTTAAGCACTTAACGTGATGAGAAGAAAAACCCTTTGGAGGCACTCGTGACGTCACATTTTCAAACCGTGAGAGTCAGTTTCGAGTGCGTGCGTTTCCCCCTACATGTCTAAACCAACTTCTGTCACAAATGTGGACAAAAGAATCTAGATGCCACAATACCTGTCATCACTTGTCTAATCTGTGAGTCAGCTGTATGATGCTCTGAATCTCCTGAGGCGGAAAGCCGGGAGCCTGACCACAGTAGCGCTTTGTTTTAAAATTTGAGTGTCACTAATTGATTGCTGTTTTTACCTGCACTTCGTCTTGTGGCTCTGCCATTCTTCTGTGACACCCGCGCAGCGGAGCTTAGCGCTGCCGCGGGACGAAAAATCCAAAGTCCTTTGCCGCCATTACTGGCGAGCCCATCGGCCACGCCCCCTACCTGAGGCCACGCCCCTTCCGGCTCTTTCCCTTACGACTTATAAATGTGCATACTCCGGAAGCGCAGCGGACGAGCGCAGCGGGAGCGCCGTTTGCGCGCCGAAGGGGCGCCAAAGGGAAGCCCGTCTGCGCCCGTCCGCGCCTGGCCGGGTCCGGGGCCTTTAAACTCCGTAAAATTGATTACCTACACACCTGACCTATTATGGTCCCTACGTCCCCCTGTCCTACTTACCTGTGAAATACTAACTAACCATAGGAATCATAGTATCACATGTTGTGCATGTAATTTCTATCTTGACACCCCGCAACTATGTGGCCAACGGCCTAGACCTTATGGCCACAAGCCAACTCGTTCATGGTTACTTGGCAGTCTTAACTGCAGGTCACTTTGCAAACACAAAAGGGACATTTTCGATCTTCTGTCTGACAACTCTCTAGATGCCCTTTTTCTTACTGAGACGTGGCTACATGCCAGCTCTGGCCCAGACATTGTTGAAGCCCTACCGGCTAATAATGCTATCATTCGACAAGACCGAACCTCCGGAATTGGAGGTGGGATAGCAGTTATCTTCAAAAAATCACTTCAATGTACTCTGGAGCCCATTCCTCTACTTGCATGTGAAGCTGCCCTTTTCAAACTTCAACTTCATCCGACCTTCACTTTCAATGGTCTTTTGATCTATCGTCCGCCTGCCCCTACTCTTCCTTGGGCCACCCAATTAGTGGACTGGATCGCTTCGATAAGGGTGAATTATAACCATCTGTCCATTCTAGGCGATCTAAACATTCATTTCGACGACCCTGCTAACAAACCAGGCATAAATTTAATTGATGACCTAGCTGCCATGAATCTCACTCTATGTAACTCAGGCCCTACCCACAAAAGGGGACACCTTTTGGACCCTTTGTTTTCCAGCCTCCCCCAACTTCAGTGCCAGCAGGCTCTGCCCTTAGATTGGTCAGACCACTTTCTAATAAAATTTCATTTGGGGGACCATACAGCTGTCAGCCCTCCTAGCGGGACCAGTAAGTCCCTCAAGAGAAATTGGAAAAATTTGGACACCAACCGCCTCATGGCCATCCTCAGCGTGACCGCATCGGAGGTTTCGCTTAACACCAGAGACATTGAAATTGTAGCCACTAATATCAACAAATGGCTCCTAGGTGCTTTAGACATTTGCCTGCCCCTAGGACAAAAAACAAACACTTCCCATAACCCGCCTGCTCCATGGTATAACGAACAATTGAAGGCTACTAAGTCCAAATGGAAGCGACTAGAACGCCTATGGAGGAAGGACTATTCCCTGGCTGCCGGCACACTCTACAAAAGTGAGCTCAAGCTCTATCATAAAGCATGCCACAAGGCTAGAGCTAATTATGTAGCTAAATCCATATCTGAAGCTACCAACAAATCTAAAATTCTTTTTAACCTTGTAAAAGAACTAGCAGGTGCAAACACTTCTCCTAAACCTCCGCCCCTTAATAGTCTGCAATGTGAGGAACTGGCGAAATACTTCACATCAAAAATTGAAAATATCTACCAGGACATAACAACACAACAGCAAGCTCAATCAAATAGTACGCAAAACTTCGTACCCAAGACAGACGACATCTGTGCCCAATCCCATTTACCCTACGCGCCACTTACTTTTTGGCCCGAGATTGATGTCCAAGGCCTGCGGGACATCTTAGGTATGGTTAAATCTGGATCTCCTGCCGACCCCCTCCCGATGTCTATCCTTAGACTCCTGGACACTCCTCTTCTCACAGTACTATGTCAAACCTTAAATTTGTCCCTTTCCTCTGCCACGGTCCCGCCATCTTGGAAGCATGCCATGGTTTCGCCCCTTCTTAAGAAACCATCAGCCGACCCAAAAATTTTGGCAAACTTCCGTCCAATATCCCTTCTACCTGCTCTCTCCAAAATCTTGGAGAAGCATGTCCACAAATATCTCACCAATTTTACGGAGGCAAATAATATTCTACATCCCTCCCAATCGGGTTTCCGTACCGGATTCTCGACGGAGACCACTTTACTTGGAGTCGTGGAAAATCTTCGACATCTGGTCGACAAGGGTAACTCTGCCGCGCTGATCCTTCTTGATCTCAGCGCGGCGTTCGATACCATCTCCCACAGTACCCTGCTCGCTTCCCTTTCCAACATGGGCATAAGAGGAAAGGCACTAGATTGGATTGCCTCTTTCCTGACTCTCAGGACATTCCAAATTTCTTCCAGCAATGCGGCGTCCAAGGTCCACCTTTCTCCGCACGGAGTTCCACAGGGATCAGTATTAAGCCCCCTGCTTTTCAACCTTTACGCAGCCCCGCTGGCCCAGATAGCTGAATCAGCTGGTCTTAACATGTTCACATATGCTGACGACTCCCAAATCGTCTTTTCACTATCAAACGAAAATCAGGACTCTCCCTCACGCCTACAGACTGGCCTTAGAAATATTTCCTCCTGGATGAATAAAAATATGCTCAAACTCAATGGTAGTAAAACCGAGGTTCTGATAGTAGGTCCCAATCATAACCTCTGGAATTCCAGACACTGGCCATCTGAAATGGGCCCCCTGCCAATTCCATCACACCAAGTTCGAAATTTGGGCATTATTCTCGACAGTGGCCTAACCATGGAGCCCCAGGTTAACAATCTCACAGCCACTTGCTTCACAATCCTGAGATGGCTCAGGAAAATCATATGGATGCTCCCTGACAACACTCAAAAGACAGTGATCAATGCATTAATTACCTCCCGTCTGGACTATGGGAATGTCCTTTACTTAGGGGCATCCCAGGCAGTCATGCGGCGTCTCCAACTGGTACAGAATGCGGCAGCTAGACTGCTTCGTAAGTGTAACAGAAGAGATCGTATGTCCAGTCATTTAAAGGCACTCCACTGGCTAAAAATTGACAACAGGGTCAAATTCAAGACCCTCAGCCTCATGCATAGGATAAAGTGGGGCAATGCTCCCAAATACCTTCAAACCCTTGTACACACCTACACGCCTGCGCGATGCCTGAGATCTACCCACAAGGTCTTTTTTGTGTTCCTAAGACTTTCCGTGCGAGGATGGGAGGGAGATCCTTCTCCCTTCTTGGCCCGAAGCTCTGGAACTCCCTTCCGCAACCTCTCCGTTCAGAAACAATGTACACTTACTTCCGTAAAGCCATAAAGACCTGGCTTTTTAACCAGTGATCGGTTCAGATTTTTATCCCATTGCCCTTTCCTGTCTCTCTGGTTCAGTATTCTGCCTAGCGCCGGGAAGCCCTTTTTGGGTATCTGTCGTGCTTAATAAGCCCAATAAATAAATAAATAAATAAATAAATAAATAAATGGTGTTGTTCGGGGGCAAAGATCGGGCCTCAGTGTTAACTGAAAATTAATACAAACGAGAATTAAGGGTATTAAATGTGAAGCACTGCTGACGTTACCTTTGTCAGTTACTGAGTGCGCGCGCTTCCTTTGGTATGCGTGATCTCAGTATGTCCAAAGCGTTGCCAGGCAACAGTGTCACTTGCTTCCTTCTCCATGCGCATTCTCCACATCAGCAAACGTTGCCAATTGACAGCGTCGCAATATGGCAGCGTGATTGAGAGGAGAGGAGCATAAGAATTCAGAAGAAATGAAAGACAGGCGCTGGATAAAGGTAAGAGCGCGCGCAAGCTTTGAGGATAATTGTGAACTGTGTGGAAGCAGTTCAAAGTCGTGTATCTCAGTGGCTTGAAACATAGAAAGACTTTCATTCGCAATCATTTTCTCTTCACTGCCATAAACCGGGATTCAAATGAAGACCTGTTCCAATTCATTTAAAAATAAAAAATAAAAGTGAAACTAGGAAAAAAAAAAAATCGAGAAAGCCTGTTAGGCAGCTATCAACATCTTCTGGGCAGGAGAGGGATTCATCACTATTTCAGCGTTTTGACAGAGGGCAGCTTGTAAGCAAGTGAGGCAGATGTTAAAAAAAAATATATATATTTCAGACTTAAAGTCATAAGAAGGGATGTCACCGTTCAGAAGTATACAAGGGCTTTGAATCTCTTGGGAAGAAATGCAAATGGGAAGATTGGAAAGTAGCATTTAGTATTTTGACCTCGAGGACACTATTGCAAGTGAAATGCAAACCTAATTTGAATTCCAGAAGAAGGAGTAGACAAAGGTTGTCCCAGAACCAAGAACCACAGCACAGAGGTTCACAGAAAAACCAGGGCTAAGGTCCCAGAACCACGACAGAGATTCGTGACAGAGAGGTTCCGAGAAGAACAAGGACTAAGGTCCCAGACCATGACAAAGAATCGTGAAAAAGGGGTTCACAGAAGAACCTGGGCTAAGGTCCCAGAACCACGACAGAGATTCGTGACAGAGAGGTTCCGAGAAGAACCAGGACTAAGGTTCCAGAATCAGGACGGAGATTCATGACAGAGAGGTTCCGAGAAGAACAAGGACTAAGGTCCCAGAACCATGACAAAGAATCGTGACAAAGGGGTTCACAGAAGAACCAGGGCTACGGTCCCAGAACTACGACAGAGATGCGTGACATAGGTAGACAAAGACCGCCCCAAGGTCCAAGAACCAGCAGTGGACAAAAGTCGTCCAGAACCAGCACAGGAACAAAGGTTGCCCCAGAATCAGTTGTGGACAAAGGTCGTCCAGAACCAGGAGAGGACAAAGGTCGTCCCGGAACCAGGACAAAGTCCCAGAACCAGGAGGGGACAATGGTCCCAGAGCCACGACAGAGAATCGAGACAGAGAGGCTCCCACATTTGAGAATTGTGACAGAGAGGTTCCCAGAACCAAGAGCGGACAAGGTCTTCCCAGAATCACGAGGGGACAAAGGTCGTCCCAGAACCACAACCACGAAAGAGAATTGTGACAGAGAGGCTCCCAGAACCAGGAGAGGACTAGGGTCATCCCGAAACCAAGAGAGGACAAGGTCGTCCCAGAATCACGAGGGGACAAAGGTCGTCCCGGAACCAGAACCACGACAGAGAATCATGACAGAGAGGTTCCCACAACCAGGAGGGGACAAAGGTCGTCCCAGAACCACGACAGAGAATCGTGACAGAGAGGTTCCTACAATCAGCAGGGTACAAGGATTGTCCCAGAACCAAGAAGGGACAAAAGTGTCCCAGAACCAAGAGGGGGCAAAGGTCGTCCTAGACAAAGAGGGGACAAAGGTCGACCCAGAACCAGGAGGGGACAAAGGTCCTAGAAACAGGAGGAAACAAAGGCGGTCCAATGACTGCAAGCTGGTCAGAGAACCTAGAACCAAAATTCCCACAACCAGAAGGGGACAAAGGTTCCTCCAGAACCAGGAACAGACAGAAGGTAGTCCCACAAGAACTAAGGTCCCAGAATCACTACACAGAACCCAGAACTACGACAGTGAACTGTGACAGAGAGGTCTCCAGAATCAGAAGGGTACAATTGTTTCTCCAGTACTACAAGGGGACAAAAGTTCCAGAACCTATACCACCCCTTGTCAAGGCAAGACCACAAACAGTTGATCATTATCAGTGCACTGGAAACTTTGAACAATATTTTTACTGAACTGTATAACTGTATGGGGTTTACGGAAATTCCAAGAGTCATAATCCGAGAACGTACACGTCTAGCACTAAACCTAGAGGAAGTTGGACGTCATGTAGCCATTCACAGTACTCCGAACATATCAAGAGTATAGGCGAAAAGAAACACAACAACACCCTCAAAAAGGATGTGAGACCTGGAACCATGCATCCTATTACGGAGACTAATCAGTGTGTCCAGTTTCTAAACAAAAATTCAAAGGGCGCCCTAGGGAGAGTGCTAAAACCTGCAAAAGAAAGTTGCCTAGAACCTGTGAATGTACATTGAGCCTTGAACCGGGTCAAAAAGGCCCAGAGACCCTGGAACCAGTGAAAGCACAGAGTCCAGAACCATGAAACTATGGGAACTACCACAGCCAGTACAGAACGCCTACCACGGAGACAAAGGTCCTGCAACTTGAACCGGGTTGGTGAGTCCACAAAACTGTGCCCGGAGAACTGTGGGTCATAAGAGCCCAGAGTGCAGTTTTTGCGAGTATTGGAGAGGAAGGTTCCATCCGGTGAAGACAGTTTCTGCAGTGATTACACGAAGATTATCTAGGTGGAAGTACAAGAGAAACCTGCGTTATGGTTTACACCTGGATCTTTCTAGAAACTGGGAACTTACCGGAGAATTGTGATGTGTACTGTGTATTACTAGATATGAGGACAGAACTGCATTCTGCAGTGCATATGAAGGAACAGTATAAGCTTGGGGAAATTGCACAGTTGTTGGAAAGACGGTTGCGAATATACAGAATCCATGGCAGCCTCGCTGATGCGATGGGAACATTTTGCTCAGAGGACATTGGTTATGCGTTGGAAGCTGAGAATAGGAATTCACCCCACCAAAGCCTCCACAGATCCACAGTTCCCTTGTGGATGAAGGTATCAAAGGGAAAATAGTGTAATTACATTCAAGCTAGCTCTGTAGCACCGAGAGCCCAAGAAAAGGAAAAAAAGAACTGTGTCACCGAGACCAGAACCAGAGAAAGAGAACCAGAATTGGGACGAGAGGACCGACAAGTAAAACCGGCCAGAAACCGGACAAAGATGAAGCATGCCGGACCAACGATTATCTCGTCTGACCACTGCAAACATCACAAGCGATTTTGCACCTGAAAATCTAGAAGAGGACACACGACTCTAGTGCCTGCGGTTAAAACTCTTAAGTGAAAGCATGGAGGCATCTATTCAGCGATTTATCCACGACTGGGAGCGGAAGGCAGTGGTGGACTGAGTCAGATTGACTGTCTCTACCTGTTTTGTCAGCCGGAAGGGAGTAGGTGATGGTGACGCTTATCAGTCGCGTTGCTCTTGCTCCTCATTTCACCTGTGACCCTGAAACGATTCTCTACCTTTCTCTAAACGCTTCTTTGCCTTCGTGACCTGAAAGTACGAGATGTCGCCGACCACCTACATGTCTTCTTTATTATTGTTGTTGTCTCTCATGCTTTGAGCTTTCCTTTTGTGTGTTTCGTTTCTTTATTTCCTTTTCCCGTTTAGGGAGGGAGATGTGCAGTATTCTTGGTTTCTTTATTTAATATTCCCTGTGAGGGAGGGAGATGTGTAGTATACTTGTGATCCTCACAAGATGGCCACCTGTTGTCATTAGTCCTTCCTTCGTGTTCCCACCTTCCCAGCCTCCCAGAATACCTGTGTGCATCCTACCTTGTACTGTTTGAGAGTTCCATTCTGGTCAGTTGATGTCTGGTTAGCTGGCGAGGTGTGTGCTCTGCTGTGTTCTTAATAAATCTATCTTGCAACTACAAAGAAGTATCCTGCTGCCTACCTAATCACTTTACAACACTCTTCCAATTATAGAGCCCTCACCTCACCATGAGGGAGAGAGACTCTAACATTCAGGGCCTTCTGAGGTTTCTGATGCTACAACTGTAAGTGTGATATCGGGAGAGCTGGCGCATCCCAATAAACTGCCACACAAGTGGGTTCAAAAGCCGCTTTAATGAGACAAGCGCGCAACCAGAGCTGGAATACATGTACTGTGGGAACCGAAAAATTAAGGGTCAAGATGTGGCAGCTGAAGGGAGGGGGGCGGGGGGAGAGTGATGAGATGCAGACTCTTAAAACCGATTAGGCAAAACAGCTCCCAAACAAGACACTTTACTCTAGTTATAAGGCCAACACAATCCACCTGAACGTGCTGTGAAAGAAATGTGTGTCTGGACCTCTGAGGCTGCCTCCAGGTTATGTACACAAGCCCAGAATTGAGGCTCAAAGGACAGGTAGTCAGACACTTACTGGTGAGAAGTCGTAGTGTCAGTGATGCAGGCTCTCACCCATTTGCGGGCTCGCTGCCATCCTCCAGGAGAAGAGTTGTGGCTCCTGCACGCTGTATTACATACTAAGTGCGGTGCCTCACAGGCAGTCTGGTGTAGTGCAGTATGTCAGCACTGTGAGGCACCGCACTGCAGCCGCGGTGGCGGTCCAGGCCACTACAGCAATTATTTTCCAGCACACACTTTCAATCATCGGACAACACCTTTTCCTTGGTGCGCTCCTCGCCCTGCAAGTTCAACTTTATTGCCCGGCCCAGCTCCCCAAAGCAACCTCATTAAGCTGTGCTTCTCGTACACCGGTCGGTTTCGGTAAGCCGCCCGCGTCCTCCCACGGCACCGGGTGCATCGGAGATTGAGTCCCTGCCACAGCCCCTTATATGAGCACCAGTAGCCCCCACCAGAGCCCCAGCACTGCCAGGAGGAGCAACCAGCACCTGTGTACCCGTGGCGTCGCCGGCCCAGGATGGCGATTAACAAGCGTGTTGAGTGTCACGGCAGCATTAAAAGCGAAGGCGCGCACACAGCGCTCAATATAAACAGTTATTAACATTTTATATGCGTGCGATACCGTACATAGTACGCATGTGTGCCAAAAGTCTGGACAAACAGTAAGTGTTGTCCTACTTCGGGCAGGACAACGTGCTGTGTTTATATTAAGCGCGCTTTCGCTTTCAATGCTGCCGGGCAGCTGCTGTAAAATGTATATTTAAAGGAAGGTGTGGGCTCCAGGGAGGCTCGAGCGAGGCCGAAGTGACGCGTGCTGTTGCCCACAACCAGGCAACTGCTGCTGACATTTGGGGGACTACTTTAAAAACAAGCATTTGCAATGAAATAGAACTCGCATTTACGTGAGTCCTATTGCATTTAAAACGGGAGTGCGGGCGGGCAAAATGGCATGAACGGGAGTGCAGGGGTGGGTGGGGGTGGCCCCAGAAATCATGGACTGCGAAAGGGAAGGGGGTGAGACGCGGCAACAAAATTGTTTTCAAAGTAAAGGGGCTGATAGCAATGGAAGGATACAAATCAGAACATGGCCGTCAGGAGGAGGGACTAACAAGCTAAAAACCAATCAGAAAGCAGCATTTACGATCTAAGCCAATCCAAAAGATGGGCGGAGAGTGGGCGGCGCTTCCCCCACTATAGTGTATACTGCATGCCTTGCAAAGCGATAGCAGCGCCTTCGCGCTGCAGCGCTAGGGGAGACCTAATGCATGTGTCCTCATGTAATGCAACTGGTGCTATGTGAAGCGCTCTGATACCAGATTCGGGTCAAGTTTGCGCTATATAAAACTCTGTAAAATAAAATTTTAAAAAATATTATTAATATCAATAATTGGGTGGGGGGCAGGAAGAAATATAGGGGGGCCGGGCCCCGCTGGGCCCCCCGTGGCTACGGCCCTGCGGTGCTACATCAAGGGCCACCGGAATCAAGCAGCAAAAAAGGACAAAGTTATGCAGCAGGGTGGACTAAATTATGCGGTAACAAAGGCAAATCATGGTGCATAATGTGGCACGTTCGGCTGTTGTATTATTTTTGTGTTTCAAGACACATTAATGCTGCCAGGGCAAAGATTTCACATTATTAATAACAGTCTAACACCTAAATACAGCAGTCGGGAAATGCAAGGCGACAAGTTAACCTTGACAAGGGGCCTTCCACTGCGGCGCTTCCATGTGGTGCTATTTAATAACTTTTGATCAATTTGACCAAGGACCATTTTTTTAAATGAAATCTGCAAATTATGCAGGTTTTGTTGGAATCAGTCGAAAGTGTGATGAATCCGCAATCACGTAGAAAGCGCTGAAGCCACAGGTCACGTAGTTCTAGTGGCCCTAACATTTGTGACCACACAGCAAGATCCTTGCATCGTCAGAACTAGCCACCGACGAGAAGCTAACACCTGAATCTTTATTTCCCTACACAATTAAGTGGCTTTTCTCCAAATATGTGTGTAGTGTACTTTGTTTCGATTAAAAAACAGTGGTGTAGACTGTGATGTTAGATGCCTCTTTTTTCCACCACAGTGGGTGATTTTAATATTCTGTGCAGCAGAAGACATTATTACTAATGTACTTTCTGTCACTGTTTTCTAAATTTAATAGTTGAAGTTTATTACTTGGCAGCTGCCACCCTTTTCTCCTTCTTGCTATTTTCTGGCAGGTTTCAAGTGGAAAAGAGGCACGTGACACTGTGTTACTCCATCCTAAGCGCGGATCCCACTGCATCCACAGAGCTCTGCAGCATCTGTGCCTCTTTCACACTTGAATTGTGCCAGAGAATGGCAAGTAGAGAGCACAATGGCAGCTGACATGTGTTAACCTTTCCAGCTGGTGAAGTTAGGAGAAAAGTGGCTGAGGTTACCTCCAGTGATACTCAAAGTACGGCCCGGGGGCCACTTGTGTCCTTCCTAGCCATCACATGCTCCCGCTGCTCAACGACCGCACTCGGCTGCTGTTTAGCTAAGAGGGCACTAACTTTCAGAAAGATCTTAAAGAAAGAGGCAAGCGCTTGGTTACAAGATACCCGAAGGAAAAGAAGCAAATCAGGCATCAAGCAGCACTGAATTTAGCAACCATCATTTCTAGGTCGAGCCTGGGCAACGCATGCACTGCTCTGCAAGGCATGCTGTATTCAGGTTTGAACATGAAGCTCCGCCCACTCTCTGACCATCTTTTCAGTTGGCTCCTGCTACTGTCCTTTTGAAATGGTTGCTTCTGATTCGGTAATAGAATTACTAGTACCGCCTTAGTAACGCCTTGCCTGCATTTGTAACCTCCCATGAGGATTGGACTTTTTACTTGTGTTGTTACAGGGTCTGTTTTATCTACAGTCTATGGGCACTATTTTTTTTAATGTCTGTAATCTAGCAGGTTTTGCAGGCATGACAGGCTCTCCCTAACCCACCCTGTTTTCCTGGCAGCACGGCGCCCGATCATGGACACTGCGCTTCATCTTTCAAAAATGCTCCCTGCACAGCGCAGCACTTCTGCACGCACTATGCTGCTTAACAAATGCGTTTTATTTTTAAAAGCGCCCCATACTGTGCTTTTACTTTAATGGCAGTGGCACCTTTCTTTAGACGAGCCGCGTCTAAAAGAAAGGGGCGTGTCGACATTAAAGTGAAAGTGCGGCATGGGGAGCTTTTACAAAAAAAAACATTTGTTTGTCAACTTGACAAACACATTTTTTGTTTTTGTCAAAGCGCCCCATAGCGCGCTTTCATTTTAATGGCGGCCGCGCACCTTTCTTTACACAACCGTGTCTAAAGAAAGGAGCGTGGCTGCCATTAAGGTCAAAGCGTGACTTGGGGCGCTTTTACAAAAAAAACATTTGTTTGCCAACTTAAACAAATGCATTTTTGGTAAACGCGCCCCATACCACACTTTCACCTTAATCGTGGCTGCGTACCTTTCTTTAGACTCGGGTCGTCTAAAGAAAGGGACGTGGTCATCATTAAAGTGAAAGCGCGGCATAGGGCACTTTTACAAACAAGCATTTGGAATGCAATAGGCCTCGCATTTGCGAGAGTTTAAGCTATTAGCATTGTAAATGACAATGCCTTTTATTTATCTTTTAAAAAACAAAACACAATTAAAAGGCATTGGCATTTACAATGCCGATAGCTCAAACTCGCATAAATGCGAGACCTATTGCATTGCCGACATTGTCAACATTTCCTACCATAATAACCTGTAGTGGAACAGAATCCATGTTTAGACAACATGAGTTGAAGTCAACATTCTCTAAACTACGGATTATCTAAAATGTGTCAATATTTCACAGACAGGCTTCAGATTTATGGATTCTAGATCATTTTTATTCTACATAATTATTATTTGTATTCCTGTCTTCCTCTTAACCTGCATCTAATCTCGAGCACTCTATCAACCACTTACGCTTTTGCACCTACCTTGGAGCAAATGCTCCAATAGCCTTGTTTAAAAACTAGAATCTGATAAACAATCTTCAATGTAAAATAAAATGTGTCATTAATGCCTATTTGTATATAGTGTGTTAATTGATGGGTATGCAAAAAAAAAAATCTAGAAATGTTTATTGTCTCTGCCAGAACCACTTGTGTCCTTAATGTTAAAGGCAGTTTTTACCCAGAGATTGCAGCCTTCGGGCATTATAACCCTCTTATGCCGGAAGAGTCATTACCAATCTTATCACTGTGTTTCTTCCCTGTTCTTTTTCACTCCATTTATTACAGTAAGAAGTTTTAGTTTATTTATTTGCATAGTTACTAAACACCATTGCAATGCATTAAAAACAATGAATAAAAAGCATTGATACACACAATTAAGTGCAGTGCACTGGTGATAGCACCTGGAAGGTGGCGAGCCAATAGAATTTGGTACATCTTTAAATGCTCATTTCTTATTTTTACGGTATAATTCAAATAGAAGCGGCATTGTCAGATTAGAAATCAGTTTCTTCACACTTAGCTTAATACACTCAACGGAGTGCGGTGCAACGTATACATGTTTGAAAATCAAACCTAACAGGCGCGGGGCAGCCAGAATATGACTCATTTTGTTGTTGCAGTGAAGTTATTCTTAAAAGAGCAGCATTTTCATTTGAAAAGCGGCATCTTTCCATTCAGCCTGATGCCAGGTCGTTTGCCAGGGCTCACAGTTCAAGAAAAAAGAGGAAGGGAGAGGAGAGAAAAGAGAAAAGGAGAAGGAAGCAGTGGCGACTGGTAGCTTTTAAAAGTGGTGAGGCGCCAATTTAAGATCTGCGTTGTAGAATGCGAGTTAAGGGACTGCTGATTTGAAAACTAGTCTCCACCCTCCCGATTCATGGCTGCAGAAATTCAATTTTGAAGAATCTACTGCATATAGACAAGGGAACTTGTAAATTAGTTCTAATGTATGTCAAGCAAATGTCATCCCATATCTTGAGCCTGCCCTAAAGTCACATATGGGCCTCTATGGGTTTAAATGTAGGGCGTGGGCTGTTCCATTGGCAGGATACAAGCGACTGGTCCAACTCATCCATATGTGCGGCCCGTGTCTTGCTGCTGCAGGACTCCAATGCACTGAAACACTCAAACCCCTGTCACCCTCTCAGCCACAGCATTGTCTGTGGTCCTGCTTAAGGTAATATAAAGTATTGATCCAAACAGGTAAGCCCATGCCAAGCTACACAAGCACACACAGTCTCTTGAGTAGCCCCCATGTGCCACAGTCAGATCTCTCTTAGCCTGCTGCTTCACTGGAAACAAATCAAACCAAGCCTCAAACCTGCTCTGCTCGGCAATCACAACAAAATAGAGGCAGCGCCAAGCCCGCCTTATTATCAAGAAATGAGCATTCCAGAGCATTGAAGTTTTCCAAACCAGTAAAACTGTTACGCATTCAGTAACTCATTGAACTGTTCTTTGGATTCTGGTATTTGTAATGCAGAATGTTATACACTGGACTACAAGTACAAGAATGCAAAGGAAACATTTGGACCTCACAATTTACCTTGACTGGCCCAAAATAGGAGGAACTCGTGGCAAGACACCAACCTCTCAGGTGTAGTGTCTAGCTAGATATATTCTAGTGTTCTGCCCACAAATGTAACACACTTTACACCCACCCACCACAGGCGTCACCAGTCAGGTGACCCTGTCAATAGAAGGGGCCGGGCGCACGTGCCCGAGGCCAGGTATTGCACCAGAATACCGCGTGTCCGTGTCAGTCAATCATCTCCATGTGGGCCTGAGGCCCAACATTACACTGGCAACGAGGGTGGGATGAGCGGAAGACCCGCGGGTCGTGTGAAGAGCCCCGGGGTGAAGAGAAGGTGACTGGGCGCCCACCCCACACCTGGTGTGCCCGCTAGCGCATGGCAGCACACGAAGGAAGAGAGCCCACGCAGCGAGTCCTGGAGCCGGTGGCATGTCCCTGTCATCTGCCTACTGAAGCTCGACTGATGAGCGAGCCGAGCGGAGCTCACCCGCATCGGTAGCGACGACACGCTGGGCAGGAGGTGAGCCCGTAGAAGTGAAGGGGTCGTGGGGGCCGTGGTGCGAAGAAGAGTGACCTCTGGCCGGAGGTTCGCGGGAGCCCACCCCGCATCAGCGAGAGAAAGTGTGCCTAATGCGGGAGGACGGAGAGTGGAGTAGCCAACCACTCACCCGCCCCCACGAAGAAGAGAGCCAGCGGTCCCCGGTGCCCGCGCTAGCCCCCCAGCGCAGTGAGTGAAAGAGGCTGCGGCCAATACAGCGTGTGCGGCCGTGAATGTGAGGCGAGCGGCGAGGCCACAGAAAGACTGTGGCAGCGAGGCCCGGCTCCCAATCGGAATAAACGGAAGAACAGGACACTCACCGTAGTGAAGACGGAGGTCCCCGGGGCGGTCCGGCTGACCATCGGAGTCCTGGGAAGCAGCCGTGAACGTGGCTGCAACTGGCAGACAAGAGTGAGTCTCCGGCCGCATGCATGCAGGAGAGCAGCCAGAAGTGACAGTGCCCCAACCCGCGGAAAGAGTGAGCGCGTGACTGGCAGGCACAAGAGAGTATGCCATGCCAGCCTGCTGTGTGCTCCCAACATGAGACACACGCAGGATGCCACCTCCAAGTGAGATCCTGGTCGAATGAGAAAGAAGAGAGTGACATGATGCCACTCCACGGAGAGAGAAGGAACAGTGGCACACTGCCACAGGACAAACTACCACCACAGGCGTGCAGGAGGAAAGGAGCAGAAGACCACCACCGGAGGAGCACACCCAGAGAGCCACCAGCCGGACCGACATCCCGGGAGACAGCCCACAGAGAAGACCCAACTGGAAGTCGCAGCTAGCGCAAACCAAGTTTCTCTCCAAAGCATCCCAGTGAGACTGTCCACTCCTGAAGCCAGACCGAAATCCCTGGAGACAGTCAAACAAGGAGAACCAAACGTAAGCCGCCAGCAGGAAGCGAGTATCTCTCCGAACGTTTCCCCGTGCAACCATTCAGTCCCAAACACTGACGGGATAAGTCAGACGACATCCCTGTGTCCCACCACAGATGACACAGGCGAAAGACAACCTGAGCAAGATAAAGGCAAGCTGCTCCCGTCCTTCTCGCTCCACAAACTCACCCAAGACAACAGACCGCCGCCTGCTGCCCAACTGAGAAACAACAACCGTTCATCATCACTACGAAGGAGCATCGCACCACCAACGTGAATCCACACACTCCAGATAACCGGAGTTCCATGAGCGAGCCACCCAGGAACTGTCTGTGTGTGCCCCAGTCAACCTGCAGCATACTGAAGTAGAGCGCACCCGGCCATTGGAAGATCCACCTCAGGGATTACGCAACACTAGGCCGTGGCCCTGAGGGGAGTTCTGCATCTGCAGCGACCCCTAAGCGCGGCCTACGCAAAGGCCTGTACAGCCAATGTGGTCACGTGGAAATCCAGGGGCAAGGGGCCTCGGCGGAGCTCCCGTGAAATGGGAGTCCGAACAGGAGAAATGCGTCGGCAGCAGCTCCTCGACACACACAGGACGCAGGGAGGCCACAGTCGAAGACTGGACTTTGTACATAGACTTCGACACTGCGAGACCAGGCCGGTCTAAAAAAAAAAAAAAAACACTTCGCCAAGCCCAACTAAAACATCATGACCATGCGGTCCAAAGCTCCAGTGATGCCTGGCTGACGGCCTGAAGAACCTCAATTAGTGCTATGTGTTGTGTATTTATTTCCAGGTTGGACTTTTGTTCCTTTCTTTTTATTAAGGTGGGGGGAATGTAGTGTCTAGCTAGACACGTTCTAGTGTTCTGCCCGCAAATTTAACACACTTTACACCCACCCACCACAGGCGTCACCAGTCAGGTGACCCTGTCAATAAAAGGGTCCGGGTGCATGTGCCCGAGGCCAGTTATTGCACCAGAATACCGCGTCAGTCAATCATCTCCATGTGGGCCTGAGGTATCTGCAAAAATATAACAAACCATCCTAATTTCGAGTAGTAGTTATAGGAAGGTTGCAAAAACCTGGCATTGACTGTGCCATGTGTCGCAAAGGAACATAATGTTCAATAAACGAATAGCACTGCAATGCCCACTCCACCCGACGCCCACCATCCTTCCAATCCATCTGAAGCTGCAAATTGAAGAGAAAAAATTGCAAAAACTGGTAACTGAACTCAGGAACGGGGCTTCAGAAAAAAAAGAATATTCATGCTTTTCCAGCCACATACGTTTCTCCCTCTCAAAGTTTAAATGCTGGCATGTATAGATCGTGTTCATGGCAGAAGAGAAACATACACCATGCACACTCTCAGACGCATACATGCATATGTACATAAATAGAACTATCGACGCATAAACACAATCATGCACACACACAAACAATCACACACAAACAATCACAGTCATTCACGCGCGCACAAAAGCTAATAATACAATTGTACCTTGGGGCTCCGAATTCGACCTTGCCGTGATTTACTCCAGGATTCTGAACAACACTAATTGCGCGCTATTCTAAACGAGCGGAAGCTGTCATAAGGGATAGCTTTAGCTTGCTCTGACCTCGAACAAGAGCTACTGTCCCATCAGATGTCAGGATAGGGCTGGGGCAGGCCCTTCTCCCCTAACCTGCCATCTGATAGGGTAAAGGGATGAAGATTGACAAGCCCCACCGAAGCCTCATTTGCAGACATGCCGCACTGCCCGAGGCAAGTGCTCCATGTCTGCTATCCAGTGTGAATGTGTGAGGTGGGCTGAAGAAGCCACCGCCTGACACATGCGCAGTTTGAAAGGGACAGTGGAGCCCCCTTTGCTGCTGCCATGATGTTGCAGTTTAATTTGAAAACAGACACTCCGTTTCCTGTTAAAGTGTAACATCATGTCAGCTGGTAATTAAAGATGAGGCAGGCCTGGGCCACTTGTTGGTAGTTCACCGCCCCTGCGCCCCCTATGGGCGAACCGCCAACGGAAGGAAGAAGATAGAAAGTCTCTCAGATTGCATCCCCGACATGATGTACTATGGAGTCAATCAGGCTTCCTTTGAGAGTTTCCTGGAATCCGGTTCTTTGCTTTGATGAAGTTACAAATGTGACGTTGTCGTTTAAAAATAGGGGTCTCTGCAAGAGGGCTAATGCCGAGTTCTTGGCCTATGCACACTACGCAGTGGACTTCCGGTGCATCTTCAGCTGGTAGCCTGATCGCCTCTGCAGTCGGAAGCTTGTGGCATTTTTTGTTCGGACAGCATGAGAAATGTTACCACTCTGCAGTTCAATTGGATCAAAACATGCCAGCACCGCTTGCCTCCTAGAGCTAATTCCTCTCTGTTTGAAGGGGGCCTTTAACAGCTGTATCACTTCTTGCAGTAGCTCCTTGCAGGTGCAGGTTAAGTGCAGAATGTCTCCTGTTTGCTTGTGTCACACAAGCTGCAAGAGGTTTGGGTCGGCGCCCTCCGCCATGGTGGGAGGTTCTCTGCACATGGGAGGAGGCACAGCTGATGCCTAAGAAATTTCATTTTTAGTGATTTATTACAGTAAGAAGTGAAACTCTGCTCCCTGGAAACCCACTCAACATTGTGTAGTGAGTGGCATGACTATGTATCTCCAGCCATCAGACCTCTCAATGCCAGCCCTGCAGTCACATCCGCTGGCAGGAGACTTCTGAGTCAATGGGGTAATCTCGGCCCCCTGATACACTTTCGGAAAAACATTGTTGTTCAGAGATTTTCATTTTTGATTTCTGTTTTTGGATCAGTAGAGAAGTAATTTAGCTTGGGTAGACATTGCTGATCCCGGCCAAATTTTTCTGGACAACATTTTTAAAAATGGCTGATGTCTTGCAGTGATGATGTAATATTTTAGGAACAATGAGACCTATATACTTTATTTTGGTGTCAAAACATAGGTTTTGGGGGTCAAGCAGTCTTATAGAGACAGAAAACAACTTCCCAGAGCAACCCTTCTGCCATTTTCCAAAATGATGGCTATAATAAAGGAAGAAGAGGCATATGAAGAAATTAAACAAATAATGTTTTTTAATTCTTTTATGTATACCCAAAAAATGTTTGTGATCTGAAAATGAAAAAAATAACGTTTATCACTCGTGTTTTAGACACATTTTTATAGTTCACTTTATTTATTTGTTTCGACAATCACTTGTGCTACATTTGCAGAACGTTGAACATTTGATAAGAGCAGATCGACAGGTGCACCTTTTTGTAGCTCATGTCTTGCAAGTACAAGTACGTGTAAGTTCAATCAATCAATCAGGATTTGTTGAGCGCTGCTGCTTCACCTGTGAGAGTCTCGAGGGGCTGTCTGATAAAACTGCCTGTTCTCCTATTGGTTGCAATCAGTCAATCAAGATTTGTAGAGTGCCCAAGTTCTGTGGGTAGAGGCTTTAGAATTGTTTTAGGATGTAGCACCCCATCAGTATCTTCCCAGCCATATTCATACGGATATTTCTCAATTTATGCATGATAAAAAACCATTTACATATCTTCTGATCAAGTAGAACTCTCTTCTAGTGTGCCCACGCACAGAATATGCCGTTGGTGGAAGGTAACTTAGCGGGACTGATGTCTTGAACTCTCTGTACCGAAGATCGTCAAATGTGTGAGAGTCAGAACTTGTTTTCCACACACGCACAAGGTATTTTCCTACATCTTTAAAGTCACATTCTTCTGTCCCAGCAAATCCTTTAAGAAACTTCACAGGTTCAGCAGTTAAAGCTCCAAGGCTTGTTCTAGTTTTGCTCATGATGTCATCACCCACAAGAATATGTGCCTTGACAAGAACACTGGGCATCTCTGGGTCAAGTTTCTTGTACAATGAAGCGGGATTAAGTGTATTTTCTCACCTGTTCAATAACGAATTAATAACTCTGACAATCCTTAACTTATGAACATTTCAACAAATCTAAGTAGAACAATATTAACATCTGTGTCATTTGACAGCACAATGATTTGATTGGAACCATTTTGAACAGCTCACTCAACATGTGGCACAACACGAAAGTCAGCTTCCTCCAATTTGCTGTTAAGTTGTTGAACAATATGGCCCGCACCTTTTGAATATATCTCTGCGGGCACCAACTCCTCATGGACAATCATTCCACTTGCAAATATTGAAAATTCAGTGTTCACTGAAGCATCAGCGATGTTTTGGCGAGTTAACATCTCCAAGTTCATATTGTTCGGAGTTGATGACCACAATTTATCACGTTGTACAGGTATAGGTGTCGAATTTAAGATGCAGGTAAGGTCAATTATTCCACTTGTAGACATTTGTCTGAATCTCTCACATTCTTCGACAGATAGTTCAAGATAACTGTCAAAGACAATGTGCAGTTCTTGCAAAGTGCACACTTGCTTTGATATCTGAAGAACGGTCTGAATGACCTCTCTGAAATTTTGCATGGATGAAATCTTGACCATTCGCAATTGTGACATAGTTCAGAACAACAGCAGTTTTCAATGAGGACACCTTTTTGAATTGAAATTGTTCAGGTAAAAGGTTTTTTACGAGGTCTTGTACGAGTTTGTGCTTCACTTGTTTGGTTGCAGCATCTCCATCAAACAATGCGTTGGTTGGAAGAAGATCATGCAACAGAATGTCCTTGATAAATTCACCTCTTACCACATCCATCGCTCTATGTGCGTACAAAAGGTTTTTATTTTGTAATATGTTTTGTAGTGGCTGGTTGGACGAAACTTTACTATGGCAATTAAAGCATGGAGGTTTAGCTTTAGTGATTGTCAAACATCCTTTTCTCTTTCAATACAAATCTCTCCTGCTTCAGTTCTGTGTATAGTTTTGATCCATGTTCCAGGACATCTAGTAGTCATGTCTTTATGTCGTTATTATTGTTTGGTCACAAAGTTGTGTAGTCGCACAGGCTCAGTCATTTCAAAGGGGTTTGCTTGCTGCTGCATAAAATGAAGAAGGATGTCAACATGTTTCTTAAAACGCTCCCCTCTCTTTCACACAAGTTTGTGGTGAGGAACAGTAATTTTGAATTTGTCATCTCTCTGAAAAAATTGCAAATAGAAAGGACTTCATAGTAAACTGGCTGCCATTAAGCAACATATTCACTTTTACGTGTCTGACCAACAATTCCCTTGGAGATTTTCTGTGATCTCTAGATCATCTGTTTCATATCTGTAGCCACAGCTTTGAACCTTCTCTGGCTATCTTTCACCACAAAATGTCTTTGGATGAATTTCCAGTAGAGGTATGTTTTTTCTATCTCTAGCTTTTTCACTCTTACATAGATGGATGGAGGTAATTCCCCACAACAATGGCATAAAAACCTATTTGTTTGCCTACCAGCAGCTGGCAGAATTTTCAAGCTCACTGCTGCTACGCTTCGTGGAATACCGGTGTAACCATTGCAACGCCATGTCTGCTTTAAACAGTGTGTTCAACCTGACATAGGATCTTGCCCTGAGGAAGCCTGCAACCAGGCGAAACACATTGGCTGCACTTATTTATATCTAGTGAGGAAGAAATTGATTAAAGAGCCACAGAATCAACTGGAGAATTGTTTTGATAAATTTCCTCTTGGTGTGCATCGACTAATTTTGTACGTGGTTTGTTGCCTCTCGATTGTGTTCGAACTGTCCGTCATATTATGTAGAGTGTACAGGCTCAGACAGCTGTGCTGTCGTTTTGATCATATAGAATGTACAGGCTCGGACTGTAGTGCTGTCATTCAAATTATGTAGAATGTACAGGATCAGACAGCAGTGCTGTCATTCGGATTATCTAGAATATACGGGCTCGGACTGCAGTGCTGTCATTTAGATTATGTAGAATGTACGGGCTCGGACAGCAGTCCTGTCATTCAGATTATGTAGAATGTGCAGGCACGGACTGCAGTGCTGTCATTGAGATTATGTAGAACGTACGGCCTAGGACTGCAGTGCTGTCATTCGGATTACGTAGAATGTACAGGCTTAGACTGCAGTGCTGTCATTCGGATGATGTAGAATGTACACGATTAGACTACAGTGCTGTCATTCAGCGTATGTAGAGTGTACAGGATCAGACAGAAGTGCTGTCATTCATATTATGTAGAATGTACGGGGTCCGACTGTAGTGCTGTCATTCAGATTATGTCCAATGTACAGACTCGGACTGCAGTGCTGTCCTTCAGAATTTGTAGAATGTACAGGCTCAGACTGCAGTGCTATCATTCAGATGATGTAGAATGTACAGTCTCGGGCTGCAGTGCTGTCATTCAGATTATGTAGAATGTACAGGATTAGACAGCAGTGCTGTCATTCAGATTCTGTAGAATTTACAGGATCAGACTGCAGTGCTGTCACTCAGATTATGTAGAATTTACACGCTCGGACTTCAGTGCTGTCAGTCAGATTATGAAAAATGTACAGGCATGGACTGCAGTGCGGTCATTCAGATTTTATAGAATGTACGGGATTGGAAAGCAGCGCTGTCAATTAGATTATATAGAGTGTACAGGCTTGGACTGCAGTGCTGTCATTCAGAATATATAGAATGTATGGGCATGGACTGCAGTGCTGTCATTCAGATTGTATAGAATGTACAGGCATGGACTGCAGTGCTGTCGTTCAGATTATAAAGAATGTACGTGCCTGGACTGCAGTGCTGTCATTCAGAGTTTATAGAATGTAGGGCTCGGACTGCAGTGCTGTAATTCAGATTATATAGAATGTATGGGCGGTTGCATTTAATCAATGCACTATTTCAGGTTCATAATGCACTATATAGGACTCCCCTCTAATGCAAGATAGGAGACATCAGATTGAAACAAATGTCTGGGGATGTAAATGATACCTGAGGGGAGAAAACCAAAAGACTGTATTTGTATGTTTATATGTTGTAAGTACATGATGTACAGCAGTCACCAATAAAGTGTTTTTAAAAACAATATATAGAATGTATGGGCAGGGACTGCAGTGCTGTTTTTCAGATTATATATAATGTATGGGCATGGACTGCAGGGCTGTAGTTCAGATTATAAAGAATGTAGGGAGTTGACCGCAGTACTGTCGTTCAGATTATAAAAAATGTACGGGCATGGACCGCGGTGCTGTCGTTCAGATTATACAGAATGTAAGGGCATGGACTGAAGTGCTGTCGTTTAGACTATATAGAATATACGGGCATGGACCGAGGTGCTGTCGTTCAGATTTTATAGAATGTACTGGCATGGACCGCAGTGCTGTCGTTCAGATTATAAAGAATGTACGGGCATGGACCGCAGTGCTATCGTTCAGATTTTATAGAATGTACAGGCATGGTCTGCAGTGCTGTCATTCAGAATATAAAGAATGTATGGGTATAGACTGCAGTGCTGTCGTTCAGATTATATAGAATGTACAGGCTCGGACTGCAATGCTGTTGTTAAGATTATATAGAATGTACAGGCATGGACTGCAGTGCTGTCGTTCAGATTATATAGAATGTACAGGCATGGACTGCAGTGCTGTCATTTAGAGTTTAAAGAATGTAGGGCATGGACCCCAGTGCTGTCGTTCAGATTATAAAGAATGTACGGCCAAGGACTGCAGTGCTGTCGTTCAGAATATAAAGAATGTATGGGCATGGACTGCAGTGCTGTCATTCAGATTATATAGAATGTACAGGCTCGGACTGCAATGCTGTTGTTCCGATCATATAGAATGTACGGGCTCAGACTGCAATGCTGTCGTTCAGATTATATAGAATGTACGGGCATGGACTGCAGTGCTGTCGTTCAGATTATATAGAATGTACGGGCATGGACTGTAGTGCTGTCGTTCAGATTATATAGAATGTACGGGCTCAGACTGCTGTCAGGTTCCACTAATCCTAGTGAATCGGGTTCCAGACAATGGGACTAAATATGTCTCAGATATGGCTGAGTACCTTGTATGAGAGAAGGTCTTGTGCTGAAACCGGAGAAGCAAACGCTCTGGTTTATGTGATGATGTGGTGATACTGTCAATGACATCTAAAGGCCTTCAGAAACCATTATCAACATTACCCGAATACAAGCTGGCCAATGACCTTACAGCAAATTGTTCAAAAATAAAAGTAATGTGCTTCGTGAATTAAATGTAAGGAAAGGACATGGGCGCTTTTGGCAATTTATCAAATTGAAAAAGTAAGTAGTTGTGAGTATTTACGAATAAGCATTGAAAAAACGCAAATTTGTTCTCAGCGTTCTTCTGTTACAAGGATGGAAACCGCTGGTTAATCAGTAAACATGAAAATGATCCTCTCACGTCATCCGCCTTCAGCTATAATATCAGATTTGAATATAATTTACATGCTAAACATCAGATCTCTGCTTGATGTTCCTGCAACCTCACCTCATTGTAAATTACACTTGAAATCATTGCTTGTCCATCACTTTACCGCCAAAATTAATTGTATTTGGGATTGCAGTTGTGCAAGTACAAACTCACTAAAGTGTTTATACCGGAAGAGATAAAATCCACACCCCCTAGAGAAAAAAAGCTTGACTTCTCGATGCTAAGTAAAGTGATCATAGCAGAAAAGACCCTACAAGTGGCCGGTCTGGTTGAAATGACTATTATCTGGTTAGGAGTGGCTCAAGAAAACCCCCGGTGAGTAACAGCCGTGATGAGATCTATCCTAAGGTCGCAGGTATTAGGATACTAAATTGTTATGGACTCTTACCTCACACTAAAACAAACCTATATCAATTCTAACCTGGAAACCGCGCGTATTTGCTTTAAATGTAGATTTGAAAATCCAATAATTGTGTCCGTAAAACATCAGCTTGTCAGTTTATGAAAACACTCACATTTTTGCTATTCAATACACACTTCTAGCTTTGGAAAAGAGATGTAATCCTCGCCACCATACCACATCCTAATTTTCACTCAAAAAATAACACTATTTTTGCATCTCAATACCTTCTGTTCACTTTTAGAAAACAAGCTTTGCATCCAAACATCAATTTATCTTCATCATCAAGGTCCCACCGTCCCTCTCACCGCCTCAGACCTTTCCTTGTCCCTCTGTCCTGGCTTCATTCACAGGCTCCATTCTCATCAATGTCCTACCTTCCCTCCCTCCACCGTAGACCATCCCTTGTCCCTCTGTCCTGGCTTCATTCACAGGCTCTGTTGTCATGGAGGTCCCACCTTCTCTCCACTGTAGAACTTTCCTTGTCCCTCTGTCCTGGGTTCATTCACAGGCTCCGTTGTCATGGAGGTCCCACCTTCCCTCCTTCCACCGTGGACCTTCCCTTGTCCCTCTGTCCTGGCTTCATTCACAGGCTCCATTGTCATCAAGGACCCACCGTCCCTCCCTCCACCGTAGACCTTTCCTTGTCCCTCTGTCCTGGCTTCATTCACAGGCTCCATCGTCATGAAGGACCCACCGTCCCACCCTCTGCCTCACACCTTTCCTTGTCTCTCTGCCCTGGCTTCATTCTCAGGCTCCATTGTCATCAAGGTCTCACCTTCCCTCCTTCCACCGTAGCCCTTCCCTTGGCCCTCTGTCCTGGCTTCATTCACAGGCTCCATTGTCATCAATGTCCCACCTTCCCTCCCTCCACCGTAGACCGTCCCTTGTCCCTCTGTCCTGGCTTCATTCACAGGCTCCATTGTCATCAAGGTCCCACCGTCCCTTCCTCCACCGTAGACCGTCCCTTGTCCCTCTGTCCTGGCTTCATTCACAGGCTCCATTGTCATCAAGGTCCCACCGTCCCTTCCTCCACCGTAGACCTTCCCTTGTCCCTCTGTCCTGGCTTCATTCACAGGCTCCATTGTCATGGAGGTCCCTCCTTCCCTCCCTCCACCATAGACCTTCCCTTGTCCCTCTGCCCTGGCTTCTTTCACAGGCTCCATTGTCATGGAGGTCCCTCCTTCCCTCCCTCCACCATAGACCTTCCCTTGTCCCTCTGCCCTGGCTTCATTCACAGGCTCCATTATCATCAAGGTCCCTCCTTCCCTCCACCATAGACCTTCCCTTGTCCCTCTGCCCTGGCTTCATTCACAGGCTCCATTGTCATCAAGGTCCTACCTTCCCTCCTTCCACCGTAGACCGTCCCTTGTCCCTCTGTCCTGGCTTCATTCACAGGCTCCATTGTCATCAAGGTCCCACCGTCCCTTCCTCCACCGTAGACCGTCCCTTGTCCCTCTGTCCTGGCTTCATTCACAGGCTCCATTGTCATCAAGGTCCCACCGTCCCTTCCTCCACCGTAGACCTTCTCTTGTCCCTCTGTCCTGGCTTCATTCACAGGCTCCATTGTCATCAAGGTCCCTCCTTCCCTCCCTCCACCATAGACCTTCCCTTGTCTCTCTGCCCTGGCTTCATTCACAGGCTCCATTGTCATGAAGGTCCCTCCTTCCCTCCCTCCACCATAGACCTTCCCTTGTCCCTCTGCCCTGGCTTCATTCACAGGCTCCATTGTCATCAAGGTCCCTCCTTCCCTCCCTCCACCATTGACCTTCCCTTGTCCCTCTGCCCTGGCTTCATTCACAGGCTCCATTGTCATGGAGGTCCCACCTTCCCTCCTTCCACCGTAGACCGTCCCTTGTCCCTCTGCCCTGGCTTCATTCACAGGCTCCATTGTCATCAAGGTCCCACCGTCCCTTCCTCCACCGTAGACCTTCCCTTGTCCCTCTGTCCTGGCTTCATTCACAGGCTCCATTGTCATCAAGGTCCCACCTTCCCTCCTTCCACATTAGACCGTCCCTTGTCCCTCTGCCCTGGCTTCATTCACAGGCTCCATTGTCATCAAGGTCCCTCCTTCCCTCCCTCCACCATAGACCTTCCCTTGTCCCTCTGCCCTGGCTTCATTCACAGGCTCCATTGTCATGGAGGTCCCTCCTTCCCTCCCTCCCATAGACCTTCCCTTGTCGCTCTGCCCTGGCTTCATTCACAGGCTCCATCGTCATCAAGGTCCCTCCTTCCCTCCCTCCACCATAGACCTTCCCTTGTCCCTCTGCCCTGGCTTCATTCACAGGCTCCATTGTCATCAAGGTCCCACCGTCCCTTTCTCCACCGTAGACCTTCCCTTGTCCCTCTTTCCTGGCTTCATTCACAGGCTCCATTGTCATGGAGGTCCCTCCTTCCCTCCCTCCACCATAGACCTTCCCTTGTCCCTCTGCCCTGGCTTCATTCACAGGCTCCATTGTCATCAAGGTCCCTCCTTCCCTCCCTCCACCATAGACCTTCCCTTGTCCCTCTGCCCTGGCTTAATTCACAGGCTCCATTGTCATGGAGGTCCCTCCTTCCCTCCCTCACCATAGACCTTCCCTTGTCCCTCTGCCCTGGCTTCATTCACAGGCTCCATTGTCATCAAGGTCTCACCTTCCCTCCTTCCACCGTAGCCCTTCCCTTGGCCCTCTGTCCTGGCTTCATTCACATGCTCCATTGTCATCAAGGTCACACCGTCCCTCCCTCCACCGTAGACCTTTCCTTGTCCCTCTGTCCTGGCTTCATTCACAGGCTCCATTGTCATGGAGGTCCCACCTGCTCTCCACTGTAGACCTTTCCTTGTCCCTCTGTCCTGGCTTCATTCACAGGCTCCATTGTCATCAAGGTCCCACCGTCCCTTCCTCCACCGTAGACCTTCCCTTGTCCCTCTGTCCTGGCTTCATTCACAGGCTCCATCGTCATCAAGGACCCACCGTCCCACCCTCTGCCTCACACCTTTCCTTGTCTCTCTGCCCTGGCTTCATTCACAGGCTCCATTGTCATGGAGGTCCCTCCTTCCCTCCCTCCACCATAGACCTTCCCTTGTCCCTCTGCCCTGGCTTCATTCACAGGCTCCATTGTCATCAAGGTCCCTCCTTCCCTCCATCCACCATAGACCTTCCCTTGTCCCTCTGCCCTGGCTTCATTCACAGGCTCCATTGTCATGGAGGTCCCTCCTTCCCTCCCTCCACCATAGACCTTCCCTTGTCCCTCTGCCCTGGCTTCATTCACAGGCTCCATTGTCATCAAGGTCTCACCTTCCCTCCTTCCACCGTAGCCCTTCCCTTGGCCCTCTGTCCTGGCTTCATTCACAGGCTCCATTGTCATGGAGGTCCCACCTGCTCTCCACTGTAGACCTTTCCTTGTCCCTCTGTCCTGGCTTCATTCACATGCTCCATTGTCATCAAGGTCACACCGTCCCTCCCTCCACCGTAGACCTTTCCTTGTCCCTCAGTCCTGGCTTCATTCACAGGCTCCATTGTCATGGAGGTCCCACCTGCTCTCCACTGTAGACCTTTCCTTGTCCCTCTGTCCTGGCTTCATTCACAGGCTCCATTGTCATCAAGGTCCCACCGTCCCTTCCTCTACCGTAGACCTTCCCTTGTCCCTCTGTCCTGGCTTCATTCACAGGCTCCATCGTCATCTAGGACCCACCGTCCCACCCTCTGCCTCACACCTTTCCTTGTCCCTCTGCCCTGGCTTCATTCACAGGCTCCATTGTCATGGAGGTCCCTCCTTCCCTCCCTCCACCATAGACCTTCCCTTGTCCCTCTGTCCTGGCTTCATTCACAGGCTCGATTGTTATCAAGGTCCCACCGTCCCTCCTTCCACCGTAGACCGTCCCTTGTCCCTCTGCCCTGGCTTCATTCACAGGCTCCATTGTCATCAAGGTCCCACCGTCCCTCCCTCCACCGTAGACCGTCTCTTGTCCCTCTGTCTTGGCTTCATTCACAGGCTCCATTGTCATCAAGGTCCCACCTTCCCCCTTCCACCGTAGACCGTCCCTTGTCCCTCTGCCCTGGCTTCATTCACAGGCTCCATTGTCATGGAGGTCACTCCTTCCCTCCCTCCACCATAGACCTTCCCTTGTCCCTCTGCCCTGGCTTCATTCACAGGCTCCATTGTCATCAAGGTCTCACCTTCCCTCCTTCCACCGTAGCCCTTCCCTTGGCCCTCTGTCCTGGCTTCATTCACATGCTCCATTGTCATCAAGGTCACACTGTCCCTCCCTCCACCGTAGACCTTTCCTTGTCCCTCTGTCCTGGCTTCATTCACAGGCTTCATTGTCATGGAGGTCCCACCTGCTCTCCACTGTAGACCTTTCCTTGTCCCTCTGTCCTGGCTTCATTCACAGGCTCCATTGTCATCAAGGTCCTACCGTCCCTTCCTCCACCGTAGACCTTCCCTTGTCCCTCTGTCCTGGCTTCATTCACAGGCTCCGTCGTCATCAAGGACCCACCGTCCCACCCTCTGCCTCACACCTTTCCTTGTCCCTCTGTCCTGGCTTCATTCACAGGCTCCATTGTCATCAAGGTCCCACCGTCCCTTCCTCCACCGTAGACCGTCCCTTGTCCCTCTGTCCTGGCTTCATTCACAGGCTCCATTGTCATCAAGGTCCCACCGTCCCTTCCTCCACCGTAGACCTTCTCTTGTCCCTCTGTCCTGGCTTCATTCACAGGCTCCATTGTCATCAAGGTCCCTCCTTCCCTCCCCCCACCATAGACCTTCCCTTGTCTCTCTGCCCTGGCTTCATTCACAGGCTCCATTGTCATGAAGGTCCCTCCTTCCCTCCCTCCACCATAGACCTTCCCTTGTCCCTCTGCCCTGGCTTCATTCACAGGCTCCATTGTCATCAAGGTCCCTCCTTCCCTCCCTCCACCATAGACCTTCCCTTGTCCCTCTGCCCTGGCTTCATTCACAGGCTCCATTGTCATGGAGGTCCCACCTTCCCTCCTTCCACCGTAGACCGTCCCTTGTCCCTCTGCCCTGGCTTTATTCACAGGCTCCATTGTCATCAAGGTCCCACCGTCCCTTCCTCCACCGTAGACCTTCCCTTGTCCCTCTGTCCTGGCTTCATTCACAGGCTCCATTGTCATCAAGGTCCCACCTTCCCTCCTTCCACATTAGACCGTCCCTTGTCCCTCTGCCCTGGCTTCATTCACAGGCTCCATTGTCATCAAGGTCCCTCCTTCACTCCCTCCACCATAGACCTTCCCTTGTCCCTCTGCCCTGGCTTCATTCACAGGCTCCATTGTCATGGAGGTCCCTCCTTCCCTCCCTCCCATAGACCTTCCCTTGTCCCTCTGCCCTGGCTTCATTCACAGGCTCCATCGTCATCAAGGTCCCTCCTTCCCTCCCTCCACCATAGACCTTCCCTTGTCCCTCTGCCCTGGCTTCATTCACAGGCTCCATTGTCATCAAGGTCCCACCGTCCCTTTCTCCACCGTAGACCTTCCCTTGTCCCTCTTTCCTGGCTTCATTCACAGGCTCCATTGTCATGGAGGTCCCTCCTTCCCTCCCTCCACCATAGACCTTCCCTTGTCCCTCTGCCCTGGCTTCATTCACAGGCTCCATTGTCATCAAGGTCCCTCCTTCCCTCCCTCCACCATAGACCTTCCCTTGTCCCTCTGCCCTGGCTTCATTCACAGGCTCCATTGTCATGGAGGTCCCTCCTTCCCTCCCTCCACCATAGACCTTCCCTTGTCCCTCTGCCCTGGCTTCATTCACAGGCTCCATTGTCATCAAGGTCTCACCTTCCCTCCTTCCACCGTAGCCCTTCCCTTGGCCCTCTGTCCTGGCTTCATTGACATGCTCCATTGTCATCAAGGTCACACCGTCCCTCCCTCCACCGTAGACCTTTCCTTGTCCCTCTGTCCTGGCTTCATTCACAGGCTCCATTGTCATGGAGGTCCCACCTGCTCTCCACTGTAGACCTTTCCTTGTCCCTCTGTCCTGGCTTCATTCACAGGCTCCATTGTCATCAAGGTCCCACCGTCCCTTCCTCCACCGTAGACCTTCCCTTGTCCCTCTGTCCTGGCTTCATTCACAGGCTCCATCGTCATCAAGGACCCACCGTCCCACCCTCTGCCTCACACCTTTCCTTGTCTCTCTGCCCTGGCTTCATTCACAGGCTCCATTGTCATGGAGGTCCCTCCTTCCCTCCCTCCACCATAGACCTTCCCTTGTCCCTCTGCCCTGGCTTCATTCACAGGCTCCATTGTCATCAAGGTCCCTCCTTCCCTCCATCCACCATAGACCTTCCCTTGTCCCTCTGCCCTGGCTTCATTCACAGGCTCCATTGTCATGGAGGTCCCTCCTTCCCTCCCTCCACCATAGACCTTCCCTTGTCCCTCTGCCCTGGCTTCATTCACAGGCTCCATTGTCATCAAGGTCTCACCTTCCCTCCTTCCACCGTAGCCCTTCCCTTGGCCCTCTGTCCTGGCTTCATTCACAGGCTCCATTGTCATGGAGGTCCCACCTGCTCTCCACTGTAGACCTTTCCTTGTCCCTCTGTCCTGGCTTCATTCACATGCTCCATTGTCATCAAGGTCACACCGTCCCTCCCTCCACCGTAGACCTTTCCTTGTCCCTCAGTCGTGGCTTCATTCACAGGCTCCATTGTCATGGAGGTCCCACCTGCTCTCCACTGTAGACCTTTCCTTGTCCCTCTGTCCTGGCTTCATTCACAGGCTCCATTGTCATCAAGGTCCCACCGTCCCTTCCTCCACCGTAGACCTTCCCTTGTCCCTCTGTCCTGGCTTCATTCACAGGCTCCATCGTCATCTAGGACCCACCGTCCCACCCTCTGCCTCACACCTTTCCTTGTCCCTCTGCCCTGGCTTCATTCACAGGCTCCATTGTCATGGAGGTCCCTCCTTCCCTCCCTCCACCATAGACCTTCCCTTGTCCCTCTGTCCTGGCTTCATTCACAGGCTCGATTGTTATCAAGGTCCCACCGTCCCTCCTTCCACAGTAGACCGTCCCTTGTCCCTCTGCCCTGGCTTCATTCACAGGCTCCATTGTCATCAAGGTCCCACCGTCCCTCCCTCCACCGTAGACCGTCTCTTGTCCCTCTGTCTTGGCTTCATTCACAGGCTCCATTGTCATCAAGGTCCCACCTTCCCCCTTCCACCGTAGACCGTCCCTTGTCCCTCTGCCCTGGCTTCATTCACAGGCTCCATTGTCATCAAGGTCCCTCCTTCCCTCCCTCCACCATAGACCTTCCCTTGTCCCTCTGCCCTGGCTTCATTCACAGGCTCCATTGTCATGGAGGTCACTCCTTCCCTCCCTCCACCATAGACCTTCCCTTGTCCCTCTGCCCTGGCTTCATTCACAGGCTCCATTGTCATCAAGGTCTCACCTTCCCTCCTTCCACCGTAGCCCTTCCCTTGGCCCTCTGTCCTGGCTTCATTCACATGCTCCATTGTCATCAAGGTCACACTGTCCCTCCCTCCACCGTAGACCTTTCCTTGTCCCTCTGTCCTGGCTTCATTCACAGGCTTCATTGTCATGGAGGTCCCACCTGCTCTCCACTGTAGACCTTTCCTTGTCCCTCTGTCCTGGCTTCATTCACAGGCTCCATTGTCATCAAGGTCCTACCGTCCCTTCCTCCACCGTAGACCTTCCCTTGTCCCTCTGTCCTGGCTTCATTCACAGGCTCCATCGTCATCAAGGACCCACCGTCCCACCCTCTGCCTCACACCTTTCCTTGTCCCTCTGTCCTGGCTTCATTCACAGGCTCCATTGTCATCAAGGTCCCACCGTCCCTTCCTCCACCGTAGACCGTCCCTTGTCCCTCTGTCCTGGCTTCATTCACAGGCTCCATTGTCATCAAGGTCCCACCGTCCCTTCCTCCACCGTAGACCTTCTCTTGTCCCTCTGTCCTGGCTTCATTCACAGACTCCATTGTCATCAAGGTCCCTCCTTCCCTCCCTCCACCATAGACCTTCCCTTGTCTCTCTGCCCTGGCTTCATTCACAGGCTCCATTGTCATGAAGGTCCCTCCTTCCCTCCCTCCACCATAGACCTTCCCTTGTCCCTCTGCCCTGGCTTCATTCACAGGCTCCATTGTCATCAAGGTCCCTCCTTCCCTCCCTCCACCATAGACCTTCCCTTGTCCCTCTGCCCTGGCTTCATTCACAGGCTCCATTGTCATGGAGGTCCCACCTTCCCTCCTTCCACCGTAGACCGTCCCTTGTCCCTCTGCCCTGGCTTCATTCACAGGCTCCATTGTCATCAAGGTCCCACCGTCCCTTCCTCCACCGTAGACCTTCCCTTGTCCCTCTGTCCTGGCTTCATTCACAGGCTCCATTGTCATCAAGGTCCCACCTTCCCTCCTTCCACATTAGACCGTCCCTTGTCCCTCTGCCCTGGCTTCATTCACAGGCTCCATTGTCATCAAGGTCCCTCCTTCCCTCCCTCCACCATAGACCTTCCCTTGTCCCTCTGCCCTGGCTTCATTCACAGGCTCCATTGTCATGGAGGTCCCTCCTTCCCTCCCTCCCATAGACCTTCCCTTGTCCCTCTGCCCTGGCTTCGTTCACAGGCTCCATCCTCATCAAGGTCCCTCCTTCCCTCCCTCCACCATAGACCTTCCCTTGTCCCTCTGCCCTGGCTTCATTCACAGGCTCCATTGTCATCAAGGTCCCACCGTCCCTTTCTCCACCGTAGACCTTCCCTTGTCCCTCTTTCCTGGCTTCATTCACAGGCTCCATTGTCATGGAGGTCCCTCCTTCCCTCCCTCCACCATAGACCTTCCCTTGTCCCTCTGCCCTGGCTTCATTCACAGGCTCCATTGTCATCAAGGTCCCTCCTTCCCTCCCTCCACCATAGACCTTCCCTTGTCCCTCTGCCCTGGCTTCATTCACAGGCTCCATTGTCATGGAGGTCCCTCCTTCCCTCCCTCCACCATAGACCTTCCCTTGTCCCTCTGCCCTGGCTTCATTCACAGGCTCCATTGTCATCAAGGTCTCACCTTCCCTCCTTCCACCGTAGCCCTTCCCTTGGCCCTCTGTCCTGGCTTCATTCACATGCTCCATTGTCATCAAGGTCACACCGTCCCTCCCTCCACCGTAGACCTTTCCTTGTCCCTCTGTCCTGGCTTCATTCACAGGCTCCATTGTCATGGAGGTCCCACCTGCTCTCCACTGTAGACCTTTCCTTGTCCCTCTGTCCTGGCTTCATTCACAGGCTCCATTGTCATCAAGGTCCCACCGTCCCTTCCTCCACCGTAGACCTTCCCTTGTCCCTCTGTCCTGGCTTCATTCACAGGCTCCATCGTCATCAAGGACCCACCGTCCCACCCTCTGCCTCACACCTTTCCTTGTCTCTCTTCCCTGGCTTCATTCACAGGCTCCATTGTCATGGAGGTCCCTCCTTCCCTCCCTCCACCATAGACCTTCCCTTGTCCCTCTGCCCTGGCTTCATTCACAGGCTCCATTGTCATCAAGGTCCCTCCTTCCCTCCATCCACCATAGACCTTCCCTTGTCCCTCTGCCCTGGCTTCATTCACAGGCTCCATTGTCATGGAGGTCCCTCCTTCCCTCCCTCCACCATAGACCTTCCCTTGTCCCTCTGCCCTGGCTTCATTCACAGGCTCCATTGTCATCAAGGTCTCACCTTCCCTCCTTCCACCGTAGCCCTTCCCTTGGCCCTCTGTCCTGGCTTCATTCACAGGCTCCATTGTCATGGAGGTCCCACCTGCTCTCCACTGTAGACCTTTCCTTGTCCCTCTGTCCTGGCTTCATTCACATGCTCCATTGTCATCAAGGTCACACCATCCCTCCCTCCACCGTAGACCTTTCCTTGTCCCTCAGTCCTGGCTTCATTCACAGGCTCCATTGTCATGGAGGTCCCACCTGCTCTCCACTGTAGACCTTTCCTTGTCCCTCTGTCCTGGCTTCATTCACAGGCTCCATTGTCATCAAGGTCCCACCGTCCCTTCCTCCACCGTAGACCTTCCCTTGTCCCTCTGTCCTGGCTTCATTCACAGGCTCCATCGTCATCTAGGACCCACCGTCCCACCCTCTGCCTCACACCTTTCCTTGTCCCTCTGCCCTGGCTTCATTCACAGGCTCCATTGTCATGGAGGTCCCTCCTTCCCTCCCTCCACCATAGACCTTCCCTTGTCCCTCTGTCCTGGCTTCATTCACAGGCTCGATTGTTATCAAGGTCCCACCGTCCCTCCTTCCACCGTAGACCGTCCCTTGTCCCTCTGCCCTGGCTTCATTCACAGGCTCCATTGTCATCAAGGTCCCACCGTCCCTCCCTCCACCGTAGACCGTCTCTTGTCCCTCTGTCTTGGCTTCATTCACAGGCTCCATTGTCATCAAGGTCCCACCTTCCCCCTTCCACCGTAGACCGTCCCTTGTCCCTCTGCCCTGGCTTCATTCACAGGCTCCATTGTCATCAAGGTCCCTCCTTCCCTCCCTCCACCATAGACCTTCCCTTGTCCCTCTGCCCTGGCTTCATTCACAGGCTCCATTGTCATGGAGGTCACTCCTTCCCTCCCTCCACCATAGACCTTCCCTTGTCCCTCTGCCCTGGCTTCATTCACAGGCTCCATTGTCATCAAGGTCTCACCTTCCCTCCTTCCACCGTAGCCCTTCCCTTGGCCCTCTGTCCTGGCTTCATTCACATGCTCCATTGTCATCAAGGTCACACTGTCCCTCCCTCCACCGTAGACCTTTCCTTGTCCCTCTGTCCTGGCTTCATTCACAGGCTTCATTGTCATGGAGGTCCCACCTGCTCTCCACTGTAGACCTTTCCTTGTCCCTCTGTCCTGGCTTCATTCACAGGCTCCATTGTCATCAAGGTCCTACCGTCCCTTCCTCCACTGTAGACCTTCCCTTGTCCCTCTGTCCTGGCTTCATTCACAGGCTCCATCGTCATCAAGGACCCACCGTCCCACCCTCTGCCTCACACCTTTCCTTGTCCCTCTGCCCTGGCTTCATTCACAGGCTCCATTGTCATGGAGGTCCCTCCTTCCCTCCCTCCACCATAGACGGTCCCTTGTCCCTCTGCCCTGGCTTCATTCACAGGCTCCATTGTCATCAAGGTCCCACCGTCCCTCCCTCCACCATAGACCTTCCCTTGTCCCTCTGCCCTGGCTTCATTCACAGGCTCCATCGTCATCAAGGTCCCTCCTTCCCTCCCTCCACCATAGACCTTCCCTTGTCCCTCTGCCCTGGCTTCATTCACAGGCTCCATTGTCATGGAGGTCCCACCTTCCCTCCTTCCACCGTAGACCGTCCCTTGTCCCTCTGTCCTGGCTTCATTCACAGGCTCCATTGTCATCAAGGTCCCACCGTCCCTTCCTCCACCGTAGACCGTCCCTTGTCCCTCTGTCCTGGCTTCATTCACAGGCTCCATTGTCATCAAGGTCCCACCGTCCCTTTCTCCACCGTAGACCTTCCCTTGTCCCTCTGTCCTGGCTTCATTCACAGGCTCAATTGTCATGGAGGTCCCTCCTTCCCTCCCTCCACCATAGACCTTCCCTTGTACCTCTGCCCTGGCTTCATTCACAGGCTCCATTGTCATCAAGGTCCCTCCTTCCCTCCCTCCACCATAGACCTTCCCTTGTCCCTCTGCCCTGGCTTCATTCACAGGCTCCATTGTCATGGAGGTCCCTCCTTCCCTCCCTCCACCATAGACCTTCCCTTGTCCCTCTGCCCTGGCTTCATTCACAGGCTCCATTGTCATCAAGGTCTCACCTTCCCTCCTTCCACCGTAGCCCTTCCCTTGGCCCTCTGTCCTGGCTTCATTCACATGCTCCATTGTCATCAAGGTCACACCGTCTCTCCCTCCACCGTAGACCTTCCCTTGTACCCCTGCCCTGGCTTCATTCACAGGCTCCATTGTCATCAAGGTCCCTCCTTCCCTCCCTCCACCATAGACCTTCCCTTGTCCCTCTGCCCTGGCTTCATTCACAGGCTCCATTGTCATGGAGGTCCCTCCTTCCCTCCCTCCACCATAGACCTTCCCTTGTCCCTCTGCCCTGGCTTCATTCACAGGCTCCATTGTCATCAAGGTCTCACCTTCCCTCCTTCCACCGTAGCCCTTCCCTTGGCCCTCTGTCCTGGCTTCATTCACATGCTCCATTGTCATCAAGGTCACACCGTCTCTCCCTCCACCGTAGACCTTTCCTTGTCCCTCTGTCCTGGCTTCATTCACAGGCTCCATTGTCACGGAGGTCCCACCTGCTCTCCACTGTAGACCTTTCCTTGTCCCTCTGTCCTGGCTTCATTCACAGGCTCCATTGTCATCAAGGTCCCACCGTCCCTTCCTCCACCGTAGACCTTCCCTTGTCCCTCTGTCCTGGCTTCATTCACAGGCTCCATCGTCATCAAGAACCCACCGTCCACCCTCTGCCTCACACCTTTCCTTGTCCCTCTGCCCTGGCTTCATTCACAGGCTCCATTGTCATGGAGGTCCCTCCTTCCCTTCCTCCACCATAGACCTTCCCTTGTCCCTCTGCCCTGGCTTCATTCACAGGCTCCATTGTCATCAAGGTCCCTCCTTCCCTCCCTCCACCATAGACCTTCCCTTGTCCCTCTGCCCTAGCTTCATTCACAGGCTCCATTGTCATGGAGGTCCCTCCTTCCCTCCCTCCACCATAGACCTTCCCTTGTCCCTCTGCCCTGGCTTCATTCACAGGCTCCATTGTCATCAAGGTATCACCTTCCCTCCTTCCACCGTAGCCCTTCCCTTGGCCCTCTGTCCTGGCTTCATTCACAGGCTCCATTGTCATGGAGGTCCCACCTGCTCTCCACTGTAGACCTTTCCTTGTCCCTCTGTCCTGGCTTCATTCACATGCTCCATTGTCATCAAGGTCACACCGTCCCTCCCTCCACCGTAGACCTTTCCTTGTCCCTCTGTCCTGGCTTCATTCACAGGCTCCATTGTCATGGAGGTCCCACCTGCTCTCCATTGTAGACCTTTCCTTGTCCCTCTGTCCTGGCGTCATTCACAGGCTCCATTGTCATCAAGGTCCCACCGTCCCTTCCTCCACCGTAGACCTTCCCTTGTCCCTCTGTCCTGGCTTCATTCACAGGCTCCATCGTCATCTAGGACCCACCGTCCCACCCTCTGCCTCACACCTTTCCTTGTCCCTCTGCCCTGGCTTCATTCACAGGCTCCATTGTCATGGAGGTCCCTCCTTCCCTCCCTCCACCATAGACCTTCCCTTGTCCCTCTGTCCTGGCTTCATTCACAGGCTCGATTGTTATCAAGGTCCCACCGTCCCTCCTTCCACCGTAGACCGTCCCTTGTCCCTCTGCCCTGGCTTCATTCACAGGCTCCATTGTCATCAAGGTCCCACCGTCCCTCCCTCCATCGTAGACCGTCCCTTGTCCCTCTGTCTTGGCTTCATTCACAGGCTCCATTGTCATCAAGGTCCCACCTTCCCCCTTCCACCGTAGACCGTCCCTTGTCCCTCTGCCCTGGCTTCATTCACAGGCTCCATTGTCATCAAGGTCCCTCCTTCCCTCCCTCCACCATAGACCTTCCCTTGTCCCTCTGCCCTGGCTTCATTCACAGGCTCCATTGTCATGGAGGTCACTCCTTCCCTCCCTCCACCATAGACCTTCCCTTGTCCCTCTGCCCTGGCTTCATTCACAGGCTCCATTGTCATCAAGGTCTCACCTTCCCTCCTTCCACCGTAGCCCTTCCCTTGGCCCTCTGTCCTGGCTTTATTCACATGCTCCATTGTCATCAAGGTCACACCGTCCCTCCCTCCACCGTAGACCTTTCCTTGTCCCTCTGTCCTGGCTTCATTCACAGGCTTCATTGTCATGGAGGTCCCACCTGCTCTCCACTGTAGACCTTTCCTTGTCCCTCTGTCCTGGCTTCATTCACAGGCTCCATTGTCATCAAGCTCCTACCGTCCCTTCCTCCACCGTAGACCTTCCCTTGTCCCTCTGTCCTGGCTTCATTCACAGGCTCCATCGTCATCAAGGACCCACCGTCCCACCCTCTGCCTCACACCTTTCCTTGTCCCTCTGCCCTGGCTTCATTCACAGGCTCCATTGTCATGGAGGTACCTCCTTCCCTCCCTCCACCATAGACCGTCCCTTGTCCCTCTGCCCTGGCTTCATTCACAGGCTCCATTGTCATCAAGGTCCCACCGTCCCTCCCTCCACCGTAGACCGTCCCTTGTCCCTCTGTCTTGGCTTCATTCATAGGCTCCATTGTCATCAAGGTCCCACCTTCCCCCTTCCACCGTAGACCGTCCCTTGTCCCTCTGCCCTGGCTTCATTCACAGGCTCCATTGTCATCAAGGTCCCTCCTTCCCTCCCTCCACCATAGACCTTCACTTGTCCCTCTGCCCTGGCTTCATTCACAGGCTCCATTGTCATGGAGGTCCCTCCTTCCCTCCCTCCACCATAGACCTTCCCTTGTCCCTCTGCCCTGGCTTCATTCACAGGCTCCATTGTCATCAAGGTCTCACCTTCCCTCCTTCCACCGTAGCCCTTCCCTTGGCCCTCTGTCCTGGCTTCATTCACATGCTCCATTGTCATCAAGGTCACACCTTCCCTCCCTCCACCATAGACCTTTCCTTGTCCCTCTGTCCTGGCTTCATTCACAGGCTCCATTGTCATGGAGGTCCCACCTGCTCTCCACTGTAGACCTTTCCTTGTCCCTCTGTCCTGGCTTCATTCACATGCTCCATTGTCATCAAGATCCCACCGTCCCTTCCTCCACCGTAGACCTTCCCTTGTCCCTCTGTCCTGGCTTCATTCACAGGCTCCATCGTCATCAAGGACCCACCGTCCCACCCTCTGCCTCACACCTTTCCTTGTCCCTCTGCCCTGGCTTCATTCACTGGCTCCATTGTCATGGAGGTCCCTCCTTCCCTCCCTCCACCATAGACCTTCCCTTCTCCCTCTGCCCTGGCTTCATTCACAGGCTCCATTGTCATCAAGGTCCCTCCTTCCTTCCCTCCACCATAGACCTTCCCTTGTCCCTCTGCCCTGGCTTCATTCACAGGCTCCATTTTCATGGAGGTCCCTCCTTCCCTCCCTCCACCATAGACCTTCCCTTGTCCCTCTGCCCTGGCTTCATTCACAGTCTCCATTGTCATCAAGGTCTCACCTTCCCTCCTTCCACCGTAGCCCTTCCCTTGGCCCTCTGTCCTGGCTTCATTCACAGGCTCCATTGTCATCAAGGTCCCACCGTCCCTTCCTCCACCGTAGACCGTCCCTTGTCCCTCTGTCCTGGCTTCATTCACAGGCTCCGTTGTCATCAAGGTCCCACCGTCCCTTTCTCCACCGTAGACCTTCCCTTGTCCCTCTGTCCTGGCTTCATTCACAGGCTCAATTGTCATGGAGGTCCCTCCTTCCCTCCCTCCACCGTAGACCTTCCCTTGTACCTCTGCCCTGGCTTCATTCACAGGCTCCATTGTCATCAAGGTCCCTCCTTCCCTCCCTCCACCATAGACCTTCCCTTGTCCCTCTGCCCTGGCTTCATTCACAGGCTCCATTGTCATGGAGGTCCCTCCTTCCCTCCCTCCACCATAGACCTTCCCTTGTCCCTCTGCCCTGGCTTCATTCACAGGCTCCATTGTCATCAAGGTCTCACCTTCCCTCCTTCCACCGTAGCCCTTCCCTTGTCCCTCTGCCCTGGCTTCATTCACAGGCTCCATTGTCATGGAGGTCACACCGTCCCTCCCTCCACCGTAGACCTTTCCTTGTCCCTCTGTCCTGGCTTCATTCACAGGCTCCATTGTCATGGAGGTCCCACCTGCTCTCCACTGTAGACCTTTCCTTGTCCCTCTGTCCTGGCTTCATTCACATGCTCCATTGTCATCAAGGTCCCACCGTCCCTTCCTCCACCGTAGACCTTCCCTTGTCCCTCTGTCCTGGCTTCATTCACAGGCTCCATCGTCATCAAGGACCCACCGTCCCACCCTCTGCCTCACACCTTTCCTTGTCCCTCTGCCCTGGCTTCATTCACTGGCTCCATTGTCATGGAGGTCCCTCCTTCCCTCCCTCCACCATAGACCTTCCCTTCTCCCTCTGCCCTGGCTTCATTCACAGGCTCCATTGTCATCAAGGTCCCTCCTTCCTTCCCTCCACCATAGACCTTCCCTTGTCCCTCTGCCCTGGCTTCATTCACAGGCTCCATTTTCATGGAGGTCCCTCCTTCCCTCCCTCCACCATAGACCTTCCCTTGTCCCTCTGCCCTGGCTTCATTCACAGGCTCCATTGTCATCAAGGTCTCACCTTCCCTCCTTCCACCGTAGCCCTTCCCTTGGCCCTCTGTCCTGGCTTCATTCACAGGCTCCATTGTCATCAAGGTCCCACCGTCCCTTCCTCCACCGTAGACCGTCCCTTGTCCCTCTGTCCTGGCTTCATTCACAGGCTCCATTGTCATCAAGGTCCCACCGTCCCTTTCTCCACCGTAGACCTTCCCTTGTCCCTCTGTCCTGGCTTCATTCACAGGCTCAATTGTCATAGAGGTCCCTCCTTCCCTCCCTCCACCGTAGACCTTCCCTTGTACCTCTGCCCTGGCTTCATTCACAGGCTCCATTGTCATCAAGGTCCCTCCTTCCCTCCCTCCACCATAGACCTTCCCTTGTCCCTCTGCCCTGGCTTCATTCACAGGCTCCATTGTCATGGAGGTCCCTCCTTCCCTCCCTCCACCATAGACCTTCCCTTGTCCCTCTGCCCTGGCTTCATTCACAGGCTCCATTGTCATCAAGGTCTCACCTTCCCTCCTTCCACCGTAGCCCTTCCCTTGTCCCTCTGCCCTGGCTTCATTCACAGGCTCCATTGTCATGGAGGTCACACCGTCCCTCCCTCCACCGTAGACCTTTCCTTGTCCCTCTGTCCTGGCTTCATTCACAGGCTCCATTGTCACGGAGGTCCCACCTGCTCTCCACTGTAGACCTTTCCTTGTCCCTCTGTCCTGGCTTCATTCACAGGCTCCATTGTCATCAAGGTCCCACCGTCCCTTCCTCCACCGTAGACCTTCCCTTGTCCCTCTGTCCTGGCTTCATTCACAGGCTCCATCGTCATCAAGAACCCACCGTCCCACCCTCTGCCTCACACCTTTCCTTGTCCCTCTGCCCTGGCTTCATTCACAGGCTCCATTGTCATGGAGGTCCCTCCTTCCCTCCCTCCACCATAGACCTTCCCTTTTCCCTCTGCCCTGGCTTCATTCACAGGCTCCATTGTCATCAAGGTCCCTCCTTCCCTCCCTCCACCATAGACCTTCCCTTGTCCCTCTGCCCTAGCTTCATTCACAGGCTCCATTGTCATGGAGGTCCCTCCTTCCCTCCCTCCACCATAGACCTTCCCTTGTCCCTCTGCCCTGGCTTCATTCACAGGCTCCATTGTCATCAAGGTCTCACCTTCCCTCCTTCCACCGTAGCCCTTCCCTAGGCCCTCTGTCCTGGCTTCATTCACAGGCTCCATTGTCATGGAGGTCCCACCTGCTCTCCACTGTAGACCTTTCCTTGTCCCTCTGTCCTGGCTTCATTCACATGCTCCATCGTCATCAAGAACCCACCGTCCCACCCTCTGCCTCACACATTTCCTTGTCCCTCTGCCCTGGCTTCATTCACAGGCTCCATTGTCATGGAGGTCCCTCCTTCCCTCCCTCCACCATAGACCTTCCCTTGTCCCTCTGCCCTGGCTTCATTCACAGGCTCCATTGTCATCAAGGTCCCTCCTTCCCTCCCTCCACCATAGACCGTCCCTTGTCCCTCTGTCTTGGCTTCATTCATAGGCTCCATTGTCATCAAGGTCCCACCTTCCCCCTTCCACCGTAGACCGTCCCTTGTCCCTCTGCCCTGGCTTCATTCACAGGCTCCATTGTCATCAAGGTCCCTCCTTCCCTCCCTCCACCATAGACCTTCACTTGTCCCTCTGCCCTGGCTTCATTCACAGGCTCCATTGTCATGGAGGTCCCTCCTTCCCTCCCTCCACCATAGACCTTCCCTTGTCCCTCTGCCCTGGCTTCATTCACAGGCTCCATTGTCATCAAGGTCTCACCTTCCCTCCTTCCACCGTAGCCCTTCCCTTGGCCCTCTGTCCTGGCTTCATTCACATGCTCCATTGTCATGGAGGTCCCACCTGCTCTCCACTGTAGACCTTTCCTTGTCCCTCTGTCCTGGCTTCATTCACAGGCTCCATTGTCATCAAGGTCCCACCGTCCCTTCCTCCACCGTAGACCTTCCCTTGTCCCTCTGTCCTGGCTTCATTCACAGGCTCCATCGTCATCAAGGACCCACCGTCCCACCCTCTGCCTCACACCTTTCCTTGTCCCTCTGCCCTGGCTTCATTCACAGGCTCCATTGTCATGGAGGTCCCTCCTTCCCTCCCTCCACCATAGACCTTCCCTTCTCCCTCTGCCCTGGCTTCATTCACAGGCTCCATTGTCATCAAGGTCCCTCCTTCCTTCCCTCCACCATAGACCTTCCCTTGTCCCTCTGCCCTGGCTTCATTCACAGGCTCCATTGTCATGGAGGTCCCTCCTTCCCTCCCTCCACCATAGACCTTCCCTTGTCCCTCTGCCCTGGCTTCATTCACAGGCTCCATTGTCATCAAGGTCTCACCTTCCCTCCTTCCACCGTAGATCTTCCCTTGGCCCTCTGTCCTGGCTTCATTCACATGCTCCATTGTCATCAAGGTCACACCGTCCCTCCCTCCACCGTAGACCTTTCCTTGTCCCTCTGTCCTGGCTTCATTCACAGGCTCCATTGTCATGGAGGTCCCACCTGCTCTCCACTGTAGACCTTTCCTTGTCATTCTGTCCTGGCTTCATTCACAGGCTCCATTGTCATCAAGGTCCCACCGTCCCTTCCTCCACCGTAGACCTTCCCTTGTCCCTCTGTCCTGGCTTCATTCACAGGCTCCATCGTCATCAAGGACCCACCGTCCCACCCTCTGCCTCACACCTTTCCTTGTACCTCTGCCCTGGCTTCATTCACAGGCTCCATTGTCATGGAGGTCCCTCCTTCCCTCCCTCCACCATAGACCTTCCCTTGTCCCTCTGCCCTGGCTTCATTCACAGGCTCCATTGTCATCAAGGTCTCACCTTCCCTCCTTCCACCGTAGCCCTTCCCTTGGCCCTCTGTCCTGGCTTCATTCACAGGCTCCATTGTCATGGAGGTCCCACCTGCTCTCCACTGTAGACCTTTCCTTGTCCCTCTGTCCTGGCTTCATTCACATGCTCCATTGTCATCAAGGTCACACCGTCCCTCCCTCCACCGTAGACCTTTCCTTGTCCCTCTGTCCTGGCTTCATTCACAGGCTCCATTGTCATGGAGGTCCCACCTGCTCTCCACTGTAGACCTTTCCTTGTCCCTCTGTCCTGGCTTCATTCACAGGCTCCATTGTCATCAAGGTCCCACCGTCCCTTCCTCCACCGTAGACCTTCCCTTGTCCCTCTGTCCTGGCTTCATTCACAGGCTCCATCGTCATCAAGGACCCACCGTCCCACCCTCTGCCTCACACCTTTCCTTGTCCCTCTGCCCTGGCTTCATTCACAGGCTCCATTGTCATGGAGGTCCCTCCTTCCCTCCCTCCACCATAGACCTTCCCTTGTCCCTCTGTCCTGGCTTCATTCACAGGCTCGATTGTTATCAAGGTCCCACCGTCCCTCCTTCCACCGTAGACCGTCCCTTGTCCCTCTGCCTTGGCTTCATTCACAGGCTCCATTGTCATCAAGGTCCCACCGTCCCTCCCTCCACCATAGACCTTCCCTTGTCCCTCTGCCCTGGCTTCATTCACAGGCTCCATTGTCATGGAGGTCCCTCCTTCCCTCCCTCCCATAGACCTTCCCTTGTCCCTCTGCCCTGGCTTCGTTCACAGGCTCCATCCTCATCAAGGTCCCTCCTTCCCTCCCTCCACCATAGACCTTCCCTTGTCCCTCTGCCCTGGCTTCATTCACAGGCTCCATTGTCATCAAGGTCCCACCGTCCCTTTCTCCACCGTAGACCTTCCCTTGTCCCTCTTTCCTGGCTTCATTCACAGGCTCCATTGTCATGGAGGTCCCTCCTTCCCTCCCTCCACCATAGACCTTCCCTTGTCCCTCTGCCCTGGCTTCATTCACAGGCTCCATTGTCATCAAGGTCCCTCCTTCCCTCCCTCCACCATAGACCTTCCCTTGTCCCTCTGCCCTGGCTTCATTCACAGGCTCCATTGTCATGGAGGTCCCTCCTTCCCTCCCTCCACCATAGACCTTCCCTTGTCCCTCTGCCCTGGCTTCATTCACAGGCTCCATTGTCATCAAGGTCTCACCTTCCCTCCTTCCACCGTAGCCCTTCCCTTGGCCCTCTGTCCTGGCTTCATTCACATGCTCCATTGTCATCAAGGTCACACCGTCCCTCCCTCCACCGTAGACCTTTCCTTGTCCCTCTGTCCTGGCTTCATTCACAGGCTCCATTGTCATGGAGGTCCCACCTGCTCTCCACTGTAGACCTTTCCTTGTCCCTCTGTCTTGGCTTCATTCACAGGCTCCATTGTCATCAAGGTCCCACCGTCCCTTCCTCCACCGTAGACCTTCCCTTGTCCCTCTGTCCTGGCTTCATTCACAGGCTCCATCGTCATCAAGGACCCACCGTCCCACCCTCTGCCTCACACCTTTCCTTGTCTCTCTTCCCTGGCTTCATTCACAGGCTCCATTGTCATGGAGGTCCCTCCTTCCCTCCCTCCACCATAGACCTTCCCTTGTCCCTCTGCCCTGGCTTCATTCACAGGCTCCATTGTCATCAAGGTCCCTCCTTCCCTCCATCCACCATAGACCTTCCCTTGTCCCTCTGCCCTGGCTTCATTCACAGGCTCCATTGTCATGGAGGTCCCTCCTTCCCTCCCTCCACCATAGACCTTCCCTTGTCCCTCTGCCCTGGCTTCATTCACAGGCTCCATTGTCATCAAGGTCTCACCTTCCCTCCTTCCACCGTAGCCCTTCCCTTGGCCCTCTGTCCTGGCTTCATTCACAGGCTCCATTGTCATGGAGGTCCCACCTGCTCTCCACTGTAGACCTTTCCTTGTCCCTCTGTCCTGGCTTCATTCACATGCTCCATTGTCATCAAGGTCACACCATCCCTCCCTCCACCGTAGACCTTTCCTTGTCCCTCAGTCCTGGCTTCATTCACAGGCTCCATTGTCATGGAGGTCCCACCTGCTCTCCACTGTAGACCTTTCCTTGTCCCTCTGTCCTGGCTTCATTCACAGGCTCCATTGTCATCAAGGTCCCACCGTCCCTTCCTCCACCGTAGACCTTCCCTTGTCCCTCTGTCCTGGCTTCATTCACAGGCTCCATCGTCATCTAGGACCCACCGTCCCACCCTCTGCCTCACACCTTTCCTTGTCCCTCTGCCCTGGCTTCATTCACAGGCTCCATTGTCATGGAGGTCCCTCCTTCCCTCCCTCCACCATAGACCTTCCCTTGTCCCTCTGTCCTGGCTTCATTCACAGGCTCGATTGTTATCAAGGTCCCACCGTCCCTCCTTCCACCGTAGACCGTCCCTTGTCCCTCTGCCCTGGCTTCATTCACAGGCTCCTTTGTCATCAAGGTCCCACCGTCCCTCCCTCCACCGTAGACCGTCTCTTGTCCCTCTGTCTTGGCTTCATTCACAGGCTCCATTGTCATCAAGGTCCCACCTTCCCCCTTCCACCGTAGACCGTCCCTTGTCCCTCTGCCCTGGCTTCATTCACAGGCTCCATTGTCATCAAGGTCCCTCCTTCCCTCCCTCCACCATAGACCTTCCCTTGTCCCTCTGCCCTGGCTTCATTCACAGGCTCCATTGTCATGGAGGTCACTCCTTCCCTCCCTCCACCATAGACCTTCCCTTGTCCCTCTGCCCTGGCTTCATTCACAGGCTCCATTGTCATCAAGGTCTCACCTTCCCTCCTTCCACCGTAGCCCTTCCCTTGGCCCTCTGTCCTGGCTTCATTCACATGCTCCATTGTCATCAAGGTCACACTGTCCCTCCCTCCACCGTAGACCTTTCCTTGTCCCTCTGTCCTGGCTTCATTCACAGGCTTCATTGTCATGGAGGTCCCACCTGCTCTCCACTGTAGACCTTTCCTTGTCCCTCTGTCCTGGCTTCATTCACAGGCTCCATTGTCATCAAGGTCCTACCGTCCCTTCCTCCACTGTAGACCTTCCCTTGTCCCTCTGTCCTGGCTTCATTCACAGGCTCCATCGTCATCAAGGACCCACCGTCCCACCCTCTGCCTCACACCTTTCCTTGTCCCTCTGCCCTGGCTTCATTCACATGCTCCATTGTCATGGAGGTCCCTCCTTCCCTCCCTCCACCATAGACGGTCCCTTGTCCCTCTGCCCTGGCTTCATTCACAGGCTCCATTGTCATCAAGGTCCCACCGTCCCTCCCTCCACCATAGACCTTCCCTTGTCCCTCTGCCCTGGCTTCATTCACAGGCTCCATCGTCATCAAGGTCTCTCCTTCCCTCCCTCCACCATAGACCTTCCCTTGTCCCTCTGCCCTGGCTTCATTCACAGGCTCCATTGTGATGGAGGTCCCACCTTCCCTCCTTCCACCGTAGACCGTCCCTTGTCCCTCTGTCCTGGCTTCATTCACAGGCTCCATTGTCATCAAGGTCCCACCGTCCCTTCCTCCACCGTAGACCGTCCCTTGTCCCTCTGTCCTGGCTTCATTCACAGGCTCCATTGTCATCAAGGTCCCACCGTCCCTTTCTCCACCGTAGACCTTCCCTTGTCCCTCTGTCCTGGCTTCATTCACAGGCTCAATTGTCATGGAGGTCCCTCCTTCCCTCCCTCCACCATAGACCTTCCCTTGTACCCCTGCCCTGGCTTCATTCACAGGCTCCATTGTCATCAAGGTCCCTCCTTCCCTCCCTCCACCATAGACCTTCCCTTGTCCCTCTGCCCTGGCTTCATTCACAGGCTCCATTGTCATGGAGGTCCCTCCTTCCCTCCCTCCACCATAGACCTTCCCTTGTCCCTCTGCCCTGGCTTCATTCACAGGCTCCATTGTCATCAAGGTCTCACCTTCCCTCCTTCCACCGTAGCCCTTCCCTTGGCCCTCTGTCCTGGCTTCATTCACATGCTCCATTGTCATCAAGGTCACACCGTCTCTCCCTCCACCGTAGACCTTTCCTTGTCCCTCTGTCCTGGCTTCATTCACAGGCTCCATTGTCACGGAGGTCCCACCTGCTCTCCACTGTAGACCTTTCCTTGTCCCTCTGTCCTGGCTTCATTCACAGGCTCCATTGTCATCAAGGTCCCACCGTCCCTTCCTCCACCGTAGACCTTCCCTTGTCCCTCTGTCCTGGCTTCATTCACAGGCTCCATCGTCATCAAGAACCCACCGTCCCACCCTCTGCCTCACACCTTTCCTTGTCCCTCTGCCCTGGCTTCATTCACAGGCTCCATTGTCATGGAGGTCCCTCCTTCCCTCCCTCCACCATAGACCTTCCCTTGTCCCTCTGCCCTGGCTTCATTCACAGGCTCCATTGTCATCAAGGTCCCTCCTTCCCTCCCTCCACCATAGACCTTCCCTTGTCCCTCTGCCCTAGCTTCATTCACAGGCTCCATTGTCATGGAGGTCCCTCCTTCCCTCCCTCCACCATAGACCTTCCCTTGTCCCTCTGCCCTGGCTTCATTCACAGGCTCCATTGTCATCAAGGTCTCACCTTCCCTCCTTCCACCGTAGCCCTTCCCTTGGCCCTCTGTCCTGGCTTCATTCACAGGCTCCATTGTCATGGAGGTCCCACCTGCTCTCCACTGTAGACCTTTCCTTGTCCCTCTGTCCTGGCTTCATTCACATGCTCCATTGTCATCAAGGTCACACCGTCCCTCCCTCCACCGTAGACCTTTCCTTGTCCCTCTGTCCTGGCTTCATTCACAGGCTCCATTGTCATGGAGGTCCCACCTGCTCTCCACTGTAGACCTTTCCTTGTCCCTCTGTCCTGGCGTCATTCACAGGCTCCATTGTCATCAAGGTCCCACCGTCCCTTCCTCCACCGTAGACCTTCCCTTGTCCCTCTGTCCTGGCTTCATTCACAGGCTCCATCGTCATCTGGGACCCACCGTCCCACCCTCTGCCTCACACCTTTCCTTGTCCCTCTGCCCTGGCTTCATTCACAGGCTCCATTGTCATGGAGGTCCCTCCTTCCCTCCCTCCACCATAGACCTTCCCTTGTCCCTCTGTCCTGGCTTCATTCACAGGCTCGATTGTTATCAAGGTCCCACCGTCCCTCCTTCCACCGTAGACCGTCCCTTGTCCCTCTGCCCTGGCTTCATTCACAGGCTCCATTGTCATCAAGGTCCCACCGTCCCTCCCTCCATCGTAGACCGTCCCTTGTCCCTCTGTCTTGGCTTCATTCACAGGCTCCATTGTCATCAAGGTCCCACCTTCCCCCTTCCACCGTAGACCGTCCCTTGTCCCTCTGCCCTGGCTTCATTCACAGGCTCCATTGTCATCAAGGTCCCTCCTTCCCTCCCTCCACCATAGACCTTCCCTTGTCCCTCTGCCCTGGCTTCATTCACAGGCTCCATTGTCATGGAGGTCACTCCTTCCCTCCCTCCACCATAGACCTTCCCTTGTCCCTCTGCCCTGGCTTCATTCACAGGCTCCATTGTCATCAAGGTCTCACCTTCCCTCCTTCCACCGTAGCCCTTCCCTTGGCCCTCTGTCCTGGCTTCATTCACATGCTCCATTGTCATCAAGGTCACACCGTCCCTCCCTCCACCGTAGACCTTTCCTTGTCCCTCTGTCCTGGCTTCATTCACAGGCTTCATTGTCATGGAGGTCCCACCTGCTCTCCACTGTAGACCTTTCCTTGTCCCTCTGTCCTGGCTTCATTCACAGGCTCCATTGTCATCAAGCTCCTACCGTCCCTTCCTCCACCGTAGACCTTCCCTTGTCCCTCTGTCCTGGCTTCATTCACAGGCTCCATCGTCATCAAGGACCCACCGTCCCACCCTCTGCCTCACACCTTTCCTTGTCCCTCTGCCCTGGCTTCATTCACAGGCTCCATTGTCATGGAGGTCCCTCCTTCCCTCCCTCCACCATAGACCGTCCCTTGTCCCTCTGCCCTGGCTTCATTCACAGGCTCCATTGTCATCAAGGTCCCACCGTCCCTCCCTCCACCGTAGACCGTCCCTTGTCCCTCTGTCTTGGCTTCATTCATAGGCTCCATTGTCATCAAGGTCCCACCTTCCCCCTTCCACCGTAGACCGTCCCTTGTCCCTCTGCCCTGGCTTCATTCACAGGCTCCATTGTCATCAAGGTCCCTCCTTCCCTCCCTCCACCATAGACCTTCACTTGTCCCTCTGCCCTGGCTTCATTCACAGGCTCCATTGTCATGAAGGTCCCTCCTTCCCTCCCTCCACCATAGACCTTCCCTTGTCCCTCTGCCCTGGCTTCATTCACAGGCTCCATTGTCATCAAGGTCTCACCTTCCCTCCTTCCACCGTAGCCCTTCCCTTGGCCCTCTGTCCTGGCTTCATTCACATGCTCCATTGTCATCAAGGTCACACCTTCCCTCCCTCCACCATAGACCTTTCCTTGTCCCTCTGTCCTGGCTTCATTCACAGGCTCCATTGTCATGGAGGTCCCACCTGCTCTCCACTGTAGACCTTTCCTTGTCCCTCTGTCCTGGCTTCATTCACATGCTCCATTGTCATCAAGGTCCCACCGTCCCTTCCTCCACCGTAGACCTTCCCTTGTCCCTCTGTCCTGGCTTCATTCACAGGCTCCATCGTCATCAAGGACCCACCGTCCCACCCTCTGCCTCACACCTTTCCTTGTCCCTCTGCCCTGGCTTCATTCACTGGCTCCATTGTCATGGAGGTCCCTCCTTCCCTCCCTCCACCATAGACCTTCCCTTCTCCCTCTGCCCTGGCTTCATTCACAGGCTCCATTGTCATCAAGGTCCCTCCTTCCTTCCCTCCACCATAGACCTTTCCTTGTCCCTCTGCCCTGGCTTCATTCACAGGCTCCATTTTCATGGAGGTCCCTCCTTCCCTCCCTCCACCATAGACCTTCCCTTGTCCCTCTGCCCTGGCTTCATTCACAGGCTCCATTGTCATCAAGGTCTCACCTTCCCTCCTTCCACCGTAGCCCTTCCCTTGGCCCTCTGTCCTGGCTTCATTCACAGGCTCCATTGTCATCAAGGTCCCACCGTCCCTTCCTCCACCGTAGACCGTCCCTTGTCCCTCTGTCCTGGCTTCATTCACAGGCTCCATTGTCATCAAGGTCCCACCGTCCCTTTCTCCACCGTAGACCTTCCCTTGTCCCTCTGTCCTGGCTTCATTCACAGGCTCAATTGTCATGGAGGTCCCTCCTTCCCTCCCTCCACCGTAGACCTTCCCTTGTACCTCTGCCCTGGCTTCATTCACAGGCTCCATTGTCATCAAGGTCCCTCCTTCCCTCCCTCCACCATAGACCTTCCCTTGTCCCTCTGCCCTGGCTTCATTCACAGGCTCCATTGTCATGGAGGTCCCTCCTTCCCTCCCTCCACCATAGACCTTCCCTTGTCCCTCTGCCCTGGCTTCATTCACAGGCTCCATTGTCATCAAGGTCTCACCTTCCCTCCTTCCACCGTAGCCCTTCCCTTGTCCCTCTGCCCTGGCTTCATTCACAGGCTCCATTGTCATGGAGGTCACACCGTCCCTCCCTCCACCGTAGACCTTTCCTTGTCCCTCTGTCCTGGCTTCATTCACAGGCTCCATTGTCACGGAGGTCCCACCTGCTCTCCACTGTAGACCTTTCCTTGTCCCTCTGTCCTGGCTTCATTCACAGGCTCCATTGTCATCAAGGTCCCACCGTCCCTTCCTCCACCGTAGACCTTCCCTTGTCCCTCTGTCCTGGCTTCATTCACAGGCTCCATCGTCATCAAGAACCCACCGTCCCACCCTCTGCCTCACACCTTTCCTTGTCCCTCTGCCCTGGCTTCATTCACAGGCTCCATTGTCATGGAGGTCCCTCCTTCCCTCCCTCCACCATAGACCTTCCCTTTTCCCTCTGCCCTGGCTTCATTCACAGGCTCCATTGTCATCAAGGTCCCTCCTTCCCTCCCTCCACCATAGACCTTCCCTTGTCCCTCTGCCCTAGCTTCATTCACAGGCTCCATTGTCATGGAGGTCCCTCCTTCCCTCCCTCCACCATAGACCTTCCCTTGTCCCTCTGCCCTGGCTTCATTCACAGGCTCCATTGTCATCAAGGTCTCACCTTCCCTCCTTCCACCGTAGCCCTTCCCTTGGCCCTCTGTCCTGGCTTCATTCACAGGCTCCATTGTCATGGAGGTCCCACCTGCTCTCCACTGTAGACCTTTCCTTGTCCCTCTGTCCTGGCTTCATTCACATGCTCCATCGTCATCAAGAACCCACCGTCCCACCCTCTGCCTCACACATTTCCTTGTCCCTCTGCCCTGGCTTCATTCACAGGCTCCATTGTCATGGAGGTCCCTCCTTCCCTCCCTCCACCATAGACCTTCCCTGGTCCCTCTGCCCTGGCTTCATTCACAGGCTCCATTGTCATCAAGGTCCCTCCTTCCCTCCCTCCACCATAGACCGTCCCTTGTCCCTCTGTCTTGGCTTCATTCATAGGCTCCATTGTCATCAAGGTCCCACCTTCCCCCTTCCACCGTAGACCGTCCCTTGTCCCTCTGCCCTGGCTTCATTCACAGGCTCCATTGTCATCAAGGTCCCTCCTTCCCTCCCTCCACCATAGACCTTCACTTGTCCCTCTGCCCTGGCTTCATTCACAGGCTCCATTGTCATGGAGGTCCCTCCTTCCCTCCCTCCACCATAGACCTTCCCTTGTCCCTCTGCCCTGGCTTCATTCACAGGCTCCATTGTCATCAAGGTCTCACCTTCCCTCCTTCCACCGTAGCCCTTCCCTTGGCCCTCTGTCCTGGCTTCATTCACATGCTCCATTGTCATGGAGGTCCCACCTGCTCTCCACTGTAGACCTTTCCTTGTCCCTCTGTCCTGGCTTCATTCACAGGCTCCATTGTCATCAAGGTCCCACCGTCCCTTCCTCCACCGTAGACCTTCCCTTGTCCCTCTGTCCTGGCTTCATTCACAGGCTCCATCGTCATCAAGGACCCACCGTCCCACCCTCTGCCTCACACCTTTCCTTGTCCCTCTGCCCTGGCTTCATTCACAGGCTCCATTGTCATGGAGGTCCCCCCTTCCCTCCCTCCACCATAGACCTTCCCTTCTCCCTCTGCCCTGGCTTCATTCACAGGCTCCATTGTCATCAAGGTCCCTCCTTCCTTCCCTCCACCATAGACCTTCCCTTGTCCCTCTGCCCTGGCTTCATTCACAGGCTCCATTGTCATGGAGGTCCCTCCTTCCCTCCCTCCACCATAGACCTTCCCTTGTCCCCCTGCCCTGGCTTCATTCACAGGCTCCATTGTCATCAAGGTCTCACCTTCCCTCCTTCCACCGTAGCCCTTCCCTTGGCCCTCTGTCCTGGCTTCATTCACATGCTCCATTGTCATCAAGGTCACACCGTCCCTCCCTCCACCGTAGACCTTTCCTTGTCCCTCTGTCCTGGCTTCATTCACAGGCTCCATTGTCATGGAGGTCCCACCTGCTCTCCACTGTAGACCTTTCCTTGTCATTCTGTCCTGGCTTCATTCACAGGCTCCATTGTCATCAAGGTCCCACCGTCCCTTCCTCCACCGTAGACCTTCCCTTGTCCCTCTGTCCTGGCTTCATTCACAGGCTCCATCGTCATCAAGGACCCACCGTCCCACCCTCTGCCTCACACCTTTCCTTGTACCTCTGCCCTGGCTTCATTCACAGGCTCCATTGTCATGGAGGTCCCTCCTTCCCTCCCTCCACCATAGACCTTCCCTTGTCCCTCTGCCCTGGCTTCATTCACAGGCTCCATTGTCATCAAGGTCTCACCTTCCCTCCTTCCACCGTAGCCCTTCCCTTGGCCCTCTGTCCTGGCTTCATTCACAGGCTCCATTGTCATGGAGGTCCCACCTGCTCTCCACTGTAGACCTTCCCTTGTCCCTCTGTCCTGGCTTCATTCACATGCTCCATTGTCATCAAGGTCACACCGTCCCTCCCTCCACCGTTGACCTTTCCTTGTCCCTCTGTCCTGGCTTCATTCACAGGCTCCATTGTCATGGAGGTCCCACCTGCTCTCCACTGTAGACCTTTCCTTGTCCCTCTGTCCTGGCTTCATTCACAGGCTCCATTGTCATCAAGGTCCCACCGTCCCTTCCTCCACCGTAGACCTTCCCTTGTCCCTCTGTCCTGGCTTCATTCACAGGCTCCATCGTCATCAAGGACCCACCGTCCCACCCTCTGCCTCACACCTTTCCTTGTCCCTCTGCCCTGGCTTCATTCACAGGCTCCATTGTCATGGAGGTCCCTCCTTCCCTCCCTCCACCATAGACCTTCCCTTGTCCCTCTGTCCTGGCTTCATTCACAGGCTCGATTGTTATCAAGGTCCCACCGTCCCTCCTTCCACCGTAGACCGTCCCTTGTCCCTCTGCCTTGGCTTCATTCACAGGCTCCATTGTCATCAAGGTCCCACCGTCCCTCCCTCCACCGTAGACCGTCCCTTGCCCCTCTGTCTTGGCTTCATTCACAGGCTCCATTGTCATCAAGGTCCCACCTTCCCCCTTCCACCGTAGACCGTCCCTTGTCCCTCTGCCCTGGCTTCATTCACAGGCTCCATTGTCATCAAGGTCCCTCCTTCCCTCCCTCCACCATAGACCTTCCCTTGTCCCTCTGCCCTGGCTTCATTCACAGGCTCCATTGTCATGGAGGTCCCTCCTTCCCTCCCTCCACCATAGACCTTCCCTTGTCCCTCTGCCCTGGCTTCATTTACAGGCTCCATTGTCATCAAGGTCTCACCTTCCCTCCTTCCACCGTAGCCCTTCCCTTGGCCCTCTGTCCTGGCTTCATTCACATGCTCCATTGTCATCAAGGTCACACCGTCCCTCCCTCCACCGTAGACCTTTCCTTGTCCCTCTGTCCTGGCTTCATTCACAGGCTCCATTGTCATGGAGGTCCCACCTGCTCTCCACTGTAGACCTTTCCTTGTCCCTCTGTCCTGGCTTCATTCACAGGCTCCATTGTCATCAAGGTCCCACCGTCCCTTCCTCCACCGTAGACCTTCCCTTGTACCTCTGTCCTGGCTTCATTCACAGGCTCCATCGTCATCAAGGACCCACCGTCCCACCCTCTGCCTCACACCTTTCCTTGTCCCTCTGCCCTGGCTTCATTCACAGGCTCCATTGTCATGGAGGTCCCTCCTTCCCTCCCTCCACCATAGACCGTCCCTTGTCCCTCTGCCCTGGCTTCATTCACAGGCTCCATTGTCATCAAGGTCCCACCGTCCCTCCCTCCACCGTAGACCGTCCCTTGTCCCTCTGTCTTGGCTTCATTCACAGGCTCCATTGTCACCAAGGTCCCACCTTCCCCCTTTCCACCGTAGACCGTCCCTTGTCCCTCTGTCCTGGCTTCATTCACAGGCTCCATTGTCATCAAGGTCCCACCGTCTCTCCCTCCACCGTAGACCTTCCCTTGTCCCTCTGTCCTGGCTTCATTCACAGGCTCCGTTGTCATGGAGGTCCCACCGTCCCTCTCTCCACCGTAGACCTTTCCTTGTCCCTCTGTCCTGGCTTCATTCACAGGCTCCATTGTCATCAAGGTCCCACCGTCCCTTCCTCCACCGTAGACCTTCCCTTGTCCCTCTGTCCTGGCTTCATTCACAGGCTGCATGCTTCCCCACAACCACACCTTGAACATTGGATGTACCTGGAACCCTCCAGAGGAGGACAGGGCCTGAGAGAGGAGGGACGCACAGCACACGGCGGTTTAGTAAGGGGGCCGTGGGTCCAAATGTAAGCAAGAACAAGCCTTGGCAAAGCCACTATGCCTGCATTGGCCACGAACTTTTGGCTTTGTCAGTGCCTGTCGTGTTTTGACATTGTCTTACTGCTGAGCCTTCATCAATCAAAATTTTAAAAAACATTGGCTAAAAGCAAATCATTTTTTGGTCTCACATTGTACATCATACTTCGAATTTTAGCGGAACCAAAAAACCAAAAGGTCTTGGCCATCGCCAGACGTAAAACGGGCCCCTGTTAGTGAAGTGGACCGCACACGCCTCGGGCCCCGGTGCCGCTGCACCTTGTACACTAATGCTAGCTACGCTTCAGGTCCACATAAAGAATGCTTTTCTTACACACAAAGACAGGAACGCAGGCTCCTCGGCTCCATACATTCAATGAAATTTATTGGGGCCTACCGTGTCGCTTCTTAGCTACTTTTGATCAATACACAGGGGGCACGGTGCCAGAGCCATGTGCGCTGCCCACCTTTGCAGGTGCCACCAAGTCTGACATGTCTCGCCCTCACACCTGCGAGTGCTGCCGGCAGAGGGCGCAAGGGCCAGATGTAGGTAGCCCTATGCCTACTGGGGCTGCAAACCCTGCAGTTGGTCAATGACACCAACTATCTGCACAAGAGGTAGAGGCATTTTCTATGAGGTTGGTGCTAGAGAACATAAGGTGTATTTGTAAAGCGCATAGTCACCCAAATGGGCTTCTTAGCGCTCAATAACAGATGTTTATTGTTACCCAACTCAATGGTACTCTTTTTATCGACCTCAGAAGGATGAAAGAATGAGCGGACCCACTGGGATTTGAACCTGTGAGCATAAGGTCAAACATAAGCCCCAACAGTGGAGGCATTAGGCCACTGGCCCAGAATGGCAACATGTTTGTAACTAAAAGCGTAATATGACATTTACTTGAAGTCAACCACAAGCTTGAGGTGCGCACCGGCAAACACCGCCTCAAATTAAGCACTTGCTGACTGTGGTACCCCATGTTTTAATCTTTCCAACAGTGTGATGTGTCCCCTCACCCCATTGCCCCCGTATCTCCCCAGCCATACAAGTTGCACTGCAGAAAGAGACCGACACCCCATCTCTGTGAGAAGCCCTTCTCTAACCTGAATCGAAAGCCCTGGAGCTCCGCCCTCCTCGGACAGCCTATGAAGAGAACCCCCACCCATTCCTCCTGTCAGCTTTGCATCTGAGCTCCGTCTCCCCAGCTGTTAATAACCAGTGCACGTGCACAGACCAAGGGAGCTAGAACACTGATAGGAAATGAGGGGCGTGTCTCAGCCTGACTGACCAACACACACATGCGCACGCATAGACGTGCACACAAGCACAAGCGGTACCACAGCCTTGTCACACAGACACATGCAGAGAGCAAAGGAGTCTCTCTAACCACACAAACACACAAGCTCACAGAAGATGATACCTCTCTTCACTCACACCCACCCCCCCACACACACAAAATGAGGTAGCTCTCTCTACACGCACACCCACACACAGACACACACACATATGAGGTAGCTCTCTCCACACAGGCACACACAGAGATGAGGTAGCTCTCTCCACCCACACACACACAGAAGATGAGATACCACTCTCTCCACACACAAACACACACAACCCCACCCCTCCTTCATCCTCTTCCTACCTGGCAGGAGGCAGGCCAGGGTCAGCAGCATCCCCTGCGGGGTGAGAGCAGCGCGTGGCGCCATCTCCGCCATCCTCTGCTGAGGTCACACTGAGTGTCCTCGGAGCACACAGGGCCCCATGTCACAGGGGTGCAGCTGGGAAGGAAGTGTCGGCACTTCTGCTTTCATGAACCGCCGGGAGCGCTGAGGAGAGATTACATCAGGACACCCCCTCATCCCTCCCCCCCAGTACCTCGCTGCCACTTCGCAGTGAGCTGTAGGAAATGGGCCACCGCTCACCACACTTCCCCTTTAAGTGACGTGTGTCCCAGCGGAGCACAGCTCGAGCCTCCATTCACCTCTGTGCAGACATTGGCCTTCAGGGCCGGCATTAGGGCAGTGAGACTGGTGCGGTCGCACTGGGCGCTGACTTGCGGAGGGGGGCGCTGTGACCTCAGGGGGGCGCTGTGTTTAGCCATATCTTATGACGGGAGAGGCAAGGGGAACTTTTGCAGGTGGTAGGGAGAGAATCCGAAGAGGTGGTCATGGGATGTGAGGGCGCCAAAAGTGATTGTCGCACAGGGCGCCATCAGCATCTATGCCGTGTTCAGCTCTGGACAGAGTGTCACTTGTATTCCGTGCTCACACAGCTCCTTTAAGTGACGTGTGTCCCAGCGGAGCACAGCTCGAGCCCCCGTTCACCACTGTGCAGACACTAGCCTTCACCCTGCATCAGTGCTCATTGCAGCCCCGGTCCGAGAGTGTCACTTGTATTCCGTGCTCACGCAGCTCCTTTAGGTGACGTGTGTCGCAGCGGAGCACAGCTCGAGCCCCCGTTCACCTCTGTGCAGACATTGGCCTTCACCCTGCATCTGTGCTCGGAGCTGCCTCGGTCCGAGAGTGTCACTTGTATTCCATGCTCACACAGCTCCTTTAAGTGACGTGTGTCGCAGCGGAGCACAGCTCGAGCCTCCCATTCACCTCTGTGCAAACATTGGCCTTCACCCTGCATCTGTGCTCGGTGCTGCCCCGGTCCAAGAGTGTCACTTGTATTCCATGCTCACACAGCTCCTTTAAGTGACGTGTGTCGCAGCGCAGCACAGCTCGAGCCTCCCATTCACCTCTGTGCAGACACTAGCCTTCACCCTGCATCTGTGCTCGGTGCAGCCCCGGTCCGAGAGTGTCACTTGTATTCCGTGCTCACACAGCTCCTTTAAGTGACGTGTGTCGCAGCGGAGCACAGCTCGAGCCTCCCATTCACCTCTGTGCAAACATTGGCCTTCACCCTGCATCTGTGCTCGGTGCTGCCCCGGTCCAAGAGTGTCACTTGTATTTCATGCTCACACAGCTCCTTTAAGTGACGTGTGTCGCAGCGGAGCACAGCTCGAGCCCCCGTTCACCACTGTGCAGACACTAGCCTTCACCCTGCATCTGTGCTCGGTGCAGCCCCGGTCCGAGAGTGTCACTTGTATTCTGTGCTCACACAGCTCCTTTAAGTGACGTGTGTCGCAGCGGAGCACAGCTCGAGCCTCCCATTCACCTCTGTGCAAACATTGGCCTTCACCCTGCATCTGTGCTCGGTGCTGCCCCGGTCCAAGAGTGTCACTTGTATTTCATGCTCACACAGCTCCTTTAAGTGACGTGTGTCGCAGCGGAGCACAGCTCGAGCCCCCGTTCACCTCTGTGCAGACATTGGCCTTCACCCTGCATCTGTGCTCGGAGCTGCCTCGGTCCGAGAGTGTCACTTGTATTCCATGCTCACATATCCCCTTTAACTGACGTGTGTCCCAGCAGAGCACAGCTCGAGCCTCCCATTTACGTCAGTGCAAACATTGGCCTTCACCCTGCATCTGTGCTGTGTTCAGCCCTGGACAGAGTGTCACTTGTGTTCCATGCTCACACAGCTCCTTTAAGTGACGTGTGTCGCAGCGGAGCACAGCTCGAGCCCCCGTTCACCTCTGTGCAAACACTAGCCTTCACCCTGCATCTGTGCTCGGTGCAGCCCCGGTCCGAGAGTGCACTTGTATTCCATGCTCACACAGCTCCTAGTGACCACACAGTCATCCGCTCCACTCAACACGCATGCACAGACATCACCCAATGATTACACTGACACATTCGTTATGGGTGAAGAACTGCTGCAGGTTTATTTCATACAACATAAGTATGACGATAGAGTGGGTTATCTTACGGGCGATCCAGTGCGGCACATTTTTCAGATCCTCCTTTGGATCACGTGATCTGTGTAATACTCCCGCCCCTTTTAACGGGGCGGAGCGTGTTATGGCACACCCCCGGTTGGTCAGGCCCCCCAACCGCCCGAAGGACTAACGGGGCACCGTCGCGGTCTTCCTAGAACCTCCTTCGGCTCTCGGACCTTGGCTCGGGCACCCTTACTGTGCCGGACAGGGGTACCCTTACTGTACCGACTGTCGCAGAGGTACCCTTACTGTACCCTTCTGCCTCCAGATCGCCCTGTAACTCCGCCACAGCTCTGGGGAGGCTGCCGTCGCTGCCAGAGCCCCCCCTTCCTCCCTTCGCTGTTATAGGTGCCCTGCCCATTTAGTGGGCTAAATTATGGATCCTGTTCTGAAACCCGTAAATAACGGCAATAATTTGTAACCGATAACCGGGCTTCCCCAGATCCAGCCAAACCAGTCTTAGCCCATGCAGGCCCGGAGCCGGCATGCCCCCTCAGGCAAGTACCCCCATTCTATCAAAACTCCCCGTGGATTTTGACTGAAGTGACCCGAAACCTAAAATAGGCGTTGGTCCAATGTTACCTTTGCATGGCTGAAGAACAATACCTATGACAAGCCACTCATGCCAGGAAGTGCCCGCGGGCGGAGGTAAGAGTTGACAAAGCCGCTCTACTTCCTCCTACCTCAGTTATCTGAGTCTAGCCCCAGTCGGAGTATAACCATCACCTTCCGACAGTCAGCACCCTATGTGAAGCCTAGCCCTCCCAAAGTTCTGCCCGCATACCAGCGAGCAGACAGGACAGCGTGACCCAGGGGGGAACCAAAGCATAAATGCCTCACTATGTTAATACTGGGAATGCCAGTGGTACTCCTGCTACTTTGCAGCCCAAATATGCCTCCTAGGAGTTTGCCCCAAACATATGGACCCAATCGCCCCCGTGGGAAGGCCGCTTCCACAGCCTGCATAGCTGCCAGGCAGTGCTAGAGGGCGGGAGAAGTCACCCCTTACCGTTACTCACTATAAATGTACCTGTATTGTCGAACTAAAGGACAGGCAACTAAGTGAGCTGACCCGGCTCGCCCTTGAAACCAGGGGTCCGACCCAAGCCCCTCTAAGTTCTGCTGCTTCACCTGCCTGTTAACACGAATCCCCAGGGCAGACCCCGGCCTCAGACCCATGCTTGGCCATGCCTGAGCTTAAGACACCTCTGAAAAGCAGGACAACAGGCTGACCACCAACATTGCATTCTGGATGTTCCTGACACTGCCAAGGAACACGCGCATAACTGAAGCAACTGGCACCCTACCATAAAAGTATCAATTTAGCCTTCTCTGCCTGCAAACGCGCTCTTGCGGCTATCTGTATTAGTGCTCCCTCCCAACAGGCAGCCCTAACCAGGCAACCCGCACCCTCCGGGCACTGGCACACTCCCGACCCAGCTGCCCTAGAGTGCCTGTTCGAGTGTAGACACAACCTTGCGTTTTATCACGGACAGATACCAGGGTGTGATGATACTCCGCTGACTACTGCTGAGTGCCCGTAGCACCAACGCAAGTCTGTCTTTGCCTATTCAGTGTCTGGCCGCAAAGTTAGCGGACATTGCCAGCCCCAGGTGAAAATAGCAGCTATAAAGTTTCTGGTGCTATAGACGGTACCCGTAGCCTGATGGAACAGAAAGCAATTCCCTTGCTCCTGTTGACCACGAACCCACAACCAATTGCTCACCATGGTTCAATACCTTCCTGCTGCTAATCATTTCCTAGCCGAATGTTGACAAATCTATGTTCTGCAATGGCTCTACTTCGCAGCCTGCACCATTCTGCCAGTGCCGAAAAGACCTTTGTCATGCTACCTGGCCTAATCAATCTTGCCCTGTTCTAGTAGCGCCCGCTTCAGCCCTAGAGCAAACAATTCGCCAGTAACCCCAAACTGGCCCAACTGCGAGACAAACCATGCCAAGGCACGCAGGTGAGTGTAATAACTAATAGCAGGTCTAACAGCGTCAACAGGCATCCTCAGCTTACAATAGGAGTGATGGAGTAAGGATATCCAGTGAGAATAAAGATGACCGCTTCCATCTGTGGGAACCACTCCTGTATATTCTAGTACTTATGGTCCCAGTTCACCTGTCACTGCCTGATGTACGTGACCTAGGTCCATGGTCCCCTTGCATGGCGGCATGCCATTGAGACCAACCTCCAGTCCCCGATAAGTACCACTATCTACCCACGCTACAATCTTGTCTGGCGTTCCTTCATGCGCAGATATACCATGCGATGATGGCTCTCTTCCATCACTTGACCCGACCACGCCTAAAAGAACAAACACAGCGAGAGGAAGCGGCCGGTGACCTGCCCCAAGACTCTACGAAATCCTCCTACCGAATGATGTGGGAGCTTGCCACCAACCTCTGTCCAAGCCTGCCAACCCCACAAGTATTTGGACCCCTATTGCTCCAAGAATTGGAGGGGAGGAGGAGGGGCAGTCCTGTCTGGAGATGTGTGTAATGGGAGACATGCGTCCTGGAGTACCTATTGTGTGGGTGCACATGGCAGTACCACAAGTACTAGTTGTGTTTAATAACAATGACAGTAGTAGCAGTAATGAGCTCCAGTTACGTACCATACTAAGCACGTCATCGCATCCCTATATTTACTACACATTGGGCACAACATGCAACAAGCCCCTCTATTGGTTAATCAGTGCTGCTAATTGCATATAGTGAAATAATTCCCCCATTATAGCTCAGTTGCATGGCCCCGAGAGCTATTGATTCCAGAACAAGATGACTTTCGAGATTTTGCACCATGACCACTTGATGTGCCATTGGCTTGCCTATGTGGCAATGTCCTTTCGAAGGAGTACAGCTCTCAGATATCATTCACCCAACACAGGGCATCTCATGAGTGACACCAAATTTTTACCGCTCCTTGTGCTTACTAAAATGGACCCGATCCTTAGTTCCCAGAACACAGTGCACTTAAATGTCATCTGGCCCTGGTGCCTATCAAACAACTGTGATAGCATCTGTCACCATCATAAAATAAATACTAATAAATACCTTCAAGATGTTATGTATGACCCACAAACCCAGGCCCTCAGCTTGTCTCATAACAGCTCAAGCTGCTGACTTTTCCGTATAGACTAAGCTGCCACTATGACTGTGATTTGAAATAAAACATTACACCAGCTGTTTTCGAATAGCAAGGCAAAGATGAAAGACAGCAGCACCTCTTGACTCAAGCGTGGAACTCACACTAATAACATCGGTATTCCAAATCCAAACCTTTAACCAATATTTGATCACATGTGACTATCTTAATCACCATCAGCCTGGGCCTACTTCCTTAGTAAAATGGCGAGTGGCCCGCAAAAGAGTACCTTTGAAATATAAAGCCATGCATTTTCAACATGAAGCCAGGAATCGAAGGAAAGCTTGGGGACAATAGTGTGAATAGTGATGGTGGCCTCTGGTTCAGGGCTTTCAGGAATGAAACATCCGTCAAGTTAAGAGAGACCACTAACTCAACTCGAGCTTGGGATACTGCCCCATAGGTTGCTTGCATGGATTGTAGTTCCACCAGCGTGTGGGCTGCAATAAGAATTACATTACAGGGACCAATATGAGCATGATGTTGGGCAACCATGCCTATATATCTTACATCAGACTCTGAAAACCATGCTGTTTTGGCAAGCCGTTATGTTCGAGGAAGTGGTCGTAAAAGTAGCCAGTTTCCTGTACCTGCAACTAACAACATGTCTCTATACCAATACTTGTCTCATTCAGAATGAGTCTCCAACTTTGATCTAGTAAGAACCAAGCTAGCTACCCCCGCACATTTCTTCCAGCACAGAAAGTCACCGAAAATACAATACTGCCGCCAAACACCTATGGTGTCACACAGAACTTATTTTACGATATTTTGGAGACACAGGCGGCTGCTGTAGAGATCTAGCTGTGTCAGTCCAGGCTAGGGCTATCAACTAACCGGCTGGCACAGGGGGGGTGCTCATGCTGAAACTATGTGTGAGTGCTATCTTGTTACGGACCCCAAATATCCGAAATAGGTGAAGCGCACGCTGCAGACTTCGAATGACAAAGCCAGATCACTGACGTCCACACTATGTAAAACAGCTTCTCTTGTTAAAAAAGTAGCTAGTGAGCCGCAAATTACCCTAATATGTCTGCAACACACCCTCATGCTAGACTATTTGGTACCATATATATTTTCCAGTGTATGGTAGTGCTGCACGACCAGAAGGTATCGAGTGCTTGCGTGCTTTACCTGCGCACCAACTAACGGTACACCAAGGACACACTCCTTTCTTATTAGGCACGGGGAGCATAAGTGATTTTCCCAGCATCACTGCATATTGATAAGGCGCTGAGGCTTCGGGCCTGGTTCTTCCCCAGCCTATCGTAATGGGCCATGCACTAGCTAGTTGTGCATGGAAAGCATAATTTTCAGTAGCTAAAGTGTGAAATCTGTTATTTTCTGCCCGATACACCAGTTTCATTGGGTATCACTAGAAAATTATACTTAGTTGCCGGAAATAATTTGGTTTGTATCCTGCGCTATGCTGGTTATGATGAATGTAATTCGGCACGCCCTAAAAGTGTTGTAGAACTCACGCACTCTCGCGGCACACGGCGATGCCGGCCTTGGCGATGGTGGTGTCCTGTGCAAGAATGTTGTTGGCGCCCCCCCCCAAATGCCGCCTCCCCCACAGATTCTCTCACTAGCCCCCTTTCACAGTTGACCAAATTTCCGTAACCACACTCTCAGATGCATTGAATTAGTTATATAGCGCCACTCCTACCAGTGTAGGGTGTCCGAGAACTTTGCATTCCACACAAAACCGCAGAGCCAATCAATCATATGCATGTGAATCTGTGTATAGGAAATGTTACCTGAGCCAAAGGACTCAAAGTGTAGGAGACTCATGTCATCCCTACTGGCAGGCAGTATAGTTTAAGGCTGGTTGGTGTGGAGAAGCACAAGCTCAGTCGATTTCTAGCCAAATTAACCCTCTTAGCAACATTAATCAATGTTCTAATAATGTATGCTTAGCGGTGTGTATGCAGCTCTAGGATGAGCGTTCGTAGTTCACTGTTGACTATTAGGGCTTTAAGATATACATTGCGATTAACAAAAGGATGCCTCTTTTGAACATAGTAACCTGCTGACCTATTTACATCATACACACTCTGCAATCTGCTTGGCACGCGTTCTTTGCAGCCGGCATATTACCCTCTGCACTAACTACACAGAGTCAAAACCTCCTATACCAATTCCTGATCTCTCACCAGGAGATAATGAATCACACAAGTTATCTTGACCCTTATTAAGGCCTGGTACTTGCCGATGAAAGAAATCCAGTGCTGCCTGACGCGCGGCCAGCGTGAGGCCTCCCCAGATGCAAATCACCCGCGAACAGACGCGACCCCCTGGGCAGGAACGTGATCTCTCTCACCGCGTCCCGTTCCTAGGTTAACTTCGCCTCACACTTTGCCCCGCTCTCCTCCTCCTCCCCCACGGCCACGCACTCCTGAGCACGCCGCCCCATGCATGCCCCCCTCACACCCGCTCCGCATTGCGGCCACCGGAGGGGGGGGCAGCGACAGATCTCGTGTGCGCCACCCGCGATGGGCCCAGGTAGCTTCCAACTCTGTTGCGCTAGGGGGGAGGGGTTGGGGGATGGGTTCGAGTGGGCGTGGCGGCACAGCGACACGTGCAAAAGCAGGTATTATCGGCGCTTAACGGCTGAAATTGTTGCATATTTATATAGCGCGAACTCGACCGGAAGGCAGCGGAGCGCTTCACACGAGCACCGTATTTCACTACACCAGCAGGCACGGAGAGACCAAGCGACCCGCCCCAGAATCACAGGAAGCGGAAGCGACCCCAGACTCGAACTCCGGCACTCAGCCCCAAAGTCGGCAGGCTAGCCGAAGCGCCACATCCCCTCCCCGATTCATCCACGGGTCTGATCGCCATATATAATGCGCGACTCTGCCGAACCGCCCCGGCGCGCACGCAAAAGCCTAAACGTTAGTAACCCATAGGAAACGCGATCCTCCAACAGCAACAGCGTGGTAAGCGGGCACTAGTTCAGCTGCAATTAAGCGATGACCTCTGCCCCCTTAGTATTCGCCTCCCTGGCACTGCAGTCTTAATAGCGCTACGCGCGGCCAATCTCCAGCCTGAACGAGCGACCACCGCACATTTGTGGCTTCACGCCGTGGGCACTTCCCTATCACCAGGAGGGCCAACTAAGCAGCTCAGGCCCTTTTCTCTGCATTATTTGGAGTTCAACACTGAAATAACGAATAAAAGTCCGAAGTCAGAAAACGAGCCTTTCTTGTGATAATGTAGGCACCGCTCTACGCGCCTCTTGAGGGATTTCCCCGTACATTTAAGGCAAATGCCTAACGCATGAACATTTTTGTTTTTATTCGTATATGTATCTACATGGCCGCACCCGCGATCTAACGTAGGCTAAACGTCACTCAAGAAAGTAAAAGACGGGATGACAAAATAGTGTAGCCCGCCTACAATGTAAATAAAACAGAAATAACCACCGTTAAAGCACTTCAGCCACAAACTAGACATGGGGGAATCGATTATCTTGTGGTAATTTTCGCTGACCACGGACATTTCTTGACTTCTTTCTAAAGACTCGAAATAATGTTACACCCGAAGAGCCAGTCGTTAAGAGTGCCTGTTACACAAAGGCAGATGTTAATTGACACTTTGCTGTAAAATATTGTAATCATCTGCCATATGCAGCTCACTTGACCGGACGCACGCCGAGCAAACCTGCAATAGCCATTCGATCCGAGTGTTCCGGACCACCCTCCACACTGCTAAATTGTTCCTCCCGACCGCGCTCGCCCCCCATGAGCCAAACAGCTAGCTCTGGCCCCCAAAGACACCACAAAGGCAGTGCCCGGTCGCGGGCCTTCAACCCCTACAACACACATATTGCCAAAATTGGGGCCTAGAGCCACTTAGTATCGGGGAAAGACGGGAGGCGGTACTGCCCTGCACTCCCCAAGGAAAACAACGCCAGAACCGGGACACAACCGTGTGACCGACGCCAGACCAGGAAGCAGAGGGCACAGGAACTCGCGCAGCACAGGAGACCAATGGCATGAAAGCCTTGCACCACAAAGGCCCCCCCCCCCCGCCTCGCACCCACCACAAAGGCCCCCCCCCCGGCCTCGCACCCACACTCCGCGCCCTTTGCACACTACCCCGCCGCTCAGCATAAGTCTTGCTCCCATCTGCCCACCTCCCGAGCCCCACCAGGCAACCCAGCACACATCCAGGCCAGTGAGGCTCAGGGACAGGGGACAACTAACACTCACCGGGATAACAGGGGGCACAAAACCCGAAGCCAGACCAGGACGATCAAAACGACCAGGACGCTTAAAACGGCGACGTGGTGAGGGACCCGCGCAGCCAGGGGCGTAACAGGAAGCAGGGGGCGATCTACGGGGGCGGGAGGCATAAATAGGGCCTGGCCCCGCCCAGCCCAGTAGCCCGCCTCCCCCAGCAATGCCCATTGGGGCCTCCCCTCCCCAAGGCGCGGCCTCTCGAGAGAGATGGAACGGGGGGGGGGGGGGGGGGAGGAGGCTCCGACGGGTGGCCACTAGAGAGCTGCCCTGCTGATGTCTCCCTGCGTGGGACGCGGGCAGCGGCATTTCCCTTAACGTTTTGCACAGAACTGGCACAACGAGTAACTTGTACCCCTCTCTGAGGCACGGGAGGTCTCCACCCCTTCAGGCAGACAGCAGGACCTCTACCCAGCCCAACATGCCCCTTTCCCGCCTCTTTCCCTCCCCTGGGCCGTCTGTAGGACTGCCCGTGATTACAATGCAATGGGCGCTAGACCGCGCCTTCCCACACAGGAATGATTGCACCAGCGCGCAGCCCTGTCTGCAAACGAGTATTAACTGCCCCCACTTTTTCCCCCCGGCTGCGGGTGGCCTGTGACCCCTCTACCCCACAACCCTACATCTACTATGCGCTCTCCTCAGACAACATCCGGAGATAACAGCGTCGGCCCAGAAGAGTTCGCGTGCGCGCGTCCACGCACCACCGATGAATATGAATTGTGATAAGGCGTATTACTTAGCACGTCCACTTATCACAGGAAGGAGGCTGCAGCCGGAGCATCCCTTTGGACGAGTTCCAAATGGACCAGTTTGGCAATCACAGGAGACAGGAGACATAGGAGTTTGTGCTTAAACTCACACAGTTTTGGTATCATTGTGGACAAATGTGTCCCTGCGACCAGTGTGATACAAACCTGTTGACACTTTGCTGCGTCCATTGTGATGCTCATGGTGGAGACCACAGCGGGAGTGTCTGCATGCCACCTATTTGGCCCTCCCTGGAGTGGTTACTTCGAGTGTTTAGCGCTTTAGTTGAAGGGCAAGTGAGCCTGGGGGGCTTAGGCCCAGCTACAGTGTGTAGGTCATTGTCGACACACATTTGGATAAGGGATGCAGTAGAATATACTGGTAATCGTCTGAATACTCGGCTGAATCCTAAATATCCCCCAATAAACCCCTTGCATTGCCCAGCTGGTATTGGCCTCTGTATGGACCGAATAGAACATTATCTTGGGTGGCTCGCGTCCACATCCCTAGGGAGCCCTGGGAGTGGTCACGACTGGCAGCAGGAGAGGCCGCCCCGCCGTGTGGAGCCTCCACCGTGCTACGGGGTAAGTGGCCAGGCGGGAGTGGTCACGGGCGGCATTGTGCCCCGTCGTCATGGCCACCTCTCACATGATGTCTTGTAGGGGTAATATTGTGGCGCTTGGGGGAAGGGTCGAACATAAGCAAAGGGCTATTATGTCTTGGGCCCAGATATTTTTTTTGCTAGAGCCTAATTTGTGCCCTATATTCCAGTAGTTACGTTCCATGTTAACTTTTATCCTTCAACGGATGTGCTCGTTCACAGTAAAGGTGGCCGCCTCGCACGGGAGGTGCATTTATGGGGAATAGAACGCTGCGCTCAGCGGCAACCCAAGCAAAGGTTTATGGGTTCTTGGGATAGTTTAATAGGAATGCTGCGATTTTACGGCTACATCTGTGTGCTGGGGGATCGCTCGCTGCATCTGTCCTTCCTAAACTGCAACCCTGCAGCAATAAGGGCCCTTCCGTTTCTGGTGCTTTGCACCAGTGGTACGATCTTTTGGGTTTTGTTGCTCGAACTGGTGCAATTTCTGATTTATGTTTTCGTCGTCTCCTTGGCTTGATTATGCTCACACAAAAAAAAAAGTGTCACTCATAGTTGGGTAACTATCACTCATTACACTGTATCACGAAAATGTCACACATAGCAATCTAAACCTTTGGCAGTATTGTTCAATGGGTTTTGAGTCCAGTCCTCTGCCATTCATATTCAAACCAGATCCTCTATGGGTACGTTGGAACACGTCAGTTACATCATGCAGCGAGTCTGGTGATTAGGGTCTCGGCCGCGTGCATGCGGTTATCCCATAGCTCCTAATCTTCACCTACTGGTCAGACAGCTGGGTAATTGTCCATTCGGCAGCAGTCTGAGAATCTTTCAGACATGGTGAGGGAGGACAGGTTCGGGAACTGATCCCCTGGACATGGTTATGAGCCATTATCGCATCAACGTTTTCTTATTTACGGGTATTTTTCATCCTTGGGTACTGTCGCTACACGTGTCTCTGCTTTACAGCTCTATTTAATAAAGCACATATATCATGTGGTGTGCAGTTGATAGGCTGGATACATTAGTGTTATAAGGAAAGGTTTTGTCTGATGTCCCCTTCCCTCCATAGGAGCTTGGCTGTGTGTTTGATATACCGTCCAATTACCGTGAATAAAGTTATTTTCCTGGACGCTTTTTGGTCACCTGCATGCTAGCGTCATATCAAAATACATCCATGAATCTGCTTGGTTTCTTGTCCCTTACATGTCTGCGAGAGGCGCACCGCGGCAACATGGCTCAAGACAGGGTGAAGACTGGTGCCAGCAGCCATGGTGGTGGCGTTCTGTGACAGTACGGTAACTAGGTGAGAGGTGTATGCAGTCTCCGCTGTGGGGTGCCTAGTTTGCTACTATGGGTGTGCGGCTTGAATATTATATTTACACTGCCTCTGGGATAAGCCCTAAGGCTCTGACTAGCTACCTAGGTGGTGAGTAGGAGTTAGTTGTAAGGTGTACTCTCTTCTCCTGACTAGTGGGGGGTTCGGCCAGGCTCAGGTGCAGACCTTAGCCAACCAGAGACTCCACTTATAACATTGGTAGAGAATGCCTAGGAGTTGTTTGCAGTCCATTTGCAACCCCCCCACAGAGTGAATGTTTTAGGCCACATGGCTTGTGAAGGGCTCTTGTGGTGGAGCCTGGTTCTAGAGCTAATGTCGGGCTAGTGTGTCTTGTGCTCTCATCGCACGGTTAAGTCCCAGTCATGAGCTGATTTTATCAGGGTGAGCTGGCTGGGAGTGCCGATGCATCAGAAGCACTGAGCAGCTTTCAGCCAAGAGGGTGTGGTTGATATCTGATGCAAGGGGCATCTGTTAGATTAGAGCTGTACTCCATTGTGCTGCCTTCGGTGCTTGGAGGTCTGTTGCCACAGCCGTTTCAATGGAAGCCATTGCCTAGCGGGTTGCTCTGACTGGAGTATTTGCAGGCTTTATTAACATTATCAGCTACCAGTTCAAACGTGCATCTTTTACTAATCTATACAATGCAGAGCACAAGACCAATTCTCAGGCTCCTGCAGTAGGTGCGTATAAAGGTCGTAGCAACCTGGCAAGGGAACGGTGCCACGTGTGGTTGGTAGCTTGTGTCGTTTGGTTTGGGCATGAGCATGGCCTGTCCTATCGCCGATGGTCGCGAAGTTGGTGGCCTGTGCTCCCAGCAGTACTGTTTACTGAATTCGGGGTGACCATAATGGCAATTTTAAGTTGCTTGTGGCAGGTTACCTTGTTTGGGGTTAGAGGTCCGTTGGTCTAAGGGCCGGCCAGTGTGTCTTCCTGCACTCAGGTCGGTGAGCAATAACTTTGGGTGTTGTGGTGTCTGTGGTAAGTTCTGGGCAGGGAGACTCAGGCCAGTCCCCACCCTTTTGTCGACCAGGACAGCCCGCACAAACTCCTTCAGCTGGCATCTTTTCAGGGATGGGTCATAGGGTTAAAAACTTGTCCGCAGGGACGCAGCAATCCCCTAGTCACCCTGGCACTGGTATTCTAACTTCCTGCAAGTTGAATTTAGGGTTTTGATATAGAATGTATTATTAGGAGGGGCCCAATGCTGGCATGCCATTGTCTAATATTCGGTGACTGGAATTTTGGCCACGTCAGGGTGGGCTAGTGCATAACAGCTACATGTAACATGTAGTTCTCTGTGGCGGGGCGAATAAGGGATGCTTGGTCTGCACGCAGGGGCGGGAGATTTCTTTGTGGGCTTAGCTCTGCAGGCTACCTTGCGCCCTGGTTTTAACAGACTAGGATACGCAGTGAAATGTGTGGCAGGCATGCGCCTAGAGATGGGTCTTCCGAGACATCTATACCTGGTTTAGTTCCTGGCCATGCGTGACACTCTGGCATGGGAGGTGGTCAGCCGGTTGGCAGGCCTTCTAGATGTAGGTTTCTAGCTCGGGCATGTCCAAGTAAGGGTCAGGTGCCAGAAGTCGGTCCTGGGCTACAATTTCAGGCCTGTGGAGCAGCAGAAATGTAAGGGGCTTGGGCTCGACCTCTTGTTTAGAAAGGGTAGGCGGCACCCACCAGTGCCCTGTTTTGGCCGCCGGGGTTTGCCCTTAGAGTGAGAAGTGGTTTAGGGCCATGGAAGTGATCTTGAGGGCCTGCACCCAAGCCAGTTCAACATGGGTTAGGTTCAGAGACAGAGATGGCCACTGATTATCAGAAAGTGGCAGGGCTACTCGGAACCAAGGTAAAGGGACACAGAGTTCTGACAGGACTCCTTGTCTGGGTTATGCAGGTGGATCTGCTAACAGCTTGGGCTTTACATGTTTCCAGGCATTGTCTGTGCACACCCATAGGTTTTCCAGCTTGGGGACGCACCACACATTTCCAGGTAATAGGAGCAGTTAGTACCGGTGCATTTAAGCTCAAGAATGATGGGGGTTTTAACTCTGTATTTGACTTGCTGCGCTTCTAAGACAGGGGTTTGAGGTCAATAAAGGGTGTTAGCAACCTAGCATTCCTTTATTTTGCCAGGATCAAAGGTCTGTCCGTGCTGCCTTGGATTGATGCGACACGCGAAATTCTAGAATTGGAGGGCATGGTTTTCCACCACTGACTTATTTGGTTGAGGGCCCCAGGCATGCACTAGAACTGCTTGCTGGAGAAGCTGCGGCACTCCACTGAGATAATATGGTTGGGGGTCCCAAGCATGCGCTGGTACAGCTGGCTGTAGAAGCTGCGGCACGGACTGGGGGGGGGGGGTGTCTCCCCTCCCAAAAGTTAGGTCAGACACCGGGGAGGCATGATTCTACTTTCCGGGATAGGAGGGCACTGCGGCCAGTAATGAAATACTCTGGGTGTAAGTTAGGCAACCTATGGTAGGCATGGGTGTTACGATGGGCAGAGATAACTCCACTTGGAGTGTGGTGAGGGGCTCGGTCAGAGGTTGCCGGGGATTCCTCATGCAGCAGAGTTTACAGTGCCAGGCGCAGATTCGAGAAACAGGGGGGTTTGGTCCATCAGGCATTGGCATGCTGCATGTTAAGTCCACTGGGGGTTTGAAAGAGGATGGGGCGCACCTCCCAGAGTGGGCATAGACTGATTTTGCTGGACTTGGAAGAGTCCCTGGAATCAGCAAGAAGGAGGTGAAGAGGCCTACCTTGGTGGGGGGCCCTGGCTGTGATGGTGGCCACACCCAGAGCTGTGGCGGAGTTACAGGGTGATCCAGAGGCTGTAAGGTACAGAAGGGTACCCTCTGCACGAGCACAGTAAGGGTGCTAAAGCCAAATATCCCCAGGGAGGTCCTCGCGTTGGACCCTGGAGGCGCAACGGCAACCCGTTAGTCCTACGGGCGGTTGTGGACCTGAGCAACCGGGGGTTGCCTCAACGCTCCACCCCTCTTAGGGGGGGGTGTGAGTAAGGGGGTGGACTGGTGGTCCACCGGTGGGAGGGGCTATCCCCTCCCCAAAATCTAACAAACACCGGTTGGCTAGGGCCACGGTAAATTGTGGCTCATCAGGTGGGCAGGCGGTGAGGGGCTGCCTGCCCTGGGATCGCCCGTAAGATAACCCACCATGTTGGCATATTTGTTATGCAAATAAACCTGCAGCAATTTTCTCCACTAAGAATGTGTCTTGTCTGATTATTTCTCTAAGATATTGCTGTGGGAGGGATGGGGAGTGTTGCCGATATTGGCACTATAAGCATTGCCCTCACAAGAAGGGGTGCTACAGGAAATGACGTCACTGCTCTATCAAAGGCCTACTTTTTATACATGTTTACATATATTTCAACTAGTGAAATATTCATTTTTGTCACCAGTGCAGCTTTCTGTCTAGTCTCACAGATAGAAATGTTTGTACAGTACAGAGAGGCAGAGAGGCGTCCCTGACCTTCAGTTAACAGATTCCGATGGAAGCAGTGATACCTCAGGCTCAGCCTTTCATCTTTCCAAGGTGGATGAGATGAGTGGAGGTTAAAGAGGTTATTCAGAAGCATTCTATGTAAAGCGCTATATGACTCCAGGCGCTGCAGTAAGAACGCACCTTCATTATTGTGAAAGAATGAGACATTCTCGCCATCTTGAGACTGTGATGTCTTGAAACCATGCAGGAGTGAAATCTCATCCCTTCCCCCCGTCGATGGGAAGTGACACCCTGACCTACCCGTCAGCTCTGAGACCTGACTGCAGCAATGGGAGTAGGGTGACCAACTGCCATGGGTGCAAATTCCAGACAGGAGGTCAAAATTCAGGACAAAAGGTAAGTTTTACAGACACATCAGAAGAGGTGGCGCGATAATATAGAAGTTTGAAAATAGACAACCACTTAAGTACGAGTAAAAAGAAGTTTATATTAGGTTGAGATGATGGTGCACTTCATGGTTTTTCAGTATGCGCGCAGCTTTGAGCAAATGTGCAGGTCTTCTTGTGGTAACAACCCCCCCCCCACCTTTCCAGCGTCCCAGGGAAACACCTGATGCCTGGCCAGCCAGTCCGGCCTTGCTACCACCCTCCAATGGTGACCCTCCTCTTCACAGAGACCCTCTCTCATGTGTATCTAACTTCTTCTATGGTGCTACTCATCCCAAGTAGGTAGGGCAGAGTGTTGGAGTGCGTTACATCTCACACATATTATATAGAGACAATGGCTCATATAAATGTGAAAGTCAATCTATAGGAAATGTACTTAAGATGATGGGGGTTACAAGGTGTAATCATTCTTTCATCCATCATTCAGTCTTTCACCATTCCTTCTCTCCTTCCATCTGTGTGCTCATCCATATCAGTATTCAACCATTTGTGAGCCTATCCATCATCCATCCTTCCATCCATCCATCATTCCACTCATCCATCCCTCATCCACCCTTTCACTCATCCATCCCTCCATTCATCCTTTCACCTTATCCATCCGTACACTTATTTATTCACTCTTCCACTCATCCATCCATTCATTCAACCATCCAGCCATCTACCCTTTCACCCATCCAACCATCCTTTCACTCACTCACTCATTCATCCACCCAGTCACTCATCCTTCCACCCATTCACCCTTTCACTCATCCATCCATCCTCTCTTTCTCTCTACATCCCTCTTTCATTTAGCCATCCATCCTTCCATCATCATGGGGCCCAGAAAAATCACTGCCCTCCCATTGTGATGGCCCTTCACATTAGTAACATGGAGAGGGCTTTAATCTGCCACAAGGGGGATCCCACACACAGCTTCTCTTTCGTACCCATTGACAGGGAAACAGCTCTTCAGAAGCCTCCCCCTCCCTACACCTATCCTTTGCTCCCATATGCTATCAGTAGGGGCTCCTGTGAGAGGCAGGGGTCTTTGCATACCCAAGTTCATCTATGGGAAGGCACGAGGCTTGGAGTGTGGGGTTTAAAAGCCTGCATGCCGTATAGCAAGCCCTCTCCGTCTACTCTGTTTGCCCCCCTCCCTTGTCTGCACATAGTGGCAATTTTCCATACGTCAAACCCCTTAAGTTAAGGAATGTCAAAGGTGCAGTCAGAAAAGACTAAAATATCAAATATGACGGACAAACATATGGCCTCTTTGGTCAATTTAAAACTCCCGAAAAGGACTCTGAGGTGGGTTTGGGCTGGACTGAAATGAAGGGTGGGTTACTGGTAGCCTTTCTGTTTTAGCTCTGCTCTTGGGTTGGTCACATCATGGTGTCAGTTGCTGGAAGGCTTGTCATCAGGCTCGATCGTGGTTAGGTCTTCCTGGTATCATGCATCAGTATATCAATTCCAGCACATGACCTTTATTGGTTGCCCAAGGATGTTGCAGAGTAAAGAATGTGATGACACTGTATGTGACGTTACCCGTCGCTCTGGACTGTAGTGCAGGTGCCTCCGTGGGTACCACAGCTGCCAGGAAGGCCCGTGCAAGAGCGACTTGTTTATCTTTTTTGTTTCCAGCCAATAACACACTCCATGCTGGGATTTTGATGCCCATATTTACAATTTGCTTTTGGCTAAAAGGCCGGAACTGGTTTAGTGATTCATACATGGCACGGGACCTTTCAACAGCTTTGGCTGGGTCACGTCATAAGTTCTACTTTTGAAAAGCCCCGCCCTCTGTACACTGTCACTTTGCAGCCATACACTCACCACTGGCCTCAGAGCCCTACACTTTGCAGCTGCCCTGGCGCCCGCAGGGTGCCCTAGAAGGACGGGCCTCTAGTGCCAGCAAGGCACCAGCCCACCTCTCTTCTTCTAAGTATGGGGTCCCCTCGGGGAGGAGTCCCCCCACTCTGGCAGCCAGGGGCTGCTGCGCGCAGGGCGCGTCATTTCTGGGGCGCGAGGAACAGGGGGGGTATATAGGCCGCCCCCACCCTCTGGTCTTCCTCTTTTGTGCCCTGGACACGCTGTCTGTTGGTCGCGCTGCGGGACTCGATGCCCTGAGGTCGTGCTTCAGTGCGTTAGTAGCGAGGTGAGTGCTACCCCACACGCCCCCCCTCTTTGGGTCCCACCACGCTGGCCATGGCCCGTGTGGGACCCCAGCCCAGGAGTGGGGCAGTTTGCTTGGTCTCCTGGCGATGCCTTTTAGGGACGGCTGTCCCTGTCTGCGGGCATTTGGGGCAGGTCTGACCTGACGACAATCGGGCATGCGAGCAAATTGAGTGGCACATTTGCGGCATAAAAAGGGCCGGGCTCGCGCACGCGGAGTGCCGTGTTTTTCAGGGGGTGGCATACATGCAGCTCCGGCGGGCGTCAACGTGCTTCAGGTTGGGGAAATACCTTTCCCCAGTCTCGCACAGAGCGAGCTTGCCGAAATTGTCTCCACTAAGGTCAGCATGAAGTCCCAGCTGGAGGTAATCCCACAATGTGTAGGAGGCAAGGGCGATAATTTATGCCTCGTTCGCTATGTATTTGGCAAAAACTTGTACACTCGACAGGCACTGCAAAATGGGTACTTATCGGGAGAAGAGAGGAGGTGAAGTAACGGCCGGATGTGCCGTCTGTGGATTGGGATATCCCGGTTCGAGCTTGGCGTGGGCTCAACGTACCGTGAGTGTGGGTGAACCACTCATCTCCCCGTGTCTAGTAACAGCACCTATAATGAGTATTACGCATTCTTCAAAAAAAAAAATAATAATAATTTGGTGTCCTGTTATATATTTGCGTCATGTGGTGGGCCACTTTTACTGCAAAGGATGAAGTAATCCTGGTAACAGACCCAAGGCTGGAAGCAGGGAGGCGTGTCGACTGTCCCAGTCATCCCGTCCGCACTGTACACTGCACTACGGGTCAGCAGCATGACGCCTCGGCTGCGAGGGCGTGCCTGCGGTTAATCCTTAGAGCTTAGAAATCTTGACGCACCTCGGAAGATGCTGATCCTAGCAGCCGGGTCTCTGTATAGGGGCAGCTTCAGCCCCGGTGATGAATACAGGCCCCAGCTAGGCCCGCAGAATACAAGGGTTCGCTCTCCTGTAACAAAAGCTAGAAGGAAGTTGGCACGGAAACTGCAAATACATAGACAACGTTTATTAACCCTTAAGGGTGGTCCTACAACCTATACAACACTCTTCAGTATTGCATAGAGTAGCACAAAGAACTTGCGTACACAGTCCCCTTTTATACACAACAGAGGGGCTCATAAGTGGGTGGATACAACATGAAGCAAAGAGTATTACCTTTCATGGACATTTTCGATACAAAATCAATATGTGGGCGGAGTAAGCAATTTCCTGAGCCCGCGAAAACATGGTCAAACAAGGACTAACTGATAACAGATGTGGTCAAGTCTGGGCATGCGCCAGACGGACAAAGGAGCTATTTATAGACTGTTACTAGGCAGATTACAAGAGCAACTAACACGAAGATAGGACTCTTCTCGTGCAGAGCACGTGGAGACATGACAATACAAGATGGAGTCCAGACATTAGTCAACATAAGAAGAGAAACTTGTTCTAAGGAAGGGGAATTCATGTCTTTAGTGAATGCTTAATCAGATCGCTGTTTTAGTTTTCAACAGACGACCCTTTCAGCATTTACTGAAGACATTCGGCTTATTAGGATAATCATCATATATATCAATTTTCATCATCTCTTCCGCCTCTTTGGTTAAATGTTTCTGATAGGTGACATTGGCAATCGCTTTCTTATCAGGAATACAGAATGACACACATAGCGAACAGAGTAAAGGACCACACTGAACACAAATGCAGCAAGAAAACAGAATTGCCACAATAATGCAGAGACCAGTTAAAACCTTCCATCCCTATGCAGTGATCAATGCCCAAAACCATCCAGAAAAGGTCCAAGTGCCATTTTCTGTATGAATCTCAGCTGCGATTTTATGCAATTTATTAATAGCGTTATAAACTGATGGCATATGGTCAGGAATAAACACACAACAACTACTTCCGATAATTTTACATGCTCCACCTCGGTCAGCTAACATAACATCTAATACCATACGATTCTGCAATGCAACAATTCTAGTAATTTGTAATTCTTCCGTAAGATTCCCATGAGCAGCAGCGGTTTGATTTGTCACAGCCTCTACAACTCTCGTTAATCTTCGAACCTTCCTACTATTTAGGGCAGCTCCAACAAAGAAAAACAATCCTAGATTAAAATCAACATACTGCTGTAAGCTAGTATCGGTTTGATCAACATCATCAATGGATAGAGTACGTTTATACCTATTTACAGTCACATTATTCAACAACTTCAAATCTTTATGATAAGATGCAGGTGCTAAAAATACAGGGGGTAATAAGAACGCTACATAACATACTCTGGACCAGCCAGCTGGCAAACGATAGTAGCCCTTATTCCCACATACAAAGTATGTATTATGGGAGGCTAAGAAAGTACTATTATTTAATCCATCTATATTTAACACAATAATACAATCACTAACACCAACAGGAATATAACCCACACTCTGAACACACAGATCCGCTTGAGCTTGTGCCACTTGAATCACGAATTGCTCCTTCCCTGCAGTGTCTCTGGTATTCGTGAAAATGTAGGGGATCGATTCATTGTCCAGTCGATATTCTTCCCATTCCTATATTGTCCCATTCGCTTGTGGATAGCCATCTTTATCTTGATGACATTCCCTATTAAGTCTGAAAAGTAATCGTCCCACTGTAGGTTTCCGTGTGGCAAAAAGCAAAGTGTACCATGCTCTACAAGAGCCATTATGAGAGAAAGGAAGAGGTATAAACGGCGTTCCTCCTTTCTTCTGATGAGCTGGCATCATACCACATATCCAACAGTTCGTAGCATTTGTGGCAACATGGGTATGATGCAACATCTGGATGAAAGTGTTATTCAAATAAGACTGACGATGCTTCAATTCCTGATACGGAAGGGTATAAAAGTAGTGCTCCTCAGGCACTGGAGTGGTCAAAACAAGCAACTCACGGGCAGGAGTCACGTCCTCAACAAACCATGTGGTTATACCAACAATAGCCACAATGATAATAAAGCTTGTCGCACAGAGAATCTTCTTCTTCTCCATCTTGTAGTAATAAGTCAATATCTTCCTGAAACTAAAAGGTTGTCAGAACTCTTCCCCTTAGGCAGCCGTTGATTTCTTCACCAGCGGGCCAAGACGGGTGTCACTACACTAATGCAGGGCTGATCCCCCCCCACCTTGCCTCATTGGCTCTCCGTTTCACTAACCTAAGGGCCGTTCTGACAACATATCTGGATACAGAAAAAAATCACTTCCTCGGTCGAAGATGATATCTTCCTCCTCCAGGAATCGCTTGGTCCGGGAAGAGCTCCTCAGTGTCGTTCGGTTCCACAGCACGGCCTTTCTCTGCAGTCAGGATTCCTCGATGGTCGGTCAACACAGCAGGCTCCACCAATCCAGGCGGCACTTTACGACAGTGCAAAGAGTGGATCCAGTTCTTCCGATTGGAAACTCGCACATCTGTCCTCGTTGCGAGCAGGACTTGCTCAGGACCAACCCATCTCGGCTCCAGACTGTTCGTCCTTTCGAACACCTTTATCATAACCTGATCGCCAGGTCGGAGATTATGGCCTTCACCGGTGGACCGATCAGGGAGCGCCTCTCGAACCTGTTGATGAATGGAAACCAAATTATCCGTTAACTGTGCCAGATAATCATTCATCATTACACAAGGTACATCATACACTGACTTCGGTTTTGGTGGACCCCAAATATTCATTGGGTGTCCAAACACGATCTCGTAGGGTGTGAGACTGGTCCAAGAATGCGGTATCGATCTAATTGACAATAATTCCAGCGGTAAAGCGTTTGGCCAAGTCAAAGAAGTCGAAGCTTGGATCTTAGCGATCTTAAGCTTCAAAGTACCGTTATATTTCTCAACCAATCCCGCAGACTGGGGGTGAAAGACTGCATGGAACTTCTGAGTAATGCCTAGACCTTTCAGGACATACTTGATAACGTCTGCTATAAAATGAGGTCCGTTATCACTCCACAACAATCTGCAAACACCATATCGAGGGAAGAACTCCTTCAATAGCATCTTGGCTGTAGTCATTGCAGTATTGTCTTTCGTAGGGTATGCCTCAACCCATTTACTGAAGGCACAAACCACTACTAGAACATACTTCAGATTGTTACAGCGCTCAAGCTGAATGTAATCCATCTGCAAAACCTCAAAGGGTGCAGTAGGTGTTGCAAATCCTCCTGCTGGAGTTCGTGTACCCTTTCCTGGGTTGTACCTCAGGCAAATCATGCAGGTCTGCACTACCCTCTTTGCCGTACTAGCGATCTCCAGATGCTCCCAAACTCGTGTGAGTAATTTAACAATTGCGGAAGCTCCGACATGCGCTAGTCCATGTGCCATCTGAACCATAGGTTGTACGAAGGCTGTGGGTAACTTCCATTTATCCATCTGCTTACTTCTCCAACACCCTTCATCATCCAATTCTCCATCATTGGACCATTGATCCCGTTCCTTATCGGAAGCGGTCCTCTGTATCTCCAGCACTTCTCTCCTAGCATCGTGCCATCTTTCTGTCTGCGACTTCACAACATACATTGCAGTAGCACCAGGCTGCATCGCAGTCTCTCGTGCCACCCGGTCTGCTAAAGCATTCCCTTCTCCAACTTTATCAACCACCTTTTTATGGGCACTACATTTAACTATAGCAATCTTCTTTGGATATGTTAATGCAGTCAAAAGATTGTGAACTAACTCTCCATACATTATCTGTGCTCCATGTGACGTTCTACTCCGAAGGCATAGCGGCTATCTGTATAAACATTCACACACAATCCTGTACTGAGCTCACATGCTCGCGTTAATGCTATCAGTTCCGCTGCTTGAGCTGATTTCTGCGGTATGCGTGCAGTCTCCACTATTGTTTGTAATGTGGTAATTGCATACGCTGCTGAAGTCGTACCATCTGGTAGCTTCAGGCATGATCCATCCACCCACAGTTCTCCATCTACATCTGTAAAGGGCGTATCCTGGAGATCAATACGACCCTTTGTCTGTTCCTCAGTCACAAGAATACAATCATGTGCTTTCCGTGCTTCAGACTGAGTTTCTGGGAACGGCAACAATGTGGCTGGATTTAACGTTGCACACCTCTTTAACGTAATATGAGGAGCTAAAAGCGTCAACTCATATCCCGTTAATCGAGCACTGGTCAAATGCTGCGTCTTTGTCTGATTAAGCAGGGCATCAACAGCATGGGGGACTAATACCAACAGTTTGTGAGATAACACAATTCCCTCGCTTTGGCGTATTGACACAGCTGTCGCCGCAACCGAGCGAAAACAACCAGGTAATGCTCGGGCAACAGGATCAAGTACAGCCGAAAAATATGCACAAGGGCGCTGCTTGTCGCCGTGCATCTGCACTAAAACTGATAATGCACATCCATCTTTCTCATGCACATACAGTGAAAAGGGCTTCGTATAATCAGGGGTACCTAACACTGGTGCTGAACAGAGGGCTTGTCGTAATTGCTGAAAAGCTATTTCACACTCATTTGACCAGGGAAGAGGAATCCGTGTGTCTTTTGTCAAAAGGGCTAACAATGGTTTAGCTATGTGTGAAAACCCCAATATCCATTGCCTACAGAAAGAAGCAAGACCCAAAAATGCACGCACATCCTTCTGTGTGGAAGGCACTGGCGTGTCCAAAATTGCTTGAATACGATCTGGTGTGAGTGCACGCCCCTCCTTAGACAAAAGGTGACCCAAATAAGTCACCTTTGGTCTACAGAATTGCAATTTCTTCCTCGACACTTTGTGATTGTGCGATGCCAAAAAGGAAAGCAAAGATAACGTACACTCCTCACACAGCTCAGGAGTGTCGGCCGCCAACAAGATGTCATCGACATATTGTATAAGGGCGACACCATCAGGCAGAGCAAAGGAATCCAATTGTCTTTTCAACGCTTGACTGTAAATACTAGGGCTCTCTGTATAACCCTGAGGGACTCTACAAAATCTATAAGACCTATTATTCAGAGTGAAGCCGAAAAGGTATCGGCTATCAGGGTGAATAGGAATCGAAAAGAAAGCATTTTTCAAATCAATAACTGAAAACGTGGTCGCCGTTGGCGGGCCCAGAGTAAGTAACGTCGTGATATCAGAAACCACTGGATACTGAGGTATCACTATCTTATTCACTTCCCGTAAGTCAATGATAAAACGATAAACCCTAGTGTCGGTATCTTTCTTCAAAATGGGCAAAATAGGACTGTTGCAGACATTATAGGGAACTTCCTCCACTACTCCCACCTTAATCAAATCCTGCACAATCTGTATGAGTGCCTCCTCCCCCTCCTGGGAAATGCGATACTGAGGGAGGCATGGCAACACCGCACCCTCCTGGACACTAATGTGGACAGGCGGAATCACCATCTGTCCCACATCAGTATCCGAAGTGGCCCACAAAGAATGAGGGAGGGAAGCCAATACAGTATCCTCCGCAACCACACACATCCGTTCTGTCATGGGGTGATTATCGTTTAATATCACACGTACTCCAGTAGGGGAGCAGCGGATCGTAGCTCTGAAGTGTTTGAGCATATCAAGACCCATAATATTGTCGGGCGTGTTCGGAGCAAGCAAAAACGGACAGGGTGCAGAAAAGTGGTCAACATGGAATGCAAGGGGTCGGGAAAGAGGGCTTCGAGAGAGTGTACCATCAAACCCTACCGATGTAGCCATTAAGCCAGATGAGGGAGCCCTCGGAACCAATTGTTTGGACAGCGCACTGCGAGTAGCCCCTGTATCAACTAGGAACCGATCAGTAGAACCCAAAACATTTGCTGAAACATAAGGACCCTTCTGATCAACCGGCACTTCAACTGATTCTAACCCCCATCCAACGCAATCCTACGCATGCTGTGAGTCATGGTACCCAGAACGGTCATTCCCAGACATCTGATACTGATTTTGCCGATCAAATACATTAGGTCTATCTCGTTGCTGCACGTTAGGCTCAAAGCGAGCACGATCATTAGAATTCCTCCTGAAATTCGAAAAGCCCCCTCTACCTTGCGGTGGTCCCTGACCACGTCCCTGACGAGATGCATATAATACCGGACAATCTCTATCCCAATGACCCGACTGTTTACAATACGCACATTGATTTCTATTAACATCTGACCGACCAGAAGGGGGACCATAGAATCCTCCTCTACCTCTTTCAACACCCCGACGAGGCGAACCATATACTTGTGCTAACATCACCTTAGTTTTCAAATCTTTCGATTTCTTCTCCTCATTCCCCTTCGCTTCTTGTTCCTGACGCTCATAATACTGAGCCATAGTCAGGAGGGATGCCGGAGACGAGGTGGACCAAGAACTTTCACTCGCTTTCAATCGAGCTGCTATTCCCGGTAATAAATTCGCCACATATTTATCAACAAAGAGATGTCGACCCGTATCATCCGTGAGCGACTGACCACTGAAATCATGAAATGTCTCCTCAAAGCGCGTAAAGAAGTCTGAAACTGATTCATCAACCTTCTGTTTACATGAGGCTAACATGTTCGAGTCAATTTTTTTAGGGGGGATAATTGTTTTCAATTTAGTCAAGATAGCAGCAGGAAGATCTAAAATAATCCGCGGTGGTTTTTGCGCAGGTTTTCTCTCCCTATCCTCATCCTCAATCTCGGACCACCTAGCCTTAAAAGCGGGGACATCATCCACCTTCCGCACAGATCTCCACATATCCGGTGGTAAAATGAGCCCAAAGAACAAATCTATATCCGCTAAACTCATAGTACAAGAATTCAAGGCCCCTTCGACCTCTTCATAAAAGGCCGCTGGATTCTTGCGGGGGTCAGGCAGTGCATTCTTTAATGCCATAACATCAGCCCTATGCCAGGGAGTATAAACCCAATTATACACAAAATATCCCTTAGCATCGGGGGAAGATATATCCAAACTATTTCCTGCTCCTTTAGGAGGAACATACAAAGGTGCCGCCTCTCGCATCGGTTTAGCATGCACTAGTTCACTCTTATCTGAATGGGAGGTAGATGATTGGTCGCCGCCGATATGTGAATCCAATTGCTCCTTCTCCCCTGCCTGCAGGCGCGCTCTCTCTTTAAGTTCAACCGTCGCGTCCCGCAATGCAAACAGCCGTCGGACCGCATCGGGTACCTTAGAGGGAGAAAAAACACCGTTACGTCATGCTTTAGCATCTGATACTACAGCATCAGGCTCGAAAACATCTGAATATTTCCGAAAGGCAGTAATCACTTCATCAGAAAAAGTTTCAACAAAATACAGCTTCTCTCTATCCCGCCAGTTTTCCAAAGATTCCAATTATTCAGAAAGAGATAGCTTGCCCTTAAGCGCACGAAGAGAAATTTTCCGAAGCTCACCCATACGCTCAACTGATAACATCGACCGCGTGTCTACCTTATCCTAAACCGATCCAGAATCCTGTGACCTCGGAGCAGGCGCACCAACATAAGGGGGCGGAGAACGATCTAATAAATAAAAATCATCTTCAAGATTAGTAAGGACAGGATAAAGTTGCTGGCGGACAGCATATTGACCCGAGACTTGCAACCTACGCTCTTTCTCTTGTCTCTCCGCCAGTTCTCTTTCTTCCCGACGCTTCGCTTCCTGCGCTCTCACATGATCATTTTTCCGTTGCTCTTTATCAAACAGCGCTTTCTCACGTTTCTCTCGCTCACGCACTTCCTTCACCCATAACCGTACACATTCAAACATGTCTTGCCGAGCACGCCGTTTACACATACACTGTTCCACATACTCAATTTTACGCATATCAAACGATCCATACAAAGGCCATCGTAACTCAGGATCCTTTTTGGTGTATTTCCTCCACACTGTGCTGTACATTATAGAGGAAAGACCATGCTTCACATACATGTCCCTATTAGGAGTCCCCTCTGGGGGGGCTGGAGCAGCTTCCTCGAGATTTAACCGGTTTCCAAAGCAGCAGCACCACTTACGGAGTGCGCTAAAAGCAGGCATGCTCAAAAATAATGCAACATATGCAGTATTATCAAAAATGGCACTTAAACTTTGCGCCGTTCAAATTTACACAACTCCGGAGAAATATCTCCACATTACCTGCCTATATGTGTTGCAACGCATATATTCTCACAATAATCAATACAAAATATGACCAGTCATCACAAATCAAACTCAAATAGCCAACCCAGGCTTCAAAACTCGGAGCAAGTACCGTACAACGGTTCTTACCAATCAAGAGTGTCCAGATTCCAACTCCCAAGTTCCAAAATTCGCCCAAACGGCTGTCGCGGCAAACCGACAGAAGAGGTCTCAGTCGAGGACCGGCGCCACCCAGAAGGTCAGTTCGGAAGGGAAGGAAGAAAACCTCGGGATGCCAGGGCTAAAACCGCCATTGGCAGTGATCACATCCCCGGCCAAATTCCTCACCTTCGTCACGACCAATCCTTCGAGCATCCGAGTCGCCGATGAGCCCCACGTGACGGGCGCCAATTGATGAATACAGGCCCCAGCTAGGCCCGCAGAATACAAGGGTTCGCTCTCCTGTAACAAAAGCTAGAAGGAAGTTGGCACGGAAACTGCAAATACAAAGACAACGTTTATTAACCCTTAAGGGTGGTCCTACAACCTATACAACACTCTTCAGTATTGCATAGAGTAGCACAAAGAACTTGCATACACAGTCCCCTTTTATACACAACAGAGGGGCTCATAAGTGGGTGGATACAACATGAAGCAAAGAGTATTACCTTTTATGGACATTTTCGATACAAAATCAATATGTGGGCGGAGTAAGCAATTTCCTGAGCCCGCGAAAACATGGTCAAACAAGGACTAACTGATAACAGATGTGGTCAAGTCTGGGCATGCGCCAGACGGACAAAGGAGCTATTTATAGACTGTTACTAGGCAGATTACAAGAGCAACTAACACGAAGATAGGACTCTTCTCGTGCAGAGCACGTGGAGACACGACAATACAAGATGGAGTCCAGACATTAGTCAACATAAGAAGAGAAACTTGTTCTAAGGAAGAGGAATTCATGTCTTTAGTGAATGCTTAATCAGATCGCTGTTTTAGTTTTCAACACCGGTGCGACTGCTGGACCCTATGCTTTTCCATGATTGCCCTCCATTCGGAGCGAATGGAGAGTAAAAGGTGCGCGGTGCCCTCGCTGTGGGGAGGAGGGGGCCGACTTTAAGCACATGTTTTGGTCCTGTGGCGTCCTCTGCGGTTATTGGGGGGAGGTCATTGATTGCTTGACCCACGTAACGGGGCGGGAATTGGGGGTGGACATGGGAGTTTGCCTGCTGCTGTGGTTCCCCCACACTCCACGCACGAAAGTCACGAGCAAGTTTTGCGACCTAGGGCTGGTGATGGCTAAAAGAGAAATTACCCTGCACTGGAAATCAAGAACCGGCCCCAGCTTTGAGAGGTGGAGAACCACCTTCACAAAATGGGCGGGTAGCGAGAGTACACTTAGGCTGCAGCTAGCGTTGCGGGGAAGTGATGAAAAAGCATTAGCCATGGCACATGCATGGGAAGCATTAGTGGTGGACCTCCGAGGGTGGGGCGCAGAAGCAGAGGAGGGCACTGACGCACAGGAGCAGCATGCAGCAGAGTAGCGGTGGAACGGCTACTGACGGGTCACACGTGGGGGCGGGAGGGCTCCTCTTCTCCTTGCTGCTTGGCGCCTGATCATGGGGGTGGAGAGTGGCTCGCGGCCGCTCCCACGGCCAATCACGAGATGGACTTCTCACGGTACCTACGACTATGGCACACTGACATGCGGGTGGGGGGAGGGAATATTTGTGTTTGGGGAGTGTTGGGGGGCAAAGCATTGATAGTTGGAAGTGGTCTGCACTGTACTATGCACTGGAGTATATTACTAGGAGAAGACCAATGATATGCTGGTCATTGCAGATGGCTATTGTACTTGAATTATGCAATAAAAATTGTTTTTGCAAAAAAAAAAGGTGCGATATTACAGTGCGATCCAACGCACGAATTCGACAAACACCATCAACCCTCGTGTGCAGGGGAGGTAAGCCCCAGCAGCTGTGGTAAGGTCAGCCTCGGTCACTTCTCCCACTAAGAGGTTGCCATGCCTTGAGGGAATGTCTGAACGACTGGGAAGTGAGGGGGAACACTGAACAGGGAGCATCTGCGGGAATCATTAATTGGAATACTCCGCATGGAGCGAGAGCCAGAAGCGCACAGTGCCAGACATTCAGCTGCATGTAAGAGGTACTAGCAGACTAACACAAGGTGTATTCAGATAGTACACTTGTTGGTGTCAATATGTGTGTGCTTCTCAAAATGGTCACAAATGCTGATGAACCTGTCGTGCGGGCAGCAAGTTATTAGTGGGACGACATATTGGGGTAGGGGGCACTTAAATGCGTGTCGAGCTCAAGCTCGTGGACTCGCCCACCTTCACCATGTTCGTCCTTCAGCACTTATTTAACGTGGGCGGGCTGGAACAACACTCTCAGGTTCAGTCTCCTTTCCTATGGTTCGAGCACAGCACTTGGTGCCATAGGCTATGTAGGCCACCTCAGCTCTTGGTGCCATAGGCTATGTAGGCCACCGGGTGGCAGTGCTGCACGATTTTACTGTTACTATACCTATGAAGGAGGTGGAGCACTGTGGACACATTATTTATGAAATGTCTTCTTCGAGTGCTCCACTGTGTATTTCTAACATTATGCCAGTCAAGAACAGAACAGAGCTATGCCGTTCACTGGCTCTGCTGTCCAGTTACTTGCTATTTGCATTAGGCACAACATTGGGCGTCTCTATGTATGTGTCGCCGTGAACAGCTCTAGGCCAGAACTTGTGTTTTACTCTGCCCTCAGTTGGCCTTGCAGTGCCTGCCTTGGCGGTAACCGGACAGGGTGCCCTGGGTGGGGCAAAACAGTATATCAGTTGGGGGTTGATTATTGGTGCGTTAAAAAAATTTGCACTGCCAGGGTGCCGTAAAGTGGGAAGGCTACTTGGGGGCAGTGTTGATCACTTTGGCTGAACATGAATGTATAATGCCTTCATTCACTAATACTGATAAGGTGAATTGCTCCATCCTTCGCAGCAAGGTAGACCAAAGCGGTTTGATATGCCCTTTGACTTTGATGAGCGATTCGTTCAACGCTTTTCTTTCATAGAACTATTTTCACCAATTTTAATCAGTAGTTTTCGATGGCGCCGATGTCTCAAATCCAACACTATTGTGTTGACTATCTGATGACTCGCATTTACGGGGATTCCCATGGTTCATTGAGTGGCTAATTAAGGGTTCCAGCACACAAAGACACCCGTTGCTTAAGGCCTCATGCACCTATTGCTTTAGCTTTGGTTTGGTCGTACCATAATGGGGGGCAGTGACTCACGTATAAAATGTAGGTTGGCTACGTTAGATAGACTGTTCTCACACCTGAGATTATCTGGAGCCCCTATAGCGGAGAATTCGGAGGAGAACTGGACAGACCTCTGCCTCCAGTGGGCCGGCTGTCCACCGGTTCTTGTTTAAGACTCTGTCTCATGGCGCCCGAGTTAAATCATGGAGCATGTAGGTTTCAATATCAGTTCTGTCTGGGCATTCAACTCAATCGATGTCGCGAGTGACCACTCAGTGGTCATGGTTTCTCTGCCCCCAACCCCCCAGACATGTGCATGTCAGGGGGCCAAGGTGGGGCACTCCAGTGAGGTCTACCTTCTCTTTAGTTTTGTTGGTTTTGAAGTAGGCAGGAACTGTACTTCTCCCCTCAGTGGGTTTTAAACCGTAGAGGGTTGTTCTTGGATGTGGCACAACTGTGTCCGGCTGTCCTTTTGTTTGCTTATAGAGATGTGCGGTTCTAACTTAGTAGTATGCCCGGGTTGCAAGGATGGAATTCGCATGTTCTTTCACCTCTACCAGAGTCGCCTGTTTGCCCCCCTGGTGTAAATCTGGATTGCGGGATTATGGGAGTTTCGGGTTTGTGGCCGATTTTCGGGGAAGTGGCCCCACTGGCTAGTTCCTGCATGATGCGGAGGTTTCCTGGCGGTTTCTTAATTGGCACTAAGACTTTAGACCTCTATTCTGTTTCACGAGTCCTGGTAGTGCCCTCACTAAGTGGGACGATATTGATAAGGTGGACATGGCATCTAGTATTGGGACGATCGCCGAACCTCACGTGCGCCTTACAAATCCAGGTTCAGCATCATAGGATTAGTGGAGAAATCCTGGCAGATGGTATTTTGTTGACCACATAGGCAGAATGGGTTCATAAGTCGCTTATGTCATTGAACTGGATGACATCTGCATAGCAACAGGTGGATAGCGCATTGGGTGCTTGTGGCACATTTGAGAATGGCGCAGGATAATTATTGTTTTGCCCTAGGAAATGGGGATCTTATTCCCAGGTTCTGTCTTTCTTTGCCTTTGGTTACCAGCCCAATGGTGGGATAGTACAATTTTACACTTACTCTGGGCAATTACAACGCAAGGGGAGGTGCAGCGAAGGCAATGCCTTGGCCCCTGATGGACTAGGTTTAATTTTAGTTGTGTGGGAGTGGGGCTCGCAAGCTCGTCTCATCTTGCTATGTCTGGTCGATGCAGTTAAAAAGTGCCCTCTGCAAACAAGGGCAGGCTACAGGTCACTTCAGTTAAGACATATTCACCCGCGCTTTAGTCAGGGCAGCAGGCGGGTTGTGGTAGTTGTCGTTTAACAAGTGTGCTGCGGTGCAAAAAAGTTTGGTAAACACTGCGTTAGAGCCAAATGGCGACAGGGTATTATAGACCATCTGCCATTCCCAATATTCAGGAAACTGCAGGTATTTGCACATAATGTTCCCCTCTGGTTCCCACAGACTGGTCTGCCCCCTGGGTTAACCTTCTATGGGCTTGAACCAGAAACTGGAAGGGGCATCTTCTGCGACCTGTGTCCCAAATACGTTGATAGTCAATGCTGGGGTAGATGTCCCTTGAATGGCCATTTGGTGGTATCTCCCAGTGGTGTGTAGGAGAGTAGGGTCTGCTATCCTATGGTCACCCCAAATTTTTGCTTTTTGCTTCACTGGTTTTTGACATATTGAGGCTGTGGGCCTGCCAATCAGACCCCCCAGCCTGCTGTTCTCTCTACTAAATTAAAACTATGCACCCTAGGTGCATAACCAATTGGAAGTGGATCACCCTGTCAGCCCCTGTACCAGTGTACACTAGGTACCCAGGGCATTGGTGTACCCAAGGCCTGCCAAGGGCTGAAGCATGTATTATGCCACCCCAGGCTTGGCCTAACAATTTGACACAACTGGCTGATCACTCAGCTGGGGTAAGTTGGTGTAATCACCTCTTACTAAGGTGTAGTATACCTATACCTAACCTTAAATGGGACACCTGGTAACCTATAAGTCACTCCTATGGCAGGCCTTAACAATCCTGAAGGCAGAGTGCTTGGTTCCATGTGAGATGGTGCTCTGGCATGAGCTGAGCCTGTCTGCAGTGGTCGGAACAACTTCCTTCTACTGTTTCCAGATATCGTCATACCATATACTCTTAAGTGCATTATGAACCTCGCGGTTAAATGCTATCTTTGGTTTGGCTTTATCAAAACATGTCGAGTAAGGTGTCATACGAATTGGAATACTAACCCCTCGCCAATTCTGGCGACGGGGTTAGCATTCCACCCTTCTAGAGGGACACGACATGTACAGTACCTGAAACCCGGGTAAAATCAGACATAGCCTCAGCTCCACAAAATGGATGCTGCCACCACAGACACAAGTCTGCCCTCCTGCTGCTGGGAGTCCTTCCAGCTTGGGAGGTGTGGACAAAGGGTTTCCTGCCAGGGGAGGTGCGTGCACCACCCCAGACAGGATTTTGTGTATTGGTCAGGTAGGGCTTGAAAGAAACCAGACATGCCTGTGGCTCACAAGGAGCCTCGGTGCATATGCCAGTTCAAACCGGTCCTGGGGCATGCCAGTCCCGGGCCTGGGGCGAGCTGGACAAAGGATTGGGGGTGTAACCACCCCCCTTCCTGGTCCCACCCATAGGGAGGGACCTAGCAGGTAGTCCGGCCCCTAGAATTCGCTTAAAGGTAGGAGCTGTGTCCTAAGACTTCAGACATCCTGGAATCAACTTAACACTAAGAAGAAGACGGGAACTTCGACGCTCTGCTGCACAGAGGACTGAAGCCAATCTCCCCTATGGTCAGGGAGTGACCACCTTGCTAACGCAAGCACCATCCAGCGAATCAACGTCTGCTTTGCCGCCGCCTCCCGCCGGAGCCCGAGCCCAGAGACTGACAAGACCTGGACCTCCAGACCTCTCACCGCCCGATCCACAGTCCCTGAAAAGAAGAGACCCGTGGAGGCACCGAGACACGTGGAGCCAGCCATCTTGAAACGACCACGACAAGCTGACAAGTGCAACAACCGAGGCTCCCTCCAAGTTGTGCTTTGGGATCTGAGAAGCCCAACACCCGAGCAGCATCTGCACCAAAGGTGAGCCCTCCAGCATCTCCACGATCTGCGTGGGGCCCTTCTGCATTTTGCCACTCGACGCGCCTAACCTGTTGCTGGCCCGCTGGCTAGTGGCCATCTTGGTGACGAACTCTACGAAATACACCGCTGGTCTGGTTGCTCCAGACTGGCCCTTGCTCCCCTCCAAAGGAGCAGTCCTTCTGACCTTGCTGGTCAGAACCATCAGCTTATTTCATCTCCTACAACAATTGCTTTTGCCAAGGCTTGTTTGCTTCGATCAAGTCGCCGACACCGCCAACAGCGAGAGCCTGCATGGGACAGCTCGTGAACCGACTCCTGGACGTCGTCGACCTCCAGGGACCACGTGGCTGCAGAGACAAGCTACACCTTTCTTCCTGTTTGCACCCGACATCGCCTGGTACCCACCTGGTGCCACGCTGGTCACTGGCTAGTGACTGTGAACACTGTCCCCTCTGCTTACAGGTCTTCAACATCTCCGATCCACTCTTGGATCCACTGCATCTCTCCCGGACCGACCGCCTGCAGCATTTTTGTCTTCAAGCTCCACGGAACAGATAGAAGAAACCCGACGCACTTCGAGGCCTATGCACCCGCTTCCTGTGGGTGAGGTAAAGCTGGCACACCTGTGTCCAAGTGTAGTATTACATCTCTAGTGCCTGTGTTCCAAATCTTGAGTTCCTAGTCCATCCGGAAGATCCTCTTTGCAGTAACTTTGTACTTTTTACGCACCCATTGAAACCTATGGGAGCACGCGTGGGACTATTTGCTCTGCACACGCCACCCGTGGACCTCCTGGTCACTAACTGACGTTAGCTCCTTGTAGGCCCAGCGATTCTAGAGGCCCTAGGCCTTTTCCCTTTTCTGTTCGTGGTACTTATACCACTATTTTAGTATATGGTTCGAGTGGCCACCAGGGCCTATCCATATAAAGTGCAACTTCTGTGTATTCTACTGTAATCTTGTTTGACGATTTGTGCTCCTGTGCTCATAAAGAGACTAGGGGTTACTTTGAGAAATAAATACATATATATTTTGAATATATATCTGTGTGGTGTCCTTTCATTGGTATAAAAGGGGGTTGCATTTGGTAAAACAGCTGGCTTAACACGCTTCACGAGTTTAGCCTCAAAGACTGCTTAGCCTACGCTACCACTAGGGCAGCTAGTCCGAAAAGGTTGACTTACAACCACACCATAAGGGTTGCTTGGCATGGTACAAGGTGATCACTTTAACTAGTGAGCATCATATACCAGGCCAACTTCTCACATTGGTGGCAGCGGTGGGATTTGAGCTTGCTGTGTTTTACCATTGTAATCTCTTGGTTACCAATTGAAAGATCACATAGGTACCTGTAGGTACATATAAAACAAGATTAGATATACATAAGTTCTACTGAACTTAGTTGTTGTAGAGCAAAGGGAGTAGCACACCCTGACTACAACTACTAGATAGGTTTAGTAGGTAAACCCAAGTGTAGGTAGATTGCAACACATCCACCCACACTTAAGAGCAATGGCCGGGGCAGAGGAGTCCACTGTACCCATCTCTGTTGAGAGTGACCCCCAGAGGGCACCATCCAGCTTTGCTACCCTTAACCAGAATGAGCTCAGGCATTTGGCAACTCTTAGAGGCCTTAAACAGCCCAAGAACCCTACCTCTGCTGAGCTCAGAGAACTCTTACAAAATGATGAGAATCAGAGAGAACTCAGGAAAGCTTCCCAGTTAGCCCCCTTAGGGTCAGGAACAGGAGGCCCCCCTTCTGAAGATGCTACAGAGGTACCCAGTTCCAATAGCCATCCCTTAGATGAGAATCATACTACAGGGGAGGAAAGTGGTGAGGATACAGAAAGTAGTGATGATGAAGGGAGAACTAGCCCAGTGCCAAGTGTTATACTTGGCCCAGCTAAACTAAGGCTATTGGGGATTGACAGTGGGTTTACCCCATTGGATCTCCCCAGTGGACTTAACACACGGCTTGGGAGGCAAAGGAATCGCTCAGGTGACTCCAATGCTTCTCATGGCTCTAGAGGCTCTCAAGGTCACTCCAGGAAAAGGATGACCACCCCTCAGAGGAGGGAACATGAGGCCAGAATGCAGGAAGCCCAGCTGAGGATCAGGAAGCAGGAGCTAGAAGTAGCCCTGATGGAAGAAAAACTGAACAAGGCTAGGCAACCTAGAGAGAGTGGGGCTATACCCACTAGTGGCAGCATTGTCCCTAAGGACAAAGATAGGGTCTTTGATAATAGGAACCTGTCTAAGGTTGTGCCCCCCTACAAAAGTGGGGATGACATCCACAAATGGATAACTGTTCTTGAGAGAGCCTGCAAAGTACAGCAGGTTCCTGAAGACCAGTGGGCAGCAATCCTCTGGCTCTCCTTTGAAGGAAGAGGCAGAGACAGACTCCTCACTGTTAGAGAAGAGGATGTCAGAAATTACAGAGTCCTGAAGAGTGTTCTGGTAGATGGGTTAGGCTTAACCACTGAACAGTACAGGTTAATGTTCAGAGACACCCAAAAGACACAGACTCAGGACTGGTCTGAATATGTTGAATGTGCCACTAAGGCTTTGGAGGGTTGGTTGCTGGGAAGTAAGGTATCTGATTTTACAGGATTGTATAATTTGATGATGAGAGAACAGATTTTAAATAACTGTCAAAACCAGCAACTGCATCAACACTTGGTTGACTCTGATCTGACCTCTCCCCAAGAATTGGGAAAGAAGGCAGACAAATGGGTCAGAACCAGGGTTAAGCAAAAGAACCAGAACCAGGGCCAAGGGGGTGATCAGAAGAAAACAGACCAAAAGGGTGGAGATCAGAAACCTAAAGACCAGAAGTCTTCAACAGGGCCCCAAACTACTGCTAAGGAGGGTGGGTCCCAACAACAGTCCAAAAAGAAGAAAGAAGGTCAAAAGAAACCCTGGTGCAATCATTGCAAAAATACAACTCACTGGACTAGTGATTGCAAAAAGGGTGGAGCCCCCAACACTGTTGCCCCTAAGGCACCTGCTCCCAGTACTACTGTTAGCAGTGTTGGTCCCCAGGCAAAGGGTGTAGTGGGAATCACTATGGGAACTGAAGGAGATTCTGACTTAGACAGAACCCTGACACAGGCAGTCTTGATCTGTGATGGGGACATTGATTTGTCCCTGACTGTGAGCCCCAGTAACCTGGGCAAGTACAGACAGACTCCTTTAATTAATGACAAAGTGGCTCAAGCCTACAGGGACACATGTGCCAGTGTCACTATGGTGACACCAGGCTTTGTGGACCCTGGACAGTACATACCAGGTGAGAACTACCTGGTGACCAATGCCAGCAATGCCACTACTTCACATAGTGTGGCAGTTGTTAACTTCTCATGGGGAGGGGTAACTGGCCTCAAAAGGGTTGTGGTTAGTGCAGACCTCCCAGTAGAATGTTTGTTGGGCAATGACCTAGAGAGTTCTCTATGGTCAGAAGTGGAGTACAGGACTCATGCAGAGATGTTAGGTATATCATCACATGTCCTTGCTGTGACCAGGTCACAGGCCAAAAAGTGCCTCACTGAACCTCAGGTCTTGGATCCTGGAACAATGGACCAAGCACCTACCAAGAAGAAGAACAGGAGGGTCAAGGCTGTGCCTTCCCCCCTGCCTCAGAGTGATGATCAGCCTTCCCAGGAAGCTGATCTAGAGGACCCTGAAGGAACTGTCCCTGAAGAGCTTGAACCTGATCAGGTTGAGTTTCTGGGGACAGGGGGACCTTCAAGGGCTGACTTGAGGCAGGCTCAGTTATCCTGTCCCTCTCTTGAACCCCTCAGACAGCTGGCTGCTGCTGAGGCTGCTGGGAATGCTCAAGGTACCCATAAAGTGTATTGGGATGAAGGGCTCCTTTATTCAGAGGCTAGAGACCCCAAGCCTGGTGCTACCAGGAGGTTGGTTATACCTCTGCAATTTAGGGGCTTCCTTCTTACCTTGGCCCATGATATTCCTTTAGCAGGACACTTAGGCCAGAACAAGACTTGGGACAGGCTTGTCCCTCACTTTCACTGGCCTCATATGAATGAAGATACAAAGGAGTTTTGTCGCTCCTGTGTGACCTGCCAAGCCAGTGGCAAATCAGGTGGCACAACAAAGGCCCCCCTAATACCACTACCTGTGGTGGGGGTCCCCTTTGAAAGAGTGGGAATAGATATAGTGGGTCCCATGGATCCTCCCACTGCATCTGGGCACAGATTTATACTGGTGGTAGTGGATCATGCCACCAGGTATCCAGAGGCAATTCCCCTTAGGACCACTACAGCTCCTGTTGTGGCCAGGGCCCTGCTGGGAGTATTCTCCAGAGTGGGGTTTCCTAAGGAGGTAGTATCTGACAGAGGTACCAACTTTATGTCAGGATACTTGACAGCTATGTGGAAGGAATGTGGTGTCAACTACAAGTTCACCACCCCTTATCACCCACAGTGCAATGGGCTTGTTGAGAGATTCAACAAGACCCTAAAGGGTATGATCAAAGGATTACCTGAAAAGCTCAGGCGAAGATGGGACATCCTTCTACCCTGCCTTCTGTTTGCTTACAGAGAGGTCCCACAAAAAGGAGTTGGCTACAGCCCCTTTGAATTGTTGTTTGGGCACCCTGTAAGAGGCCCACTGTGTTTGGTTAAAGAAGGATGGGAGTTACCTCTCAAAAAGCCTAAGCTAGACATAGTGGACTATGTACTTGGTCTCCGCTCCAGGATGGCTGAGTATATGGAGAAGGCATCCAAAAACCTTGAGGCAAGCCAGGCCTTACAGAAAGCTTGGCATGACCAAAAGGCTGTCTTGGTTGAGTGTCAGCCAGGACAGAAGGTATGGGTGTTGGAGCCAGTGGCCCCAGCAGCACTCCAAGACAAATGGTCTGGACCCCATACAATCCTGGAAAAGAAGGGAGAGGTCACCTACTTGGTCGACCTAGGAACTCCCAGGAGTCCCCACAGGGTACTCCATGTTAACAGGCTTAAAGCATATGTTGACAGGGCAGACATGGGCTTGCTCATGGCTACAGATGAGGGACAGGAGGAAGAGAGTGACCCTCTCCCAGACCTGTTGTCTCAGAACCCTGAAGATGGCTCAGTTGAAGGAGTGACCCTTGGAGGCAACCTCACTGCCCATCAGCAGACTGAATGTAGACAGGTTCTACAATCATTTTCATTCAGAAAGTCTTTATTTATGATTATTCATCTTAAAAGACATACTATACAAATCAATTTAAAAAGCAACAATCAAGTTAATACATCATAATTAAAATGTGATGACACAATTCATAAAATGTAAAATGGTCATAAAATCAGCTTTATAAGTAAAAATGGAGGGAAGCAAGTTGGGCTAAAATCCTCCGCTCCTTTCCCTGATTGCCCAAGACCAACTAAGAAATTTGGCTACACCAACAATAATTAAGTCTTTGTCACCAATTTTTAACAACCTTTTAGCAGACAGGGCAGAGGCTGTGCCCAGTGAGCGACACAGGGGTTTAAGCCATGTGTTCCTAGGTAATTGGTAAGCTGGGCAGACATAGAGGAGATGGCTTATGTTTTCAGAATGCTCAGGGCAGAACGGACACCTGTCTCCCAGGCCTATTTTCCATTTTCTGGTAAAATCCCTTAGAGGGAGCGTTTCCACCCTGAACTGGTGAAACAGCCTACGATCTCTGGGCTTTGTGATCAGGTCCCAATAAGCTTCAAGAGAGGGTTCGTCTTTAAAATCCAAAAAGGCTCTGGTCAAAGGAGAGTCCAATAGTATGTTGATCCTTCTTGATTTGACCAAACTCCAGAAAGCCACTCTTAAGTCCGATTTTGATGGGATTACAGTAGATGACGGGGAAAACCAGAGGTCTCTCATGCCCATATCTATAAGGAGGTTTTTGATGGTTTTTAACCATGAAATCTTATTGGAATGGTCCAACCCCCTTACTTCGAGTAGGGCCTTAGAGAATTGGACTAATTCCTGATTCGACCACAACCTTCTCCAGAAATATAACATTTTTAACTTGACGACTTCCTCAATTGGGTTGCAACCAAGATCAAACAATAAGGGAATTCGTGGGGTCGATTGTGGGAGTCCTACTAGCGATCTAAAGAATTTGTTCTGGGCCAGTATTAGGTCTGACAGGTTGCAATCATTTTCACATATGTTTTCCTTGATACCTAGTCAAACTGACTGGTTTACCCATGTGGTGGACACTGGTGACAGTCTGCCTGTAAAGAACAAGCTTTACAGACAACCTGACCACGTCAGGGACTGTATAAAGGCTGAGGTACATAAAATGCTGGAATTAGGTGTCATTGAACCCTCAGAGAGCCCCTGGGCTAGCCCAGTGGTTCTGGTCCCCAAACCTCACACCAAAGATGGCAAGAGAGAGATGAGGTTCTGTGTGGACTACAGGGGTCTCAATGCTGTCACCAGGACAGATGCACACCCTATTCCAAGGGCAGATGAGCTCATAGACAAACTAGCTTCTGCAAAGTTTTTGAGCACATTTGACTTAACAGCTGGCTATTGGCAAATCAGATTAGCTGAGGAGTCTAAGGCCAAAACAGCATTCTCAACCCCAGGTGGGCACTACCAGTTTGTGGTGATGCCCTTTGGTCTGAAGAATGCACCTGCCACCTTCCAAAGGCTGGTGAACCAAGTCCTTACTGGGTTGGATGACTTTTGCGCAGCATATCTTGATGACATTGCTGTCTTTAGCTCCACCTGGGAGGATCACCTGATCCACCTGAAGAAGGCTCTTGAGGCCCTGCAAAGGGCAGGCCTCACTATCAAGGCTACTAAGTGCCAGATAGGGCAGAGTAAGGTTGTATATTTGGGCCACCTTGTAGGTGGAGGCCAAGTTCAACCACTGGAGAGTAAGATACAATCCATCAAGGACTGGTCCCCTCCAACCACCCAGACTCAAGTTCGAGCTTTCTTGGGCTTGACTGGGTACTACAGGAAGTTTGTTAAGAACTATGGGTCCATTGTGACTCCTCTTAATGATCTGACATCCAAGAAGATGCCCAAAAAGGTTCAGTGGACAGTAAGCTGTCAAAAGGCATTTGATGACCTGAAGGAGGCCATGTGCTCTGCACCTATCCTGAAAAGTCCTGACTACTCCAAAGAGTTTATTGTCCAAACAGATGCTTCTGAGTTGGGTGTGGGAGCTGTGCTGTCACAACTTAATGTAGATGGTCAAGACCAACCCATTGCTTTTATTAGCAGAAGGTTGACCCCCAGAGAGAAGAATTGGTCAGCTATTGAGAGGGAGGCCTTTGCTGTGGTGTGGGCCCTGAAGAAGCTGAGGCCATACTTGTTTGGCACTCACTTCAAGATTCAGACCGACCATAAGCCCCTCTTGTGGCTAAATCAGATGAAGGGTGAAAACCCCAAACTGCTTAGGTGGTCCATTTCCCTACAGGGGATGGACTTTACCGTGGAGCACCGGCCAGGTACTGACCATGGGAATGCAGATGGTCTCTCCAGGTACTTCCACTTAGGACATGAAGACGAGACTGGTCAAGGCTAGTTTAATGTCCCAGCGTTTGGGGGGGGGTTGTGTAGGAGAGTAGGGTCTGCTATCCTATGGTCACCCCAAATTTTTGCTTTTTGCTTCACTGGTTTTTGACATATTGAGGCTGTGGGCCTGCCAATCAGACCCCCAGCCTGCTGTTCTCTCTACTAAATTAAAACTATGCACCCTAGGTGCATAACCAATTGGAAGTGGATCACCCTGTCAGCCCCTGTACCAGTGTACACTAGGTACCCAGGGCATTGGTGTACCCAAGGCCTGCCAAGGGCTGAAGCATGTATTATGCCACCCCAGGCTTGGCCTAACAATTTGACACAACTGGCTGATCACTCAGCTGGGGTAAGTTGGTGTAATCACCTCTTACTAAGGTGTAGTATACCTATACCTAACCTTAAATGGGACACCTGGTAACCTATAAGTCACTCCTATGGCAGGCCTTAACAATCCTGAAGGCAGAGTGCTTGGTTCCATGTGAGATGGTGCTCTGGCATGAGCTGAGCCTGTCTGCAGTGGTCGGAACAACTTCCTTCTACTGTTTCCAGATATCGTCATACCATATACTCTTAAGTGCATTATGAACCTCGCGGTTAAATGCTATCTTTGGTTTGGCTTTATCAAAACATGTCGAGTAAGGTGTCATACGAATTGGAATACTAACCCCTCGCCAATTCTGGCGACGGGGTTAGCATTCCACCCTTCTAGAGGGACACGACATGTACAGTACCTGAAACCCGGGTAAAATCAGACATAGCCTCAGCTCCACAAAATGGATGCTGCCACCACAGACACAAGTCTGCCCTCCTGCTGCTGGGAGTCCTTCCAGCTTGGGAGGTGTGGACAAAGGGTTTCCTGCCAGGGGAGGTGCGTGCACCACCCCAGACAGGATTTTGTGTATTGGTCAGGTAGGGCTTGAAAGAAACCAGACATGCCTATGGCTCACAAAGAGCCTCGGTGCATATGCCAGTTCAAACCGGTCCTGGGGCACGCCAGTCCCGGGCCTGGGGCGAGCTGGACAAAGGATTGGGGGTGTAACCACCCCCCTTCCTGGTCCCACCCATAGGGAGGGACCTAGCAGGTAGTCCGGCCCCTAGAATCCGCTTAAAGGTAGGAGCTGTGTCCTAAGACTTCAGACATCCTGGAATCAACTTAACACTAAGAAGAAGACGGGAACTTCGACGCTCTGCTGCACAGAGGACTGAAGCCAATCTCCCCTGTGGTCAGGGAGTGACCACCTTGCTAACGCAAGCACCATCCAGCGAATCAATGTCTGCTTTGCCGCCGCCTCCCGCCGGAGCCCGAGCCCAGAGACTGACAAGACCTGGACCTCCAGACCTCTCACCGCCCGATCCACAGTCCCTGAAAAGAGGAGACCCGTGGAGGCACCGAGACACGTGGAGCCAGCCATCTTGAAACGACCACGACAAGCTGACAAGTGCAACAACCGAGGCTCCCTCCAAGTTGTGCTTTGGGATCTGAGAAGCCCAACACCCGAGCAGCATCTGCACCAAAGGTGAGCCCTCCAGCATCTCCACGATCTGCGTGGGGCCCTTCTGCATTTTGCCACTCGACGCGCCTAACCGGTTGCTGGCCCGCTGGCTAGTGGCCATCTTGGTGACGAACTCTACGAAATACACCGCTGATCTGGTTGCTCCAGACTGGCTCTTGCTCCCCTCCAAAGGAGCAGTCCTTCTGACCTTGCTGGTCAGAACCATCAGCTTATTTCATCTCCTACAACAATTGCTTTTGCCAAGGCTTGTTTGCTTCGATCAAGTCGCCGACACCGCCGACAGCGAGAGCCTGCGTGGGACAGCTCGTGAACCGACTCCTGGACGTCGTCGACCTCCAGGGACCACGTGGCTGCAGAGACAAGCTACACCTTTCTTCCTGTTTGCACCCGACATCGCCTGGTACCCACCTGGTGCCACGCTGGTCACTGGCTAGTGACTGTGAACACTGTCCCCTCTGCTTACAGGTCTTCAACATCTCCGATCCACTCTTGGATCCACTGCATCTCTCCCGGACCGACCGCCTGCAGCATTTTTGTCTTCAAGCTCCACGGAACAGATAGAAGAAACCCGACGCACTTCGAGGCCTATGCACCCGCTTCCTGTGGGTGAGGTAAAGCTGGCACACCTGTGCCCAAGTGTAGTAATACATCTCTAGTGCCTGTGTTCCAAATCTTGAGTTCCTAGTCCATCCGGAAGATCCTCTTTGCAGTAACTTTGTACTTTTTACGCACCCATTGAAACCTATGGGAGCACGCGTGTGACTATTTGCTCTGCACACGCCACCCGTGGACCTCCTGGTCACTAACTGACGTTAGCTCCTTGTAGGCCCAGCGATTCTAGAGGCCCTAGGCCTTTTCCCTTTTCTGTTCGTGGTACTTATACCACTATTTTAGTATATGGTTCGAGTGGCCACCAGGGCCTATCCATATAAAGTGCAACTTCTGTGTATTCTACTGTAATCTTGTTTGACGATTTGTGCTCCTGTGCACATAAAGAGACTAGGGGTTACTTTGAGAAATAAATACATATATATTTTGAATATATATCTGTGTGGTGTCCTTTCATTGGTATAAAAGGGGGTTGCATTTGGTAAAACAGCTGGCTTAACACGCTTCACGAGTTTAGCCTCAAAGACTGCTTAGCCTACGCTACTACTAGGGCAGCTAGTCCGAAAAGGTTGACTTACAACCACACCATAAGGGTTGCTTGGCATGGTACAAGGTGATCACTTTAACTAGTGAGCATCATATACCAGGCCAACTTCTCACAGTCAACTGAAGGTGTATTGCAGCCAAACATAAAACTGGGAATCTGGGATTCCGACACTTTTGCGAATTAGGCATCCAGGGTCAGAGATAGTTAGCAGGTACTGGCATCTGTGATCCGAGGGCAGTTAAGCAAGCGGGGTGCGCTGCGTAAGTTGTCAATACACGAAAGGGGAGGTGTCGCTAATAGTGGGACAATACATACATGGTTCAAACCAGATTTGACACCAATAAGGTGTTCAACAGGGTTAGCACTCAAAGGGGTCTGTGCAATTGTCAGGTCAACGGGGTGAAGTAAGTGCACTACAGAACAAAGGGTGATTGGGAAAATTTGAGGATGGTGGTAAAGTAGGACTTAGTCAATCTTGAATGTTAGGCACCATATTGCAGACAGTGCGCACTGTGCTAATCAGACGGATTCTCTAAGCCGGTAGTCCCAGGGGGTTTCACCACAGAGGGAGCGGAGCGGGCAAAATTCCCATAAGGAATAAGGGATGCAGGGGAAGTGCTGGAGGGCAGCCTTGCTCATTGTCACATTCGCCGAGCTATGGACATTCCTGTGCATCATGATTTAGCAAGCCTTAATAGCCAAAGCAGGCAGGCGGGGGAAGGAGCGGTCTCCTAACAAGTGGGCTGCTGTCCCAGAGATGGGAGACACAGGTGTCTAGGCGCACACGGTGCTAGAAGGGCACCAGCTAAGGAAGATCAGCAAATAGATAGGGCAATGGGTGCTATAGTGTCTGAATTCATTCCAGCCAGAGTTGGCACAGGGTGGAGTCATGTGAGGCAGTGGAACTTTCACGCAGAAGGGTGAAGAGTTAATTGCACAAGTCACAGGCCAAAAGGGCTTTGATTTCATCAGACACTAGCTGAACCAGGCTAACATCAAGGGCTATTGGGATATAGATGGGGGTTGTCTATACCAATCATGTAGATTTGCAGGAGGCTCTAGACAGGAGAGTTAGTGGGCAAGACAATAGCTATTTTGGTGGCGGGCTCTGGCGGCGACGGTGGCCGCCTCCAGAGCTGTGGCAGAGTTACAGGGCGATCTGGAAGCAAATGGGTACCGAAGGGTACCTCTGCGCGGCACCATAGGGGGTGCCAGAGCCCAGGAGCCTCATGGGAGGAAAACCGTGTCGGCGCCCCATTAATCCTTCGGGCGGTTGTGGGCCTGAACAACTGGGGGCTTGCCTTGCTACGCTCTGCCCTGAAAGGGGCGTGAGTAATAAGGGACCGTGATCCAGGAAGAGGATCACCGAAGGGGCAGCACAGACTGGGTTTTCCCCAGTGCTGCTTGGCTCATCAGGCGGGCAGGTGGCCCAGATGGTTGCCTGCCCTTGGATCAACCGTAAGAGAACCCACCATATTACATAACGATGTATGTAATAAACCTGCAGCAGTTTTTTACCCAAACAAAATTTGTGTGGTGTGTTTTATTTATGCGTAGAACATGCATGCTATTGTGGGGGGGGTGGGGAGTGTTGCCTCCTGCTGGTGCTATGAACCTCTGCGGTTAGGAGCCACATTCCATGGGCCTGTCCCCCTACACAGAGGCGTGTCCCCCAGAGTCCTGTGCTGTCCTTGCCCATTACACCCCAACGCGGTCATCCATGTGCTTCGGATCACGGTTCTTCAAAGCCATGGCCTTGCAGGCCCGCTCCTCCCAGCACTGCCACTCGCAGGCCTATTTGTGTCAGTAATGTTCAGTCACTCGTCTCCTCACACCTCATACCTCTTTACAGACCTACCACCCGCAGAGGACACATCCAATTACAGCATTGACAGCTAAACAGCAAGCCTTATCTGTCACTCGCAATCAGAGGCGCAACTAGAGCCAAATTTTGGGGGGTGGGGGGTTAAGGCTACTACAAGTTTCGGAGGCGTGGTGGGGGGCTAATTCTTCCAGCAATAGGCAGTGTGGAGATGAAGGGGTGAAAACACAATAAAGCCCCGTTAACACGTAAATTGTCTTTTAGAGACCTGTGAAGTACTCGGGTGGGCTGCTCTTGTGCTCAGAGGAGTGCGAGGCGGCCCCATCAGGGAGCAGATGCTTGTGTCAGGGAACAGAGATGTTCTCCAATGCCCAAAATTATGGACAAAAGGCGTCCGTAAAAGGGATCGTCACAGACAACGGGCGTGAGATCCAATTTACAGACAGTCCCTGAAATTTACGAAGTGTTGGTCACCCTAAATGGAAGGGAAATGGTAAACTGCTAATATGTAGATCACCAAGGGATAGATTTTTTTTTGTTTCTGTGGAGCGCGACGTATGCCCGAAGGCGTCTTCTTGGCGCTAGCGACTTTAACCATGTGAGATCACTTGCATTTCATGTATTGCATCTGCATGGAGAGTGGAAAAGCCATGTTCTGAGCTGTTTCCGCAGTTTCAGGCTGGACTGGCGTCCTAGGGGCCAAAGTTTGCAAGTTGAATGTATAAAGCCTCTGCCTCCCTCCACCCCCCGACGAGGCATAGATGCCTTTGGTGGAGGAGGGAGGGGGTGCTGCTAAGAAGCGCTGCTGTTGCAAGAGGGAGAGGATGGGTGCCCCACTACAGGTCTCCACCTGAGGCGCCCCTACTCTACCCGTGTGCGGCTGGGGTACTTTACTCAGCAGCTTCCGGGGAGACAGCCACCGGAAATGCCCAGTTCCCCGGGGACCTGTCCGGAAGAGAGGGTACAGCATGCACATCAGGCAAAAGCCCTAAAAAATAGTCAGATGTAAGAAACTGGATTACTGGTTGAGGGGGTGAAACCCTTCTGAAGCAGCAAACACAATCTTTGTCAGGGTGAAGTCACAGGCAAACCCCCACTTAACCTGTGCCCAACCTTCTGGTAGCTTGGCATAGAGCAGTCAGGTTTAACTTAGAGGCAAGGTGTAAAGTATTTGTGTAACACTTCAAACAGTAATAAAGTGAAAACACAAGACAACAAGCATTGGCAAAGCCAATAGGTTTCGCCTATGCAAGCTATTGACTTTGTCAATGTGTTAGCCATGTTGCAGAACCGCATGAATGAGGTGCAGCAGGGCTGAAAGTTTTCAAAATGGTTAAAAATTTGTGGTGGGAGGGCGTAAGAATCTCGGACTGAGGGCAGTAAATGCCTTCCGCCTCGCAATTTAAAACAAGCATTGACATAGCCAATAGGTCTCGCCTTTGGGACGTTATAAGTGTTTAGCGAGAGGTATTAGCAATGTTTTCACAATCACCCCTGAACGTGCCCTGCCTAGTTGGCACTAAGTTGTTTCGTAAACGTCAAGAAAGGTATATTGTCTCTGGTACAAACGGGTAGACCTTGTGGATTTCGTAATTTTTGACCTAAGGCGTGTTTTGATTTGTGAATTCTAATTTGTATCTGTTGGTTTTAGGGAGGTTGGGAAGAGATATGATGGACATGCAGTAGGACCGTGCCAATGATCGGGTACCGGTAGCACGTTCTTAGGGAGTCAGTCCCCTTGCCACAGTAATCCCAGTCTTCTGCATTCATCCCTTCTGCCCTGTAACCACCGTTGCCAGACACTGACCATAACATCTCTAGCCCAAACGCTGCACTTGCACTGCTGGTGCCTGTTTATCAGGAGATTGCGGCATTTTTAATATGTAGAAACTGAAGATGTTATCAGATTAAAGGGTGGGTGGGGGCTGACACAGACACTATGTGTTTCTATCTGCCTAGCCCAGTGTATGCACACACGCCATTTCATGGAAACACGAAGTCTATTGCTTCTAGTGATGGTGTAATGGGCGTTGCATTCGGTGTGCCCTTCGGTGCAATGCAAGCAGTGTGGTCTGTCTCGCGCTCACTGTTCCCAATTGTTTTGAAAGCCGAAACGTCACATCTAACTCTCACAGCCCACCATCCACCACATTCCTAAGCTCTGATACCATAACCACACCTCGGTGGTCATCAGGCACTGTCATGGAGTCACTTCCCACACTAAAACAGAAGAAAGACAGAACCCTTCCAAACACACGGCCTACACAACGTAACTTGCGGCCCATGTATGCAAGGGTTTAGGTGCCCATATAGGGGCAGTCTTGGCAGTATTCAACTTATAACCGGAATATCTACCAAACGAAACAGCAAGCTGTTCAATGACTGGCAAGGCGGTATCAGGGTTGGAGGTAACCACTGTGATATCGTCAGCATAAGCGAAAACAATACAAGGCAAATTCTGAACAACAAAAGGAGGGATCTGGGTATTTAATTCCAGCATTTTCACAAAAGGTTTAATATACAACGCAAAAAGAAGAGGAGAGCAGGGACAACCCTGATGGGTCCCCCTGCAGATCTGAACCGGTTCCGATTTAATTCCCATTGAACATATCTTCGCAGTAGGAGCCTGATAAAAGACCTGAAGAGCGCGGATAAAACCACCCCCAAACCCTATACGCACCATTATCTCCCAGAGAAAACTCCATGCGACCCGGTCAAAAGCCTTCTCGGCGTCGAGCAGGACGAGACCCAGAGACCTGGACTCGACCTGTGCGACGTCGAGAAGAGCAACAACCCGGCTAACATGGTCAATTGTATCCCGACCAGGAACAAACCCATGCTGCTGCAATGAAACCAATCCAGCGACAAACGGGGCCAATCGATTGGCAAGGAGTTTGGCATACAATTTACCGTCGCAGTTAACCAGAGAGATGGGACGATAGGATCCCGGCTGATCAGGAGGCTTTCCTTTTTTAGGAAATATAACGATGTGCGCTTCGTCCCAAGATTGAGGCGGGGATCCTTATCTAGCCGCCTCAAAAGTATTCAACATATCCTCTCGCAGTTCATGGAAAAATACCTTATAAACCTCCATAGGAAGAGTATCTGGCCCAGCAGCCTTAACCGAAGGCATTTTAAGTAATGCCTGATCAATTTCCTCAAAAGTGAACGGCATATCCATTTTCTCTGCATCTGCCGGATCCAGCTGTTCCCACGTCAATGCGGGTAACCCCAGATTGAGAGGAAGGTCACCAATATTCGGTTGGCTATATAACTCAGAATAAAAGTGGTGAAGCACCTTCATAATAGTCTGGGGATCATGAACTAGTGTACCTTGAGCATCATAAATAGCGTTAATCTTTGAAGCCTGACTTTTAGCACGTATTCTTTGAGCTAAAAATCTCCCTGAGGATTCTCCAAATTCATAAAGCTGTCTCCGGTAAAGATGGTGCTTAAGTGCGATCTCCTGGGCCCATACAAGGTTAATATTAGCTTTGCACTGGGCAAGCTTTGCTAGGCTTTCCTTAGGATCCACTGCTGCCCGTAACTGGGTAGCGAGGTCCAATTCAGCGTTCCGTAGATAAGAAAAAAGTTCTATCATTTTTTGTTTAAGTGACTTTTGAACAAATAATCCATAACTGAGGACCTCACCCCTAAAACAGGCCTTAAAGGCAACTCATACCCCCACGGGGGAGGCTGAGCCACGATTACACAAAAAAAAATTCTGAATCCATTTTTTCATATGACCCAAAAAATGAGGATCACATAACAATTTCCTATCAAAAGAGAAGGGCTTAACGCCTCTAGAGATAGTAACATTGTGAAGAGAAATAACTACGGGAGCATGGTCGGACAGTAATCTCGAGAAGATTTGAATTTGAGTGCTAGGAGCCCAAGCAACAGGAACAAAGAAATAGTCCAAACAAAATAGTTTACTATGAGGTGGGGAGAAAAAAGTATACCCAGGATCTTGCGGATGAATCGTATTCCAGACATCCGCTAACCCGTGATCACCCATTAAATTATGAAGAGCTTGAAAAACTTTGGGTTTACGACCCTTGTAGACATACGAGGAAGAGCAAGCCCAATCACCAGATAAGTGAATATTCAAATCTCCACAGAGTATTAATGGAGTGGGCCAAAGAGTAAGTTCCCCATTTAGGTAATTAAAAATATCCGGTTTGTCTACATTGGAGCCGTATATAGTACAAAGAGTAAATCTTGTCTCCCCCACTAAACATTCGAGAATTGCCCACCGGCTATGAATATCTACCAAAGAGCGCCCTGAAAGGACTAGAGAGGGTCGTGCTAAAATAGCCACCCCTCGCGTCGTATCAGATTGTTTGGAGGTAGCAAGTGTAGTATATCCCAGATTAGCTAATTTCTGCCTGTAAGACCAAGAGATATGCGTCTCCTGCATACAGATAATATCAGGATTGATAATTTTTAATTCAGCCTGAATCTTCTTGCGCTTATCATAATTATTGAGGCCACAAACGTTATATGTGCCTATTCTTAACCTCGTATTAGCCATAATTCAACATGTAGTAAGTTACCAATAAATTTAAGCCTTTTCATAAGTAAACCTGATAGACAAAAACAGAAAAAGAATACAAATCTAAAAGTGTACTGTGGAACAAATTGTTTGTTCATATACCCCCCCCTGAACCCTCCCCCTTCGACCACCCCCAACCCACGCGGCCCCCCTTTGGGCCCCCACCCCCCCACACCCTCCCTTTTCAGTGGCAATGGGACCTAGGTCCCTGTGATGGGAAGCTGGTGACGCTCCCTGCGGTGCCCCCAAAAAAATCAGCATAACATACAAAAGAGAGAAAAGTAGCCCACAGAGAGAACCTATTTGTATGCCCAGCTTATGCCATTCCTACTTTCAAGAGCCAGCCTTAAGTGAATGTAAATACTCTTTGGCCTGAATTTCAGGAAAAAAAAACTTATTCTGACCCTGATACACAATTTTTAACTTTGCGGGATTAAGAAGAAAAGCTTGCCCCCCCTTAGCTTGAAAGAGAGGTATTAGTTGGCGGAGCTGCCACCTCCGAGCAACTGTCTCGTGGCAAAAGTCAGGCCTAACAAAAAAATGTACCCCTTTGGCAGATCTCTTCTGGTTAGGTCTAGCTAGATCATAGACGGCTTCTAGTGCAAGAAAATTATTTATAGAGATCAGAATGGCACGGGAGTATGGGGTCTCTAGGCCAGGACGAGTAGCTTGCGATTTGCTATGGAAGGGAAAGCGGTGAGCTCTCTGAATCTCAACCTCCCAGTCCAAGTGGGAGAGTTCAGGGAAGGCCTCTACAAACAGCTGAATGACAAATTGTCTCGTATCGCCCCCTTCCGCCCCCTCTGGAATACCCAAAACCCGTAGGTTATTTCGTCTCATCCGATTTTCCAATTCGGATAGTTTCCAGGAGACATCTTCTTTTTGGGTCCTTAGCTCATTGACTACTCCTCTCTGTGTTGCTACTTCATCCTCCAGTATAGATATGCGAGATTCTGTCTCCCCTACTTTGGTGCCAATTTCAGAACATGTCTTACTTATGCGTCTAATTGCGTTTTGCAGCTTGCGGCAAGCCCCCTGCATTCTGACATTCTCAAGTCTAGACTCAGCCCTGTGTGAAAGCATTGTGTTATAAATCATTTCCAAGGTGATCGGTTTTATAGGATCTGAAGAGTTGGCGGTAGCTGAGATCCCCTCCATCCCGTCATTGCCGATTGCCAGTGGGTGTGTGGTTAAAAACGAATAGTCCCAGGCCAGATTCTCCACCAGAGGGTCAGAGGTGTTGTTGACTGGTGCGGAGCTTACAGGTAATTCCTGTCTGCTTGATGACTTGATTTTCCGGACTGTACCATCAATTACAGTCGAGTTCATATAACCACCCATCAAGCAATCATCAATCTCGCCCTGGCTCGCAGACCCAGCCTCATACTCAGCCCAGTCTCTACTAGTAGCGTCATCGTCATCAGTGGTCGATGATGCATCTGAGAGAGAAAAGAAGTTATCCAGCGCGTCATTATCGTGGTTGGGCTCAGCTCTTCCAGTGTCATTAACCACTGGACCTCCCCCACTAGCCCCCGTCAGGGGTTCAACCTCGAGGACATCAACTGGCGCCGCTATAGCCCCACCGGCCAGGGAAGAAAGGATAGTAGGGATAGAGGGGACTACAGATCCCATAATGCATCCTGCAGGTTGACAAACTGCCGTTAGCTCAGAAGTTTGGCAGAGAGAATGATTCAGATGATTCAATTCATTGTCAATCAGGGGAGGGTCTGAGGTCGCCTCGAGGGGGGGCCCAGTACTGGCAGGTTTCGATACATTTTGCACCGAGCTCTTCAGAGAGCGCTTTACAAACAAGGGGGCGGTATTCTTTACTACGTTTGCAGAAGCAACGGGGGTCTTACCAGCCGCTGTCTTCGTAGAATCTGTTGGGCCGCTTCCAGAAGGAGATTTCTGTGTCTTCAGGAGCCCCCCGGGATTTCCAGGAGTGTCAATACCAGCTGCCGATTGTGCGTTACGGAGCTTACTACTCCTGGCGGAAGCCTTGGCGATCGGCTTAGGCGGCATCTCTCCACAGGTCTCCCGAAGATCGCCAAAAGCCACGGAGACAGAAGCGGCGTAAAAACGCCGAGCGGAGAGGCGGAAAGCACCGACAGCTCCGAGACGCCAGCCGTTTCTGTGCGTCGGAATCAGAAGGGATGCAGCTGCGAGCCAGATCATCACCAAGGAGCTGAAAACAGTATCACCTCCTAAGCGCAGGTAATCAATAGAATCCGCATCGTCCTGCCAAAAGTCAGTCCTCTCTGTAGCAGTATCAGTGGGGGAACACCAGCAGCAGGGAGAGTTTCAGCCCAGCTCACTCGACCGAAGCATCGGCCGCCATCTTGCCGACTGGGTCTTTTTCCAATGCGCGCTGCTAGGCGAGACCTAAAAAAGCACTATAACTTAATAGCTGGCACGGGTGAGACGTATTGGCTTAGCCAGTTGTTGGTGTAAGGTATTACACCAGCAGCTGCATGACGGCTGGATGGGAGGCTGACAGATGCATGGACAGAGAGACAGAAAGACTACATGCAGGCATACCTATGGATAGATGAGTAGGCATGTAATTTGAGTAGATAGGTGCCAGAGTGAACTGTGCGATTTACACTACCATTTGGTGCGCACATCACTGTTAGCAGTGGTGCCATTTAGAAGTGGGTTCAAACAGTAGGATCTGCACAGGGAGGCTGCCGGGTTGGGGAGGGTAGGTTCTTTAAGCTTTTCCAGTGTGTGTGTGTCTAGTGTGTCACGTCGTCAGAACTTCTGGGGTTCTTTTTGTGGTGGCCACTGAAGGTCAGCATCTTGGGCCTCTTCCCACACCTGAGTACGTATGGGCTGTTGCTCATGTGTTCCATTTGGTAGAACCTCTAGTCTAGGAGGACCGGGGCGTGTGATCTTCACCAACTGAATATATGTGTAGTGAAGGCAGTGGCATCTGGGTTCAAGTATGTCGGGCACATAGCAGTAAAAGTTGAACTTCAGCATTTCTGGTGAGGGACAAGTTCATAATCGGCATCAGTGGGCTCATAAGCAATTTAAAATGCTTGCTTGGGTTCAGGGAGGGAGACGCTCTCGGAGTATTTTATGACCAGTGTCGTGTGTATTAGCTAGGCCCGTGGAGAAACACTGTCATTTTGCATAGATACATGTTTTCCTTCAGTTGCTTTCTCTCTCACACAATTACTTTTAACACACATTTGCGTGCATGACAATGCAGGATTAGTATCTCTGAAAAAACATTTCTTATAAATTCCTACTTAGTAAGAACATAATCACAGCACCTTGGACATCCCGTACAAGGTCTGTACATACATTGTGCAAATGTGGTCATCTGTTGATCGTCCATGTGGCCATGCAGCTATTTATAGAACATAAATAATGGCAGCCTGACTAAAGGTCTCGGCTCGGAGTAAAGATGCTTTTTGTTATAAATAATAAAGCATCTTCTAGTAAAACATAGTAAAACAACTTCTTGTAGTCCCTAGGATTAAACGGTCACGGATGGGAGGCCGGCGGTTTCCATACAACGCCGCCAAGGTCTGGTCCAGCTTCCAGATCTTATTAGTCTTGAACATGACTATCTTAGGTTCAGGAAGCAGTTGAAGACCTTTCTCTTTCCATGATTAGTGGTGAATGATAAGGTTTCACAGAAAGCCCTGGGATGCCTTTGGGTAGCCATGCGCTATATAAGTGCGTATTCATTCATTCAGTGATTCATTTCCGGGTTTTGGGCAGAGGAGCACCACACGCTGAAACCTTAGCCCAGCAGCTCGCTGATCCCTCCGCGAGGGTTGTCCAACTGTGTGTGTGCGTTTGTGTGTGTAGAGAGGTACCTCATCTATGGTGTGTATGGGGGGTGGAGATGTACCTCATCTTCGACTCCTTGGCTCTCTGCATGTGTCTGTGTGGCAAGGCTGTGCTACTTCTTGTGCTGTGTGCCGGTCTATCTGTGCACATGTGCGTGTAGGTGTGTGTTGGTCAGTCATGGTGAAACACGCACCTCATGAACTGTCAGTGCTTCTCGCTTCCTTGGTCTGTGCACGTGCACTGGTTATTAACAGCTGGGGAAACGGAGCTCAGATGCAAAGCTGACAGAAGGGATGGGTGGGGGTTCTCTTCATAGGCTGTCCGAGGAGGGCGGAGCTCCAGGGCTTTCAATTCAGGTTAGAGGAGGGGTTCTCACAGAGATGGGGTGTCAGTCTCTTTCTGCAGTGCAACTTGTATAGCTGGGCTAGGGAGATACGGGAGATTAAAACATGGGGTACCACAATCAGCAGATGCTCAATTTGGGGCAGTGTTTGCCGGCAACACAAGCTTGTTTTTTGAGTTTAGGACTCTGGAGATGTTCCATGGCCAGATGACCTGATGAGCAGGTCAATCCATCCAGGCCCATGCATCAATCAATCAATCAATCAATTTGTATAGCGCACTACTCACCCGTGAGGGTCTCAAGGCGCTGAATGCATGCATGCGTGCCATATCAGTTGTGGACTTGAAGTCAATGTCACATTATGTTTTTAGTGAAAAACATGTTGCTATTTTGGGCAAGGTCTGGTGGCTTAGTGAACTAATGCTTCACTGTCGGGCCTGTGTTTGAGCTCATGGTCACAGGTTCAAATCACGATGGATCCACTCAGCCTTTCATTCTTTTGAGGTCGATAAAACGAGCACCATTGAGTTGGGTAATAATAAACATTTGTTATTCAGCGCCAAGAGGCCCTTCTGGGTGAACGTGCGCTTTATAAATACACGTTATATCATGTTCTCTAGCCCTGAACCTCATGGAAAATGTCTCTACCTCTTGTGCAGATTGTTAAAGTATCATTGGCTAACCACAGGGGTTGCAAACACATTAGGCCATAGGGCCATGTACATCTGGCCCTTCCTCCCTCGCGCACTCTGCCGGCAGACGGTAGATGTCAGACTTAGTAGCACCTGCAAAGATGGGCAGCGTACATGGCTTTCTTTAGGACCGTGCCTTCTGTTATGCCCCCTGTGTATTGATCAGAGGTAACTATGATGCGATATGGTAGGCACCAATAAATGAAATAAAATGTATGGAGCCGAGGAGCCGAGGTACCTGTCTTTGTGTGTAATAAAAGCAATCTTCATGTGGACCTGAAGCGTAGCTAACATTAGTGTGGAAGGTGCAGCGCCTTGGGCCCCGAGGTGTGAGCGGTCTGCTTCATTCCGAGTTGAGCCTGACTGCTCTGTGCCCAGCTACCAGAGGGTTGAGCATATGTTGATTTGGGCTTTGCTTGTGACTTCACCCTGACAAGGATTGTGGTTGCTGCTCGAGTAGCGTTTCCCCCACCTCCCCCTCAACTAGTTATCCAATTTGAGACCAATTCAAGCTTTAGATTCTCCTTTATTGGCCGTCTTGCTTTTTCCAAATTCCCCCATCATTCTTCTGACCGTTGAGCCTGAAACCACACCTGGAGGATGGAGTTCGAGCCACCAACATGGACACCCACACTGTGGCTGAGCTCACGGAGATCTGCAAAGACAGGGGACTTCCAGCTGAGAGCACACCAGAAATATGGAGCTCCAGAAGGCTCTAAGGGCCGGGAGGTGGTCCAATGTAGGTCCACCGGTCACTGGTTACAGCAACAGAAGGGAATGATGATGTGGAAAGGCAGGGAGAGGACCTGGATACCAGGCCTGAGATGCAGCATTCAGCTGAGGGGGAGGACTTGTCTCCTGTGTTGGAGCTCACTGCGAAGACACTGTGTCTTCATAAGGCCTGTCCCCAGAGGAGCTAGCAGACAGGAATGCAGAAAGGGAATTTAGGCTGCAAATAGCCAAACTCAGGTTGTACGCAGAGGAGAAGAAGGCTGAGAGGGACGATGAAAGGTAAAACATGCCATGGAGGAAAAGAGACTAGTCATGGAGGAGAGGAGAATGGCTCAGAAGCTAAGTCTCAGAGTTATGGATATAAGAGCTAAGCAAGTGGAGACCAGTATTATTGGGGGCAGCCTACCTGCAGTGCCCTCTGGAGACAAGACGGTCCACATCCCTAAAGGCCGGCTGCCTGGCTTTGTTGTGGGGGACAACATTGGAAATGGTTTGAAGCTTACGAGATAGCTTTGCAGAAGCATAGAATCCCTGAGGTGGATTGAGGGGCTGACTGCTGGGAGTGTATACCCATTGAGGGGAGGGCATCCTTCTGGCCTTAGAGGAGGGGGACAGGATGAGGTATCCCCGATTGAAGGAAACCCTCGTCAGGAAATATGGTTTCATCACTGAAAAGGCAAAAGATTTGGGACAGCCAGAAGCTGGCCAATCAGTCCTGGGTGGATTGTGCAGATTCCTTTTACAAGGCACTGGATGATTGGGTGAAGGGCAGTGAAGTCCGGGATCACCAAGGACTGTACAATCTGGGTGCCCGAGAGTACAAGTTGCAGCCTTTGTTTGCAGATCTGTGTCAAAATCTGATTGATGGCAAGCTCACTGGCCCCAGGGAGCTTGATAAGGAGGTGGACCGTTGGTACAATACCAGGGTCCACAAGAAGGTAATTTGGGGGTCACCACGAGGATGAGAAGGGTCCCCACCAGAAGAAGGAGGCTGGAGACAAACATAAAACCAGGAGTTCTCTAAAGGCACCCAAAATAATTCTGGGAGTCAGGAATCCACTCCCCATCTGAGCAGAAAAAGAAATGGTTCCCTTAGGGAAGGCGCCACCAATGTGCTCTGAGTGCCAGCGGGTTGGGAATTTCAAAAGGGATGCCTTGAGTCCCAAGAGTAGGGGTTGGGCTTATCACTCAGCCAAAGGCTAGCCCACGTTAACATTTTGAACAAGTTATTTGCCTTATCTGGATTTATTTATAACAACGTTGTTCATTTAGGTTCAGGATAGTGATTACCTCGAACCTTGGTTTTCATTTTACCAATTTCTTAATTATTTTTATAAACATTTCTTGTTTCAAACTCATTGGATCTCATGCAACAATGTTATCACGGGCCCTTTGGCCTTTGTTCAATGAACATTGTGTATTACACATTCTTCACAAGTATTTTTACGTTACACATAAAACATCGGCACACTATTTTCCAAACCAAGAGCCCGTTTCCGAACACTGACACGCTCTCCGTCTGCATAAAGCACCCAGTTGTCCTCGCCAGCGTCTAAAAGTCGATTGTCTTTACCCCTGTATTTTCATATTTAAGCATGATGGATTTCGTAGTTTGTATTTAATCACTCAAAAATGTAGGAAATCAGCTCAGATCAAATCGGAGACTCGTTAAATCCTTTTATTGTCTTATTAAAGAACAAAATGAGGTAAGGTTCTTTTTTGGAGCAAAATCCTTTCGGTGTCTCCCCCTCTCTGGCTCAGTTGGATTGCTATTAAAACCGTCCACCTCAGATCGTTTTCCGTATGGCGCTTCTCCTCAAAGGGGCTCACCAATGGTGCTGGAATTTTTTTTCGGATTCTTGATTGATGTTGGACAATTCTTTGAAGTATTTCCTGTCTTCTTTTCCCAATGTATTTTTTTTTTACATGGGCAGATGATGGCCTAAACCTCATTTTTAGTATGACAAATCAAAAACAGAGGGGTATATTCAAAAGAACCTGTGATAACTACCGCAAGAGTAGCTTAACGCAACTCTCAACATCGCAGCCTATAGCGGGAAAGTTACGCAGTGCCAACCAAGTATTCACAACGCCGCGGTAGCATGCGATAGTCACCAGATAACGGGTCAAATGTCAACGTGAAAATCAACACCACGCCTCAAAAATGCGAAACTCATCCACAGGTCTGCAAATCACACGCGTCTGGCGGGAAAATGCACTAACAAAGAAAGAAAAAAAAAACCACCAAAACCAATTCAAACTGCGTAGCACCATGGATGCACCCGGTCCGAGTGCTGAGGACAAGGACAAGCCAAACTCCACAAGTCCCATGGAGGACCAGCATGGAACCCCGTGTTTGGGGAAGGGCAAGGAGAAGAGGAAGAGGAAGACGGGGTTCAGTCCGCAGGAAGACTGGATCATCGTCACGGAGGTGATAGAACACCATCAACTGTTTGGCACCTCCACTGCAGCACTGGCAACCCAAACGGAAATATGGCAGGCCATTGTCACCAACGTCAATGCAGTCGGAGTGTCGAGGAGGTCAATGGAGGAGGTCAAAATGCGCTGGCATGATGTGACAAGGCAGACCAAACAGAAACTCGCCGCCAACAGGAAGGCAGCAACGGCGACTGGATGTGGGAGTCCTGCGACACAGGAGGAGCTGGATGAGCTGGAGGAAATGGTGGCCACAGTCAGCAGTGTGGAGACGGTGGCAGGATTTGGGGGCCTGGACACAGCTCAATACGACCTGACCCAACAGCAACAGGGTGAGTAACCACCAGGGACTGGGGGGACGGGAGGAGACGGGCACAATGGCACACATGCACAATTATGTGTAGCATACTGCACACCCACAATGATCGTGGAACATGTCCCTGATAGCCTTGGCAAACTACAGCACACATAGAAACACCAAGTAGGCCCCGGTCCACAATGTGCACAAAGGGGCCCCCCTCCCTAGTACCAATATCACAACCCACCCATGCACATGTGCTGAATTCAGCAAAGCAGCGGCTCTGTGAGTCACACTGACTATGCAAGTGACACTGCATGCCCGATAACATGGCAGCAGCCAAAAAACATGACATGGTCCACGAATCGACATGGAGGTGGCCCAGTGCGGACCACATCTGTAAAGGAGCAGGTCACACTCTGACATATCCATTTGCACCCACAACCCATGCAGTACAATACACGCAGCAGCCGAACAATGCACCAAGCCCCAAAATCTGTCCGAGAGCACATATGACCCAAGTCAAAAACAATTCAGCCCCCGAAAAGCACACAATTCAAAGGCACCCCGCCTCAAAGGGAGAAGGGTACACGAAATCAGAGCTGCAGGGGCAACTCCCCCACAATGCAGCACACACACATAGCAATCACAGAACATCAGCAATGACAGCAATGTGGTACAAAGTGCAACACCAACACCACAGGACAGAGCTCACAACAGGTTCTGCTCATGCGTATTAACTGTCCACTCACATCTGGCACGGCCTGACACTGCGTGATGATGATGTACGGGTACTACCACACATCCGTCATGTAGTCGAAAAACCCACTGACTGCCATCAAATAGCCAGCTCCACCGAAACAATGTACATTGGCATGCAGTCTGAATGTAAACATCTGCAAATCTTCAACATGCATGTGAAACTCTGTTAACCTGCATCTCCCCTTTACATTGCAGAGGGAAGAACAGCACCTCCTGCAGAGCACACCACACTTCTCATCATTGATGATGAAGAGGACAACCTGCACATATGTCAAGACACCCTCCAACGGATAATGGACAGCCTCCACACCCCATTCCCAGTAGCAGGGCAGGCCAGCTGCCTCGAGGTGACCCCACCACCTGCACAGACCACACAGCAAGAAACACACACCACCACAACTGTCTCCCAGGATCCCCAACCAATACATGGAATTCCAACAGCGTGTGTGGGGTTGCCAGGTGGAGTTGGCTGAACAGCTGCGGGTGGGTTTCGAGCTCGTGGCAGCCAAACTCGATGCCATACGTGGGTGTCTGAGTCCCATCAGGGACCACGTACAGTCCCTATCGGACACTCCCTGTATGCTCCATGCTCCACTACAGACCTTGGCTGACCTCGCTGGGGCCATTAATCGGATACAAGAACTGTCTGGTCAGACAGGCACCAGCGATGACAGCACAGAGTTGGCACAGATGCGGAGGTCAATGGAGACCATGGAGCAGATGCAGGCTGGAAGTATGGCTGCAGCGGCTGGACACCAGCGAGTAGTAGCAGGGAATTTCAATGCCCTGCAGTTCATCATCTTGCCATTGCTGCCACTGAGCCTGTCCCAGATGACTGCAGCGGGAACATCGATACACACAGCTCCGACCCCTGATGTGTCAGTAGCACACAGTGATGCAGCCCCATCACCTTCGCAGTCTGATGTGTCATTGGCACACAGTGATGCAGCCATTACCCCACCACACACACTGGACACAGAACCCATATCAGGGGAGTAAGATGGTGATGGTAATTGCTGTGTGAGGAAGGAGGCAGTAGCATCCATCACCGCCATATGGCCTGTCCCTGCCTGGTTCTGACCTATGCATCATGCACTGGGACGATACCTCCCACTGACCCCCGGAACACTCTGCGACATTCACCTGGACCCCGACACGGACTGCTATATCTTCACTGCTGGACAATTACACATCAATCCTGCTGCGGACTGCACTCTCCTTCTTCCAAATAACTTTTCAATACCCAAAGGACTCTGGTTGGCCCACCACTGGGCTTCCATGTAATGTGGGCTTAGAGGACCATGTACAGCTCCAGCTCCGTCAATCACCTCAATGTGAATAAAACATTCTAAATCACACAGATGTGTCATGACTATGTTCACTCACGTATGGAAGTATGGCTGGATGTAGGGACAATGATAGCACATGAAGGTACACCCTGGTAACTGACATCTATGCGCATGTGTATCCCTGAGACACATGGCCAATTGGATGAATGTGAAGGTGAGTCCAAGCTGTGTCCCCATTGCACATCAACAACAATCTCACAACCCCCCAACTTAGGCACACGTCCATGTATTGAATAGGGCTGTGTGTAGGAATGACCAGATCGGTAGCAGGCCAGAAGTGGGGTCCTACATCACATGTGACAACCGAACTTCACGTCGCATACCTACCTACAGACATCTGTGTGGACACTTCCTGTTACAATTCATAACATTGCTTCACATGGTCTGAATTTGGACACCATACTCACATTGCTGAAGTCACGTAAGTGCACAGGTCGGCCAGCAACTATCCCAAAACAATTTCGGGCTCTCAGAGGTGGAGCTTGCAAAATGGAGCCACCCCCATTGTACATGGGTCAGTCAGTTCCTCCCTGTGTAGGGACGATGCTCATTGTGGCACACGAGTGGACAATCTAATCAACACTCATCACAGTTAGACACCAGTGGAGTTGCATAGACTTTATTGGCATGTGCGTGTCAGTATGGACGAGGCAACGGCCACAACAGGCAGGGACATGCTTAAGACACTTACACGCAGCATGGGAACATGTCGAGGTTCAGAAAATGGTGAGGCAAAAATGGACAACAATCATCACAGATGGCAACTGTCTCAGCCCACTTAGCCGTGCTGGATGAGTCATTTGTTGTTTTGCGTCTGCCCATTGCCCCGTGTGAGGGGGCACAACTCACTGCCCATGGGATCTGCATAGTGCTCTGCCACCAGAGTGCGCCAATTGTCTGCTCTGCTGACAGTGAGCAGGTGAAAGGGTCCGACCAGTTCACATGTTGTGCTTCATTGCCATGGGTGTACTCTCCCTCCAGCAGTGTGTCTGAATTGGTAATGTTGTCAAACGACTCTGTGTTGCTCTGACCATGGACCTGCATCACCTTACATAGGTGTGTGTACACACGCGTAGTTCCACGCACATGCATCCAGAGTCCTGACGAAGGCAGACATGTCCTCTGTTGTGGTGGGATATGTGAGCATTCCCCATGATGCAACAAGTTGTTGGGACCTGTGCTGTGGGTGACAATCCGATGTGGCTGCAGGAACATAGTTACTCGTCCATGAATGCCCGTGCAGCTTCATGTGCAATGTGTTCCAATAGTACGTTGTTGTCGTGTTCAAGGAACACCAGGGTGAACCAATCCATTAACTGGTCCGGGCAGGTGCGCTCTGCCCACGCCGTTTCACCAATCCGCAACACAGCCCAATAGGGGAGCGCCTCGATATGGTCACTGCACACGAGGGATTGTGCAATCTCCCATGCACAACTGACAATGCATACGCAGTATGTCAAGGCATCCCATGCACGGGTGTCTCGGTTACACTCCTGTTCATGATCCAACTGGGGGCGCAGACACAAGTCACAGTCCAATTAATCTACGGTTGTGTTGGATAGACAGGCATCCATGGGACACTCGAAAGTGCATGTTCGGCAAGGCGGAATCTCAGCCGGTAACTGATCCGCAGCACTGGCAGTGGCAGTGCACCCAGTAAATGCAGCATACGTGCACGGTACTGTTCCACGTGACAGGGGTCGTGCGTATGTCCGGGATGGCCTGCTATTGCGTTGGTGCATGTCGTGGAACCGGCACTCTTCTGGACTGCGGCAGTTTTGTGGAGGATATGCCACAGCTCTGAGCAAAGATTCGAATGTGTGTGCAACTTTGGGGAGAATAGGTTGCTGTTTCTGTGAGTGTCAAGGACATCCCATGCGGGGGTACCTCAGGCAGGGGCTTCTGTGTGTGGGGTGTGGATAAGTTGGATAGTTCATTTGCGCAATGCGTGGTGTCGGAGTCGTCCCCATCTGCCATGGCATCTCTCTCAGGGTGTTCCAGGCGCAATCAGGACCAAGGTCAGAGGTGCAGGTGTTCTCCTGCCTTCTGCATTGGAAAAAAGGAGCTTTCATCCCTAATGTTTGTCTGACTACTACTTGCGTTTTCGGAATGTGATGTGGCTTTGGCGCTGAGATTGAGACAAGGCCTTTGGCTAATGGTGTACCGATGGCGATACACACACACACACACACACACACACACATACGTTGGCATGTGGAGCCAGGTGCCCAAGAGGCCTTGCGCTGCTTGTGTAATCTCACTCTGTCTCTCTTCCTCGCTCTCTCCCTCTCTTTCCTCTGTTGGGCACATGGCACACCTTCTTCTCTTGGATTTTGTCTTCCAGGCTGTGTCCTACAGATTGTCCAGTGAGGACCCGCTAGGACTCATCCGAATGGTTGTTTTAGCTTTTGTTTGAATGGTGTTTTGTGTTGGTGATTGCATTGCTGTATGACTGATTCTCCATTTTCTGGCCACGCACGTATGTTGATTTTCCTTCTTGTGCCACATCAGGCAAAATATTTTGTTTTGGGATTCGTAGTGTTGGTGTGCAGTTTCATTGTCCGGGGTTGAGGGGTGGGCCCGGGGGGTGGGTTGCGGGCCTGGGTGTGGTGTCGGTGGTTGTTGTGGCCTTCTTGGGTGTCCATGCTGCATGTGCAGTTGCTCGGGGGCATCTGTTGTTCTTCATGTGTGGCTATGAGCTGTGTTCCCTTGTCTGGTACAGGTTGTGGTCTGACATTGCACGAGGTCAGAGCAGGTATTAATTTCCTGGTTCTAACGCGCCTTATTGCATGTTTTGTGTTCTTATCGCAGATCTGGCTGGTCGTTTGGAATGTTGCGGAGTGATGTTGTCGCTGCTTTTTGCTCGGGAACGCCTACTCTGCATCTCATTAGCGTTAGTTGCCGGGGTCATCCGTGACGATGTTTGTTGCGGATGCTAACGCTGGAAAAGTGGCGCTGTAGGCTGTTTGCATCGGCTTGTGAATGGGGCGACAACTTTATCACGACTTTGGCTGCGTTAAAGTGCCGTTAAGTCAGAGATAGCTCCTTGAAAATATGGCACATAGTGTTTTTACTTTTGATATTGTCCTGTTGGAATTCCAATTTGATCTGAACTGATTTCCTAAATTTGCATTTTTCTTTAATGCAAAGAGTTGAGGTTCTGTAATTCTCGAGTCTGACTCCATTTTGTTCTGTGCCACCATTTTGTGTTGCCCTCACGTAGGCCTGTGAAGGTAGCCTGGCGAATAAAGTGGCCTGGCCTTCTTAGTTCATGTATACATAAACTAGGTTTCTTTTTGACTCTGAAATGAATTGTAAGAAACTGACCTCTGCACCTGAAACTGACCCCGCAAAGCCAATTTCCCTGTTCGATCTTTGTCTGAGATTGCCAATCAATGTTCAGGACATCGTTAACTTTTAGTTACCTTGCACATGCCTTATCTTGTTCAGCATCTGTTACCGTTTCTGTTTTTATGTTTCTTCATTACATGGGTTATGCTTTCAATTATAGGTTTGTCCGGCTTGTGGAGATTGAATTTGGGACATTCCTAATAATTAACTTTTGGGTTGGGATACTGTAAATTGAGTTTTTGTTATGTGACACTTTGTTTGAAAATGTACCTTATTGGCTAGAATTTTATGCAGTGGGTGTACAATTATACTGTGAATATTGGGTATAAAAGGAGACGTCTCGCCTTAGTAAAATGAGCAGTCTCCTGAGAATTTACACCGTGATGTATTTCTAGGATCACTGTTACTAGCTGCAGCTAATAAACTTGGTCTCTGATGCCATCCAGAAGTAATCCGTGTCTCTGTATACCAAGACAGGTGAACTCGAAGATCTTAGGCGTGCCCCTGACGCCGCTGGGTTAAACCCCGGTTCTTCAACTGGCGCCCAACGTGGGGCGACTTCAGCAGTACTGGTCCAAGCCCGAAGATTGTGAGGAGCCCCGTGAGGAAATTCTGGAGGACGGCCGCTACTTCATCGACCCCTGCATGTCGACGTGGACCGAAGGTTTTTTCTGCGAGGCTTCCCCTTTCCGACGGCTGCGAAGGACTGCTGCCCTGACTGTCGCCCTGTCTCGGACCCTCTTGTGATGATTTGTAAGGCGAGACGTTAGACGGTCTTCTGGTGGCGAGACAGACATTTTGGTTAAGTATAAGTGGGTCGCTCCCACGACTTTGTTTTGTTTCTTGGTTTTGATTCGGCCATTGCAATAGTCGAAGCCGGGGGGTTCGTATATTTGCGAGTGTATCATTTTTGATAACCCCTTGAAGTTTGAAGCAAGACTAGTGAGCTAAAAGATGCCTGGTTTTAGCAAATTTAGGAAATGGTTTTGTTGTAGTTGTAATAGGGATTCCCGATTGGAGGACTTGTGTCCGATACTTACGGTTGGAACTCCAACTTATGAGCTCTATTCAAAGCATGGTGTAGGTCCCATTACCTTTAATGCAGTATGGGTTCGTTATACAAGGAAAGATGGTGTTTTACGATGGCCCCAACATGTTAGTTTTGAATCAGATGTTTTAGATAACCTAGAAGTTGCGCTATTTAAGAAGAAAGCCCGGCCGGCGATATTTGACTCTTTCCGCCTTTGGCGTAAGGAAGCCAAACAGCGAGAAATTAAGCAAGCTAAGAGAGATAGGAAGGAAAGGAATATATCGGTAATGCAAGCTGCTAGGCAGTTTAAGGAAGATGAAGAAGATTGTGTGATTGAAGTGTCAGATAGACAACATTGCATGGCCATTGACAAATGTTACCCGGCTTTGCCACCTCCCCTTTCAAATGTGACTGTAGACCCTGAAAAGGATCCTTTGATGTCACATGTACTGAGATTACCACCCCCTTATGTGCAGGGTGCTACTGCACCTCCGTTACCTCCAGTTGTTGCACCCCTTGTTGTCGTTCAACCCCCTGTTGTTCAAGTCAAAGTATGCTTTATTCGAATATCATTCATAAAAGCAAAAAAAATACATTTGCATAGACAATTACATACTTAGTTAAAAAAAAGTATTAAACTGTGATCAAAGGATCAGATACGAAGCATACACATGAAATTTTTATCATAAGCATAACCCCGCGGCATGTTGAACTTTGGCGGTAAGTAAAAAGTTTTTAAAACTCAACTAAATGATAAAATAGGGATATTTAAAAACCAATTAAATATAGCAGAGAAAATGACATAAAACATAGAGAATAATCAAAAGACTAGCAGTCTCTCCCGAATTGTAAGAATAGTCAAACGACTAGCAGTCTCTGTCTGATTGACCACGCCCAGCCTAGATATTTTGCAGTGGCTACAGATATCCATGTTCGTATAATACGCAGGGCCACGGTACTACTGGTTGTACCTAAATTTTTACACATCGGGGTCAACCAGTTACGCCTAGGGACTGCGTAAAGCTTGCAAACAAATAAAAAATTACCAATGGTTTCTTTACCTGAGCCACATACAGGACATCCATCGCCAGAACCCCCTTCCCACTTAGATGTCAAAAATTTAAGGGGAAGTGCACCTACTCCAAGTTGAAAAAGAAGCTTTCTTTCTAAGGGCCTTGTTATAATATCCCAGTATGGTTCCAGACAAGGATACATCTTTGCCTCTATAAAATCTGAAGTCATAGAACCAGCACTCATACTATTCCAATTCCGTCGAGCAACCAGCTCCCAATAGATGTTCTTTAGAATACTTTTGGATGGAAAGCTGGCTCTCGCAGGATCATCCCAGAGTGAGCGCAAGCCAAGCTCATACAGGGATGTCCTAAGTGCCTTTAACCATTCTATTTTGTGATGAACATCAGACCTTATGATGTCTAAGAAACCATCTACATAATGGGAAAGAACAGGAGTCGTCCATAACCTGCGCCAATACAAAATCGGGCGCAGTTGTACCATGTCTGAAATTGCTTTTCTGCCCAAATCATATTTGAGGGGCACCAATGGAGTACTTTTAGGGAGTCCTGTTATTGCCCTAAGAAATTTGTTTTCTGAAGATTGGAGTGCAACAACCTTCTCAAAGCCCCAGAGCTCAGCACCATATAAAGCGGAGCCTAGAGCTTTTGCTTCATAAACCTGTAGAGCAGGTTTTACAGGTTTGGTCAATGATTTTCTGTGCTCTGAGGAAATGGTACCTGCCAATTGCCTATGTCTAAGTGTAGCAATGTCAACATGATGTCGCCAATTCATCTCGCTAGAAATGTGCATACCCAGGTATGTAAAAGTATTCACTACTTCTAGCGGGCGATCATTTAGGATAATTTTTGATTTAAAGCTACGATGAGGGTTAAATATCATAAGCTTTGTTTTGGCAGTGTTAACTTCTAATCCATACTCCCCACAGAATTGGTCAAAAATAGATAAGGCACGCTGCAGACCACTCGGGGTTTTAGATAGGATGAGCGTGTCATCAGCAAACATTAAAATAGGAGTTTTTATCCCAGCTAAAAAGGGAGCGTCCACTTGTGCAGAGGTCATGCGGGCTACCACATCATTGATGTATAAGGTGAAAAGGACGGGAGCCATCGAACATCCCTGCCGGACTCCCCTTTCAACAGGGAAGTCTGTGGTTACCGAACCGAGTCCTCCCCACTGAATTCTGGCATAGTTAGATTCATGTAGCCTCATTATTAAAGACAGTAGATCGCTAGGGAGACCCTGCTTGTTTAGAACCGTCCAGAGATTAGAGCGAGGGACAAGGTCGAAAGCGGCCCGTAGATCGACAAAGGCTGCATACAAGCTGCCTTTACCCAGCACCACCGTCTTCCATTGTAGCAGGGTAAAACGGAATACCTGGTCGACCGTGCTTGTGGACCATCGAAAGCCAGCCTGGAATGGTGAGAGGGCATTTGTCTCATCCGCCCATTCCAGGAGCCTATTGATGATCACGCGTCCCACAACCTTTTGGACGGTATCAATAAGGCTTATTGGCCTGTAATTGCCTGGAAGGGATCGGTCACCCTTCTTAAAAATAGGAATGATAACTGCACCCTGCCAGGATTTGGGAACCGCAGCACCCAAGGCTATAGCATTAATAAGAAGGTGAATATACTGGCACCAGCGATCCTTGTCATTTACAAATAAGTCAGCTGGCACACCATCAAGACCAGGAGCACGACCACAGGCAACCGTGTTCAGGGCCAGCATAATTTCAGCGGTGCCAAAAAGATTCACTTTAGGGAGGTCAACCCTAGGCTCCTGAGCCATGCTGTCATTTTTTAGAGCAGCATACTGGTTTTTGAAAAATTTTATCCATGCTTCTTCAGGCACATTGTTGTTTGGGGACCCCGGAGAACCAGCTTTACCCCATCTAACAATATGCCAAAATAACCGGGAATCCCTACTGTCACTGGCTGCCTTTAACTCGATCCAGTGATGTTCGTCCCAAGCTTTTTTAGCCTTGGATATGCTAGTTTTATAGTTCTTTCTAGCGGCTTGAATTAGAGTGGATTGACCCCCTTTAATAGCTTCACCTAGGGTTAATCTTGATTTCCTGCATTGTTCGTTATACCATTTGGCAGGTTTAAGAGCTCTATTGCCTTTATTTTTAACAGGTTTCAGAAAATACTCCTTGATCTTGTGAAAAAGGGCATTGTGTAATCCTTCAACTTCACCTAAGCCACTTCCAAGTGAATTTAGTTTCTTTATATCTGATATTGCAGTGTCCACCCGGGAATTAATCGCGGCAATGACCTGGTGGTTGGTTGCTACCTTTTCCCATCTTAACCTCCGCATGTCGTTTGTAGGAACGACCCGTGGGGGAGCAGTCGCAAAAGGACAAGGGGGTAAAATGGTGTAGAGCCACCATTTATGAGTGGTACACAAAGGATTGTGATCGCTCTCTATCCTCTTTACAACCTCCATATCACAGATCAAGGGCCATAGTTTTAGGCTACATATCACATAATCAATTCTAGTGGTATGTCGACCATTGTCGAATGTATTTGACCCATTCCTGTCGCCGCTAGTCCTACCGTTTAGGGCTCTTAAGCCCTTTTCGTAACATAAGGAATTTAGGGCTATAACATCTGAAGTCCACCGCAGAACCGGTGGAAGCTCTAGTTTGGGAACACCCCATTGTTGATCCTCCTCGTCACCAAATAAGTCATCATTATTAAGTAGGGGTTCAAAAGTTCTGTTAAAATCACCCGCAATGACAATGTTATTGTTTAAAGAATAGGTGTCGAGTAGACTACTTAGAGCGACTAAAGTATCGGACCTTCTACCCATGTTACTCCGGGCATATACATTGTAAATGTCCAATCTTCCCAATTTATCTGATTCCAGTCTAATTAGTTGGATGTCTTGGTTATTAATATCAATAACTTTAATAACCAGCTTTAGGCACTGGCGAACCCATATTGTTAATCCTCCCATGGGTCTGCCCCTAAGGCCCTTAGAAGCCGGCACAGAGTAATTAAGATAACCCTGAGCAAAACAAGGTTCACATGACCAAGTCTCTTGGAATATGCAAAGGTCATAATTGTTGACAAAACTAAGCCAATCTGCTGATTCTAGTTTGGAAATCAGCCCAGCAATATTCCAGGACAATAAGCTCCCCTTAGTTCCCTGGGCATTAGTGAGGCATATAGTGATCAATGGAGGATCATCAACTTGTTTTGGACAGATGTCTATAGTTGCTTCCTTTTGGAGATTTCTTGTCTTATTTCTAAAAAGAAGTGGATCAAGCGTTGGTTGAACAGGGCTCGCTATCATGACCAGATTGTTATTAAGTCAATCTACATCTTCGAGGTTGGCTAACACCTCAAAGCGATTACTCGTCAAAATTGGGGCATTTATTTGGTTACATAGTGAGGTTCCAAGATTAAAACTAGAAACTGGCCTAGGTCTAGGAAAGAAGTAAGTCAGTTCCCAGGTAGTAATATCGGACCTCCTGTGATCTGTATGCCAGTTTAAAATGTAATTAACAGCCCTGGGGTCCCTGAAGTTAACCAGGATAATGTCTCCTTTTATGTTTTTTGGTGTATTACCCAACCATGATAAACGCCTAACATGTAGGATTTCCCCATTAATGTATGAGGGGAGGGGGCGATTTTGTCCCAGCCAGTGAATCACCTTGTTTTTTAATTGGGAATATCCCTCTTTAACCTCGCTCTTCAAAATGGGAACACCCGCAAGCACCACTACAAGCGGTACAGCCTCTGGTGGGAGATTAACAGAAGGAGAATCGTGCATCTTTGCCATAGGGGCTAAACGACGAGTCTCACTGTCAGGATTTACTACCCCAGGTAATAGAATATTTCCTCCTTGGCACGGCATGACCTTTTTTGGCTGTTGTTGTTCAGCAACCCGTTGCTTCACAGGTGTTTCTTCCTACCCCGGCGCAGCCCCCTCCAGGGCCGCCAGCCTTGCCACCAGCCTTGCCTCAAACTCCTTTGCCTTACACTCCTTTATCTTCGACTTCTCTTATTTCTGTCCCTACGTCTCTGTCACCTCAAAACACTTTGTCTCCTGTCCTCATGTCAACTTCTTCTCCTTCTGCTCAGCAACAAATGACTGAGACTGTCACTAGTCTTTTATCTCCTTTCTTTGGGTCACTGAATATGACCCCTGTTTCTGAACGTAAGCAGAGATGTAGTCAGCTCCCTGGTCCCGAAGAGTGGGCAGTGTTAGATCTCCTTGCTCGTAGATGGGTTTAGAATACCTCCAAGTACAGTCCACAAGTGGTTATGGATATCTTCCTACAGTGGGAGGCACCAAAACAAAGGTATGTTTTTGATGTCATGTGTACCTTCCTTCGTCAGGAGTGGGAAGATAATGAGTTGGGTTCAATTCCACTGAAATTACTTAATGTTCAGTCTGAATTTGCTAAAGGGACGATAGTGGGTTCCGATGTTGAGTAAGCGGTAGAGACACTACTCACTTTTAGGTCTAGACTTCCACCTCAGTCATTGTTCGAACCTGACCCTTCTATTAGGAGAAAAGTGAAGCAGTATCCTATGAGAGAGGTTCCCCCTGTATGGAGAGAGGCAGTTGTGGCTGATGCCGCTCATGGTATTGCGGCTGCACCGGCTCATTTTCAGCGAGTGTGGGTGCATGTCCCTTGGAAGAGGGCTGAGGTCCTGGCTCTTAAGCAGACTTTGCCTGACCCCCGTAAAAATCCTGCTGGTTATTATAAGGAGTTGTCTCAGACAGTTGATGCGTGTGTTATGAATTTAGCTGACATAGATATGTTGATGGGTAATGTAGTTCCTCAACCCTTGTGGGCTAAGATCCGTCATGAGGATCACGCGCCAGAGTTAGGAGATACGTGGGTTAATATTACTGCTGCAGATGGTCGGCAGGTAGGAGGTGCCAAACCTGAACCCTTAGTTGCAGAACTACCTGGTAGGATTATTAATTTAATGAAAACTATGATGCCTCCTCTGCGGGTGAATTGGGACAAGTTAGCAGCATGCAAACAAAAGAAAGACGAGAGTATGTCTGATTTCTTCACTAGGTTTGAGAAAACATTCATTGAGCATAGTGGTCAGGATATGAGTACAGAAGGTGGTCAGAGGTTGTTTGTAGATAAGTTTGTTTTTAATTTACTTCCTGAACTTTCTAATAAGTTAAAGGACTCTGAGAGTTCATGGTCTGTTTCTTCTTCGGCTCAGATATTGGCTACTGCACAATACTATGAGAATAGAGATAAAGATGAGAAGGATAAAGTAGAGAAGAAGACTGGAGAATTAAAAACAAAAGTTCTTCTGCAGCAGGCTTATCCGCCTCGCCCTAATCAGCGTCAGTTTCAGCAACTTTCCCAGTTTCAGCAACCCCCACAGTTTCAGAAACTGTTGCAGAAGCCTGAGTCTTTTGATTCGCGACTCCCGCTAGGCCCTAATCAATGTGCTTATTGTAAAGAAGAAGGTCACTTTAAGAATAGTTGCCCGATCTTGCTACAGCGTGCGAATGGTATGTATGGTCTGAGAGGTCGTGGTGGTTTCCGACAAGTACCTAGGGGTAGGGGACGTGGTACGTTTCCCCAGAATGAACGTTCCTTTTCCCCTCAGAATTCTATGAATTATTTTGACCAACAGAATGTTCCGACCGTCCAGTCCGCTCAGTACTACACTGATGATTATTATGTTGGAAGTGAGAGTGCTGGTTTTAATGATAGTTAGGACAGCCATGGACGAAGGGAGGGAGTAGTGTCAGTTCCAGTAGACCAGAGTGGACCTTATGTTGAAGTGATTACATCAGGTGTGGCAGAACCTTTTCTTTTGGATACTGGTGCAGCAAAGAGTTCTATCATGCACTCTAAACTCCCCGGCGCACCTTTGTCTGGCTTGACTAATGTTTCAGTAGGATTTTCTGGCACCCCAGTTTGTAATCCGGTTTCTTGTCCTGTGCCCCTTTCTATTGGTCCCTGTGAATTGGAGGCTCCCCTTATTCTAACGACGGGCTGTGGCGAGAATCTGTTGGGTTTGGACTTGTTGAAAAGATTGCATGCGACATTACATTGTTCTCCTTCGGGAGTACATCTTACGGTGGGTAAGATAGAGATTTCCCCGATGTATCTGTCTAAGGATCGCCTTCTACTGGAACTGCGTTCTCTCCCTGATACACTTTGGGCTACAGGTCCCAATGATGTTGGTCTCTTGCAGATTCCACCCTACGTTGTTACTCTTAAGTTGAGTTCTAAATTACCTCGCATTCCCCAGTACAAAATTTCCAGTGATGGCGAAAGAGCTTTTTTAGCGATTATCTATGATTTGGTTGAGAAAGGTGTGGTTGAAGAAACGAGAGGTAATGTGTGTAACAGTCCTGTTCTGCCTGTCCTTAAGCGTACTAACTCTTCTCAGCCACCTGTGTATCGGTTTGTGATCGACCTTCGAAAGGTCAATAAGATCGTTGTGCCACAGTTTCCTGTTGTCCCGGACATTACTGCTTTATTGACTATGATCCCTGCCTCAGCTGCTTGGTTTTCTGTTATTGATCTGAAGAATGCCTTTTTCAGCATTCCTATTGCTGAAGAGAGTAGGGATATTTTTGGCTTCTCTTTAGGAGGCCGAAGCTTCCGGTTTAAACGAGCTCCTCAAGGTTATTGTGAAAGTCCTTCTATCTATAGTCAGGCTTTGAAAACACAGCTTGATACCTTTCCGCTGCCTCCTGGTGCTACTCTTATCCAGTATGTTGATGATCTTTTGGTTGCTGCTGACTCAGGACATTTGTAAAGAAGTTACTCTTTCTTTGTTACGCCATTTGTCTGACCTTCATCACAAGGTTTCACCTTCTAAGTTGCAGTATTGCCGCCAAGAGGTGACCTACTTAGGTCATCTCTTGTCGAAGGAGGGAAGACGATTGACCCCAGAACGTATTCAAGCAATTGCTCAAATGTCTTTACCACGTACACAGAGAGAGGTGCGTGCATTTTTAGGCATTACATCTTATTGTAGACAGTGGATTCCAAATTTTTCTCTGTTAGCGAAACCTCTGTTGGCACTTACTCTTAAGGATACACCACACCCTCTTCCCTGGACAGAGGAATGTCAGAAGAGTTTTATGGATTTACGTACTGCACTGTGTTCTGCTCCTGTGTTGGGTACTCCTGACTATAGTAAGCCTTTTACACTCTATGTGCATGAGAGAGAAGGTTGTGCGTTGTCAGTGTTGGCACAACAATTTGGAGACAAGCAGCACCCATGTGCGTATTTTTCAGCTACTTTAGATCCGGTAGCTAGGGCGTTGCCTAGTTGTCTAAGAGCTACAGTGGCAGCGGCTGTTTCTATCCGACAGTCTGCTGGTTTGGTATTGGATAATACATTGATTGTGATGGTCCCACATGCAGTGGATACCCTATTGAATAGAACAAAGACTCAACATCTTACCAGTGCGCGTTTGTCAGGTTATGAGTTGACGCTTTTGGCTAGCCATGTGCACATCAAGCGGTGCAACACATTGAATCCAGCTACATTGTTGCCGATTTTTGTAGAGACAGATGCTCAGGAACAGCATGACTGTTTTCTCTGGACAGAGGAGGAAACGAAGGGTAGAGTTGTTCTGAAGGATACTCCTCTTTCGAATCCTGATGGTACCCTATGGGTAGATGGTTCATGCTTTAAGCTTCCGAATGGAGAGACGACTGCAGCATATGCTGTTACAACTTTGCACACGATTGTTGAAACAGCACGTATTGCACAGAATTCAGCGCAAGCAGCGGAGTTGATAGCATTGACTAGAGCGTGTGTGTTGTCAAAAGGAAAGAGAGTGAATGTTTATACTGATAGCCAATACGCATTTGGCGTGGCTCACAGTTTTGGTCGCTTGTGGAAAGAGAGAGGATTTCTTACTTCCCATGGTACGAAAATTCAGCATGGACAATTAGTGAGTGAACTTCTTGAATCACTTACTTTGCCGACCCAAATTGCGATAGTGAAGTGTAGTGCGCATAAGAAGGTTACGGATGATGTGGGTCAAGGGAATGCGTTTGCAGATGAAGTAGCGAGAGAAACGGCGAAAGATGTGACGAGTCGGATGTATGTTGCAGGTCCTGCCAGATGGTTTGTGGAAGGAGGAATGTGTGAAGATACAACAGAAAGTGTGAAGATGATTCAGGCAGAAGCTACTGAGAAAGAATTGAGTATGTGGAGAGAGAGGGCCCGATTCACAGAATTAACTTAAGACAAAATCCTAAACTTACTACTTTTGGTATTCACAGAATGCACTTACAACTTTTGGTATTCACAGAATGCACTTACTACTTTTGGTATTCACAGAATGGATTTACGACTACTAACTTTACGTCCACACTCGGGCTGGATATTCCGTCCCGGAGGCGGAGTTTCCTGGCCGGAGGCGGGGCTTCTGGGCCAGAGGCGGAGCTTCCGGCCCGGAGGTGGAGACTTTGACCATGGCTAAATCTCCGCCACTGGCCGGAATCCCCACCTCCGGGCTGGAAGCTCCGCCTCCGGCCCGGAAGCCCCGCCTCCGGCCCAGAAACTCCGCCTCCGGGCCGGAAGCTCCAACCAAAAGTAGTAAGTGCATTCTGTGAATACCAAAAGTAGTAACTGCATTCTGTGAATACCAAAAGTAGTAATTTTGGATTTTGTCTTAATTTAATTCTGTGAAGGATTTTGTCTTAAGTTAATTCTGTGAATCGGGCCCAGAGTACGGGAATGTTGGATTCAACAGGCTGTTGGGGTGAGTTGTCAGAGCACCAGTGATGGTTGTTGCCGGATGCATATGTGCTTCCGGTGGTTACTATGGCTCATGGGTTGGCTCACATTCGTTCAAAAGGGATATGTAAGTTGTTGGCTCCGGTATGGCAGAATGGTGGAATTCCTAAGTGTGCCGAGAATTTGGTTAAACACTGCATGATTTGCTTGATGCATAATCCTGGAAAGGGAACCCCAACTCCAGCGGGTCATTTTGCTCCTCCAACGTATCCGTTCGAGGTGTTGCAGATAGACTATATTCATATGGAAAGATGCAATAACTTGAAGTATGTCCTTGTGGTTGTTTGTGCCTTTTCCAGATGGATAGAGGCCTACCCCCTAAAGGATAATACTGCCCTGTCTACAGCCAAGGTTTTGCTCAAAGATTTCTTTCCCAGATATGGCTTGCCGAGGATGGTATGGAGTGATAATGGAAGTGAATTCGTGGGTCAGATTATGAAGAAAGTATGTGCGGGTCTGGGTATTAACCAGAAATTTCACGCTGCGAATCACCCCCAGTCAGCAGGCCTGGTCGAGTGCTATAATGGCACTCTGAAGCTGAAGTTGGCCAAGGTGCAAGCGAGCTCTGGTCTTACATGGCCCGATGCCTTACCATTGGCACTTTTTTCCACGAGAACGACAGTACATTCTCGCGTGGGACTTAGCCCATACTAGATTGTTTTTGGACGCCCGGCGAATGTCTGGGGTGTGCCGAGGCCTAAGAAGTACAGTGATATCGAGTACCCTATGTTGGTTGACTACTTACATGATTTGACTGCTAAATTGCTAGATACCTTTGCCCTTACCGTACGATAAGTGGGTCCGGGAAGGTGTTGCCGATTCCGAGAGTTGTAGCGTTCTTTACCAGGCACAGTTTGATCCTGAAAGAGTGTCTCTGGGTGCGTAGTATCAAGTCTCAAACACGGCGGCACAGCTTCTTGCAAGACTTTATCATCCGCACGTTCTGACTGAGTCCATTCCAGATGTGCATCGCTAAAAGGTAAAGAACGCTACAACTTAAGGTCTAAAAAGGACAAATAAAATGTGAATTTTTTTTGTGAATTACACTCTTTCAGACAAGAGACTATTTTACTTTTTCGAACCACTATCCGGGTTCAGCTGCAGGGTCGCGGTATAAGAACTTAAGGGGTGGCCCGCGTATTGACGAAAGGTCTGCGGTTCTAGGGACGTCTAGGACGCCTGGACGCACACTTGAGTGAAGAAGGAAAATTGCCGCGAGCAGCACGTTAGAGGATGGAGTCTGTTGTAACTGAAAGAGATGTTGAGAGAATATATCTTAAGACAAGATTTTGTACATTGATACATAGCAAATGTTTTATAATATTGTGCTTTTTGATGTGTTTAAGTATCACATTAGCTTGTGTGGGTTGGACTATCTATGCTACACAACAGACATCTGCACCCACCTCCCAACCTATGCTTTCTTTCACTACTGTTTCTTTGCACCAGTTTTATACAGACAAGGAGATCAGAATTTGTCAACAACTCCTTTATACAGTTGTTGCATCAACATCAGTTAGTAGTAAATACCACTAATTGTTGGGTTTGTGGTCTTATGCCTCATACGACAGATAAAGGTATGCCATATTTGGTTTTGCCTTTTTCTTTTAATTGGTCTGTGTGGGCTTTGCAGACCATGTTTATCTATGCAATTGAGGTACGCCCCTTACGTTTCCTTAAAGATAACTCGAGCAATAGTGACTTAATAAGGGGAATAGTAGCTATGATCCGAGATATTGATGCATATAATGCTATGCCTAAGGATGAGGTGCAGGCTTACATTGGTTGGAACGTGACTGGATATAGTACCAGTTTGACAGAGAAGGAGAGACGAAAAAGGTCTCCCCCTATTTGGATTGTACCCCACCGAGGCCACTTTTGTTTTCAAGGTAATGGTCGGAATCCGAAAGCTCAGCTAGGTAAGAGTGTGTGTGCTCAAACCTATGTCTATTCATCTCGGACTTCTCCACCGTTTGTGCCAGCTAAAGGCACATATTTTGTTTGTCATGACAGAGCCTATACATGGTTGCCACCTGATTTTTCAGGAACGTGTTATGTGGCGTTTCTACTTCCCCCTACATACACTACTGCTTCAGACTATCATAGAACGAGATATGGTAGAGGTGTCTTCAATAAGGAAGATACCGCAGCACACGAAGTAGGAGATTTCTCCAAGGGCTTCTTGCCCTTTTGGGGTCCTATGATCAATAGTAGGCATGTTCGACAGCTTGTCCGCGTTGTTGAAGCTACTATTAATGAGACAGCAGGTGCACTTAGTAATGTTACACTTTTCGCCCTAAGTGGGATGGGTATTCCCAGACGTGGGACCCGTGCTCACTGCGCCACTGGAGTCAAGCTATCCTGGCTGAAGACGGCTGATAGCCAGAAACCGGTCCTAGGATGCTTGATTCCGGTCCAGGGAAGACATGGGTTGGCAGTTCGGGCTGGACTGTTCCCATGAGGCACAGGGTCAAGACTGATTTGCATATGGCCATGTCTAAACTGGGGTGGTGTAGTGGGCAAAAGAACGATGGATTTAACCCAGATCTCTTGACTGGGCGAGAATGTATGCATTGTCAGCATTCCGTCCATCATTTGTTTGTTGTAACACTTTTCGCCCTAAGTGGGATGGGTATTCCCAGACGTGGGACCCGTGCTCACTGCGCCACTGGAGTCAAGCTCTCCTGGCTGAAGACGGCTGATAGCCAGAAGCCGGTTCTAGGATGCTTGATTCCGGTCCAGGGAAGACATGGGTTGGCAGTTCGGGCTGGACTGTTCCCATGAGGCACAGGGTCAAGACTGATTTGCATATGGCCATGTCTAAACTGGGGTGGTGTAGTGGGCAAAAGAACGATGGATTTAACCCAGATCTCTTGACTGGGGGAGAATGTATGCATTGTCAGCATTCCGTCCATCATTTGTTTGTTGTAACACTTAGTAATGTTACAGCTGAGCTTCAAGCGGACCGCCTTATGACTTTGCAGAACTGTATGGTATTAGACATCATACTTGCAGATCGAGGAGGAGTATGTAAATTGATTGGATCCAGTTGCTGTGTTTACATACCAGATAATGCCCCTACAGTGTACCAAGCCATCTCTAGGTTGTATAAAATCTCTGAGTCTATCCATGTAGACGAAGGAGACTGGTCATTGACGGGATGGTTTTGGGGACTGCTGTCCAAATGGGGATGGAAGATTTTGACATTCCTTGGTATGGTTTTAACCATCCTTTTCTCTTGTTGTCTTTGCATCCAGTGTGGTCCCGCCATTTGTAGTCTTTGTGCTACTATGTGTGTTCGGAGACCTGTCCCGAGAGAAGTAGAGAATAATAAGATGATGCTACAGCAACACCTTGATGACCTAATGAATATCGACATAGACCTAGATTCAGATTAACATGAGTCTTAGGTTATTGCCTACGTAATGGCAAAAGGAGGGTCTGAGGTTCTGTAATTCTCGAGTCTGACTCCATTTTGTTCTGTGCCACCATTTTGTGTTGCCCTCACATAGGCCTGTGAAGGTAGCCTGGCGAATAAAGTGGCCTGGCCTTCTTAGTTCATGTATACATTAACTAGGTTTCTTTTTGACTCTGAAATGAACTGTAAGAAACTGACCTCTGCACCTGAAACTGACCCCGCAAAGCCAATTTCCCTGATCGATCTTTGTCTGAGATTGCCAATCAATGTTAAGGAAATCGTTAACTTTTAGTTTCCTTGCACATGCCTTATCTTGTTCAGCATCTTTTACCGTTTCTTTTTTTATGTTTCTTCATTACATGGGTTATGCTTTCAATTATAGGTTTGTCCGGCTTGTGGAGATTGAATTTGGGACATTCCTAATAATTAACTTTTTGGGTTGGGATACTGTAAATTGAGTTTTTGTTATGTGACACTTTGTTTAAAAATTTACCTTATTGGCTAGAATTTGTGCAGTGGGTGTACGTTTATAATGTGAATATTGGGTATAAAAGGAGACGTCTCGCCTTAGTAAAATGAGCAGTCTCCTGAGAATTTACACCGTGATGTATTTCTAGGATCACTGTTACTAGCTGCAGCTAATAAACTTGGTCTCTGATGCCATCCAGAAGTATTCCGTGTCTCTGTATACCAAGACAGGTGAACTCGAAGATCTTAGGCGTGCCCCTGACGCCGCTGGGTTAAACCCCGGTTCTTCAGAGTGGGCGTACAAATGTTGCGTTTTGGGATTAAATGCCAATTCTGTTGGATTATCTTTTTTTTTTCATTTTTTTTTTTTCATTATCGGTGCACAGTTATAACCATACAAGAACTAGTAACTGTAGGGTGTCCCCGGCCGTAAGTGTCCATATGATGCTCCATAGGTGGTACAGATGCTCCATGTCCAGCCACTGGGAATCACCCCCCAACCCCTCCGAGATCCCACCCTACCCCCCAAGCCCCCAGCCACCCCTCCCACCCCCCGTGGCATCTGCAAAGCGTCCGAATAGGTAAATGCCAGCCTGAGGTAACGCAGGACCCCCCGAAACTCAATCATGTTCGCTGCGGGGCCCTACCCCCCCCATGCCCGTCCCCTGTCAGGTCTGGAAGAGACGCAAAGCTCTCAAAGTGGGCGGATATACTGCCGCAGGTAGGCCCTTTGACAGGTAAGACAGCAGGGCACCCCAAGACTCTTCAAAGGCTGAGGGATCATCCCGGAAACACGAGGCCAGGCGCTCCAACGAAAGCAGACGCCATAGGCGGGCGTGCCACAGCGATAAAGCCAGAGAGCCCTGTTTTTTCCACGCCGCCGCCACTGTAAGCTTAGCCGCCCCCACGTAAAGCCACCATATAGCCTTGTCATCTCTGGACACTCCGTCCCAATCCTCCCCCCGAAGTCCTAGTATCATGTGGTCGATCCCCCCGGGGGGTGTGAAGCCTAAGATATCTTTAAGCTGCGCTAGGATTTCTTCCCAAAAAGGTCGTATGCTGGGGCAGTCCCACCATATATGTTTGAAATCTCCTAGAAGGCCGCATCCCCGCTAGCAGAGTGCTGAGGTCCCCGGGAAGATCCTGGCCAATTTCGTTGGGTATAAATACCAATCAAATATGGTTTTGTAATGTGCCTCCCTCAAGCCCACCGACAGGTTATGTCTGGGTATGTCACGCCACAATCCCCTCCACTCCGCGTCTGCGATCTCTCTCCCCAGGAGGTGCTCCCAAAACCCCATATACCTGGCCCTGGGCATATGTAACGTAGTCAACAGCATCCGGTAGAGAGGCGAAATCGCCCCCTTCATAGAACCCGCCTTAGTCAGCACCAGTTTCTCCATGTCAGTGAGGTCCCGACATCCCTCCTCCCTCATCGGCGTCGGCGTGGCCCAGTGTTTTAGTTGTAAATAGTGGTAGTGCTCACTATTTGGAACCCCAAATTCTCCCTTACAATTCTGAAACGAGCGGAACGCCCCATTGGCAAACAGGTCCGCCAACTTTAGACAACCCCCTTCACGCCACTTGTCAAAAGGACCCTCGTCTCTGGCTGGCGGGAAGGCCGGATTAAAGTGTATCGGGGTGTATGGCGAAGGGAATGTCGTCCACCCCTCTCTCCGCGTGACCCTATCCCATACCTCCAAAGTAGTGCGTGTCGGTGTGCTAAGATAGGCATTCGGCGGTCTGTCTCTCCTTGGCTTCCATAGCAGATCCCAGATCGACCTGCCGGCGATCGCGCGATCCATATGAAGCCAATGCTTCTCCGATTCGCGTGCCGTCCATTCTAACGCGACCCGCAATTGGGCCGCTTGGTAGTAGAGCTCGAAGTCCGGCAGGCCCATTCCTCCTTCCGCCCTCTGTTTCCGAAGCACTGTAAAAGGGAGCCGTGCCCTCCCCCCCTGCCACACAAACCTCGTAATCAGTGACTTCAGCTGCGGAAGGAACGCTTTCTCCAGCGGGATCGGTAAAGCCTGAAACAAATATAGGACCTGGGGCAGCACCATCATCTTTACCGCATTGATTCGCCCCATCCAGGATATATACAGAGGCTTCCACCGCCTCAGCTCCTGTCGCAAGTGCGGCAGGACCTTGGTGAAGTTGGCTCCATATAGCCCCGAAATCTTCGGCGTAAGCTGTAACCCTAGATATTGTAGAGGGTGCCTTGCCCACGAGAGCGACGTCTGGGCTTTCAGCGATGCCACTTCCGCACTTGAGAGTGTGAGATTCAATATGTATGATTTGGTCATGTTTACCTTAAAGCCCGCCACTTTCCTGTCGGGTCGCCTCTGCCCGGTGCACTGTCCTGCAATTCCCCCCGCACTGCGGCGAGAGAGAGGCGAGGCTCCCCCAGGGTTAGCAGCACATCATCAGCGAAGAGGGAGAGTTTGTGATCTTCCCCGCTAAACCGTATCCCTTTAATGAGTGCATTCGCTCTCACTCGAATGGCGAGGGGCTCTATGCTTAGGGCAAAGAGCAGGGGGGACAGCGGCCACCCCTGTCTAGTGCCCCGAGTCAGTCGGAAGGGCTCGGAAGCTATCCCGTTGACCACCACTCTCGTGGAAGGAAGGCAATAGTTAGCACGCACCATGTCTATGAAGGAGTCCCCGAAACCAAATTTCCGTGAGGTCAGGAATAGAAAGGGCCAATCTACGCGGTCAAACGCTTTTTCGGCGTCTAACCCGACCAGCACAGCTGGAATTTTGAATCTAGCAGTTTTTTCAATAATGTGGATCGTGCGCCGTATATTATCGTGTGTCTGGCGCCCTTTCATGAAGCCAGATTGGTCCGGGTGGATCAACCGGGGTAGCAGGTCGTCCAGGCGGCTAGCTAAGATCATAGAGTAGAGCTTGGCGTCCAGGTTCAGGAGGGCTATGGGACGATAGGACGCACACGACTGCGGGTCTTTGCCTGGTTTAGGCAGAACCGTAATGACCGCCTCCGCCATAGAATTGGAAACTCGTGCTTCTTTCGCCACCGCCCGAAACAAGGCTGTCAGAAGTGGGACCAGTTCGTCTGCGAAGTGCTTATAAAAATGTGCTGTATAGCCGTCCGGGCCAGGCGCCTTATGTAGTTTGAGACGCTTTATGGCAGTCCGCACTTCCTCCCCAGAGATGGGCTCTTCCAGCCTCTCCCTTTCCGGCGGCGAAAGTCTGGGGCACTCCACCCCATCTAAATACTCCGTTTGGAGGTCCCGCCCAAGCGTGTCCCCACTATACAGAGCGCCATAAAAATCCCAAAAGGCTCTGGTCTTGGCAACCTCCTTGTGCGTGACCTGGTCAGGTCCTATCCGAATGCCTCCCACATACGATTTCGCACGTTGGACTCTAAGCTTACACGCCAGCTGCGACCCCACTTTGTCCCCCTGTTCGTAACCCGAGCGTCTAAGCCTCAGCAGGGTATATTCCGCCCTGGCGTTGTAGATCGCCCGTAATTTACCCCTCACCGCCGTGAGTTGTCGCAGTAAATCGCGAGAGGGCACAGCTTTGAGCTTTTGAGCTCTTCCTCTAATGCTTCCCGTTCCAACGCCTGTTGTCTCCGCAGCGACGCCTGCAGTTGAATGCACTTGCCTCTCACTACCGCTTTGAACGCGTCCCACGTATTCTGATATGAGGTGTCCTCAGGGAGGTTGCCCTGAAAATATGCCTCTATGGCCTCCGTCAGCTCCGCCCTCCGCACCTGATCTCTCAAGATGGCCCCAGGGAAGTACCACCTGCCGTGTCCGTGTCCCCTCCCTCCCCATTGCAGCTCCAAAAGAACCATCCCATGGTCCGAGACCGATATGGGGAGAATCTGCGCTCCTGTCACCTTCCCCACTAACGCCTGACTTAGGAAAATATAGTCTAACCGAGTGTAAGTCCGGTGGACGTGGGAATAGAAAGTATAGTCCTTCGCTGTCCCATGAAAGACCCGCCACCCATCCCGAAGACCAAGGGAGTCGAAGCGCTCTTTGACTCGCGTAGGAAACACAGACGTCCTCACCCCCGCAGTGTGGGAGCCATCTAGGTGACCATCCCATAGGAAGTTAAAGTCCCCCATCAGGATGATGGGACCCCCCGCAAAACTACAGAGGGAATCCAACATGCGCAATGTGAACGCCGCCTGTCCAGTGTTCGGGGCGTATACTACCGCAATGGTGCAAAGTTGTCCCTGCAGCCTCCCCTTGAGCATGAGCCACCTCCCGTCCTTATCCCTATTTGTGTCTGCTATTTGAAAGGGCGTGGAGTTGTGGAACAATACCGCCACCCCATTATGTTTTGTGTTGGCAGCGGAGTGGAAAATCTGGGGGTATGCCCTATGTTTGAGCCGCCCCGCGTCTTCCTTTTTAAGGTGCGTTTCCTGCAGGGCGACTACCTTAATCTGCCTATCTATAATATACTTTAATACCTTCTGTCGCTTCTGGGGTGCATTCAACCCTTTCACATTCCATGTAGCCCACGTCACCATCCTAGATGGTCTACCCCCTCCCCGCTCTGCTCAGGTAGAGTCGGAAACCTCCCCCTCACCGTGTGTTGTGGGATCCATCCGTACCAGCCCGCGGCGCCTCTCTGCCTCTGCCTCAACCTGCCCCCCCTTGATGCCTCGTCGCCCCCCACTTGGCCCCTTCCATGTCGTCGTTGCAGCCTGCCGCCTTTGCCCCCCTCACCCACCCCTACCAACCTCCCCAACCAAAGAACCCCGACCATGGAACACCTCAAACCTTGGGTAGTTCCAGGGAAGGTAACCAAGACCCAGCCCCAACGGACTCCAAGCTCAACCAACTTGCCCCGCAACCGGCGAGAACATCAGCAACAACATGCACGCTAGAGAGATGGCACCTGATAAAACAAAAACCTCAGTGTCCATGTGGAGACAGCCGCTCCTCTCGCTGGACCCGTCGCGGCCCCGTCGCCGTCCTCTTGGAACTGCCGCGAGGGGATCAGAGCCCCCCCGCCGGGAGACCCCCCGAGGGCGCGTCCATCCTTCAGCCTGGTGAATCCCGCGTCACATCATCTCGGCCCTCACTCACAGTTGGGCCCTCCTCGCTGGCGATGAGCCCGGTGCCACTGCTCCCCCTGCGGTCTGGCTGCCGCGGCGCCGGACGATTCCGGGACCCCAGCGTCGTCTGTTTCCGCTGGGAGGCCCAGGATGCGCAGCCCTTCCTTCAGCTCTGTTATATGATGTCTTTTATTGTGCCGTTCAAAGCTGAGCCCGAAGGGATAAGTCCATCTGTAGCGCACGTTTTCCTCTCGAAGCTTGCCAGTCACCCGGCGGAGCTGCTGCCGTCGCACTAGAGTGGCTTGCGACAAGTCCTGATACAAAGAACAGCTGTGGCCCTGGAACGAGACCTCCTTCTTCTTCCTGGCTGCTTCCAAGATGGCCTCCTTGACCGGAAAGGCATGCAACTTCGCCAGGACGTCCCTAGGTCTCCTGCGCTCTCCGTTAACCGGTGGTCCGACCCTGTGCACCCGTTCCAGCTTTATTTTCAAGTCTGGCCGGTTCACCACCTCCCAAAAGAGGCCGACAATGAACGCCTCCAGGTCCGGGCCTTCCACGCCTTCCTCCAGGTCTCTCACCCGTATATTCTCTCTCCGAGTACGGTTCTCCATATCTTCCAGCTTCAGGGCGGACTGCGCCAGCTGTGTGCGAAGCTCAGTACACTCCGCCCGGGAGGCCAGGGAGGCTCTATCCAAGGCTTGCACCTTCTCCTCCACCTCCAGGACCCGGGACCCCACCGCGTCCACATCACGGCGCAAATCGCCGAGCTTCTCTGTCAGGTCCCCACGCAGTTGGTCCAAGCTAGAGTGAAAGTCCCGTTTGAGCTCTCCGCAGAGATCTCTTTTAAAGTCCCGGAGCGTGGCCACCAGGTCGTCCTTCGTCAAGGCCATTCCGTCGCCTCCGCTCGTTCCTCCCTCGTCGGTGGCGCTGGACAGTGTCTGGAAGTACTTCGCCACGCGATTTTCCTGTGGCTTAGGTGTCTTCTTAGTCGGGAGCGTGCGGGACGTCCTCCCCATCAGAGCGTCTGCGTCGTGCCGCAGTAGTTCGCCCCCACCAGCCTTATGACCCCGCAGCGACAATCCTCCTCCGCTCGACCACCTGACCCATGGACTTAGAATCGGGAGCCTTCTTGCCTTTGCCGGTAGATCCTGCCAGTAGTCGCTCCGCTGTCCACACGGGGGCCGCTGGATATCGGTCCTCACCACTGCCAGCTGTCCCCTCCACCTCCACGTGCCCTCCAAACCAAGCGCGCTAGGGGGCCAGCGTTATGGAGACTCGCTCGGAGCCCAGAAACGTCTCACTTGGCCGCCATCTTAAGGTCAGGCACCGCCCGGAGCAAGCTCGATCGGTGAGCGCCCTTCGGGTCGACGTCCCCTCCAACCTGCAGGTGTTGTCCGAACCACTTCATTCTGCAGGGTCGCCTCTGCCCGGTGCACCACTCGACCTGCCTCCGGTCACTCCCCCGAGCTCGTGTGGAGCCCCGCACGGCGATCAGCCGCGGCCGCCATTTTGACCGCTCTCGGCTCCCGAGTCAGAGCTCGCAGTCCCACATTTCAGGGGTCGCCGCAGCCTCACCGCCGCGACATCCGCCTCCACAAGCGTTCCGTGATTGCTTCGCCGGGTCTGCGCCGATCCAGAGCCCCCGCTTAGCCGCTTTTGGGAGTCCGTGGGGCCGGAGCTGACTCGGTACACTACCAGTCAGCCATCTTACTTGGCCACGCCCCCTGGATTATCTTTTTTAAATGATTTGTTTGAGGGCAAAATGTGGAGACACAAACCATTCTTTCAGTTGGTGTTTGAATCTTTTTCTCCAGAAGCGACTCCCTTGGGGTGTACCATGCACACTTTAAAGAATGCTTTTTTCATACAAATTGGCTGTGTGTTTAAAGTACTCTACTTTTGCATACAATTCCTTCTTATTCTTGGGAATTGGCCATACAGCATTTGTACGTCCACTCTTTGCATTAAAGAAAAATGCAAATTCAGGAAATCAGTTGGTCAGGGCCTACTCTTCCCCAGCATCAAAAAAGCATTTGCAATACAATAGTTCTCGCATTCACGCGAGTTGGAGCTATTGGCATTGTAAATGACAATGCCTTTTATTTATGTTTTGAGTTTTAAAACATAAATAAAAGGCATTGTCATTTACATTACTAATAGCTTAAACTCTCGCAAATGCGATACCTATTGCATTGCAATAAAGGGCCTTCTCAACCGCATGTTAGATTGTAAATGTCAGAGGAAGAGACCGGCTTGCGACGTCTGCAAAGAAGTGATAAATCGTGCAGTGAAGAAGATGTGTAAGTGTTGTAAAATACACAGACACAAAGTGGGAAGTGAGAGTTACATATGATCCGAGCTAATAACGCTAACAAAGCGCTCCAACACCTTTCCCTCTGTGATTACTCTGTTGCTGCTCAGGAGGAATAGTTGGAGGGGGGTTATTTCCTGCCCTCGCCGCGATTTGAGTATGCAGTGTGGCATTGCGTAGTGTCATTGCTATCTTTGGCCTAATAAAAAACACTACAACTGTAATAGGGCCCTGGCTTCACCTCCTGGTGCAGGGTGGGCTGTGCTTTATGGCAGGTTATTGATGGAAGGAGGGATCATCTCAGCTGCAGCTCCGGCCTCGTACAGTGCCCCTGCTAATACTAATGAGCGAGAGGCGCTGAGGTGGTGGTAGTGGTATTGGTGGTGGTGGCGGCATTGGTGGTGTTGGTATTGATGGTATTGGTGGTGGTGGTATTGGTGGCATTGATGGTGGTATTGGTGGTGGTATTGGTGGTGGCGGTATTGGTGGTGGTGGTAATGGTGGTGGTATTGGTGGTGGTATTGGTGGTGGTGGTGGTATTGGTGGTATTGGTGTTGGTATTGGTGGTGGTGGTGGTGGTGGGCTTGGTGGTGGTGGTGGTGGTATTGGTTGTGGTTGTATTGATATTGGTGGTATTGGTGGTGGTGGTGGTATTGGTGGTGGTGTTGGTGGTTATATTGGTGGTATTGGTGGTGGTGGTATTAACGGTGGTATTGGTGGTGGTGGTATTGGTGGTGGTGGTAGTAGTGGTATTAGTGGTGGTGGTGATATTGGTAGTGGTGGTATTGGTGTTGGTGGTATTGATGGTGGTAGTGTTGGTACTGGTGGTGGTACGGGTGGTATTGGTGGTGGTGGCTTTGGTGATGGCATTGGTTGTAATGGCGGTGGTGGTAATGGTGGTGGTATTGGATTGGTGGTGGTATTGGTGGTGGTGGTAGTGCTGGTATTGGTGGTGATTGTTTTAATGGTAGTGGTATTGGTGGTAGTGTTGGAAGTGGGGGTAGTGGTGATATTGGTGGTGGTAGTGGTATTGATGGTGGTAGTATTGGTGGTGGTGGTATTGGTGGTTATTGTATTTGTGTTGGTGGTGGTATTGGTGGTGGCGGTGTTATTGGTTGTGGTGGTATTGGTGGAGGTATTGGTGGAGGTGGTGGTATCGGTGGTGGTGATATTGGTGGTGGTGGACCCAGAGACCCCTTTAAACCCACATGTAATTTTGAGTGTTTAAATACAAACTACGAATTTCATCATTCTTCAAAGTGAAAAATACACGATAAAGACATTCAACTTTTAGACGCTGCTGAGGACACCTAGGTGCTTCATGAATATGGAGAGCGTGTCAGTGGAATCACAGAAAAAAACCATACTCATTGATTTTAAAAGGATCACGAAGAATATTACGCACTATATTATAAAAAAGAGGCTAGTAGGCAACGGATTCTTTGAGACTGGCAAGCACATGAGCTGTATCTCCCAAAGTTCCCCTAGAAATTCATACAAAATTTTTGATTGTTTATGAAATTAACCCTAAAACCCATCATGCATCAGAATAAAATACTCAGATAAAGGTAATCAACTTTTTAAATACTGACGACTACACTAACGTGTTTTACTAATGTGGATGGAGTTTCTTTGGAGCCCCTATACTAACCAAACATACTCAGTGTTTCTGAAAGAATAATGAGGGACATTGTGCACTATATCTTATAAAAAAAATAGGTGAATATGCAATCGACTCTCAGGGACTGGCAAACATATGAAGAAATGCAATGGCGGCTTAAACAGAGAACGCTGTCTCATTATACAAGAAGCCCAGTTGGAGTGTGGACATGAATCGCACTAAGTAAGTGATACGATAAATCCCATTCAAAAGCACAGACCATCGCGACAAAGTTGCCAGTAAGGCCAAACACTACGGACGCGCATTGAGAGAGAGTGAAAGACAAACTAAAGCTGTTCTAATGCTTGATGTCTTCAGATTACAACATTGTTGCCAGTGAAGCTAAACACGTTTAAACACATTCAAAAATCAATGGGAAAAAAAAAAGCTGGCAAAAGGATTAGAGTGAACAGTGTACAGGCAAGTGCAATTTTTGGAGTCCAAAAATAGTAAAACAGAAACGCAATACCAATCCGATATGTTGATCCCCTGTTTTAATTCCTAACAGTTCGGAAAATGAAAAGCGGATAACCACGCTATTATTTACTCTGAATTCATGAAAGATGTAATTGAGGTCAAAATCAGCTAGATGCTTCCATGCCTGTGTAGAGTAAAATCTGTACGATCTGATAAGGTGAGAGCCAGCATAAAGGAGGAGGAAGTCCCCAAAATGCTGAAGTTAGGGGTCATTGAGTCCTCAAACAGCTCTTGGTCCAGCCCAGTGGTGCTGGTTCCCAAGGCTTCTCCAAACTGGAACGGCATGGTGAGCAAAAAAAGGATGGATTTAGGCCCAGATCTCTGTACTGGGGTGAATGTATAAATGTAAAGAGAAGGGCCCCCTACTTTGAGGATGTGGTTCCTAAATGTAGGGAATACACAATAATTGTACAGAATTTAGGAAACCAATTAACAAAAGAACAATGCAAGAATGATATTTCATACTGTCAATGAGAACCCAGAGACAACTATAATTATAGCAAAAATACAAAACAATTTTTATTATACATTGAGAATATATAAAAACAATGTAATCATTCATACAAGGGCTAACGTGTCAAACATGCACACTGTCAATCATGCACTCAAAAGTATACAAACAAGTGGGGGCACGCTGACTCTGATATATAGTTATAGGAACTAGGCTTCCCTTGGGTGAATGCCGCAGTGTGTCATCAGCTAACAGAGGCGTCTACTCGGTGGTTGCATTCACCCAAGAGAAGCCTATTTTCTATAACTATATATCAGAGTCAGCGTGTCCCCACAAGTTTGGTTATATTCATATAAGCATAGCGGACAGCTTTTTCAAGCACAAAATTTCTCATTATTAATTCACGTTTTCCCTACTGGTTCTCTTCAGTCTATAATTATAACGGTTAGCGCCTCTTTGGCATCTTTTGCCATTACTTTAAGTAACGCTCCACTAATCGCTCCGAACATGTTGTTAGTTTACACAGATACACAAACATGAAACGTTTATTTTATAATTTGGCATTAGTAGCAGTACATTTCCTTTTATTCAGCAATATATCATCTCTTGATATGTTACAATGATTATTAGTGAGTTTCATTTGTTTTCCATTAGGAATACACAGCTTGACACCTATTCATTTTCAATATTTCATTAGTCTCTTAATTGTAAGTTGTTACCATCCACGATAGTCAATGTTATTCACTGCTTGCAGCTCATGATTTAGACCGTCAGATTTTCATGAGTGCTTCCTTCCTTGTAGATTGAAAATTGGCCATGAATTAATGGATCCAACGTATCATTGTGGACCTAGAAGCCCATGAATAAGCTATAACTGTGACTCTATACACACTGCGCCACCTTGCATCTCTACGAATTTGGTTGATCTTCATATCAGAAGCTTACAGGTAATTTACGCTAGCAATTTTCCATCAAACCTCATCAACCAATAAGTTACAGAAAGCTTAAGAGCCAGAGTAGCTACATTTAGAAGATAATATCGTTTTGTCCATTTTTATCTCTTTTAGCTAACTCTCATCAATATACTTCAAGACACCGTAAACATTCCTGCTGTTAAAATTAGGAACAGTATGGGACCATCTGTGTCTCCATTTTTAAAAGGTACCAATTTACCGGAGATTATACTATATTGATAAGAAGAGTCTACAGTACCCTGCACATATTACTTCATTTTCTCTTACAGTCTATCGGCCTTTGTGAAAGTGTCGCATTTGTGTACATCGTATTTTAATAAACTCTCCCTGGATTAGACCAATATCCAAGGTAACTTTTGATACCATAAAACATATACAGTGGAAGCAAAAAGCACACAAGATAGGGTGTATTAATTATTCGTCTCATTTATTGGTGGTAGTTTATTCTTCCTTTCCTTTTCTTTTTTCATCAATACTCTTCTGAATTTATTGGTCATCGCTCGCTATCTCCCTCTACCCACTCTAATGGTGAACATACTTCTTCGTTCATTGCACACCATTTGTGGTGTTACACCAGTCACATCGTTCACTATCTCTTTTTATTCACGATCATGGTGAATAAATTCCTTTGTTCAATGCACACCATTTGTGGCGCTTCATTGTCCTGTACCGTCACTGCCACTGTTGAACCCAGTTTTAATTATCCTTTTTGTCTTTAATTCCCTTTCAGAATAACCCTTGTCCCTCTCTCAGTGGCCTATTTTTCCTGACGAAGGCACCTGTGTGTGCCGAAACGTGCGTAGAATACATTCCAGTCAATCAAACATTTGTGCCACACTACTTTTATGTAATTTGTGTTATATCAATTATTATTTATCCGTTATTGTCTATATACCTTCACTTGTTTGTATACTTTTGAGTGTATGATTGACAGTGTGCATGTTTGACACGTTAGCCCTTGCATGAATGATTAAATTGTTTTTATATATTCTCAATGTATAATAAATTTTTTTTTGTATTTTTGCTATAATTATTGTTGTCTCTGGGTTCTCATTGACGGTATGTAATATCATTCTTGCATTGTTCTTTTGTTAATTGGTTTCCTAAATTCTGTACAATTACTGGGGTGAATGTATGACATTGTTCTGCATTCTGTCCATCAATAGTTCTTTTCCCAAGGCTTCTCCTCCAGGTATCACCCCTGAACTTAGGTTGTATGTGGATTACTGAGGGCACACCGCAGTCACCAAGACTGATGCGCACCCCATCCTCGAGCTGATGAGCTCATAGATCGGTTGGGAGCTGCTAAGTTCCTCAGCACGTTTGACTTAATGCCTGGGTACTGGTAGATGCCCTAACTCGAGGGCCAAAGCGAGGTCTGTGTTCCCTACCCCAGAAGGCCATTTCTAGTTCTTGGTGATGCCCTTTGGTTTGAAGAACGAAGAACGCTCTGACAACTTCCAGAGATTGGTCAACCAGGTCCTGGCTGGATTGAAGAACTTTAGTGCCGCATACCTAGATGACACTGGGGGCTTCAGTTCTAGCTGGGAAGACCACCTGTGTCACCTCAGGGAAGTGCTTCAGGTACTACAAAGTGCAGGCCTGACTATCAATTGCCAGATAGGACAGGTTTTGGACACCAAGTGGGAGAAGGCAAGGTGCAGCCCCTCCAGGCCAAAATCCAAATCAGTCTGGTTGGGAGCCCACCAAGACCCAGACAGATGCGTGGGTCGTCCTGGGCTTCACCGGGTGGTACAGGCAGTTGTCAAGAGATATTGAACCATTGTTGCACCCGTGATAGAACTGACCTCTAATAAACAGCCTTGACAGGTGATCTTGACAGAGGCATGCCAGAACACATTTGAAACCCTGGAGAAGGCCATGTGCATGGTGCCGATGCTCAGGGCTCCTGACTTCTCTAGGGAATTCATCATGCAGACAGAAGCCTCAGAGCAAGTAAAAGTGGCAGTGCTTTCATAGCTATAAGTAGAGGGCCTGAATCATCCTGTAGCCTTCATCAGTGGGAGGTTACTTCCCAGGGACAGAAGTGGAGTACAATACAAAGGGAAGACTTTGCAGTGGCCCGGCCACTGAAGAGCTTGAAGCCAAACCTGTTTGGTGCTCCCTTCCGGGTTCATACAGACCACAGATGGCTAATGCAGATGAGTGGTGAGAATCCCAAACTGCTGAGGTGGCCCGCTCCCTACAGGGAATGGACTTTATGGTGGAACACCACCCTGGAACAGACCACGCCAATGCTGATGGCCTCTCCAGCTTTTTATGCCTGAGTGATGAGAACTCCCAGGAGGTTGGGTTGTTCTCCCCACTTTCAGCTGGGAGGGACATGTGTTAGACTGGCATCCTTTGCGCGGTTCTCCTCTCACTTTCTGCCTTCAACCCTCCTGTTTTACTTACTTAGTGTATGCTGGCTTTAGGATTCTGCACACTTTATTATTGCCTACCAGTGCTACAGTGCTTGTGATTTCTCCTTTAAAACATGGTATAAATCGGCTCACACCCAATTGCCATATTTAATTTACTTAAAGGTACCTAGTAAAGTGGTACTACATGTGCCCAGGGCCTGTAAATTAAATGCTACTAGTGGGCCTGCAGCCTTGATTTTGCCACCCCCTTAGGTAATCCTTTAAACATGTCCCCATCCTGCCATTACAGCCTGTGTGTGCAGTTGTTAAACTAACATTTTGACCTGGCAAAATAAACCTTTTGCTTGGCCCAAAGCCTGCCTTTTCTAATACATGTAAGTTACTCCTTGGGTAAGCCCTGAACATCCCATAGGGCAGGGTGCAGTTTATTTAAAAAGTGGGACATGTACTTTTAAGTTTTTACATGTCCAGGTAGTGAAAAAGTTTTACATTTGTTTTTCACTACTATAAGACCTACCTCTCCCATAGGATAACGTTGGACTTACCCTATTGCATGTAATCAGCTGTCATGTCCATTTATGAGCAGGTAGACAGGTTAAGTTTGTAATTAAAAGCCTTTGTAAATGGCCTAATTGAATTTTTAATCACAATTCTGAAAATGTCACATTTAGAAATTTGGCATTTTCTTGTCCTAACCCTTTGGTGCCTGCAATCTGATCCTGGGTCACATAACAAGGTGTAGCTGTCAGTTGGTCTTTATGTATTGCTTCCAGAGTCTGAGACAAAGAGAAGATGGGTGTTGGCAAGATGTGCCACTCAGTCCATGAGTGGGAGGAGCTCTCACCCACTACACTTGCACATCACAAAGGATCTGCCTGAGCACGCTCACAAATGGATTATCACTGGTCTTTTGGTATGGGGAAGATGGGGCTGCCTGTCACCTCGGGGGTGGAAAACCCCACTCCAAAGTGGGTACCAAGTATATATATTGGACCCTTTGATCCAACTCTTCAATACACTTCTGGACCAGTGAACTCTGCCAGGAAGAACTGCTGTGCTGTTGAAAGGATTGCTACTCTGCTGGACTGCTGCTCTGAATTACTGCTGCCCTGCAGTGCTGACTTTCTGCTCTGTTGCCCTCATGCCAGGGCGAGAAGGATGGGACCTGTAGCTCTAAACCTAGGACCCAAGAGTGACTTCTGGGGCTCGTTGGCTGGCCTCCTTATCAGCAGCCTCAGGGACATACCAGGCTTCCAAAACCCATCAACCTAGCACCTGGACCCTGACATCTATGACTCCTGCCCTCTCAAGTGGTGCCACCCTAGTCCTGGACCCTTGGAAGTGAGCCTGAAAGTGCTCTGCCAGCCCATCCGTGGATCCAACAGAACCAATGCATCTCCCCCGTGGCGCATCTCCCGCAGAATCGGTGCATTGCCTTTGCTGCTCGAAGCATCTCCCTCTGAACTGGAGCATCGCCCATACTGCTTGAGGCACCGCCCTCAGAAATGACACATTGCCTGCTAAGCGGATTTCTCGGACACAGGGACTGTTCATCGAAACCCATCAGAGCCAATGCATATTCACACAAGGATATTGTATCACCCAATGTAGCACATTGGAACCGCTGCTGCATGATGCATCTCCACCCACGGACATCGCCTCGCAGTTCTTAGCTCACCTGAACTGCAGCTGAATGATCCATCTCCTCGCCTATGCCTCACATCGCCTCTGCTGCGCAACGCATCCTCAAAATGTAACTCTGCATCACCTCACAAGCAGGATTTAAAGTACTCTTATTCAGCGGTCCTAACTTAGTCCATGTTGGCATAGTGGTACACATAAGTACACAATGCCCGCTTGAATGCCTGACATCTATGACCAATGTAATAGAGTGCAAGGGGAGTTTTTCACTGTTTGACACTCTATTAAATTGGTCCCCGTACAGAAGGCTATTTGCGTGTGTCAAAACTGATGCCGCCTCTTGTTTCTGATCCATTGCTGTAGTTGCGTCAGTCTTATGACCAGCTACAGCAATAAGCCACTTTTGGGCCAGATGCTTTGTGGCATCCGTCCCACAGATACATCAGAATTTCTGACCCATCCTTGGGACCTTGCGCCATAGAGCCGCTGTATTATAAATACGGCGCATCCATGGCGTCGTGAGGATTTTTCATGCAGGAGCAAGACATTTTAGTGATCATTGCATGGATGAATCATTTCTTGCAAATAAGGCCCCCAATTTCTTACAGATCTGCTCTTGTGTACAAAGATGGAAGGCATTGTTGCCAGTCTGCAGCATGTACAGAGCTTATTGCAGCTGGGAGTGCCCATTATCGGAGATTCACCTCCGGTCATGTTCTAATGATTGTAGCACATGCACTAACCTTGGCTGCCGTGTCCTTGAAGATACAGTGCCATCTTAGGATGTACATAGGGTCCTACAATGCACACACTTTTATGTATGCCCACTACAACCACAACCACACTATGTGCGGTGTGACCACTTCTAGTGGGGTGACAGAAGTAGGACTGATTGCTTGTGAGAAGGTGGCTTAGTATATGGCGCACACTTATGTAAGTGGGCACCCTGCACCAATCCAGACAACCCTTATGGTGATTTTAGAGGTATTAGAAACCGTAGAAGCTCTCTCAGTGGTAGCTGTGGAGAGCAGCCTTCAGGCTTTGTCCAGAAGAAGGGTAAAGCCGCTTGTTTTACCAGAACACAATTTTATAGGTATAGATGAAGGGAGAAATAACCACAGAGTGTATTTATAAAACTGTGTATTTATTATAAGATACTCACTAACACATACAGATATCTCCCTGCCGGAGATATACACAATGCACACAGTACTTTTCAATAGAAACAGGTAAGTAGCACAGAATACACAGTGGTCACCAGGGGGAGACCAAACCATAAACTAAAATAGTGGTATGCGAACCACTTCTCAAGTCAAGACTATACCCAGAAGACGTGGAAGTGCCGGGGACCCAAGGAACCACCTGAGTCAAATAGCAAGGATCCCCACGGAGGCCGTGTGCAGAGTGGGAGAACAACCGCGGGCTCAATACAAGTCAATGGGTAAGTTGTTGTTGCAATTTTAAAGAAGGACCCTTCCGAGTGGACCCTGAAGACTGAAGGTTGGAGAGCGACCCCACCGCTGGATATCCTAGAAACCAGGACACCTACACCAGGGAAGCCCGGTGCATAGGTGTGAAGTAGGGTCAGAAACCGCAGTTGAACTCAATTGAGGACTTCAGGAAGATGCTGCTGCTGGAGAAGGTGAAAGTGTGTGGTGGATTCAGGCTTAGAAGTACATGCAGGCAAAGGGGACAGAGTCTATGCCACTTGGAAGTGACCTGGAGGCCCGGAAGACAAATGCCCATCGAAGCTGAGTATTTCAGGAGGGTTAACGGTGACATTGAAACTGCAGCTGTGTGGACCTGGCAATGCTGTGGAAGACCAGGAGCTGTGCACGAGCTGTCCCACGTTGGATGTCGAGAGTTGAGGGGTCGGTATCCGTCAGAGGCACCAACAAGCCTTTGCAACTTGAACCAGCGTGGAAAGTGAAGAAGGCACAGTGTCGGGACCAGCAAGGTCCAGGTGACTCACCACAAGCAGGGGAGTCAGGGCGGGCCATGAGCAATCAGGGGAGCCCACAGAAATCAAAGGAGACCCTCAGAAGGACCCATAGGCTGGAGGCACTGGAGTCGCAAGAGGACCTCGAGCAGCTCACCATAGATGCAGGCCCACGATGCAAGAGATGTGGTGTGACAAAGATCTTGGTCACAGGAGATGCTTGAGGTTGAAGCTTCTCGGAACCCGAAGATCTCGGTGGCAGGAAACCAACAAGCCTTTGCAACTGCCAGTCAACGTGGTGCTCAGGGGTTCAGTTCCTGTGGTTCTGACAAGTGATACTGACCTCAAGCTTGGTGCGAGGACAGGGCAGGCCTCGAGGGATGTGAAGAACCACCACCTGTGTTGCTGAGCCTTTTAGAGTCTGTGAGAGCCCAGGATCAGCAGTTTGGTCAGCTTAGTTGCGGTGCCTGCAGATGCAGCGATGTGACTCCTTCTCTTCAAAGGAGATTCATTCAGGTGTCTTGGATGCCCACAGGCATTGGAAGGTTCCTGTATGGTGCACAGGCACGGACGTTGCAGCAGATGAGCAGCGCAATGAGATCAGGAGCAGCAGGAGTCTTCCCAGTTGCAGCATTGATGCCCAGAGCGAAGTCCAGAATGCTTGGATGATCGAAGAAGAAGTGGTGTCTTGAAATGAATCTGATCCCAGGACGAATCTAGGAACCCACCCTCAGGTAAGCCCTTAAATACCCTAAGGAAAGGGTTAAGACTATTCAGGGTTCCCCCACGGTAGGGATCAGACAGTGTGTAGGATACTCTCATGTTCTTTGTCCAGTTTTGCGCCAGAGTGGGAGCCAATGGCTCCCTGAGGTGGTTTGAACTGAACTATGCAAGGAGGGCACCAAATGTGCCATTCAAACAGACTGAGTGGCACTGGCAAGCGCTCCCACCCGGACCCAATACACTAAACCCTGTCTGGGAGGTGGTCATACCTCCCTGTGACAGGATACCTTTTGTTCTGCCTTCCCCTGCTCGAGCTTGGCTCAGCGGCAGGAAGGTAGAATCGTGTCTCTGGTCGGCAGCAGCCATGTTGTGCTGTCCGGGTTTAGAAGACTGGTACCGGGAGCACTGAGGGCCTCCGGGAGGAGCTTTACCATGCAAGGAATCATACCTTGGAGGTATGATTCCAACATGTTTGATACCAAACGTGACAGGGTTTGTTACAGCCAGTTTAGAGATGGTCATCGAGTAATGATCAATCAATCAATCAATCATGAGATTTGTAAAGGGCACTACATACCCGTGAGGGTTTCAAGGCACTGGGGGGGGGGGGGGAGCTGCTGCTATTGGTGGAAGAGCCAGGTCTTGAGTTGTCTCCTGAAGGTCAGCAGGTCTTCGGTTTGTCGCAGGTAGAGGGGGAGGGTGTTTCAGGTCTTGGCGGCATGATGGGAGAAGGATCTGCCTCTGGAAGTAGTTTTCCGGATGCGTGGGACCGTGGCCAGGGCGTGGTCAGCGGAGCGCAGTTACCTGTTGGGTACGTAGGAGAGTCGATTGTTGAGATAGGCTGGGCCGGTTTTGTGGAGTGCCTTGTGTGCGTGGATCAGGAGTTTGAAGGAGATTCTTTTGTCGACGGGGAGCCAGTGCAGGTTCCTCAGGTGGGGGTGATGTGGTCGCGGCGTGGGACGTCGAGGATCAGGCGTGCAGAGGCGTTCTGGATTCTCTGTTGTCTGTTGATGAGCTTGGACGAGGCTCCGGCGTAGAGGGCGTTTCCGTAGTCGAGTCTGTTGCTGACTAGGGCCTGGGTGACTGTATTCCTCGTGTTTGTCGGGATCCATCTGTAGATCTTGCGGAGCATGTGGAGGGTGTTGAAACAGGTGGAGGAGACTGCATTGACTTGTTTGGTCATGGAGAGTTTCGAGTCGAGGATGACTCCCAGGTTGCATGCGAGGTCGGTGGGGGCCGGGAGGGACCCCAGTGACGTGGGCCACCAAGAGTCATCCCAAGCGGAGGGGTTGGATCCGAGGATGAGGATTTCCGTCTTGTCTGTGTTCAGTTTGAGGCGGCTGTCCTCCATCCAGTCTGCGACGGCCTTCATTCCCTGGTGGAGGTTGGATTTGGTGGTGAGGGGGTCCTTGGTGAGGGAGAGGATCAGCTGGGTGTCGTCGGCTTAGGAGATTATGTTGAGGGCGTGCTCTCGGGCGATGCGTGCTATTGGTGCCATGTAGACGTTGAACAGCGTCGGGCTGAGGGAAGATCCTTGAGGGACGCCGCAGATGATCTCGGAGGCATCGGATCGGAACGGGGGGAGGCGGACTCTCTGAGTTCTGCCAGAGAGGAAGGAGGTGGTCCAGTCCAGGACCTTGTCTCGGATCCCTGCGTCGTGGAGGCGCGTGCGTAGTGTGTGGTGGCAGACGGTGTTGAAGGCGGTGGAGAGGTCCAGGAGGATGAGGGCCGCCGTCTCGCCGTTGTCTAGCAGGATCCTGATGTCGTCTGTGGCGGCGATGAGGGCGGTCTCGGTGCTGTGGTTGCTGCAGAATCCTGATAGGGACGGGTCCAGGATGTTGTTGTCTTCGAGGTGACGGGTGAGCTGGGTGTTTACTATCTTCTCGATGACCTTTGCTGGGAAAGAAAGCAGGGAGATGGGTCGGAAGTTCTTGAGGTCACTCGGATCTGCCTTGGGTTTCTTCAGTAGGGCGTTGATCTCTGCGTGCTTCCAGTTCTCAGGGAAGGTGGCGGTCTCGAAGGAGAGGTTGATGATTTTGTGCAGGTGGGGTGCGATGGGATTGCTGGCTTTGTTGAAGATGTGGTGCGGGAGAAGGTCGGACGGGGATCCGGAGTGGATGGTTCCCATGGTTTTGAGTGTGTCATCGATGCTCACGTTGGCCCAGGTTGTCAGGGTGTCGTGGGCGGTGGGGTGTGGTGAGCCACTCCCTGTATCATAATGGCTGATGCACTTACACCCCGGGAAAATGGACTGCGAAGGTTGTAGGGGTGTCCTGCTCATGCAGGCGCACCCTCACACTTAGAACCGAGAACCCTGCCTTCAGGATTGAAAGGCCTGCTTTAGGGGTGACTTATAGGTGTTAGGTGCAGTGACCTTAGGTATAGGAAAACCTATATCTTATGTAAGTGGTGCTAGCACCAGCTTACACAGGCTGCGTTGGCAGGCCTGTAGTTACAGTTTGAGTGGTCCCTCATGGGTGGCTTAATTCATGCTTCAGCCCATGTGCGACCCCTGGTGAACTTATGCCCTAGGTACATTAGTACCATATACTAGGCACTGATAAGGGTACACCAGTGTCTAATGTGGGATGTACCTACGTATTTACCATGCCAATTTAGGGTAGAAAGCACAGGGACGAGGGCCCTGGTTAGCAGGATCCCAGTCAGACTAGTCAGAAACATCATAGTACCGGGCAAAATGTGGGGGTAACCATAAAAGCAGATCTTACTTTCCTACACTGCTGCAATTGTAGATAATGTCTGCCTTGTGCCTGACAGGCTGAGGACGTTGTCGGAGTTTAAGGAATAACATGAAGTGACAGTTTTTTTTTAATATAGCGCAAACCTGACCCAAAGGTATTAGAGCACTTTACACGAGTACCAGTTGCATTACAGAATGACACATTCCTTTTTAGGAACGGGGAGATTAACTGATTTGCCCAGAATCACAGGATGATGCACGCCCCTGCAGAGCCTCATGCTGGGTTCCCCGGCTTCAAAGTCCACCTCTCTAGCCGTTAAGCCACACCCTCTCCCTTGAGTGACAGTGGCAGGATTGGATCGATATTATAGCAGCAGGAGCTGCAGTAAATGACATCAGCAGGACCAACACAACATGAGCACAGCAGGAGTTACAGACATTGACAACAGGCCTAGGAGAACCCTTAGCGGGAGTGCAGGTCATCACAGAAATGAGTAACCAGCACTTGGCCCAGCACTAGAATTCTTAGCTAGATATTCAGAATATCAAGCCCTTAGGAAGTTACGCAGAATCCACATTGGCTGGTTGTAAACTGGAATCTGTAAGTTGGAAGATAAATGATGAAAAGTGGACACTAAACCTCTAACAGTAACAGAAGTTCTTACCATTTGGAGGAGCTCACCTTTAGCAACTGATAGTGGAATGTGGACACAATATTGGAGTGTTCGGCTTGTGTGCAGATGTCCCCATGTATATGATGCATGATAGTGTTACTAGAAGATCATTTAATTGTTAGACCACATATGTGGTAAGTGTGATGGGTATTGGCACTAAAAGGCGAGCAAACTACATCAGGGACTACTGTTTGAAGGAATCTTTTTAAGGTTCTACATAAGCTAGGTTTAGGATTAGAAGGATATGACCGAAGCAAGTGTGACAACAGCACAAGTGAAACCAGCAACAAGTGAAACCAGAAGTGACACTGAATGGAAGTGACACCGGAATGAAAGTGGCAGTAGCCTTCACACATTCACTCATTTATCCACACACATGCTCTTCTCAGGAGACTAAGCGCTTGCTTCATACATCTGTGTGTAACCTACACAACACTTATGCCTGAAATGTACATTTTCTGTGATCGCTGTCAGCTTGGACTACTGCAGCTGAGCAAGGGAAGCTTGCGCTACTGTTGATCAAGGGATGCTTGCCCTGCTGCTGATCAAGGGAAGCTTGCATTACTGCTGATCCAGGAAAGCTTTGAGTATTGCTGATCAAGGGAAGCTTGCACTGCGGTTGATCAAGAGATGCTTGCCCTGCTGCTGATCAAGGGAAGCTTGCACTACTGCTGATCCAGGGAATCTTGTAGTACTGCTGATCAAGGAAAGCTTGCACTGCTGTTGATCAAGGGATGCTTGCCCTGCTGCTGATCAAGGGAAGCTTGCACTACTGCTCATTCAGGAAAGCTTGCTCTAATGCTGATCAAGGAAAACTTGCACTGCTGCTGCAGAGAGAGGTATGTTCTGCACTGTGGATGCTTCTAGGAGACAGAAACATGTTTTGCTGCTGCCATGCTGTACCTCTTCTTTGATGATGGGAAGTTGTACTCCTGCTGCTAGATTCGTCAATGTTCGGTGAGAGGGGGAAACTTTCACTGCTAATACCTACCTCTAGTTGTTTTTTAAAGTGGGTAGCCTGCACTGCTTCAGTTTGGCTTCTCTTTGAGGTAAGGAATCTTGAACTGTTGCTGCTGTACTTGACCTGTTCTGTATTGAGGAGAAAGTACACACTGCAGCTGCTCTATGTCTATCTGTGTTGTGAGAGGGAGAACGTTACACAATGATGCTTGAGTTGCACTCCTTCTGTGAAGGAGATAATCCTGGACTCTTTATGTGAAGGAGATGATCTTGGACTCTTTCTCTGAAGCAGATACCCTTGGACTCTGTTCTGCTTGGGTTTTCGGATCAGATAGAACCCGCTCATCAGAGCCTCACTAACCCAGCCAGAACGTTACCCCCTCCCTAGGGCCTATTTACAATAGTGCAACCACATATATCTACCACCTAAGGACAGGGAATTCCTACTATACATACCAAGACCTCTTATAATCGGCGGCCTCGCGATCCCATACGGATCCAGACCTCTCTGCCCATACGACAGTATCACAAGTGGCGGCCTCGCGATCCCATACGAATCCAGACCTCTCTGCCCATACGACAGTATCACAAGTGGCGGCCTCGCGATCCCATACGAATCCAGACCTCTCTACCCAGACGGCAGTCTCAGCACAATCGGCGGCCTCACGATCCCATACGAATCCAGACCTCTCTGCCCATACGACAGTATCACAAGTGGCGGCCTCGCGATCCCATACGAATCCAGACCTCTCTGCCCATACGACAGTATCACAAGTGGCGGCCTCGCGATCCCATACGAATCCAGACCTCTCTGCCCATACGACAGTATCACAAGTGGCGGCCTCGCGATCCCATACGAATCCAGACCTCTCTGCCCATACGACAGTATCACAAGTGGCGGCCTCGCGATCCCATACGAATCCAGACCTCTCTGCCCATACGACAGTATCACAAGTGGCGGCCTCGCGATCCCATACGAATCCAGACCTCTCTACCCAGACGGCAGTCTCAGCACAATCGGCGGCCTCGCGATCCCATACGAATCCAGATCTCTCTGCCCATACGACAGTATCACAAGTGGCGGCCTCGCGATCCCATACGAATCCAGACCTCTCTACCCAGACGGCAGTCTCATAAGTGGCGGCCTCGCGATCCCATACGAATCCAGACCTCTCTACCCAGACGGCAGTCTCATACGACAGTTCATCCTATGATCACCATAACATCTAAAAGGGAATCAGTCTCACTATTCATCAGATCACACAAGGACTGCCAGTTCGAGCATAGCCTGTTCTCCGGTTCGAGGGGCTCCTCTTTCCCTTATTCAGTTACCACTTACCTGATCAGGGTTAACATCTGTTCATGTAGCCGCAGCTGACTAGAAGAATAGGCTACCCTCTCATACAAGAACACGCAGCACATGTTGGTTCACTACAAACTGGGTACTTTATTACTCATTACATACGCAATCACATAACATTATAATATAACACATAACCTGCAAAGAAAAGTGAAAGATTAAGTTGTACACTCTAATAAGAAAGGGTCGACATCACCTTAGTAGTGTGTAGCCTGCACTCAGTGGTCATCTAGGTTCCCTTCTCGTCTGTGCCTCGACTCGCCTGGAAGTCACACCTCCGCAGTCACGGGTACATGTCTGCACCACTATGCGCTGTTCTCTTCACCCTTCTCCGAGTCACTGGGACCTCTTCCTTATCGGCTACTCTCTCCTCTCTGGCTATTCTGCTAGGAGAGTATCTGTCTCTCGGTTCTTCTCCGCCTTCAAGATGGCATCTGTCTTCCCTGGAATAAGTAGTAGCTTTACTGTTAACGGCTAGATGCCGCCTACGGACTGAACATGTAACTGCCTCAGACTTTCACTAATATAGAGGTGCGTTTCCTCATGGAAAATTCCGGCCCGTAACCTGCCGCCCACCAAATTCTTGTACCTCCCCGTACCAAGGACACGTTCCCAGCCGGCCGGCCTGATATAGTGTCTTCGGCATGAAGAAAAATACAATCCTTCGATAAGGGCCGGCCTGAACCGGTTCTCTCCAAGCGAATAACACCTCATAACTAAAACATTACATTTGACCTAGAAGCATCCCAAGCTGCCGGAGCAGAAAGAAAGATGGAGTCTCTCCCGTTTGAGGCCTACCAGGCCTGAATTCAGCACGGCTCCATGAAATACCCTCACTACAGGACAGGTTATCCCTAATACTAATGAATCTATCCCCTAGGCTATGTGTGCAAGCCCTGATCTATGGGGAAGAGCACAGGATCATGTCGAAGTGCCTAGTAAATAGGCTCCATTCACTACTCTAACCCTTAGACTTGAATGGTAAGAGACTGAAGTCACATTCAATCACTTTTCCTCACAAGAAGGCCGGGAAAATCGAGCAGAACAGACTCTTGCTGTGAAGGAGATGATCTTGGACTCTTTCTGTGACGGCGAGAAACTTGTACCATTGCTGTGAAAGAGATAAGCTTGGACTTTTTCTGTGAAGGAGATAACCTTGGACTCATTCCGTGAAGGAGTTCGGTCTCTTTCTGTGAAGGAGATAACCCTGGGCTCTTTCGGCAAAGGAGATAATCTTGGACACTTTCTGTGAAGGAGATGATCATGGACTCTTTCTGTGAAGCAGATACCCTTGGACTCTTTCTGTGAAGGAGTTATTCCTGGACTCTTTCTGTGAAGGAGATAATCCTGGACTCTTTCTGTGAAGGAGATGATCTTGGACTCTTTATGTGAAGGAGATGATCTTGTACTATTGCTGTGAAGGAGATAACCTTGGAATCATTCCGTGCAGTAGTTCGGTCTCTGTCTGTGAAGGAGCTAACCTTGGACTCTTTCTCTGAAGGAGATAACCCAATGCTCTTTCCATGAAGGAGATAATGTTTGACTCTTTCCGTGAAGGAGATAACTTTGGACTCTTTCTGTGAAGGAGATGATCTTGGACTCTTTCTCTGAAGCAGATACCTTTGGACTTTTTCTGTGGAGGAGATGATCTGTGACTGTTTCTGTGAAGGACAGAACCTTGTACTAGTGCTGTAAAGGAGATAAGCTTGGACTCTTTTTTCAAAGGAGATAATCTTGTACCCCTTCTGTGAAGGAGATAACCTTGGAATCATTCCGTGCAGTAGTTCGGTCTCTTCTGTGAAGGAGCTAACCTTGGACTCTTTCTCTGAAGGAGATAACCCTATGCTCTTTCCATGAAGGAGATCATCTTTGACTCTTTCCATGAAGGAGATAACTTTGGACTCTTTCTGTGAAGGAGATGATCTTGGACTCTTTCTCTGAAGCAGATACCTTTGGACTCTTTCTGTGGAGGAGATGATCTGTGACTGTTTCTGTGAAGGACAGAACCTTGTACTATTGCTGTAAAGGAGAGAAGTTTGTAATCTTTCTTCGAAGGAGATAATCTTGGACTATTTTCGTGAAGGAGATAATCTTGGACTTGCTGTGGAGGAGATAATCTTGAACTCTTTCTCTGAAGGAGATAACCCTCGGCTCTTTCCATAAAGGAGATTATCTTGGACTCTTTCTGTGAAGGAGATAATCCTGGATTCTTTCTCTGAAAGAGATAGACTTGGACTCTTTCTGTGAAGGAGATAATCCTGGACTCTTTCTTTGAAAGAGATAGCCTTGGACTCCTTCTGTGAAGGAGATAATCTTGGACTCTTTCTCTGAAGTAGATAAACCTGGTCTCTTTCCATGAAGGACTAATCTTTGACTCTTTCTGTGAAGGAGATAATCCTGGACTCTTTCTATGAAAGAGATAACCTTAGACTCTTTCTGTGAAGGAGATAATCTTGGAATTTTGCTGTGAAAGAAATATATTTGGACTCTTTTCGTGAAGGAGATGATCTTGGACTTGCTGTGGAGGAGATCATCTTGTGCTCTTGCTGTGAAGAAAATAGCCCGGTCTCTTTCCATGAAGGAGATAATCTTGAACTCTTCCCGTGAAGGAGATAATCTTGAACTCTTCCCGTGAAGGAGATAATCTTGAACTCTTTCTGTGAAGGAGATAATCTTGGACTCTTTCTTTCTCTGAGAGAGATAGCCTTGGACTCTTTCCATGAAGGAGATAATCTTAAACTCTTGCTGTGAAGGAGATACTCTTGGACTCTTGCTGTGAAGGAGATAATCTTAGCCTCTTGCTGTGAAGAACATAACCTTGGACTCTTTCCCTAAAGGAGACCATCTTGGGCTCATAATCTTGAGCTCTTTCCACAAAGGACATAATCCTGGACTCTTGCTGTGAAGGAGATATCTTTGGACTATTTCTGTGAAGGAGATAACTTTGTTCTATTTCTGTGAAGAAGATAACCTTGGACTCCTTCTGTGATGTAGATCTGACTCTTTCTGCGATGGAGATAACCTTAGATTCTTTCTCTGAGGATATAACCCTGGGCTCTTTCTCTGAAGTAAATAACCTTGGATTCACTCTGTGAAGGAGTTAGGTCTCTTTCCGTGAAGGAGATAATCTTGAACTCTTTTCGTAAAGGAGATGGGGGCATATTATCAAGAACGGCGTTAAGATTATCACCGGTTTAGAGGCAGAAAACTGCTGCTAAAGCGGCGATAATGGGCTTGATAATATGCCCTGGAGAATTCCAATAGAAGCCCATGTTCACACCAGAACATGGACTTCTATTAGAATTCTCCAGGGCATATTATCAAGCCCATTATCGCCGCTTTAGCTGCAGTTTTCTGCCTCCAAAGTGGCGATAATTTTTAACGCCGTCCTTGATAATATACCCCATGATCTTGGACTCTTGCTGTGAAGGAGATAACTTTGAACTCCTTCTGTGAAGGAGGTAATCCTGGACTCTTTCTCTGAAAAAGATAGCTTTGGACTCTTTCAGTGAAGTACATAACCTTGGACTCTTGCTGTGAAGGAGATAACTATGGATTCTTTTTCTGAGGGAGATAATCTTGGTCTCTTTTCATGAAGGAGATGATGTTGGACTCTTGCTGTGAAGGAGATATCTTTGGACTCTTTCTGTGAAGGAAATAATCCTGGACTCTTTCTCTGAAAGAGATATCCTTGGACTCCTTCAGTGAAGGAGAAAACCTTGGAATCTTGCTCTGAAATAGATAACCCTGGACTTGTCCATGAAGGAGATGATCTTGGACTCTTGCTGTGAAGGAGATATCTTTGGACTCTTTCTGTGAAGGAGAGAATCTTAGACTCTTTCTCTGAAGGAGACAATTTAGATTTTTCGCAGCCTGATAGGCAGAATATCTAGATTCTATTAAAGACACGGATGCTAAGATTATGCAAATCGTCTTTATTGCCGGCTCACACCAGCAACAATTGAAGAATCTAGAACTTCAATAGCATTCCAACACCTTATAAAATCCCCCAACACGCAGCCTTCTCCCTTCTTTGTCGGTGTTGCGACCAGGATAGCGTTTAATACTTTAACTTCGAAACAAGAGGGTTTTCCTCAGCCAAATTTTTCTGTTCTGAAACATATATTCAGAACACAATCAGTGACATTTACTACACTGGGAAGGGTATTTTGTGGAGGGATAATCTTAGCCTCCGTGTCTTTAATAAAATCCAGGCTAACACTATGCAAGTTTAAAGTGCATTTAACACATTATCAATAGCGCTTGTAACAGGTCCAAAATAACAGATTTTAAACATACTTTCGTTGGACGAATCTGCAGCTCTACGGATATCTTGTAGACCTCCCCCTAGGAAAAAAGTTTTGGATGCTGAGGCACCCCTAAGGCAATGTGCAACAGCTATAGTAGTGTCTATACCCGCTTCTTTCATTACCTCCTTGACCCATCTTGCTGCAGTGGGAGAGGAAATTGCTTTATGAGGTGGTCTATGGGATAATAGCATTTGTTCTGTATTTCCTCTTGGACTCGCAGTCCTTCTGTCATACTCCAGCAAGCATTTCACCCCACAATGTCTTTCATTCTGAGTAAAGAAAGGGTAGAATACAGAGGTTGACATCGTGTTTTTAAATAAAACAGACCCTTTAGGGTTAGTAGGCCCTACTGGTGAAGTATAATGCTTTCACATCTGAGGTCCGTCTAAAAGATACCAAGGAGAGTAAAACGGTGCGTTTACAGGAGATGTATTTTAAGGACAGGCTAGAGTTTTCACCCCAACGTACTAAGACTTGTAGAACATCTCTTATGTCTCATAAGGTAGCGTATTTTGCAGAAGGTGGGTTTAGTACCTGCATACTTTACATAATCTTTTTTTGTTAGTAGGTTTTGACCCACAGAGACTCTGTCTATAAGGCAGTGGCCTGCCGCAATAGACGATCTGTAAACATTAACAGTTATATAGGAGAGTCCTGATCTGAACAATTTGGAAAAATAGTTGACAACATGTACTAGATCAGTTGAAACGGGACTGTAATTTCGTCGAAGACGCCAACAAACCCATTTCTCCCAAGCCAGTCTATATGCTTTCCTTGTGCCAGGTGCCCATGACTCTGATATGAGTTTGAAAGTATCTGCCCAAATGCCTGGGATCTGCCACTATCTCCAGAAGTCCTCCAGGCCACCCTTGACAGAAGACCTTGCTCTATGAGAGGATGTAATTCTCCTTCTGGGCCTGGTATTAATGTCAGTATTAATATTAATATTGGTAGGTCTATACTCATTGCTAGTTGGATAGGGAACCAAGCCTAAGACCTCCAAAGGGGTGTTTTCACCACTGCAATTTCCTTGTCCCTGCGAATGTGTAGCAGTGACCTTGGTAGCATGACAAACGGAGGGAAAGCATAAGGTGCAGGACCCTCCCAATTCTGAAGGAAGGCATCCACCCCCAAGGCCTGAGGGTACAGCCTTCAGCTGAAAAAATTCAATAGTTGAGTGTTCCGTCTGTCTGCAAAGAGATCCACCCTGAAGGGTCCCCATATCGACTGGATACTGCGGAAGATTCCCTTGTCTAACCTCCAATTGCTGGAATCTCTGAAATTCGCAGAGAACCAGTCCACAACCCCATTGGTCAAGCCTGAGATATGTTCTGCCTTTGTTCAAGCAGTTACCCCAGAAGAACTTGGCTAACTCCGCCAGACCTTTGGAGTGAGGTCCCCTGACATATCTGACTACAGATACGTTGTCCATGCGGAGCATCAGAAAACATTTCATTAAGTCCTTGGTGAAGCAGCAAATTGCAAAGGAGCCTGCCAGTAAGTCCATGCAGTTGATGTGCAATTCCTTCTTTTGTTCTGTCCAGTGTCCCGCTGCTGCTGAGTTGCCACATCCCGAACTTCTAGGCTTGCATCTGATTCTATCACTATCTCCCCCAAAAATAGCTCTGCCATTCCATGCTTCTGCATTCTTTAGCCACCAGAGTAGTTCCTTCCTTGAATCTGGGTCTAGAGATAATACTTGGGAATAGGATTGACTTCTTCTCAATGCTTTGGCTTTTGGTCTTTGGAGAGCTCGGTAGTATAAGGGGCCTGCGTAGATAACTTGGATCGTTGAGGATAGGAGACATGGAATCCTTACTAGGGTTCTTAGATGGAATTAGTTTTTCTCTAATATTTTCCTTAATTCTTTCCGAAGTTTCCTTAATTGTTCTCCAGGTAATTTTAATTCTGTCCGCTTTGTGTTTATGTTTAGGCCCAGGAACTACGTATCTTGGCTTGGGACCACGCATGATTTTTTCTTGTTTATGATAAACACTAACTGTTCTAATTGGTTTGTGGTAAACTCTGTGTGGTATGACACCATTTCCCTGGATTGGGCCACTATTAGGATATCGTCTAAGTATAGTAGTAGAGTATTAGTCTTATTCCTCTTGCTCTGAGCCATCCAGCTATGGGACGAAGAACTTTGGTGAAGCACCAAGGGACTGAGAAATGACCAAAGGGGATGCTGCAGAATTGCCAAAGTTTGCCCTCCGCCCCTCCCCCCCCAGGTAAATTGGAGACTTTTTTGATGTTGGGGGCAAATTGGGATAGTCAAGTGATGGTCTTTGAGGTCTAGACGGGTTAGCCTGTCCCCATTGCTTAATTCGTCTCTTAAGGGATGCACTCCTACCATTTTGAAATGGTGGTAGACCACCCATTTATTCAACTCTTTTAGGTTTATCACTGGTCTTAGGCCTTTGTATTTCTTTTCCATTAGAAAGATAGTGCTGATAAACCCAGATTCCATGCCCTCTCCAAATGCTCCTTTGGTCAGCAAGTCCTCTGTTAGAATCCGGGGTCTCTGGTTGGCGCAGGTATGCACTTGCGACAAGCAGCGACCCTTTCCTCTAAGTCAGGGCGAAGTATTACTCTGGGAAAATAACCCCTGCTCACCCTCTAGGTAACGTGGCGTGAGCAGTCAGGCTAGGTTCCAGAGGGCATTAGGTTAAGCATTCAAGATGTCCCACACAACAACCACCAACCCACCACACAGAGACACAAGACTGTATTTTTGTAAAAATAAACTCTTTATGTAAAAGGTTTCTTCAAGCAGGCTTTAAAAATACAGTTCTTCACTTCAAAGTAGGTTCCAGTTACTTGTACTGACTTTTCAGGAGTCCACAGTTCTTAAAATGGCAAGTCTTGGTTCAAAATACACTTATTTGAGGTCTGTGCGCTTCGTAGTGCCTTCCGTACGCTTCGTACCGCTATTTGGACACGTCGTGCCGTTTTTCACGCTTCTCGCGTGAGCACGCGTACGAGGACTTGAGCTGTACGGACCGTACCCTCGTAGGTACGCGTCGTACAAGTCCGGAACGCCTCTTGCCAAACCTCACGCTTCCCACGTGAGCAACGTCTATATATTTTCAATGGTACGGACCGTACCTTCGCTGGGACGCTCAGTACAGCTGGTGCGACCCGCACCAAAGCTCACACTTCACGCGTGAATAGCATAGCGCGACGCCAGCGCTGGTACGGACCGTACAAAGGCAAGTACGGTTCGTACGAGGGCGCTCTCAGCTCACAGTACCTGGGATCGTTTTAGGGAGTTCGTGGCGGCCTCAGCAGTCCCGCACAGGGCGTCCCGCGTCGTGTTGCAGTCCCGGCTCTTCCGTGGACGGCGATGCTTCGGGGGGCGCTCTGGGACGTCTCAGCATACCACAGAGGTTGGAAGGAGGAGGGGCAGCTCGGGGGTGATTCTCAGCGCATCGCGCTGTCGGCAGACACCAGGATCGACGAACAGTGTACCTTGGGTCCTTACAGTGATCTTGCCGGCTCAGGGTCACAGAGGCTCGGCGCTTGGACGCAGGTCGTCTCCCTTCACGTTGCGAGCTACGGCTCGAGGGGGCAGTTGTTTGCTTTGGTCAGGCCAGGCGGGCTGGTCTTCACGGTGCTCACAGCAGCCCGGGCAGCCAGAGGTCGCGGTGCTTAGCGAGATGGGGGCACACAGGTTCTCTGGGGTCAGCGTTGCAGGGTCACCCACAGCAGCTTCCTCTTCTTCCAGGGAAAGGTAGCGCTCACTGTTCCTGGGGCGCAGTTCAGGGGGCAAGTTCACACGCAAGCCCTTGGAGATGGTTTGTAAAGCACAAGTTGAATAAAAGTCTTTTCTTCAGTCTTTTCCTCTCCTTCCAGCAGCAATGCACCCACCACAGGCCAGTCTCTCAGGCTTAGAGACAATACTCCTCCATGCAGCTTTCCCAGGTCCTTCTCTTCAGGCAGAGTTTCTTCTTGGCGCAAACAGGATCTGATCTCTTAGGAGCAAGGCTCCTTCTTTTATACAGCAATTCTTTTGTTCTTTGTTGCCAGGGGGCCTGGGCCTGGCTCAGTCCGCTTTTGGAGCACTTTGTTGTGGTGACTCTGCCCTTTCCTTTCAGCAGTAGGGCAGGGACATCAGCCGCTCCACAGGGGGCGGAGCCGGCATTGTGGTGGCAGAGCACAGGTCTATTCAGAGTCAAGGTGTACTCCTCCCACCCATCCTGGTGTAATCTCTCTACCCACCACCTGGCAGCCGGCCTGTCTCCTGGAATTCCCCAGCCCTGCCCCTCACTGAAACTAGGCAGCACACACACACAGCAGAGGCGGACTGAAATGGCTAAGCAAGTAAATACTAACTTTCTAAAAGTAGTATTTACAAACGCAGGATATTAAAATAAACTTTACTAAAAGAAGTATTTTATTATTCTGAGTTCAGGCATACTAAACTTGACTTCCTACCATGCTCTATGAGTCCACTGGGATTACAGCGTGTAGTAATTCCAGCAGCCCATTCTGGCCGATGGAGAGCAGGTAGCCTTCAATAGTGAAAAACGAAAATGGCTGTAATTCACTATTAAGACATGCCACAGGGGTGACTAATATGTAGTTAAGGGAAGGTTTAGGGACTGGCAAGTGGGTGCACTTGCGCAGTCAGCGCGACAGTACCAGACTGCACGCAGGTTCTGCAGTGGCAGACCTTAGACACATTTTACTAGGCCGCTTCTGTGGGTGGCACAACCAGTGCTGCAAGCCCACCAGCAGCATTTGTATTTACAAGCCCTGGCACTCCTGGTGCTCTTTACTAGGGGCTGATAGTAAACCAAATAAGCCAAACATGGAAACCAATGAACATCAACAGTTTACCATAGGGAGAGCATATGCACCTTAGCACTGATCAGCAGTGGTAAGGTGCCCAGAGTCATAAAACAGCCAACAACAGGTCAGAAAAAATACAGGAGGAAGGCAAAAAGTTTAGGGATGACCCTGCAAAAAGGGCCAAGTCCAACATCCTCTAATTATTGCAATACTAGGAGTCTATCTTCCTGTGAGAATATTATTTCCGTTAGCATTTTTCTTTGCAGTGGTGTAACAGTTAATTCAATTTCGTATCCCTGACTGTTTCTAGGATCCAAGGGTCATGAGATACCATATTCCAGTTCCCAGAGGATTGGGCCAACCTCCCTCCCACCTATATAGGGGTATTTGAAAGGTCTTTGGTATTTCTTACCTGTCAAAAAACCTCTTTGTCTCACCTTGCCTCTGAATCCTCTACCACAACTCTTTGTTTCTGTGGGTAGAAGGTGGTATAGGAAGCAAAGCCTGGGTCCCTAAATCTTTGGCCACGTCCCATGTAGGTCCTTGAAGAGCTTTGGCCACGGCCGAGTAACCGACCCCTTGTTCTCTCGCCCTGCCAAGAGAACAAGGTGACTCTTGCTGTGACGGAGATAACTTTGGACTCTTTACCTGAAGGCGATAATCTTTGACACTTTCCATGAAGGAGATAATCTTAAACTCTTGCTGTGAAGGAGATAATCTTGGACTCATCCCGTGAAGGAGATAATCTTGGACTATTGCTGTGAAGAAAATAACCTTGGATTCTTTCTCTAAAGGAGATGATCTTGAGCTCATAATCTTAGACTCATTCTGTGAAGTAGAAAATGTTGTACTCTTGCTTCGAAGGAGATAACTTTGGACTCTTTCCGTGAGGTTGATAGTCATGGACTCTTTCAGTGAAGGAGATAATCTTGGACTCTTTACATGAAGGAGATAATCCTGGACTCTTCCTATGAGGGAGATAATCTTAAACTCATAATCTTGGGCTCTTTCCATGAAGGAGATGAGATAATCTTGGACTCTTGCTGTGAAGGAGATAACTGTGGACTCTTTCCATGAACGAGATAACATTGGACTCTTTCCGTGAAGGAGATAGCCCTGAACTTTTTCTGTGAAGGAGATAACCCTGGACTCTTTCCGTGAAGGAGATAACCTTGGACTCTTTCCGTGAAGGAGATAACCATAGACCTTTTCCGTGTATTAGATAATCTAGGACTCTTTCCATGAGGGAAATAATATTGGACTCTTCTGTGAAAGGGATAACCTTGGACTTTTTCTGTGTGTCATGCCACTCACCTGGCTCTAGTCCACAGAGACGATGCTTGACCTCCTATCTCTCCTACGGTGGTGTCTGATCAGGGAACTGTAACCATATATCAACTGCCAGAAGGGAAGGGGATTTGCAACAAAATAATAAACAGAGATTCTTGCATGCCTTCGAAATCAGCCACTGTCTTCTTGGAGTCGTAAGTATGTCTCTTCTCAGTCCTGGAGAGCATTATCATGATATGTGCGTAATGTTGTGCATGGTGAACAGTACTGCAAAGACAAGTAGAGAGGATATTCAACAAATGAGTGGTCGTGAAATAGTCCCTCCCGCCTTTGACATGTGTACTAACATTCACTTATAGGATAGTGAATCTATTGCTGCGTAGACTTCTAATAATCAATTGTTGCCCTTGGAGATTTGGCACTCCCGGGAGAAGCTATATCATGTATTCACATCACACACTAAGGTACACCTTATTTGTTCAACACGAGGCACAAGGCGTGTAAGAGTGTGCTTTTGGATTCACAGACTACAGCATAGTAAAGGATGGCAAGGTCTTGGTATGCACATTAAATAATTCCCACAATGTCTCAATATTCAAGAGTTGTGCTGTTTTCTGATTTTCAGCAACATAAAGACAAGTCTATGGGTGATACACGTTCCGCTAGTGCACTAACCTTAAGAATGGCACTTAACCATGTTTTCTCCTTTTATTTTGCAGGTACGGCATTGCACGTATGGTGTTCGCTGCCTTGCTGGATTAGCACGGGAGATGTTTGCAGCATTCGAGATTCACAGGATAGCTGTGGGGCATCATAGGGATGGTGTTTGCTGCATTGCTGGATTTGTAGGGGAGAAGATGTCTGCAGCGTCGGAGATTCACAGGAGAGTGCAATGCAGCAGAAGCTCAGTGGGGTCATGCAGACATTCAGGTGAGCCGAATCGCTGAAGAATATCCATCCTCTTCAACCAGTGGATAAGCTAAGCACAGCCTCATGGTTTGGGTGGGGGACTATGAGCCAAAAATAACCATAGTCATGATGAGTTAGCCCAAATATCACCCTAGTCATGATGAGTCAGCCTGAAGGCCCTGGGGGATGTTACTGGTTTTGCTCTGGTGTTTCATGACCCAGTCATTTAGCGCTCCAGGGAATAAATTACCATGCCAAGAATGTTGTCAAGCCTACAAGGCAATGAGTCCCATGAACAGTTAGGGAGTCAATGAGACGTGGGCTCTATCCCGCAAGCCCACCACACACATGGTAGAGGAGGAGTGAGAACACAAGGAGATTAGGGTTATGACACTGTGAAGAAGATAATCTTTGATCTGCAAAGGAAATAACCTTGGACTCTTTCTTTGAAGGAGATAACCTTGGACTTTTGAGGCCTGATTCACAAACGTAAATTTGCACTTTTGTGTAAGTATACAATTGTTGGCTATTCACAAAGGTATTTTACTAGTAGTATCTTTATGACAGCAGAGTGACGGCATATAAAAAGATAGGACTGCCGCCTGGTCCTGAGGCCAAACCCCCAGCAAGCTGCCTTTCACACACCACTCACAATCTTTGGCATGTGCACCGTAGGGTTGGCCTTCAGACCCGGGGACCACATCCCCTAGGGACAAAACATATATATTCAGGGGAGGGGGTGTGCAGCCCTCTCCCCAACCCTTAATTAGCCCCAGGGACCCCATCCCCCTAGGCCAGTTCCAATACAAATGGAAGGGGGTCTGTGTGGCCCCCCTCTACAAGCCTTAAATAGCCGTGTGGGCCCTATCACTCAGGGCGAAATACAATTAAACAGAGCAGGAGTGTGTACAGCTCTTTCTCCTGAGCTTTAATAGGCCCTGGGGAACCCCATTCCCCCGGGACCGAATGCAATAAAAAAGGGGAGGGGGTGTGCGCCCAAGCATTTATTGGGCCTGGAAACCCCATACCCTGGGCCAAATTTAATAAATAAAGGAAAGGGGTGTGCAGCCCTCTCCCAACAAATATTTAGTTCCCAAGCACCCCATCCCACGTGGCCGAGTAATTAATAAAGGGAGGGGGCTCACGGCTCCCTCCCTGAGCCTAATTAGGACCTGGCGACCCCATCCCCCGATCTGAAATTTAAATAAAAGGGCTACCCAACTGGACTACTTTCTGCTGGTTAAGTCGAGAGTACTACCTTGTTGGCTGAATGTCTATCAAAGATTTTAGATCGTTTTACAATGTGCGATTGTAGAGAAAATACACTTGCTTACCTTGGCCAAGCACAAGTATTTAGGATGAATGTCCTTTACAGAATTGGACTTTAAACTGGGGCACCTTTCATGTTTATATTCATAACTGCTTCCCGTCGAGGTTTAATTTCTGTGAAATGAACACCAGGGCCAGAATGGAACCTTGGCTGTGTATTTATCCAAGAAGAGACCACTAATTTGCACAAAATGTCTTCATAACCGGGGTACTTTCTACTGGTTGATTAGCAAGTTCTACCTTGTTGGGTGAACGTCTAGTACATATTCTACACTACAGCTGTGTAAAAGACTACAAGCTAATTTCTCCAGTGACCTTCTGAATGTGTAATTTTGGCAATGGGATTCTTCCTTGAGCGTCTTCATACAGAAATCAGTGACAAGAGTAATTCTTGTATAGAAAAGGCAATGAGAATACAGACAAAGAGTTGAATCTCCACCCAAAAAGTTTACTTTCTTTTAATCATGCGGAGTCAGTGCTTCTTTGGTTGGTGGAGGTGTTCTTATATTCCTCTGCATCAAGAATGTGGCATCAAAATCAGCGAGAAACGCGCTTGTATAACTTTGTTCAGCTGAACTGTCAGTCAGCCTAGAAAATGACGGAAACACCATGGTATACTGCTAATGTGGAAGTGGTTAGGCCAACAGGTCCAACAACCATAAAAATCAGTGGGAAACACACTTGTGTCACTTTCGTAAGTTAAGCTGTCCATTAGCCTGGGAAATGGTGGGAACAACGTTGCATACTACTAACGTGGAAGGGGTGGACCGGGCAAAACGAGAAGAGCTTGTAGGTGATTTTGCTCATTTCATACTCAGCAGTACTTAAAAGGGAGAACCATGTACTCTTCTTTCAGACCAGGAGATGATAAAAAAAAATGCACTTGTCTTGGTCAGTCACTACAGAGAGATTGCGCTCCAATAAATAAACAATTCACCTCTATCAAGGCTTTCAGATTGTTTTTCAATCTGCATTCGTAGAGACTATACACCTGCTTTGCCTTGGAAGAGCACAATAATTTAGGATGATTTGTCCTTAAACTGTGGCACCTGCTATGTTTCTGTTTGCAAGTGCTTCCCGTTGAGGTTTAATTTCTGTGAAATGAGCATCAGGGCCAGAAGGGAACATCGCCTGTGTATTTATCTAAGAAAAGTCCGCAGTTTGAGACAAAATGTCTACCCAACTGGAGTACTTTCTACTGGTTAATTATTAAGTGCTACCTCTTTGAGTTTAGGTCTAGTGCATATTCTATACTGCAGCTCCATAAAGGACCACAAGGTAATGTCTCCGGTGATCTTGTGTACATGCAACTTTGGCAATGCAATTGTTTCTCGTGCATTTTCATACAGAAATCCGTGACAAAATTAATCCTCATATAGAGAAGTCGAAGAGACTACAGACAAAGAGTTTAATCTCCACCAAACAAGGGTACTTCCTATTAATTATATGAAGTAAGTGTTTCTTTTTTTTGTGGGAAATGTCCTCATAATCCTCTGTAACAAGAAGGCGCCATCAAAAACTGATGGACAGCTCAGCTTACCAAACGGACCGGAGTGCATTTCCCACCAATTTTGATGGCGTTCTCAGCGCAGGGGGCCTAAGGGAAACCTTACTCTGTTCCCTTATATTATTTTTTATACAAATTCAGGACAGGGGACTAGGTCCCCGAGTCCTAAATTGGCTGCCAGCAACATTTCTCATGTGGCTGGAAGCCAATCAGAGCACTCGCTCATGCTGGAGTCTGATTTTTACGGGAGCAAGTTGGCCCAAGTAAAAAAAAAGCTCCCTGGGCTAAGCAGAATGCTCAGGGCCCGATTCACAGAACTAACTTAAGACAAAATCCTAAACTTACTACCATTTTGGTATTCACAGAAGGCACTTACTCATTTTGGTATTCACAGAAGGCACTTACTCATTTCGGTATTCACAGAAGTTAGGAGTCCTAACTTTAGGACTCCTAAATGCCTTCTTTGAATACCGAAAGTCTTAAAATTAGGATTTTTCTCAATTTAGTAGTAGTAAAGTGAGGACTCTTAACTTTAGGACTCCTAAATGCCTTCTGTGAATACCTAAAGTCGTAAAGTTAGGATTTTTCTCAGTTTAGGAGTAGTAAAGTTAGGAGTCCTAACTTTACTACTCCTAAACTGAGAAAAATCCTAATTTTAAGACTTTCGGTATTCACAGAAGTCATTTAGGAGTCCTAAAGTTAGGACTCCTAACTTCTGTGAGTAAGTGCCTTCTGTGAATACCAAACTGGTAGTAAGTTTAGGATTTTGTCTTAAGTTAGTTCTGTGAGTCGGGCCCCCAGTTTTTAACCTGGTGCTCCCGCAAGACAAATATGTTTGAACCTTAATTTCTCAAAAACTATTAAACAGATTCCACCAAAACACAAAAAGCACATCTGTGGACCAAGATCTAGCTTCCTGCCTGATTTGGTGCAATTCCGTTCAGCAGTTTTTGCAGTAGAATTTCTCAACATATTCTATGGAAAATTAATGGGTATTTTGCGACCTCACTTTGTTATTGATCCCTTTCTTGACGGATCACCCCGAAACTTACCATGCACAAACTCGTCGGAATGTAGTACCTGTTTGGAAAGTTTTGTGGAGATTTGTCAAACAGGGTCAAAGTTTTAAGCAAAAACAAAAAAGGCATTTCCTATGGAAATGCTTATTAACTATAACAACCCAGTGGGGGTGGGTGTGTATGTGCACATATATATTTATATTTACTGAAAAAAACAAAGGTTAAAGTGGACTTATATGTCAGTCTTTTAATAATAAAAACAAGCATTTGCAATGCTATAGGTCTTTCATTACTGAAAGTTTGAGCTATTGGCGTGGCATTATTATACGCAAAGCCAATAGCTCCAACTTTCGGCAATGCGGCAATGCGAGACCTATTGCATTTCAAATGCTTGTCTCAATGTGAGCGAAATGGCGGATAGCTACAGAAGTCGCACTCAAAAAATCCAAGGCCATTGCCTCTTGCCTGGATTAGTGGGGTTTTTTACGCCCTCTGTCCTTTTTTGTTTTCTCTCCTGAGTAACCATGGTGGGGGGAGGGCGGGGAGACCAACACAGAGTGCTGGTAGAGAGCTGCGCTGGAGTTGAGGAAAGGCTGCAGGGCCACAGCACGGACCCCCTCTGGAGGAGAGATGGCAACGGCAGTGGAGACCGGTGCATTGGTGGTTGGTGTTGGAGAGGGAAGAAGTGTGGATCATCACGTTCCTGTGTCTGGAGACCCCTTGGCCAGGACCTTAGGACAGAGCGAGGCGGCAGTGGCTGGGGTAAAGATGCAGAGTTCCTACACGGTGGCTGATACTAAAAAGGCCACAGCTAAGCCTGTACAAAGCCAAAGAGGTTCTGAGAACAAGCCACTAATAAAGGTGCCTGAAAAAAGGAACAGGTACTCCTTGCGGAGTGCCTTTAAAGAAGTATGTGAGGGCTACCCCAGCACTATTGTACAACCACTGTTGCGATCGTAACACCAAGTTACCGTGTCGGGGACTCCACGTTAGTACCAAAAGTACATACATCAGACTTAAATTCTCTAGGGCATGTTAAGAGCCGGAACCTCAGAGAAACTGCACCCAATCACAGAAGCTGAAGATTAGCCCTCATTAAGGACTTTCTTTACAGTTTTGCCTCAGGTAGTAGCCCCCAGCGGCTTAGTGAACCCGTGGTGGAAAATCCAGACAGTTACAGCAAGAAGCCTGGGAAGAAATTGGTTTAGTTGTCTGAGGACGAGGACACAGGGCAGTACCCAAGGATGGAGGAAATGGCAAGTGGGGGAGGGTTGATGTTGGCTAGTCCCAACAGGTATCAGGTCATAGAGGAAATGGATGGGAACAGTGATGGGCAGGGAAGGGAGAGAGACTAGGAAAAGCAGCAAGGTGTGAGGAAAATCAGCCTCTTCTGCCAGAGATCAGCCCCAGTTACTTGTTGGTGTTCCAGCTCCGGTAAATGTTCAATTCTAGACCCATGCTCTTGCTCGACGACACAGGCACTCATATCGTACCCTTGCCACATCTCAGTACGGACGCATTGCTTCAGCTGCATGATGTATCTTTGACGCCAATCCTCAAAACTATCAGCAAACCAGGATTTGTTGTAACTGGGTCCCTATAGCTTTGGCATAGCTGGGTAACCGGGTCCCTGTAGCTGGCACACCCTCCATCGCAGTTGGTCCAAACTTGTAACTTCGTACTGCTTTGGTGCGAACAGCTATCCACTGTGGGTGCCTTTTTTCTTTTTGGCACTAATTTATCTCTGGTTCTGCTGATTGGATTTTAGTCATTTCCGTCTTGTTTAATTTATGAAAGAAGAACATTCTATTTTCCTAACCTGGTGTGCTGTGTTTACTCTATTACTAAAATGTTGCACAGATACTTTAATACCACAGCACAGAAATCTAGGGTCAAATCAAAACAGATCAAGCAATTCAAACATGTAAATTGTCTACACATGAAACGTGAATCCCATCAGCCACCAAAATAGCAGCCCACATCATTTGGGATCCGATAGCCCTGTCTGAGCCATCAGAAAGATCAAGGCTGCAAACAGTACGGGCACCACTCTATACATCTTGAGATGAGGTGTCTATCAAGTGATAGTGTGGCTGACAAACATACATAATGGTGACAAAAGCAGTGCAAAAAAACAATACATTTTTGAAGAAAGTGATGTTAAAAATGCCCAATGGAAAGAAAAAACTATTTATTAATGTCTATCCATGTGGCAACAGTTAAAAACAGTGTAGACGCAGTTTTGACAAAATAACTGCATAAGTCCAAAAATCAGGTCAACATGTTTCAGCCGATGGTGACTATTAATCCGGCTTTCGTCAGGACCAAACAGAACCCTTGCTACTGCTGTATAATAGTGTGAAATCAGATTTAAACTAAATTTAACCCCAGTGCAAACCAATTAGTTTATTGCAAATTTCAAACCTCTTCTTACGATTTGTTAGAGGAGCGTCAACATGTTTCAGCCGATGGTGACTATTAATCCGGCTTTCGTCAGGACCAAACAGAACCCTTGCTACTGCTGTATAATAGTGTGAAATCAAATTTAAACTAAATTTAACCCCAGTGCAAACCAATTAGTTTATTGCAAATTTCAAACCTCTCCTTACGATTTGTTAGGGGAGCGTCTTTATTTTAATCCTAAATGGTAAGAAGCAAAAAGAGGGAAGAAAACGTACATGTGAAGACAAATTGCTTGATCATACTTGGACTTAATAATCCAAAGCTTTTAAATTATTAGCAAATCCATGTCAATATCATGAAATAAGTGGGAAAACCATGCTTACCCATCTATAGTACGGGAGACCGCCTCACCTCACCTGGCATCCTGCTCAGATAGAAGTGGCCCCGCTCTACATAAAAAAGACAAGTGGTGCAAAACCTTTATTCAGCCTCTTGTCTGTTATTAAAAACCAACTCTACTGATTTCCTAATCGGCAGCACACCCTTTGCCACGACTAAGTGTTAACTGAAAGAAGCCTACTACTAATCGTAATAGAGGCAATCATGTTTCTCCAGACATACTATACAACCTACCCAGCCTTATGTATTATAGAGTATTATGCTATACATAACGACTGTTCTGTAAAGGTCACATAGATTATACCAACTCGTTTATTTAAATGGTAACGCAAATCAGCAGTGTTCAGGCTTTACTTCTCATTAGTATGGCGGTAATGGTCTACCCAAACCTGCACCTCGTGCTCAAAACATCGAGATCCAGACAAGTAACAAACACAGCCAAACAGACAAACATGGGCAATACACTGACCTGTCTGTCGGTACCACGGAGTATTGAGGAGTAGGACGGGAAGGTGCAGACTCTCCGATGTTGTGGGTTGAAATGCAATTCCGATGTCCGCATCGGAGCATGACGTCATCCGAAAGCGACTGAAAGCGACTAAGCATCATGGGATATGAAGTTCCCGTGTGTCATAATTTTAAATACACGGAAGCTGCCCAAACTTTCATTACATAATGCGGCATTGTCTCCTTGGTATTGTGGTCTCAACTAATTGAAATAAAATTATTACGAGACCCGCATAGATGTGTGACAGAACCTCAATATAGCTGGGAATCAAAGCACTTAAAGTTCCCAGGTGTCACATGATGCGTAACGATCGAAACGATCATATGGGTGATCTCCTCCCTCGTTCTACGTTTCCATGCAATCGGAAACAGTGTTTAATAACATGCCATCACAGAGGGGAAGGGGGGGCGGGAGAGAGAACAGACTCATGCATCGACAACTAGGACAGCGTAATCCCACTTAGCTTGCCGAAACCAGGATATCGCCCAATGCATTCAAATGAGTTCCGACTCAGCCTTCAACTCCCAATACAATGGGGGATTACTATACCCCAACAAAGCTGGCACAAGCCGACAGTCTCATAAACACATTCCCTAATGCAGCTCAACACAATGGTTCTCATCATTGTGTATACCGGCTTAGTGTAAGTCAGCTCAATAGGAAATCGTAGTATCCTTGCATGTATGAAGAAGGGAGAGGTAAGGAACGAGTACAGACCAACTCTACATATTAAAGGAGCCTATACAGATTGAATGACGGTTGTCTTAGTAAATCAGTACGCTCCAACCCAAACATTGGAAGAATGCACCATCTGTGCACTACACCTGACAGCTTGTAAAGACCACCATATTTGGTTATTGTAGGACGTCATCATAGTGCTGTCCAGGGAATATCATCATTTAACCCCTGTACATCTGTACGGAGTCTGTAAATCCATTTCTGTTCCCTTTTGAACAAAAAGTGTGAAATGTCACTCACATGAGCAGGTATGTATGTCTGTTCAAGTATAGACCACTTGAGATCTTCCGCTTTATGATTGAGCATCAGAAAGTGATTAGTCAAGCGAGTGGCCTGTTTTTTGCGCCGAATCGTGCTCTTATGTTCACTGATACGTAGCTTCACTTTGCGTATCGTCATACCTACGTACCTCAATGAACAAGGACAAGTGATGATGTAGATTACTCTTTCAGAGTTGCAGTTTGTGTGCTTTTTCAGAACCCAAGGTCTAGGGGTTCCTATATCTATCTGTTTCACATGTTGTGTTTGAGGGCAAACAGAACAAGAACCACAAGGGAAGTGGCCTTGTACCGGAGGAAGGTCCCACAAGGTGTTGATTTGAGTCAGTGTAACATTTTTTGGTCTCGTGTGGACCAACACATCCCTCAAATTAGAACCTCTCTTATATGAAAATAACGGACTAGGTACAGTGTCAGCCCTATGTTAAGAATCCGCCAGTGTTTGCGTATACTTTTTTGTACTTTGTTCGTCATGGTGTTAAAAGTGTGTACAAATGTCAGTTTGTTTAAAGGTTGTTTAGTCACTGGGGGTTCCAATAGAGCCTCTCGGTTGTTATTAGAGGCTCTTTTCCACGCTTTTTTGACCAGTCGCATCGGGTAGCGACGCTGTTTCAGTTGTACAGACAAATTCTTTGCATGTTTGTGAAATTTGACAGGATCGGAACAATTCCTCTTAATGCGTAGGAACTGGCCTACTGGCAAGTTTTCTCTCAGTGCTCTAGGGTGATGACTTTCAAAAGTGAGCAATGAGTTTCTTGCCATCGGCTTCTTATATAATTCACTGCCAAGAAATCCATCTTGTGGATATATACAGATGTCTAGAAAGGGAAGACGTTCTTTTGTAAATTCTACTGTGAATTTTAGAAAGGCATTTTGATGGTTCATGGCCAACCTTGACTGAGAATTTTTTCAGGTTTGAAGAGGATATTTATCTTCAAATCTCGGGCACTTCTATGGGCAGTATTTTTGCACCTTCGTTAGCCAATCTTTATGTCCATAAGTTTGAACAAGATCACATCTTGACCTCCACTAATCCTTTCCGCAACAATATACTGTTGTGGAAAAGATATATAGATGATATTTTTGTCATCTGTAGAGGTACAGCTTCTGACATTCAAGTCTTTCACCAATGGCTGAACCATCAAAATGCTGGCACATTAAGGAGGGGTGGAGCTTCATGGGGCCATGGTTTTTGGGGGTGTGCCTCCCCAACCCCTACAGATAAATTCTTGGCTTGCTTCAGGCTTTGAGTCAGGTGTTCAATGTCTGTGTTGGTTTTTCACGTCGTTCTCATTCCACTAAAAGGTTTTATACATTTTTGGGATTGGGAAGTTACATATATATTGTGACTGGTTTACCAAAAAAGTGGTAACCCTGCACTCACTGAAGTGCTCCTAGAGCGGTTATAAATGTACTACTTTTTGGAATTCACAAACATTGCGGGCAGTAGGCGTGGAAAGCTGCACCAGTCTCCAGTTTCCAGACAGATGACTAGCAATCAAGCATGCAAAGGTGATGATATAAATGCCTGCAGATAGCTAACCGGTGGCAATGGCTCAGGGCAGCGTTGCAACCCATCGCTTTACACCCACTGTGCCACTCTACACAGAATCGCACCTGATGCAAATCAGTATTAACCCTGCTCCTGCTGGGATCATTCTAGCCCAAACCTTGGTCATCTTCCCCCTCAACCCTGCTGCCACCCATTTTTAGTTGGGAATTTACCGCCCGCCCCCAAATTCACTGACTAAGCTATGTCCCTGGTATAAATCTACTGAGAACTTTACAGATCTAAAGCCGAGTCCCTCTTTCTGGCCACTGATGTGTAATTCATTTATGAAGATACATGTCCAGGATCTTATCCCAAATGCTTTTGAGGGTTCTCAGTGTGAATGATTCCTCGTTATCAATGGAGTCAAAAGTCCCCGAGCCACCCCGTTGTAAGCACCAGGCAGCATCACAGTTCAGGCATATTGCTTCATTGGTGGGTTGGAAGGGCTCAGGGTGAAGCGGGCTGGACCTATACATGGAAAATGTTTGTCTGTCATTTCCCACTGTGTCATGTCAGAGAATCTGTGTGCACAGGCAGTGAGTTACAGGGTCAGAGCTATCTGTGGTGAAAGGCGCAACACAAGCAGGGGAAACAAAGAGTGTGGAAACATTTACCAACACCTGTGGATTTATGTTGGGCAAGAGTTGTGGTCATGGTCAGTCTATAGATATTGTTGTCATTCATTGCCTGGTGCCAGAAGGAAATCTGTCCTTGCAGTCACCATGCCAAACCTACCAGCAGTGAAAGCTTTCTTCGCTTTGAAGCACTCACCGCTGAGCTTCTTTTGCAGTTTTCTGGTTTCTCTGCATTGCTGTTTGTTGGGGTCTGGCTTTCGGTGTGCTAGTGCCCCTTTATCCAGGAAGGGTGCTGAGCAAGAACTGTTCAACCGCTGACGCCACTTCAGGCGTCCATCATTTTGAATGCTTTGCAGTTTTGGAAGATAGAACCTCATTTGTTTGTTGTCATTCTTCAGAAACACACCACCACAAATCCAACACAAGCAAGGTTTTATTTATTTGCATCTGGTCTCTGCTTACTGCCACCTGGTGAACTGGTGAGTTCTTGGCTCCCATCACGAAGAGCCAAAGTCTTCCTATACTACTCCGCCTACACCGTCACCTCTCCGGCTGTCGTATCTATTTTGTGCTCTTCCTATTGACCTAACGTGGAGTTGAGTTCCAGGCACCTGAAGAAGGAAAAGGCAAAGCTCATGAACTGGTGGACGTGGCTGCTATTTCGTCCTCCAAAGACTTGTACCCACTGCTGCCAACTTCGTTGCCTGACATCACGATATTTCGCAGCTCGGGTATCTCAGCAAAGGGGAAGTAGTCTTGACCTAAAAGAAAACATCATATGTAGAAAGAAAAGAGAAAATAGTACTGTTGTCTCCTAGTGGAGAGCAATGTAACTTTACAAACCCTGAAGAGGCATTTTTAGCAAAACGCAAAATAATATTGATTAAAATATATGTGTAACGTGCAGACCTACAAGAATAAAACGTGTTTAAAAAATGTGCCAAATGTAGTAACTAGCCACACTTACACGTAGTAGGCCCAAACATAGTTTAAAGCAGCATTGCTTACAAAGTAGTTTGAATAAAATGTGCTGCTACACCGATCAAATGTTTAACTTTTGACCTTTCCATGATTGTTTAAAAAAATATATATTCTTCACATAGCTCTGTGGAATGCTTCTTCTGATACAAAGAAGAAGTTGAAATGCCTGTTCAGAATGTATTATTTAGTAGAATTATGAACAATAATCACATAGAATGCAGCACATAAACTGAACCTGACCTCTTTTGACATACTTGTTTTATTCCCTATGGCTGACGATGTTTCGATTCGCACATTGTGCATTGTTAGCTAACATATCATTTGCTTCATTCGAAGATTTGAAATGTGGTCCCAATCGTGGGGAAGGATATTTAGAATGAAGAAGCCTCATCTGTAGTTTAGACTGAAACACCGAAGCTGCACACTCAGATGTTACCGTCTGTACGCGAGTGCACTCGCTTGAGAAGAAGAGGAGTGAACCTGTTCCCAGGTATGACCCTGAAGGATGATTGGGCGAAAGGAGGAGAAGATGCAGCAGGAACTGCATCATTTATGTTCGATAGTTTACAATGGTACAGGTTCCTAGAGCGGGTGAACACCACACTCGATGTCTTTTCCATGCCCTTTCCCGACTCTCCTCCCATCCTACTATCCTCACTATGGATTGCATTTGCTACCCCTAGTGCACATTTTCGGTTCTTTTTTCCTGAGTGCTTTGAGATGCTACTGAGCTTCGTGAACATCTCTTTATGGGAAGTTCTGCTTTGATTGATTATTGACTTTTGGATATTTTGAGCTTCATGCTGCTTGAGCTCACGCTCTTTCGAATTTGAACTTTTACGGTTCCTACTGTCACTTTTCATCCCAGTCTTAAAATAGGGATTTTCTTCCTTTATGGAACACACTTAATGCACTGTATTCTAAGTGAATTAACCATTATTTCTTTATCAATTCTGTGAAAGATGGACTATTTTTTAAACTAGTATGAATAAAATTATGATTCTGAATAAAGATAATTGACTTAACTTGGAAGAATAAAACCTTTAAAAACATTTATATAACTCTCATTATAGTCCAAACTTTAGATAGAATTTGTGAATACTATTTATGTAATTGAAGGCCAGATGTAAGGCTGTGAGTGATTTAATTTCTGACTATGATTGTGAAAAGGTGTTTACAACTGTAACAGTGAAGGCTGATACAACAGACTGTTACCTTCTTGTTCTTTTGTATTTGTTCTTTATTAGTACCCTTGATCAAATCTGAATATATAAAAATTGATTACATTTTTTTACATACACCCATTTTCCTGTTTCTGATTCCATTGGATATGTTCCATTTGACACATATTGTCTGTATTTTTAAATATGTAAGAATTGTTTGTGAGAATGATCAGATAAAAGAAATCAGCTGGCAGGTAAATAACATACCATGCATCTAACTGTCAATATAAATAATACAACTAAGGTTCTTTAAATCAAACCCTTGAAGGTACATTTACCTTCTCATCCATTTTGCCCAATCCCTCAAGGGTAGATCGGGTTGCCCATTATACATACAACTTAATTAATAAACAGACACACACATGGTGGTTGGCTGACCCCGGCACGCCACTGTCCCTGAAAGTGCCGGCCATTCCCAATGGGTTGCAAATTGCGACCTGCCATATGAGTATTAATGAGGCAGGCCCCCTGCGAGCCATTTGGGAATCACAAACAGTGTCTGAGACACTGTTGTACATCAGGTTTTGCGACTCGCAAATTGCGAGTTGCTAAAAATCACAATTTGCATGTCAGAAAACCTGAGAGTCGTACATGTGTCCCGATAGGCTCCTGATCTCCTCAACTTCAGTGGCCAAGGTCCGTTGACCTGTTGGGTGCAGCACAGTGGGGATCTGCCCTGTGAGTGATGGTAAACCAAGTTTATTTAAACTGATTCCCGCTCTAGCAACCCTAAGAGGCAGATTTATCATCAATTGATGCAGAGCAACGAAGCAAGACAACTTGCTGCTCTACATCAAATGGAGAGGGCAGGACTGAGCCGTATCTATCGAGGTAGTGTGCTTTCCCGCTCGCTCACTATGCTGCAGCACCGAGTTCTGCCTGGTGCCAACGCAGACACTAAACCCAAGATAATTGTCCAATGTAAGCCCCCAAAGAATATTGGTAATAAACAATTCTAATCATGCAAGTCATAGAGATTATTAAATGGTTGGCTGTATCTGCTTAATTTTTCTTTTATGGATTGTGAAAAAGTCATCCTTTTTGCCATATTTACCCCGATTTTTTGACTGATACTGGTAGGAACTGACTCTGACTGTACCCTGGGCTCTGCTAACGAAACCTCAGGCCCAGTGCTATGATTAAAAAGGCAAATGGTAACTAGGTGTAATTATAATTGGCAATGACAACCTTCCTGTAAGTCCCTAGTATATGGTAGGGTCTGTAGGTTTAGAGGTCCAGAAGCTTTGAGGTACTTAAGTGTGCACTGCTGTGTGGCTGTCATTTCACAGTCAGCCCTGCATTCCAAGCTGCTTTTAAACTGAAATTATATGCAAATTCGGATTGAAAGTTACTTCTAAAGTATGAAACTACCTTATTTGTACATATACCAAACCCCTAAGGTCTACCCTAGGTGTCCCCCAGGGTAAGGTGCCTTGTAAAAATAAGCAGGGTCCTTTTAACAGATGTTTTATACGCCCTGGTGAGGGAAAAACTACCGATTTCATTTTCCCCCCATTTAAGCATTTTAGTGTCATAGTCTAACATGGAAATACTTTAATAAAGTATAACTATTGATGGGAGTGACCTAAAATAATATTTCAAGGACCTGAGAGATTAAAAATGATAACTCCAACAACTTGCCACTGTTGAATTTATCATAACTTGTACAAAAAATAAGTTATAAAACTTTCTTTCCTGTGAGCTAAAACCCAACCTTCTAGCAGCCGCTCTTCATTGGTCAGCTGTTAACAGGCTTAGCCAAACTGCTTTGATGAGGTGATAAGTGGCCTGTATAGGCACAGAGGTTATCTGGTTGGGAGAAATCTGCAGCTGCAGAGAAAAGGTTAGGAAGGGGGTTGGGTAATCAAACCCCCCTCTAAAGAGAGTGTTGTAATCTTTGATAAAGTATTACTCTGTTATGGTATGTTCCTCCACCCCCTCCCTTTCTAGCAATTGGTATAACCCATGGGAGTTCAACTTGGAATGTTGGATGTACTGTTGTGGTAATAAGTGAGAGCGGATGGTCAGAATAAAGAGTCTTAGACTTACCTTATTGGAGTCGTTTTTGTTTTCTAACTTTTCAACAGAGAGCAAGACAGTAAGAATGCATCCCAGGCCTACCCCAACGTCCTTTGTCCCAAGCTAGATAGGACCCCCATGAATTGAAATTGCATAGGGTCAGGAATGGGGAGAGTCAAGGGAAATGAGCCACACCAGTAGCTTGGCTTAGCCAGGTCTTAACTCCACAGAGAAAGATTCTCCATTTTGGATTTTAGAGTGCAGTGCTTTGTGGGACAAGAATATGCCACACATTGGAGGAAGCTGTCATGCTTTTGGGGGGCAACCTACACCCCAGTGGACAGGGGCGCACCCCTACCTGTCGCCTCTGCACATTGGATAAATATGTGAGAGCTGCATAGCAACTCAGATCTACCGCTTGAAACTACAAGGAGTGCCCTGCTGCAGCCCTGGCCTGCACCAACAGTACTGTAATTGGAAAGACTACGCCTACTGCACACTAAGAAACTACAGCCCTAAGGATTTTGCCTTGCTTCCAAAATGAGAAGTAGTGGACTTCAGGAGGGCACTAGGTTAAAAGAGCTTCACCTGCATCATCTCCAGAAAAAGAACCCAGCTGACTGCCTTTAGCTGGACTTCAAAGTGTTTGGGCAGGTGCATTGTGGGAACTGTAGTCCCAACTTCCGAGGAGCAACTCAGAGACTCTAGAACCTTGGATATTGTTTGTGGACAATTTGAGCCCCCATAAGGAACTTCAGGAAGCACGTCCTGAAGTTTGGAGAATTTTGAGAAAAAGCTCCATAAGGTGACCGACCCGACGTCGAGAGTCAAGCTGACCATCTCGCACTGCGACCCGGCCTGGACTTCAGGTTCGTCCCGGTGAAAGCTTCATAGCTCAAGACTTCCAGGAGTTGACCAGGGGCTCCTACGGACCCAAGCAAATGAAGCCACTATGAATCCGACCTGCTGGGGAGGCCTGATCGACATCACAAGAAAATGCTCCAGAAAAGTTTCTAAGTGTGAAGAAAACATTTTGGCCTCTTTGTGTATCCAACCAGGGATCCAAACTTTGACTTTGTCCCGGTCAAGCGTGACCAGATGTCCTAATTTGGTGCTATGGGTTTTTAATCACTAGACAGGGTTTATTTTTTAAAAGTTCATATCTACGGTTCCCTTCATTGGATTTTTGTTGTTTTGGTGTTTATTCTAAACATACAAATATTTCCTATTTTTTATAAATTAGCGTTTATTTTAATTTATTTTGTTTATTTATTTGGCGGTTTTATAAAGCATAGCTACCAAAGGGCTTCCCAGCGCTGGCAGAGAGAGATGGTGGCGACGGTACAAATTGGGTAATCATCATGGGAACAACCATGCATTGAGTTCTTCTTCCAGCAACCTTAGTTCCCTGATCATGGAATTCCACAACTTCAGGCCAAGAATAAAAAAGATTTACCTCCCCATCTTGATCTCTTGATCCCCAGCGTCTTTATGAGGCTGTCTTGGGATGACCTGGGGTACCTCTTTGGTACATATGGTGAAATGAGTTTCCTGAGCATGGCTGGACCCTGCCATTCATTGCTTTATGAGCCAGGCAGAGGGATTTAAATGTAATCCTGGCTTCAATGGGCAGCCAGTGAAGCTGTTTCAGGGAGGTCTTTACTGATTCCTGTCTTGTCATTTTTTAAGAGTAGCCTGGCTGCCGCATTCTGCACCACCTGCAGTCTGTTAATAACATATTTTGGTGAACCCAGATACAGGGAGTGGCCATAGTAAAGACATGAAAGCATGAGGGCCTAGATCACCACTCTTCGTGCCTGTTCTGGGATAAGTCCTATGGTCTTACGAATCATTTGGAGTATACCAAAGCAAGTTGCTGCGAGATTTTTAGCTTGGATTTCCATAGAAAGTGTGTTATCCAGCCACATTCTCAGATTCTTTATTGATTGTTTGGGGACGGGAGGTATTCCCCAATCTTCTGGACAGCTAATAATAGTCCTGGGCCTGTGAATATTTCCCTGAATCATCAGCTCAGTTCTGTCGGCATTTAATTTTAGGCTACAAATGGCCATCCAATTAGCCACCTTTTCCAAACAGGGTACCAATTTGAGGTGATTTGAGTTTGGACACTCCGCCATCAATTCCACCAGCTGTGTGTCATCCGCATAGGACTCGATCGACAGCCCAAACCCCTGAACGATTTTCGCCGATGGGTGCATATATATGTTAAACAATGTGGGGCTGAGAGACGAGCCCTCCACATGAGATTGGCAGTGTATCTAAAAGACTGGTGGATTCCATGATCTGAAATGTTCTGTCAATCAAAAAGGAGGTGAGCCATTGGAGGTCTTTGTCCTGGATGCCAACTTTCCTCAGCCTATGTGCCAGGGTAGAGTGGTCCACGGTGTCAAAAGCCACACTCAAATCTAGAAGCAGGATTGTGGCTGAGCCCCCTTATACTAATATCCCTTTAAGACCCTCCGGTGACCACCAGAAGGGCTGATTCTGTACTGTGTTGTGGTTGGAAGCCCATCTGAGTCTTATGCAGATAGTTATTCTTTTCCAGAAACTGTGATAGGATATGATTAACATGTTTCTCCAGTAATTTTCCCAGGATGGGTAGCAGCGAGATAGGGTGAAAGTTCCCCAATACTGCCGTAACTAGGTGGGGCTTCTTCAGCAAGGGCCTCAAAATTGCATGCTTCCACTTCTTTGGGACTATACCGTTTTCAAGGGATAGTGTGAGGAGCTCTGCTGTGGTGGAGAAAACAGAGTCCCCACCCTTAGGTAAAATGTGTGGGGGGTGCTGAATCTTGGGGAGATCCTGATTTGAATTTGCCCAAGAGGAGCCTAATATTTTCCTTATTCAGGGCTGGGATGTGATCTAATATAGGTGGAGCTGCCAACCATGTGCATTCAGCTAATTGATTCTGGTCTGGACGGGGATAATTATCCTGCCATGATTCATAGCTGCCAGGAATGTTCCCCTGAAGTGAGTTATAGATGTTATCTACTTTATGCGAAGTGGGTCGCACACCGCTCGTCATACTAGCAAATAGCCCCATAGGATTCTGGAGGATGTAGTGACAGCGGCGGGTACACCTATGCCACGAGTAAAAAGTTTAAAATGCCATCCCTGGACACGTGTTTCGAGGTAATTGCCTCTCGTCAGCAGGGAGCAGGTATGTATGCGGGGTGCTGTAGACTGCCAAAAATTATCAGGTCTAGTACCTCTCACGGCGCGCGGGTGCGGGATGCGGGCTCGTCAACCCATAGCTCAGGGAGCTTTAAATACAAAATGCGAAGTGGGTCGCACACCGCTCGTCATACTAGCAAATAGCCCCATAGGATTCTGGAGGATGTAGTGACAGCGGCGGGTACACCTATGCCACGAGTAAAAAGTTTAAAATGCCATCCCTGGACACGTGTTTCGAGGTAATTGCCTCTCGTCAGCAGGGAGCAGGTATGTATGCGGGGTGCTGTAGACTGCCAAAAATTATCAGGTCTAGTACCTCTCACGGCGCGCGGGTGCGGGATCCGGGCTCGTCAACCCATAGCTCAGGGAGCTTTAAATACAAAATGCGAAGTGGGTCGCACACCGCTCGTCATACTAGCAAATAGCCCCATAGGATTCTGGAGGATGTAGTGACAGCGGCGGGTACACCTATGCCACGAGTAAAAAGTTTAAAATGCCATCCCTGGACACGTGTTTCGAGGTAATTGCCTCTCGTCAGCAGGGAGCAGGTATGTATGCGGGGTGCTGTAGACTGCCAAAAATTATCAGGTCTAGTACCTCTCACGGCGCGCGGGTGCGGGATCCGGGCTCGTCAACCCATAGCTCAGGGAGCTTTAAATACAAAATGCGAAGTGGGTCGCACACCGCTCGTCATACTAGCAAATAGCCCCATAGGATTCTGGAGGATGTAGTGACAGCGGCGGGTACACCTATGCCACGAGTAAAAAGTTTAAAATGCCATCCCTGGACACGTGTTTCGAGGTAATTGCCTCTCGTCAGCAGGGAGCAGGTATGTATGCGGGGTGCTGTAGACTGCCAAAAATTATCAGGTCTAGTACCTCTCACGGCGCGCGGGTGCGGGATCCGGGCTCGTCAACCCATAGCTCAGGGAGCTTTAAATACAAAATGCGAAGTGGGTCGCACACCGCTCGTCATACTAGCAAATAGCCCCATAGGATTCTGGAGGATGTAGTGACAGCGGCGGGTACACCTATGCCACGAGTAAAAAGTTTAAAATGCCATCCCTGGACACGTGTTTCGAGGTAATTGCCTCTCGTCAGCAGGGAGCAGGTATGTATGCGGGGTGCTGTAGACTGCCAAAAATTATCAGGTCTAGTACCTCTCACGGCGCGCGGGTGCGGGATCCGGGCTCGTCAACCCATAGCTCAGGGAGCTTTAAATACAAAATGCGAAGTGGGTCGCACACCGCTCGTCATACTAGCAAATAGCCCCATAGGATTCTGGAGGATGTAGTGACAGCGGCGGGTACACCTATGCCACGAGTAAAAAGTTTAAAATGCCATCCCTGGACACGTGTTTCGAGGTAATTGCCTCTCGTCAGCAGGGAGCAGGTATGTATGCGGGGTGCTGTAGACTGCCAAAAATTATCAGGTCTAGTACCTCTCACGGCGCGCGGGTGCGGGATCCGGGCTCGTCAACCCATAGCTCAGGGAGCTTTAAATACAAAATGCGAAGTGGGTCGCACACCGCTCGTCATACTAGCAAATAGCCCCATAGGATTCTGGAGGATGTAGTGACAGCGGCGGGTACACCTATGCCACGAGTAAAAAGTTTAAAATGCCATCCCTGGACACGTGTTTCGAGGTAATTGCCTCTCGTCAGCAGGGAGCAGGTATGTATGCGGGGTGCTGTAGACTGCCAAAAATTATCAGGTCTAGTACCTCTCACGGCGCGCGGGTGCGGGATCCGGGCTCGTCAACCCATTGCTCAGGGAGCTTTAAATACAAAATGCGAAGTGGGTCGCACACCGCTCGTCATACTAGCAAATAGCCCCATAGGATTCTGGAGGATGTAGTGACAGCGGCGGGTACACCTATGCCACGAGTAAAAAGTTTAAAATGCCATCCCTGGACACGTGTTTCGAGGTAATTGCCTCTCGTCAGCAGGGAGCAGGTATGTATGCGGGGTGCTGTAGACTGCCAAAAATTATCAGGTCTAGTACCTCTCACGGCGCGCGGGTGCGGGATCCGGGCTCGTCAACCCATAGCTCAGGGAGCTTTAAATACAAAATGCGAAGTGGGTCGCACACCGCTCGTCATACTAGCAAATAGCCCCATAGGATTCTGGAGGATGTAGTGACAGCGGCGGGTACACCTATGCCACGAGTAAAAAGTTTAAAATGCCATCCCTGGACACGTGTTTCGAGGTAATTGCCTCTCGTCAGCAGGGAGCAGGTATGTATGCGGGGTGCTGTAGACTGCCAAAAATTATCAGGTCTAGTACCTCTCACGGCGCGCGGGTGCGGGATCCGGGCTCGTCAACCCATAGCTCAGGGAGCTTTAAATACAAAATGCGAAGTGGGTCGCACACCGCTCGTCATACTAGCAAATAGCCCCATAGGATTCTGGAGGATGTAGTGACAGCGGCGGGTACACCTATGCCACGAGTAAAAAGTTTAAAATGCCATCCCTGGACACGTGTTTCGAGGTAATTGCCTCTCGTCAGCAGGGAGCAGGTATGTATGCGGGGTGCTGTAGACTGCCAAAAATTATCAGGTCTAGTACCTCTCACGGCGCGCGGGTGCGGGATCCGGGCTCGTCAACCCATAGCTCAGGGAGCTTTAAATACAAAATGCGAAGTGGGTCGCACACCGCTCGTCATACTAGCAAATAGCCCCATAGGATTCTGGAGGATGTAGTGACAGCGGCGGGTACACCTATGCCACGAGTAAAAAGTTTAAAATGCCATCCCTGGACACGTGTTTCGAGGTAATTGCCTCTCGTCAGCAGGGAGCAGGTATGTATGCGGGGTGCTGTAGACTGCCAAAAATTATCAGGTCTAGTACCTCTCACGGCGCGCGGGTGCGGGATCCGGGCTCGTCAACCCATAGCTCAGGGAGCTTTAAATACAAAATGCGAAGTGGGTCGCACACCGCTCGTCATACTAGCAAATAGCCCCATAGGATTCTGGAGGATGTAGTGACAGCGGCGGGTACACCTATGCCACGAGTAAAAAGTTTAAAATGCCATCCCTGGACACGTGTTTCGAGGTAATTGCCTCTCGTCAGCAGGGAGCAGGTATGTATGCGGGGTGCTGTAGACTGCCAAAAATTATCAGGTCTAGTACCTCTCACGGCGCGCGGGTGCGGGATCCGGGCTCGTCAACCCATAGCTCAGGGAGCTTTAAATACAAAATGCGAAGTGGGTCGCACACCGCTCGTCATACTAGCAAATAGCCCCATAGGATTCTGGAGGATGTAGTGACAGCGGCGGGTACACCTATGCCACGAGTAAAAAGTTTAAAATGCCATCCCTGGACACGTGTTTCGAGGTAATTGCCTCTCGTCAGCAGGGAGCAGGTATGTATGCGGGGTGCTGTAGACTGCCAAAAATTATCAGGTCTAGTACCTCTCACGGCGCGCGGGTGCGGGATCCGGGCTCGTCAACCCATAGCTCAGGGAGCTTTAAATACAAAATGCGAAGTGGGTCGCACACCGCTCGTCATACTAGCAAATAGCCCCATAGGATTCTGGAGGATGTAGTGACAGCGGCGGGTACACCTATGCCACGAGTAAAAAGTTTAAAATGCCATCCCTGGACACGTGTTTCGAGGTAATTGCCTCTCGTCAGCAGGGAGCAGGTATGTATGCGGGGTGCTGTAGACTGCCAAAAAATTATCAGGTCTAGTACCTCTCACGGCGCGCGGGTGCGGGATCCGGGCTCGTCAACCCATAGCTCAGGGAGCTTTAAATACAAAATGCGAAGTGGGTCGCACACCGCTCGTCATACTAGCAAATAGCCCCATAGGATTCTGGAGGATGTAGTGACAGCGGCGGGTACACCTATGCCACGAGTAAAAAGTTTAAAATGCCATCCCTGGACACGTGTTTCGAGGTAATTGCCTCTCGTCAGCAGGGAGCAGGTATGTATGCGGGGTGCTGTAGACTGCCAAAAATTATCAGGTCTAGTACCTCTCACGGCGCGCGGGTGCGGGATCCGGGCTCGTCAACCCATAGCTCAGGGAGCTTTAAATACAAAATGCGAAGTGGGTCGCACACCGCTCGTCATACTAGCAAATAGCCCCATAGGATTCTGGAGGATGTAGTGACAGCGGCGGGTACACCTATGCCACGAGTAAAAAGTTTAAAATGCCATCCCTGGACACGTGTTTCGAGGTAATTGCCTCTCGTCAGCAGGGAGCAGGTATGTATGCGGGGTGCTGTAGACTGCCAAAAATTATCAGGTCTAGTACCTCTCACGGCGCGCGGGTGCGGGATCCGGGCTCGTCAACCCATAGCTCAGGGAGCTTTAAATACAAAATGCGAAGTGGGTCGCACACCGCTCGTCATACTAGCAAATAGCCCCATAGGATTCTGGAGGATGTAGTGACAGCGGCGGGTACACCTATGCCACGAGTAAAAAGTTTAAAATGCCATCCCTGGACACGTGTTTCGAGGTAATTGCCTCTCGTCAGCAGGGAGCAGGTATGTATGCGGGGTGCTGTAGACTGCCAAAAATTATCAGGTCTAGTACCTCTCACGGCGCGCGGGTGCGGGATCCGGGCTCGTCAACCCATAGCTCAGGGAGCTTTAAATACAAAATGCGAAGTGGGTCGCACACCGCTCGTCATACTAGCAAATAGCCCCATAGGATTCTGGAGGATGTAGTGACAGCGGCGGGTACACCTATGCCACGAGTAAAAAGTTTAAAATGCCATCCCTGGACACGTGTTTCGAGGTAATTGCCTCTCGTCAGCAGGGAGCAGGTATGTATGCGGGGTGCTGTAGACTGCCAAAAATTATCAGGTCTAGTACCTCTCACGGCGCGCGGGTGCGGGATCCGGGCTCGTCAACCCATAGCTCAGGGAGCTTTAAATACAAAATGCGAAGTGGGTCGCACACCGCTCGTCATACTAGCAAATAGCCCCATAGGATTCTGGAGGATGTAGTGACAGCGGCGGGTACACCTATGCCACGAGTAAAAAGTTTAAAATGCCATCCCTGGACACGTGTTTCGAGGTAATTGCCTCTCGTCAGCAGGGAGCAGGTATGTATGCGGGGTGCTGTAGACTGCCAAAAATTATCAGGTCTAGTACCTCTCACGGCGCGCGGGTGCGGGATCCGGGCTCGTCAACCCATAGCCCAGGGAGCTTTAAATACAAAATGCGAAGTGGGTCGCACACCGCTCGTCATACTAGCAAATAGCCCCATAGGATTCTGGAGGATGTAGTGACAGCGGCGGGTACACCTATGCCACGAGTAAAAAGTTTAAAATGCCATCCCTGGACACGTGTTTCGAGGTAATTGCCTCTCGTCAGCAGGGAGCAGGTATGTATGCGGGGTGCTGTAGACTGCCAAAAATTATCAGGTCTAGTACCTCTCACGGCGCGCGGGTGCGGGATCCGGGCTCGTCAACCCATAGCTCTACATTTACCACAGTCCTTTGGGGCAACTTGCTGGTGTGACGAGCAGTGTGCGACCAACTTTTGCACTATTTATTACGGCTCCCTTGAGCCAACGGGCTGACGAGCCTTGGATCTGCACCTGCGTGCCATGAGAGGTACTTGACCTGTTTTTAATTACATTTTGGCAGTCCACACGGCACCCCTTTACACTGACCTGCTCCCTGCTGACGAGAGGCAACTACCTCGAAACACGTGTCCAGGGATGGCTAACGCAACACATACTGTTCTTTTTACACATCGTGGCATAGACGTACCCGCCGTCGCCACTACATTTACCACAGTCCTTTGGGGCAACTTGCTGGTGTGACGAGCAGTGTGCGACCAACTTTTGCACTATTTATTACGGCTCCCTTGAGCCAACGGGCTGACGAGCCTTGGATCTGCACCTGCGTGCCATGAGAGGTACTTGACCTGTTTTTAATTACATTTTGGCAGTCCACACGGCACCCCTTTACACTGACCTGCTCCCTGCTGACGAGAGGCAACTACCTCGAAACACGTGTCCAGGGATGGCTAACGCAACACATACTGTTCTTTTTACACATCGTGGCATAGACGTACCCGCCGTCGCCACTACATTTACCACAGTCCTTTGGGGCAACTTGCTGGTGTGACGAGCAGTGTGCGACCAACTTTTGCACTATTTATTACGGCTCCCTTGAGCCAACGGGCTGACGAGCCTTGGATCTGCACCTGCGTGCCATGAGAGGTACTTGACCTGTTTTTAATTACATTTTGGCAGTCCACACGGCACCCCTTTACACTGACCTGCTCCCTGCTGACGAGAGGCAACTACCTCGAAACACGTGTCCAGGGATGGCTAACGCAACACATACTGTTCTTTTTACACATCGTGGCATAGACGTACCCGCCGTCGCCACTACATTTACCACAGTCCTTTGGGGCAACTTGCTGGTGTGACGAGCAGTGTGCGACCAACTTTTGCACTATTTATTACGGCTCCCTTGAGCCAACGGGCTGACGAGCCTTGGATCTGCACCTGCGTGCCATGAGAGGTACTTGACCTGTTTTTAATTACATTTTGGCAGTCCACACGGCACCCCTTTACACTGACCTGCTCCCTGCTGACGAGAGGCAACTACCTCGAAACACGTGTCCAGGGATGGCTAACGCAACACATACTGTTCTTTTTACACATCGTGGCATAGACGTACCCGCCGTCGCCACTACATTTACCACAGTCCTTTGGGGCAACTTGCTGGTGTGACGAGCAGTGTGCGACCAACTTTTGCACTATTTATTACGGCTCCCTTGAGCCAACGGGCTGACGAGCCTTGGATCTGCACCTGCGTGCCATGAGAGGTACTTGACCTGTTTTTAATTACATTTTGGCAGTCCACACGGCACCCCTTTACACTGACCTGCTCCCTGCTGACGAGAGGCAACTACCTCGAAACACGTGTCCAGGGATGGCTAACGCAACACATACTGTTCTTTTTACACATCGTGGCATAGACGTACCCGCCGTCGCCACTACATTTACCACAGTCCTTTGGGGCAACTTGCTGGTGTGACGAGCAGTGTGCGACCAACTTTTGCACTATTTATTACGGCTCCCTTGAGCCAACGGGCTGACGAGCCTTGGATCTGCACCTGCGTGCCATGAGAGGTACTTGACCTGTTTTTAATTACATTTTGGCAGTCCACACGGCACCCCTTTACACTGACCTGCTCCCTGCTGACGAGAGGCAACTACCTCGAAACACGTGTCCAGGGATGGCTAACGCAACACATACTGTTCTTTTTACACATCGTGGCATAGACGTACCCGCCGTCGCCACTACATTTACCACAGTCCTTTGGGGCAACTTGCTGGTGTGACGAGCAGTGTGCGACCAACTTTTGCACTATTTATTACGGCTCCCTTGAGCCAACGGGCTGACGAGCCTTGGATCTGCACCTGCGTGCCATGAGAGGTACTTGACCTGTTTTTAATTACATTTTGGCAGTCCACACGGCACCCCTTTACACTGACCTGCTCCCTGCTGACGAGAGGCAACTACCTCGAAACACGTGTCCAGGGATGGCTAACGCAACACATACTGTTCTTTTTACACATCGTGGCATAGACGTACCCGCCGTCGCCACTACATTTACCACAGTCCTTTGGGGCAACTTGCTGGTGTGACGAGCAGTGTGCGACCAACTTTTGCACTATTTATTACGGCTCCCTTGAGCCAACGGGCTGACGAGCCTTGGATCTGCACCTGCGTGCCATGAGAGGTACTTGACCTGTTTTTAATTACATTTTGGCAGTCCACACGGCACCCCTTTACACTGACCTGCTCCCTGCTGACGAGAGGCAACTACCTCGAAACACGTGTCCAGGGATGGCTAACGCAACACATACTGTTCTTTTTACACATCGTGGCATAGACGTACCCGCCGTCGCCACTACATTTACCACAGTCCTTTGGGGCAACTTGCTGGTGTGACGAGCAGTGTGCGACCAACTTTTGCACTATTTATTACGGCTCCCTTGAGCCAACGGGCTGACGAGCCTTGGATCTGCACCTGCGTGCCATGAGAGGTACTTGACCTGTTTTTAATTACATTTTGGCAGTCCACACGGCACCCCTTTACACTGACCTGCTCCCTGCTGACGAGAGGCAACTACCTCGAAACACGTGTCCAGGGATGGCTAACGCAACACATACTGTTCTTTTTACACATCGTGGCATAGACGTACCCGCCGTCGCCACTACATTTACCACAGTCCTTTGGGGCAACTTGCTGGTGTGACGAGCAGTGTGCGACCAACTTTTGCACTATTTATTACGGCTCCCTTGAGCCAACGGGCTGACGAGCCTTGGATCTGCACCTGCGTGCCATGAGAGGTACTTGACCTGTTTTTAATTACATTTTGGCAGTCCACACGGCACCCCTTTACACTGACCTGCTCCCTGCTGACGAGAGGCAACTACCTCGAAACACGTGTCCAGGGATGGCTAACGCAACACATACTGTTCTTTTTACACATCGTGGCATAGACGTACCCGCCGTCGCCACTACATTTACCACAGTCCTTTGGGGCAACTTGCTGGTGTGACGAGCAGTGTGCGACCAACTTTTGCACTATTTATTACGGCTCCCTTGAGCCAACGGGCTGACGAGCCTTGGATCTGCACCTGCGTGCCATGAGAGGTACTTGACCTGTTTTTAATTACATTTTGGCAGTCCACACGGCACCCCTTTACACTGACCTGCTCCCTGCTGACGAGAGGCAACTACCTCGAAACACGTGTCCAGGGATGGCTAACGCAACACATACTGTTCTTTTTACACATCGTGGCATAGACGTACCCGCCGTCGCCACTACATTTACCACAGTCCTTTGGGGCAACTTGCTGGTGTGACGAGCAGTGTGCGACCAACTTTTGCACTATTTATTACGGCTCCCTTGAGCCAACGGGCTGACGAGCCTTGGATCTGCACCTGCGTGCCATGAGAGGTACTTGACCTGTTTTTAATTACATTTTGGCAGTCCACACGGCACCCCTTTACACTGACCTGCTCCCTGCTGACGAGAGGCAACTACCTCGAAACACGTGTCCAGGGATGGCTAACGCAACACATACTGTTCTTTTTACACATCGTGGCATAGACGTACCCGCCGTCGCCACTACATTTACCACAGTCCTTTGGGGCAACTTGCTGGTGTGACGAGCAGTGTGCGACCAACTTTTGCACTATTTATTACGGCTCCCTTGAGCCAACGGGCTGACGAGCCTTGGATCTGCACCTGCGTGCCATGAGAGGTACTTGACCTGTTTTTAATTACATTTTGGCAGTCCACACGGCACCCCTTTACACTGACCTGCTCCCTGCTGACGAGAGGCAACTACCTCGAAACACGTGTCCAGGGATGGCTAACGCAACACATACTGTTCTTTTTACACATCGTGGCATAGACGTACCCGCCGTCGCCACTACATTTACCACAGTCCTTTGGGGCAACTTGCTGGTGTGACGAGCAGTGTGCGACCAACTTTTGCACTATTTATTACGGCTCCCTTGAGCCAACGGGCTGACGAGCCTTGGATCTGCACCTGCGTGCCATGAGAGGTACTTGACCTGTTTTTAATTACATTTTGGCAGTCCACACGGCACCCCTTTACACTGACCTGCTCCCTGCTGACGAGAGGCAACTACCTCGAAACACGTGTCCAGGGATGGCTAACGCAACACATACTGTTCTTTTTACACATCGTGGCATAGACGTACCCGCCGTCGCCACTACATTTACCACAGTCCTTTGGGGCAACTTGCTGGTGTGACGAGCAGTGTGCGACCAACTTTTGCACTATTTATTACGGCTCCCTTGAGCCAACGGGCTGACGAGCCTTGGATCTGCACCTGCGTGCCATGAGAGGTACTTGACCTGTTTTTAATTACATTTTGGCAGTCCACACGGCACCCCTTTACACTGACCTGCTCCCTGCTGACGAGAGGCAACTACCTCGAAACACGTGTCCAGGGATGGCTAACGCAACACATACTGTTCTTTTTACACATCGTGGCATAGACGTACCCGCCGTCGCCACTACATTTACCACAGTCCTTTGGGGCAACTTGCTGGTGTGACGAGCAGTGTGCGACCAACTTTTGCACTATTTATTACGGCTCCCTTGAGCCAACGGGCTGACGAGCCTTGGATCTGCACCTGCGTGCCATGAGAGGTACTTGACCTGTTTTTAATTACATTTTGGCAGTCCACACGGCACCCCTTTACACTGACCTGCTCCCTGCTGACGAGAGGCAACTACCTCGAAACACGTGTCCAGGGATGGCTAACGCAACACATACTGTTCTTTTTACACATCGTGGCATAGACGTACCCGCCGTCGCCACTACATTTACCACAGTCCTTTGGGGCAACTTGCTGGTGTGACGAGCAGTGTGCGACCAACTTTTGCACTATTTATTACGGCTCCCTTGAGCCAACGGGCTGACGAGCCTTGGATCTGCACCTGCGTGCCATGAGAGGTACTTGACCTGTTTTTAATTACATTTTGGCAGTCCACACGGCACCCCTTTACACTGACCTGCTCCCTGCTGACGAGAGGCAACTACCTCGAAACACGTGTCCAGGGATGGCTAACGCAACACATACTGTTCTTTTTACACATCGTGGCATAGACGTACCCGCCGTCGCCACTACATTTACCACAGTCCTTTGGGGCAACTTGCTGGTGTGACGAGCAGTGTGCGACCAACTTTTGCACTATTTATTACGGCTCCCTTGAGCCAACGGGCTGACGAGCCTTGGATCTGCACCTGCGTGCCATGAGAGGTACTTGACCTGTTTTTAATTACATTTTGGCAGTCCACACGGCACCCCTTTACACTGACCTGCTCCCTGCTGACGAGAGGCAACTACCTCGAAACACGTGTCCAGGGATGGCTAACGCAACACATACTGTTCTTTTTACACATCGTGGCATAGACGTACCCGCCGTCGCCACTACATTTACCACAGTCCTTTGGGGCAACTTGCTGGTGTGACGAGCAGTGTGCGACCAACTTTTGCACTATTTATTACGGCTCCCTTGAGCCAACGGGCTGACGAGCCTTGGATCTGCACCTGCGTGCCATGAGAGGTACTTGACCTGTTTTTAATTACATTTTGGCAGTCCACACGGCACCCCTTTACACTGACCTGCTCCCTGCTGACGAGAGGCAACTACCTCGAAACACGTGTCCAGGGATGGCTAACGCAACACATACTGTTCTTTTTACACATCGTGGCATAGACGTACCCGCCGTCGCCACTACATTTACCACAGTCCTTTGGGGCAACTTGCTGGTGTGACGAGCAGTGTGCGACCAACTTTTGCACTATTTATTACGGCTCCCTTGAGCCAACGGGCTGACGAGCCTTGGATCTGCACCTGCGTGCCATGAGAGGTACTTGACCTGTTTTTAATTACATTTTGGCAGTCCACACGGCACCCCTTTACACTGACCTGCTCCCTGCTGACGAGAGGCAACTACCTCGAAACACGTGTCCAGGGATGGCTAACGCAACACATACTGTTCTTTTTACACATCGTGGCATAGACGTACCCGCCGTCGCCACTACATTTACCACAGTCCTTTGGGGCAACTTGCTGGTGTGACGAGCAGTGTGCGACCAACTTTTGCACATGTTATCTACTTTGTTTTAAAAAGAAATGCAGCCAATTTGTTACATGTCTCATTAGTAGATTGATAAGGGGAGTTACTGTACTCCACCGGTGTCAGGGATTTAACAATCTTAAATAGTTCCTAAGGGAGTTGGCCACCATGTTGAGCTTCTCCTCGTAGTGCTTGGCCTAAGTTTGTTTGATTTCCTTATGAAAGTGTGTGATGGCACTCTTATAATGGATTTTTAGGGCGGGGGCACAGGTTCCTCCAGTTCCTTTCTAGTTTCTTACAGTCCTTTTTCAGGGAGGCTAGATGACTGTTAAACCATGGGGATCTTTTGGTGTTAAATTGAGAACTTGGTCTAGATTTCTGAATACATTGGTCCAATGATTGGTTGATCCAATGTTTCCAAAGAATCTAGGCCTCATCTGGATTGTCTGTTAAGGTAGGAGTAGAGACCTCTCGGGTCTTGGCCCATCTTTCAAGTGTAAGCTTCGACCAACTCCTGACCAGTGTTGAGGGGGAGTTAGATAACACTCGTATAGGTGTTTTCGTAAATGAGAAAGGGTTGAAATAATGGTCTGACTACGGAACCGGGATAGGTGAATTCAGCTGGATCTTTGGGTCATTGAAAAAGATGGGATCTGGAATATGCTCTTTCTCATGGGCAGCGGTGCCAACTAGTTGGATGAGTTGCAAAGCCTCTAGATCCTGTACTAGTCTATTGGTAGATGGGTTATTGGAGTCATCTATATGTATGTTAAAATCACCAAGCGTGGTAATGAATCCTTTTCCCATAATAAGGCTGGCTAGGGACTCAGGGAAGACATCTATTAACATGATACTAGGCCCTGATGGCCTGTAGATAAGGATTCCCGAAAATGAGCATGTAGGAGAAAAAGTAATTCCAAATTGCAAGATATCACAATTTGTCATTGTGAGGGGCGTAGTGGAACATCTAAACTCTTCTATATATATAACGGTGATGCCGCCTCCTATTTTGCCCATCTGGTACTATTTGCAAATTCGTAAGGGCCATAACGATATCTGGGGTCGAGCTCTCTTTGAGCTAGGTCTCCGTGATTAACAGTGCATCTAATTGTTCTTACTCTACCAACAGCCCAATCCCAATGTTATGCCCTGGAAGAGACCTGCGGTTAATTAGCCCCATTCTCCATTGTTCTTTCTTCCTTAGGGTGCCCTGTGTAATCTTGTTGCTGTTTGTGTGCATTTTTAGAATGAGGTTGCACTGGGCACGTACCTCATTGTTTCCTTTTGGACTGTCTGGCTTGAGAGTGTGGGCACACTGGGGTCCCAGTGATGTTCTGAGTTGCAGTAGCTCTTCTGTGTTGTACCTCAGGAGGCTAACAGTGTATGGGGGTTTGGGTAGGGTTCCTGGCCCGGGTCCAGGTTGGGAGCGGACAGAACCCCTGCCGTCATAAATATACGTGCATGTCGGACACATAATGCGCCAACCTTCCCTGAGTCTATGGTGTCCTGAGGACAGAGGTCCTCTGTATGGTTCGGCAATTTCCTCACTGCCCGATCAAGATCAGGTTCCCCCGCCCCTTAGTAGCAGTCCTTCAAGTCCGGACTTCAAAGGTATTTAAAGCATACAATAGCAAATTCAGATAGCAGTGTTTATAAAATCATGAAATTCAAACAATAGCGTAATTTTTAAAAACGTTCCCTCACTTTACCATGGTATGATTAGTCCATCTACACAGCACTCTCCAGCTGGATTGTATTGGATTTTTATTGTGTGCTGTGTCTTGCTTATTAAATGTGTTGGTGTTTTTCAATGCTTTGTCCACCAGTCTCCTAGGTTGAGCCTGCCTGTTCGTTGCTAGCTACCAGGGGTTGAGCAAGGGAATAATTTATTGAGACAATGTCGGGACCTTATGTTGCGTTGGTCGCCTTATTGCCAGTGTCAGGTGCACACTTACCCCTACTAATAATCCTCCTTCGAACATGGACACAGTATTTACATGTATTATTTGTGGTGCATATGTACTTATGAATGGTGGATAGTATTTTAATCAGTATATTATGTGACAATCCAATATTTAGGAGAAACAACAATCATAATGGGAAAGTTACCTTAATGGTGACTCTGTTACTCTTAGTTTGTAGGCATTATCAACTTTGTTGGTACCCTGGCACAGAGGGGCTGCTCTGGAAAATGCTTCATGCACGGCATGTCTCCCCATCCCTGTGTTCACATGTACCCTCGCCAGTTCCCATTCTGAAAAACAGGAGTCAATCAGTGGTCAGTGTGTGTTTCTGGCTGATGATTGAGGGGGTGATCGGGTGGGGGTCTGAGATAATGAGAAAAAGTCTACGGATTAAAACTAACTACAGAGGTAACTTTATCCCATTCTTATGCCCTGGCTCTTATCTACTCTCAACCTTAAGGGTGAGTTACACAGTGCGGAGAAAGGGAAGCAGGAAGTGGGAGATGGTAGAACCAGAAGGATTAGGCCTTGACTATGAGGTTGTTCAGGATTACTGTGGTAAATTTAGCATTGCTTTGGGAGGAAAGGTGGTGTCAGAAGAGTGAGCATTCAGTAGCCTATGTAGGCACAATGCCATAGAGATGGAGAAGAGAGCCGAGCCTTAGGGAGGAGGCTGGACTCCACGCAGGGTATAATATGAGGTTAATGATATGGACTATCTGGCAATGGGGGGCTTCCTAGTTGCCCACAGCTTCACTACCTTCTAAATTCGCTAGCTGTAGGTTGTTAGAGTATCGCTTCCTGGAGGCATCAAGGGTGCAAAGCAAGATGCGCCTTATGTCAGTGTCTCAGGAGAGGTGACAGCCATATGTGCAAAGAAGGCCTAGAAGTGCAATCTCTTAACACAGATTGAATGCCAACAGTACTTTTGAAACCAAGTTGGCCTATTTTGTTCCAATCAAATACGGTGAATGTTTTTCAGGAACAACAGGGTGGCAGCTTATGTATGGCGCTGGCTGCTAGTAATTCTTCTTTGAATGAGTGATATGGGACATAAAGCCAGGTTCATGTACTTGATTGGTCAGGACCATATCTTAGACCCAAGAGACAGTGAGAAACCTACCCGGAGGGAAGAGATGCATTAGGCCAGTTACATATGGTTTGTTGGAATCTGTGGCTGTGGACATGTAACACACGAACCTGTTCTGTAGGTTCCAATGGCTGCTGAGTAAATCTTGCAGGGATTCTACACCCAACTGTTTCAGCCAAGTGATGAGAAAAGACCATGACAACGTCCACTGAGCCAGAGAATTGATTGGTGTTCTTAGATAGAGCCCAGCGCAGAATATCATCTATTAATCCTGGTACTCAGATCTGGTTGAGCATTTCTAGGTATTCTGAGGAGAGGTCTAGGTGTACAAAAGTTAGCTGTCCAGGAACTAAGCACTCAAGTTGAGCGATGGTGGGAGACTTACTCTCTCAGTGGACAGTATGTATGGTCCTTCTGTAATAGCTGTACCAGTACCATGTTCAAAAACCAATCTTAGTGAGGCCGAGCAGGAGGTGTAGCATGAGGGAACATCCTGGGCTTCCCTTTCCGCTCTGTAGCGCCTTTGGGAACACATGAGTTGATTTGAATGCCCACAGAAAGCTCAGGTTCAGTCTAGCATCAGGCCACCCCGTAGGTACCCCCACGCTCTCCCAATACAGAAGGCAAACTGCTTGCATCTGGGCTTGAAGTTGGGGTCAAGGCTTCATGGAGAATTTCCTCCTCAAATGGAGAAGTGAAGCCATTTGCTCAGACTCTTCCCTTTGGATTTTCAGATCTCAGTAATGTCAGAGAATATTAGGAGCATGCTGGGCTGTAAAATCCTATCCCACATATCTGCTATCAGCTGGCACAGCATCGGGGAGTGGGTGCCCACTGAATTTCTCGCATAGAGGAGGGATTTATTATTGTTGTAACTCATCAGATTCATCACCACTCTAGGTTCACCAGTGAAAGATAGAATGTCAACAATAGAAAGTATTGTTATAGTTCTACCATGTTTGTGAAATATGATGTGTCCCACAAAGCCCTGATGAGGAGCACGCTTCAATGATCCCCAAGACAAACTCTAATAAGTAAGTGGTCACTTTGGACTGGTGATAGTTCAGACAGAAGATGAATACAAAAAGTTGATGGATGGAATTCTTGCATTAATCTCAGTGCTGGTAATTACTGGGGGCAGCATCACAGTGCAACACTTCAAGCAGAAGTAGCATCTACGCATGACTGATACAGGGATGGAATAACTGGGACAGGTCTAGACTGATCGTGCAGCAGCTGGTACCAGTGTTCTATTAAATTGGTGGAGCTTGGCTTGTGATACCCCTAAGCAGAGACCCATGCAGTCCTGGAGCCCTTGATTCTTCAGTCTGCCATGGACTAGTACAGAAGAAGTGACCTACTATCTGCCCAATGGCCATTACCTTCTCTGGAGGGGAAAAGGGCTTTGCGAGGCTAGAGTCTAGGATTGTCTGATGAGCTGGATCCTCTTGAAGGGCACCAAGAAGGACTGGGGTCGCTTATCTTTAACACAAGTTTGTGCAGGGTTCAGAGTCAGGGCTAGGCTGGAATATGCCTCCTTCCTTGGTGCTGCTTGTAGAGATAATTGTACAGGTAGGGACAGAGTGGATCTGGTGATTCCTTAGAATGGCTGTTTAAAGGGCCAAGATCTTGGTAAAGCCGCGTGCAGCAGCACCGAGACCAAAAGACAAGGTCCTGTCCTAGAAGTGCTAATTTAACACTAATTTCCTGTGTTCCTGCACAACAGGCACATGGAAATAGAATCATGTAGATTCACTAAGCAGAGCCAGTGGTTGCTTGGACCGCTGCCACCTCAATGTTTTGGACGACAGGTGGCATCGCAAACACCTGCAGGGAGATGAATTGATTGAGATCGTTGAGCTCCAAAATTTACACCACCAATTTCTCTCATACCCCAAACCTGATATTGAGACGTTAAAAGCACTAGCAGGCTGCACTGCTCTGGAAAGCTGACTCTAGGAGTGTTGCACCCTGCAGGCATGAATGAGAACTTGGCAGTCAATTAATTAGCTTGACTTTCAAGTCACACGCTATCAGAGGGCAGTACGGCTCGTTGGCTCCTCAGATGGGCAAAAATATCTAAGGCAGGTTTGCTAACGCTCCCAGCTGCCAATATAGACCAGACAAGGATGTTCATGTTGCTTTGTACACTGGAGGATGCTTTAAACTGAAAAGTTTACAAAAAGGTCAAAGTCTACAACAGAGGTAGTTGTAAGTCATCTATGAGGTCATAGGACGCGCCACGATGAATCTCTCTGGTCAAAGGGTCTGAAGCTCTCTCAAGACCTGTTGTCTGAAGGATTTATAATGTCACAGGATCAAAATCTAGGCCTGGATGAATGGATGAAAGGGTTTCTGATGTGATGAAGTTGAAGGCTACTTACATCAAACTACCCATATAGAAGGATTCTGAAGGATGCTGAGATGACTCATTCGTAGAAGGGCTTGTTTGGAAAGAGTTTTCAGGACTTCGAGTAAACGTCTATGTTAAAGTCCCTAACTGGAAAGATTCTTGTGTGGTTCAGATTAATGGATGTGTCAGGGTACCTAGATCTCAGGCATGTAATGTTATGGGGTTAAAGGCTGCGTTAAGTGAAAGAAATGTTCAAAAGGATTCTGAAGGGCACAGGGATAAATGCTTTATAAAAATATTTGATCGGAAGGATTCGTCAGGTCCTGGGTTTGAAGGTTATGTGAAATAATTTGATTAGAAAGATGTTTTTTTCATGATGTTGTTATGGGCTAGATCTAAGGCCATTCACAGCGGGTTCCTTAATGTTAGCAGGGTAAAGTATATATATATATATATATATATATATATATATATATATATATATATATATTTATCAGGGAATTGGTTCAAGGGGTCTTTCATGCTAGATAACTACTCTGTTAAAGTACCTGTTTGTAAGATTTCTGATACATTAATGGCTAAGATACAATACCTGGTTGGATCGATAATTCAGGGTATGGTGTTAAAGTCCATGTTTACTACCGATTTGTAAAGATTCATGTGGTCATGGTGTTGAAGTCTATGGTACAGAAAGTGAAATATCACTCTTCTGGTTACATGATTACATACCATGGAGCCTAATCATGACCGGCCTTATGTAGTACTTCCATAGTACTACTCACATACAACAAATGTTATTCACTAAACTACGTGCAAAGGTCTCTGCCTCACCTATCTTTTCTTTGTGAGGATCTCTACACATGTATGCCTAGGTTTTAGGGGCCGATTCTGATCTCGTTCGGAAAGCATACCAAATGACTCGGATCCGGAATTCTTTCCGTACGACTCGGATCGTGGGAGTTCGACCGAACGAGTATGATGCATTTGAATGCATCCGAATACGATTCGATCGGTCTCCCATTGACTTCAATGGGAGCCTGTGTACTGAACGCATACACAGGCTTGCATTGACAAAAGGGGTGGTTGGGGATGATCGTGCATCCTGTGGCGGGCCAACCAACCCCAAATTAAATTTGTAAATAGGCACTGAGAGCACTGTCACTTTAACACAGACCGGAAGTTGTAACTGTGCAAAAAAAGAAAAAAATGTATTTAAACGAGCAGGTGACTTCATGGCGTGTCATGTGATCAAGGCTCCACGGAGTCGAAACGCGTCATGGCTGGCATACCTTGAGTGAAATAAACAACTATCGTATGCATCGAATTGTGGTCCGTGCTCCTTTCTGTGGATTTACAGGTGCTTTCCAAGGCATAGGTGAAGGAGTGCTCTGGATATATATATATATATATATATATATATATATATATATATATATATATATATATATATATTTCAGGGAATTGGTTCAAGGGGTCTTTCATGCTAGATAACTAATCTGTTAAAGTACCTGTTTGTAAGATTTCTGATACGTTAATGGCTAAGATACAATACCTGGTTGGATCGATAATTCAGGGTATGGTGTTAAAGTCCATGTTTACTACCGATTTGTAAAGATTCATGTGGTCATGGTGTTGAAGTCTATGGTACAGAAAGTGAAATATCACTCTTCTGGTTACATGATTACATACCATGGAGCCTAATCATGACCGGCCTTATGTAGTACTTCCATAGTACTACTCACATACAACAAATGTTATTCACTAAACTACGTGCAAAGGTCTCTGCCTCACCTATCTTTTCTTTGTGAGGATCTCTACACATGTATGCCTAGGTTTTAGGGGCCGATTCTGATCTCGTTCGGAAAGCATACCAAATGACTCGGATCCGGAATTCTTTCCGTACGACTCGGATCGTGGGAGTTCGCCCGAACGAGTATGATGCATTTGAATGCATCCGAATACGATTCGATCGGTCTCCCATTGACTTCAATGGGAGCCTGTGTACTGAACGCATACACAGGCTCGCATTGACAAAAGGGGTGGTTGGGGATGATCGTGCATCCTGTGGCGGGCACCCCTTGGTGCCTGCCACTCTGTTGATGGTCTGAAAGGGGGGACCCATTGGTCACCACACAGGCCCGATTTGAAGGGCCCCGGGTGAAGGGGGGCCTGCTATTGGCCCCCAAAGAACGATTCCAGAAGCCTATTCGATCCGGGCAAACCAAATCGGAAAGGCTGTCCGAATTGTTCACCATACTTGCTCGCTTGGAAAACCTAATCCATAGAACTGTACGAATCGGCTCCGGAAGGCTCTATCACCCCAAATGACTTCAGAAACCGATTCGGTCAGGGCTAAGCTTTTCCAGGCATCGTACTTGGTCGTTCGGAACTGTGAATAATCGGGCGGATAAAAGGGCTCTGGATAGCTGTAGCCAATTCCAAAGCCGATTCGGAGCCCTTCCGACCGAGATCGGAATCGACCCCTTAGTAGTAAATGTGAGAGGGACTGGGAGAGTAGCTGGAAAGTGGGGAATACTTACTACAAAATGGGAGAGGTTTGGGAGGAGGAAGGGGGGGTTAAGGGAGGGACACCACCTGCAAAACAGTAAGCCCATTGCTATTCACTAACTAAATTACTACTAAAAAGATCCAAAACAATAATAAATGTACTCCAACACAGACATGGATTAAGTCCAGTACCACACATGGCCAACCACTGCTGCTGCAACACCCTCCCATGGAAAGTAAAGGAGGCAAGGGCTTATCATAGCACCGCATTGGAATTACTGTTAAAAGACATTTATTAATTTTAACTTCTTAAAAATATATACATTTAATTAAATGTTTAAAAAAGTATATATAATACAAAATAATTACTATTTCATTTTAAAATACTTTAATATCCTTTATTAAATTCAAAAGTAAATGGTATATTTAAAAAATAAAATGAGTTATTTTAAATTAATTCTATACAGAACTTATATTTGTTTTCAACACCAAATTAATATAAACATTTTACTTTAGGTGAGATTAAAAAAAAAACTTTACAAAATATTTTGAATTTATTTTAATAGATTTAAATTAATTAATATTTAATTTCAAATTATATTATTAGGATGCAACCTGTTGTTTTTGATTGACATATAAAATAAATGTATGCAATTAATTTACATTAATGTTTATTCTAAAACATTTTAAATATTTTTTTAAAGTGTCAAATGTTTTACCAATTCCCTATACTTTATCATAGAAGTGTGGGAATAAATGTAAACATGTAGATTAACTCATGTGTAAGTTTACCATCGCGAATATGCACCACCATCTATATTCCTAGACATTTTGTAGTTGATGGAGTTGACTGAAAAGGTCAGAGTACTTGGGTGGAGGCACACATGGTTAAAGATACTGCTGAAGTTATACTTTTAAGGCATTCTTCGGGTCTTGAGTTTACACCAGAGTACCTAGATGGAGTTCCTCCTACCATGTCAAAACACCTGATTAGCAGCATTCCTAAGTTCATGTGGTTAAAGATTGAGCCAACACACCCAGTGGAACCTTACCAAATGGAAGATTTGACTTCCTTCTCATTTCGGTTGTCTCAAAGTAGGTTTGATGTTTCTCCCACTTCCTGTCACAGGCTGCACAGAGAAAGGCTGATTCAAAGAACTGACAGCGGCAATCTGCAAAAAAACAGAAAGCAAAAGTGTCCACACTTGAATAGGTCTTTAAAAGCTAAGATGCTTCTAAACCGGCCTATGCCAGTTATGGATGGAGGAGATTGTAAAACAGGATTTGTGGATGCATGCTAAATACAGAAGAACTGCAGTAGCGTTGACGCAGAAGGGCAATTCAGACATTCAGGAAGTTGATGAGGAAGCTGAGAGATGAGAGAAGATAAGTGAGTGAAATGAGTGTGTTTTTGGTGTAGCATAATCTTTGATAATGTGTACATGAAGGTATGACCCACCCTCTCAACTGACCTATTCCTAAGGCTGTCTCATGACTTTTCATCACTACATGGATACAAAATACAATGCTGGCCTCACAAACATTGCGTTCAAGAGATAGTGCAGCACATCATACATAGAATTCTTACATGAAGTATTAACCTCTTCAGTGTCCATGACGAGATAGTCTCGTCATGGTGCACGGTTGCGCTGTGCCCATGACGAGATTATCTCGTCATGAACCCCACCCACTAGTGCAACGCCCGGCACAGGAGGGGGAAAGGGCGTGGTACTGAAGGGGTTAATAAGTGCCCAAAGTCTTCTCTGGTCTCTGTACCACTCACTGGGAACAGGTGCATCAACTCAAACAGCAGGAGGGTGGAAGCACATTGCCTCTCATCCCAGCACTTGCCCCCAATGCATCATGGTAAATGCAGTGCATGATAACACTTATTTCAGTAGTAGTCTTTAATTTTTCACCCTTCTTGGTGCAGTTTGTTCTGTGTAACTCTAGACAGATGTTTATAGTTACCCAGCTCACAGTACTCATTTTATTGACCATGAAATGGGGAATGGATGAGTGGACCAATTGGGATTAGAACCGGTTGCCATGAGGGCAAACACCGATTTCTGGAGTGAATCCATTAGACTACAAAGCCACCGGACCTGGCTGTTTACAAAAGGGGTTGAAGGTATCTCAATCATTATGTGACTATACACGTTGGATACTTGCCATCTCACAGCTAGACAGACAAAACTCCCACTTGAATTCCAAACGTAAAAAATGAGTTTTGTCAAGCAACAAAAAAAATTAATCCTGAAAAGCGGAATTAAATTCTAAAATGATTTATTTTTTGAAAAGTGGAAAATGGAACTCGAGCAGCAAAAAAGCAAGGTTCGTTAAACTGTTCCAATTTGAACTATAAACTAAAAGTGGAAGGAGCATATGTGAATAGGAGGACTGATAACAGAAGAAAGAAAATGAAGAACATTGGTGTGGAGGACTGGAAAGAAAGGGAATTAGAGAAAGGAAGAGGAAGGGGATATCTTTAGAAATCTAAACAATACCATGAAGTGGGGGCGTGCGATGGCGGGAAAAAAATAAATGGAGAACGATGAGTGGGGATATGTGGCCGCTGGGTGAGACAAGAGCGTTTAAGAAGAACAAAAACAACAGTGATTGTAGGAACCTGACTTATGAAGACAAAGACCATGGGGCTCTCAGTCGCCCGACAAGATTGAGAGTTTTACGGATTACACAAGGCACTAGAGACGTAACTGATGTTGGGTGAATGATTAAGAACCTCAATGGAAAGACAAAAGACAAAGGGGCTGATTACGGTGGCGGGCAGACTCGAGTCCATCCACCATCGTAGCGGTGCCTGGGGCTGCCCGTCTGTAAGGCAGCGGTCCCGCACCACGTATTATGATGTGACTGTCACCGTGGGGGATGGATCATGCTAGGTTAACATTGCTGGCTGCAGCTGGCTGAAAGAAATCCCAAAACTGATGGGCTTCGAGGGGTGGGATGCCATAGGTATCTACTGTAGGTGATATCGTAGCTAAGGGTAAACGTTAAAGCTTTCCCACGCTACAGACAGACTTTGCATTGCATACCCCCCAGTTCTTAAAGTACGTGCAACTCCGACATGCCTGGCAGGCAGAGACCCTACTCTCCTCCTCGCTACCAGACTATGCACCACTGGAAGGGCGCCTACTATAGGAACACGTGGTGACCAAGGCGGTATCTCTTACCTATCGAACTTTAAATAATAATGCACCAGACAGGCTGGGTAAGCTGGGGGAGACCTGGGAACAGAACTTAGGAGTCCTTGAGAACATAGATTGGGAAGCAGCGTTGATGGACCAGAGGGAGGTGGCTATCAAGTCTCACCTCCACCTAATCCAATATAAAATACTCCACAGAGTCTACTATGATAGGACCAGACTCTTCCACATGGGCCGATCCAGAGACCCTAATTGTCAGAGATGTGGCTATGAGAGGGGGGATTTTATCACATCATTTGGGACTGCACTGAGATACAGGCCTACTGAGGGTAAGTATTGGGGGAACTGACCAAGGTCCTAGAATCAACTATCCCCTTGGACCCTAAATTCATACTGTTGGGTTTACCCGGGAATGTCGACCTGAGCAGATCGCACCTTATTTTTACTATGTTAGCCCTGGTGGTAGCGAAAAGAGACATAGCATGAACTTGGGGGGCTGCAGCCACTCCCCTGCTCCTTGACTGGAAAGCAGGGATGGACATGTACATGGCGGTAGAAAGGGTCACCTGTAAGGCGAGGGGGTGCCCGAAGAAATTCCGCAGGGTGTGGGGCAAATGGAGGACATATTATGGCCTAGATGGGGAGCTGGGAACGGGTTAGTGGGTCTTTTGAGGGGCCTTTCCTTCCATTCTGTACATTAGCTTGGGCTCCTAACTTTCAAATATCCCAGACGAACAGGGGCCTTGTGCTACGACAATGGAGATATGTGAACAGGCAGAACTGGATTCTTCCAGAAGTTCTAAGGGGTTATGATGCGGGATTGTATGAGCCACAACCAATATATGTATGTCACTGCAGGACTGTAACTGATCTTGTGTTGAATTATTTTGTTGTATGTAATTAGCAAAATGCAAATAAAAATATATATTTTTTAAAAACCATTGCTGGCTTCGGCACCCCCTGCAATGCGAAAACAGCATGTCGTGCGTTTCCCTGCACTACATGGCAGGCACCACGCGGTGCCTGCCACTTAGTTCAGGGAAATGTAGTAGGTTACCATGGGTGCCCCCCCAGTGCAGCACCACCTCCCCCCAACACAAGGGTGCCCGCAACGGGCCCCAGAAACTAATTCCCGCCAGCCTTTCTGGAAAGGTTGGCTACAGCCAACAGTGTAATTTGGCGGACGGTGTCTGCTACGCACCGCCACCATTTTAAAGATGCTGACAATTGCCTGTGGCAGAAGCGTGGCGGGCGGTCTTTGCGACCGCTGCGGTCCGAAAGCGATTCCCCCTGCCATCGTAATTTGGCGGGGGGAAATTGCTGTCAGATGGTGTAGGGCCCGCCACCGCATGGCTGGCGGTGGCGGGCCTTCTATCATCATAATCACCCCCAAAGTGCTTTGAGCAGGTTTTTGTAAAATGGTGGATGGTGAGTGAATGGGGGAAGAAGGTGGGGGGTAAGGGAGTTGAGGGGTACTTGTTAACTTGTTCTTGTTCCACACTTCTGGTTATAACATAGCGTGTATTTGTAATGCGCACATTCACCACTACAGGTATTTTGCCGCTGAATAACAGATGTTTCCTTTTACACAACTCAATGGAACTCATTTTATCAACCTTGGAAGGATGAAAGGCTGAGTGGACCGGCTGGGATTTGGACCTCTGACCATGCGGTCAAACACATGCCCCTACAGTGGATGCATTAGTTAGATCTCTAAGCCAACAGACCAGGATATCTTACGTTAACTCATGAAATTGGGGAAAGCCCATTAATGTTTCCTTTTAAAACAATTAAATTATCTTTTAAATCAATAAAAATGAGTGAAAACTAATTAGGAGTAAAAGCAAACTGAGTTTATGGAGGAGGAAAAAGAGTGGGGAGAGGCCCACGGTGGAAGGATTAGACGCTCTGTAATGGACGTCCTGGGGCAGGAGGTGTAGATACAAAGACACTGAATCACAAACTATTTGTTCAAACTTAGGTGCACAAGAAGAGCACTTAAGAAGACAAACACCAATCCTGATTCACTGATTACAGAGCAGAACTGTGGAATTGTTGTGTGTTGAAATCTGCTTGCAGAGGTGGCTTGTGGGTGTTCCTTGAAAGCTCCACCAAGTTTGTAACTCTTTTCCAGGCAGTTCCCCATCCTGGAAAGGATTGTAGGTTTGTTGATCTCAGTGCAGGAGTTCATGAGTTTCCAAGCTGGAATTGGAAGCTAGCACCTCAAAAACTGACAGAGAAGTAGAGGAAAAATATTTGCCTCATTGGGAAAAAAGAGAGCACATCCACTTGTCCATTTCTGGATGTAAAAGTGTACATCTATACATTACTGCATGTGTACATTTAATTAGGTATCTGTGGCAGTTCTAGATTCATAAGAGTGGGCCTTGAATTCTTTGTGCAGTTTTTGACAGTAAGGATTTACACAAAATATAGGTGTGGCCTTTCAAAATGGCCGTTTTGTGAACTGGACTCAAACGAATTGCTATTTGGGGAGATTCTCTGATGGAAAAAATAACACAGTGGAAGAGATGTCTATGTTCCTTCAAATAAACCTACTTGAGGAAAAATGGTTCACTGTTTAACACATTGTTTAGGTTGGAATTATCGCCCTTCTCAATATTGTTCATGTTGAAAGTTTCATGACCAAGGGCTGCTGAGAAAAAGGTTTGTTAGGATTGATGCAGGACACATAGAGTAATTTGCCTTAGACCTTCTCATTCTCTGCCCATCTGCATCCAGTTTAACTCAACATGGGCTGAAAAAGAAAATCTGGTAGGAAGCTCTGGTAATATTAAGCAACAGGTGGGAGAGCAAAGCTGTGTTATACACAGACCAATCACAAAAAACAATAGAGTGACTATTGGAGCACAGCAAACTGTGTGTTGTGTTCCCCCTTTTTTTTTTTTTTATAACAGGACTCCAAATTTTGGAAAACACTAAACAATCACCCCTTTTATCTGGAAAGTCAGCCTTTATGGAAGAGGAAGCCTCACACACATATCGACTAGCAATACACACAATTGAAATTACACATATATCGAGGAAAAAATATCAACTACAAAATAATCATACACAAAAATATCGGAAAATTCTAATAAACAAACAATCCAACTAAAATATTGACTTAACTAATAACGAGAACACAAACATTGCTAAAATACATCTTAACTCAACATAAAAATAACATTCAAACATTGTAAACATTTTAACGCTTTAAAAAAACACACATTTCAAACATTAAAACATACATTAAAAATGTATTGAACATCTACGAAAACCAAACTGCTAACTAATAACCTTAAAAAATCTAATTAAAATAAATACACAAACACAAAAACAGAAAATTTATAATTACCACTATCAAATATAAATAAATAAATATACAACATATAAAAAAATATAACTTATATTAAAACATAAATTCTATTTATATCATAACATAAAATAAAAAAGCGCTTTTAAATAAATACCAAATACATTAAACAAATTAAATTATGACTGCCAAAATAATCATACAGATGCTATTCCAACCAATAAAATGAAACTACACAAAACCCAATACAAAGCTGCAACTAATTAAACTAACGCTATAAAAGTAACCAATTAATTAACCATAAAATTACCTCAAAACTGACAAACATTGGAGAAGGACAAAACTTTGCCAGACAGACAACACAACGAAAAAGATGTACATAGACTACTACAACGGAAAAGTCTCATTAAAGGTAAGCGCAAAACATGTAAAATAAATAAATAACCTTAACTAAAAACAATTAAACATATAAACCTACTAAATAAAACCATTGTTTTTTCCTGTTCATATTTTATAGACTAAACTTCACGAATACTCTACAGTACATACTAATTTCTAATCCACCATTTCCTACTAAAAGAAGGAACAAAATCAACACTAACGAAATACATAAAATTAAGTAAGTATATCTCTTCACTATTTGTAAAACTTAAATTATTAGACCTAAATACAATCCTAACAAACAAAATATAACTAATATAAATAATAAAAACCTTTCTCTTATTTCCATTCAACAGGCTACAAAATTTCCAATTAAAAAACAAGATCAAAGAAATAAAGTACGTCAACGAAAAAGAGTAAGTATTTTTTAGAACATAAAAATAACGAAAAATACCGAAATAAAAATGGACACTAACTAAACATAACTCACATTAATAAAACTAACATTTTTTTTTCAAACAAACAGAAAAACAATTAAACCAGTAAACCACCAACAAATGTCGTGAAAGCATCAAAAAAGAAAAAAAAAATAACACATGTGTAAGTATGATTAAAATTAACTCCAATTCTTGCTATGGGAGAGCAATCACCAGGGAAACAACCGTAATTAATGTTAAAGAACACAACCACCGACACAGTGTCACAGGTTAGTGACGCTGTAGAAAACATCAAAGAAGCAAGCACTAGCTCACAACAAACTAGCACAGAAATTTTAAAACATGTTCTCACACGTGTTCTGGGACATGTACCTGGGCAGTTACCTTCCATCCCAAACCTAAAACGCCTATTAGCCAGAACAAAAAGATCAATTACTCAAACACCACCCATCCCAAAACCTTCTCCGATATAGAAATACTATGGGAATACACAGTCACACACAAAGATGAAAAATTCATTCTTTATGACAACAACAGTCATGAAAAAAGAATTATCATCTTTGCCACTAACACCAACATGCAAAATTGAAACAATGTGATGATGGTTGGCACATTTAAAGTATGTCCTAAACCATCTATCAGCTTCACACTATCCATGTTGAATACCAAGAAACCAACATCCCCTCCATATATGCCCTATTTCCCAATAAACAAAGTACGACCTATATAGAACTACTAACAATTATTAAACAAGGAACAGAACATTTTTTTCCTCAAAAAATAATAATAGATTTTGAGCATGCAATGATCCAAGCAATTTAAAAAATATATCCACATTCTGCAATACAAGGATGCTATTACCATTTTAACCAAGGTATGTGGAAGCATCTCCAAAAATCAGCACTAAGGGCCTGATTACGATGTCGTTCGGAAGGCCTCTGAATTGGATTTGGCTTTGCCGGAACTGATTCGTAGCCTTTGTTTCTAACCATATCGTACACAGGTCTGAACAACCAAGCACGATACAAAGATCGCGTATGCCTCGACAGAATCGTTTCCGGAACCCGATCCTGTACGTACAACTCGTTCGCAGCCGAATCGTGCTGCACAATGCAGGTGGAATCTGACTGAGCGAGTATGATGCACAATTTGGACAGCAGCCTCGACTCTGTCTCAGAGAGACGAAATGGCATTGTACTTCGGGGCGCTGTAGCAGGCCCCTCTTCACCCGGGGCCCTCCAAATCGGTCATGAGGGTGTGCCCACAAGCATGCACAGTGTGGCGGGCACCATGGGGTGCCTGCCACCGGGTGTACGCTTTTCCCCACCCACCACTTTTCGCTATGGGAGCCTGTGTACGCATCAGTACACAGGATCCCATAAAGTTCAATTGGAGTCCGAGCAACCGAGTCCGTAAGCATACGGACGCATTGTACTTGCTCGTTCGGACTCCTGGAGCACGTTTCCCTCGGAAAGCCCTCCGGATCCGAGCCGTATGGAGGGCTTTTCTAGTGAGATCGTAATCAGGCCTTTAGCATAGAATATGCAATGAACAGCAACTTTGCATACCAAATAAAAAAGCTAGCAGCCCTTGCCTATGTACCTACAGCAGAAGTAGCAAACCATATTTATTGATAGAAAGTCCCTTTTACCAAGCCAATGAAGCAAACTAACACCCTTACTTGACAACTATGAGGATACATGGGTAGGAAGATTACATAGATCAGGACACCGAAGACAACCCAAATTCAACATCCCCTGGTGGAATGTCTATGAAAGCACCCTAATACAAAAAGCTAAAACAAATAACGCAGTGGAAGGATGGCATAATGTCTTCCAAGCCAAAATAGGAAGAATACAACCAACCCTTCACAAACTAATCGAATCCAACAAAAAAGAACATAGGGGACCATTATGATGTTGTGCGGATCGCCACCGCCTGGCCGGCGGTAGCGATCCGCACACCATAACATCACAATTTACCTCCCGCCACATTACTATGGCGAGGGGTACCACGGCGGATGGAAAGTCCGTCCACCGCTTTTCTGCCAGTTGGATTGCAGGCCGGGCGAAAAAGGCCCCCAATATGGTGGCGGTACCTTATGATGTATGCGGTGTGTATGCCTTTCATGGCGGAGACTCCGCCATGGAAAGGCATACGGTAAATGGCTTTGGGGGCCCGTTGCGAGCACCAGGGGGAATGGGGGGGTTGGTCGCTGCACTTGGGGGGTACCCATGGTACCCCCCTTCATTGGCATGCACAAGGTGGCAGGCACCGCGCGGTGTTTTTTCCAAAATGTCCGTGGTAGATGAGATGCGTTTCATCCTTAGGATTTGAGAGTAGGGCAGGTGTAAAAGGTGAAAAAAACAAAGAACAACTAATTACCAAATTCAAAGAAATAAAATACCCTAATACAGTCATCACTGATGCCATTGAGAGAGCTAAATCAGTTGGACGACCACAATTACTCAACAAATCTCTAAAATCAGATACTACTAATAGACCGGTATTTGTATCCAAATTTTCCACAAAAAGTCAACAAATTAAAAAAGTGATCTTGAAATACTGGCCTATGATCCGTAATGAAAGCGATTTCAATGGGATATTCAATTTCCATCCACTTTTCGCATATCAACGCACAAAAAATTTGAAAGAACTGTTATCTCATCCGCCTAAACCCATTGTCAGCACGTACAGAGGAACAATCCCTTGCTTGAACTGCGGTCATTGTAATAACGTTATCAAAGGCACACGGATCCTTCATCCTACCAAAGGAATACCCATCCGACTACACATGACCACTATATGCGACTCCAAAAACTTGATTTATCTACTCAAATGTCCTTGTGGTTTACCTTATGTGGGAAAGACTGAGCGAAAAATTAAAGTCAGATTAACTGAACATAAAAGCAACATCAGAACCAAGTCTGAGAAATCTCTTGTCGCTGCACACTTTAACAAAGAGAGACATAACATCAGTCAATTGAGATTTCTGGTGCTAGAAGTCGTGAACACACTAAAAGGCACCGACAATACCAAAAGACTCCTCCAAAAAGAACTTATTTGGATAAAAAGACTTGATTCCTGTCACCCCAACGGGCTTAATGACCGTCTGGAATACAGTTGTTTTCTGTAATCTATGTATCTCCTCATTGTACAGTGTACCTCATTCACTTATGATGTTTCCCCTACCGTACCGCTTACTACATTCCTTTCTGATACACTCTCGGTTTCCATTTTATACTTGATACATCTCCTGTTTTTATCCTCAACACCCTTCGGTGAATTCTAGACTTTCCAATTCACGCATACACACACACCTTTTTCTCTATTTAACTTGTTTCACCAATTCTTTCAGAAGGTGTGCTTACTTAAGTTTTCCATCCCACTCCGCTTTCGTTCTATTTCACGTTTCCCGTCAATTCTTTTCTTACTTCTTTATATTTTTTATATTTTTTTTTATCTTTCTTACTCATACCCTCATGGTTTTCCCTTAGTTTAGTTACAACTTTCCTTGAACAGGACTCTGTTCAAACATGGCGCGCTACTATTTTCCATTTCTACGAAGTCCTATCTCCATGTCGACCTTCCTTTACGCATTATTACTACGCTAATCCTGGTCCTTTGTCACTCTCTTCACTTCACGGTGTAACGGAAGACCGCTTTACACTTGGTAAGTGGCACTCCCGTATCTTTACCCTTTTGTTCTGGAACTTAATGACGCTTTCCGTTAATTTGGTTCTTACCTGGTTTATATATTTTACCCCGTTAGACTCGGCTATTTAGAAATTTTTGTACCGCCACGGACTCTACGTTTGATTTAAGGTAATTAGCCTATCCTTCCGCCTCACGCTCTTCAAGTCTTCCGTAGTGTACACGCTAACGACTTTCTCTACTAGCATGATAACCACTGTTTACCTTCCTTGTGTCTTGCACCTCCCTTACATCTGTTTTTCCGGGTTCCTTTACTCGGTCTTTGCAACCTCCATTTCCTTTCAACCGGCACCTTTATTCAACTTTCCTCGGAACTTTTCTCCACTGTGTTTCTATGCACACTTAACACCTCTAGCGAATCCAGTCTCTAATTTCTGATGTACCGGATTTTTCTGGCCACATGAACGTCATGTTTCTCTTTGTTTAACCATACTTACCGAACATTTCATTCTATTTTCTCCTTCCGACACGCTTTGACTTCTCTGGGATTGTACACCTAATCTAGTGATTCTACTTTCACATCACCTTGTTTCGTTACATATTACATCACTTGTATAATGCTTTGGTCCTGTGTCTTGATATTGATTATTACATTTATTCCTAGGACCTTTATCCCCTGACGAAGAGTCAGTTCGACTCGAAATGCATTGGGATTACCATGCTACCATAAACAATTGACTGATTTATTGTTCATTACACACGAAGGACGGAATTTACGTTACCGTGTGTTGGAAGGCGGACCCCGAGGAGTCGGTGAGACCACCAAGGGGGGGGCCCTCGCACTGCACGAAGTAGCCGAGCGCTGCCGAGAAGTCTCCTGAGAGATCCTTCTCCTATCACGTACTAGCACAGTAACACCACCACACCGGACTCAAGGAGGTTGTCTCAAGACAAGCAATTCTTTATCATCAATAAAAGGTTACGAGTTCAATATTTACACGAAGGGATCGAGGGATCCACCAAAAGTCTCAATGTCTCTTTAGAAGGGTAGGGGTAGCGGGACAGTCTTTGGCAGGAATGTGGTACGAGGGTACCTGGTGCCCAGTTCGTATCCTCAAGCTGGAGGACCTCCGATCTCGGAGGGGTCGAGCCGCGACGGCGTCAGCAGGGCTCTGGCGTACAGTTCGTGGAGAGCCGCGATTCAATCAGCAGGGCTCTCAAGATGGTTTCTGCTCAGCTCGAGCCGCGACGTCGTCAGCAGGGCTCCGAGGAAGGTCTCAGCGAGGTGGGGCCGCGACGGCGTCTGCAGGGCTCCGATGTTCCAGGTGGTTCAGGAAGGGTTCACAAGAGGGAGCCGCGACGCAGTCAGCCGGGCTCGTGATGGTTCCGACAAGAGTTCTTCTCCGTAGGGTCAGCCGCGATTCGATCAGCAGGGCTCTCGACTCCGGGATACAACTGCCGAGCTGTGGTGGGGTCGCCCCAGATATAGGCCTGGAGCCCTTTGATGTCCGGACCCTTGCGCCCGAGGGGGCGGAGTGGCCGGGTGGAGGTGGCCAGACGCCCAGCAGGAGAGGCGCCAGGCCCATGGGAGTTTGCAGGGCGATCACACCTCGAGAGGGGAGGACAGTTGGGGGTCCCAACGAGACCGTCCTCCGCCGGGGGCGATGAATGGTTCCTGCGGCACCCCCTGGCCAGTCCGTGGTGCCTCGATGTCGGAGCTTCGCTGGGGTCGAGGCCGGGTTGAGCGGGGTCGCTCTGGCTGGTGTACGGGGTGACGTAGATGCCAACAAGATGGCGGAGCCCTGAGGAGCATGCGACCACGTGCAGTTCCAGGTGAGGGGCCTTGGAGCAGTTCAGACGGGTGGCCCGTGAAGGCCGGGGCGGGGAACGGCCACAGTCCAGGGGGGTTAAGGACCACGCCACGAGGCCGGGTCCAACAGGCGTCCCCCCCAGCCGAAGGCATGGAGAGTCACCCATCTCCTTGGGGATTCTCCTCGTCAAGGCGGAAGAAGCGGGACAGGCCGTCGGCGTTGGCGTGGTCATTGCCGGGCCGGTGTTCGACGTCAAAGTCCATCCCTTGTAGCGAGATGGACCATCGCAGCAGTTTGGGGTTCTCGCCCCGCATTCGCATTAACCATTGCAAGGGCCGGTGGTCGGTCTGGACCCGGAAGTGGGCGCCAAAGAGGTAGGGCCGGAGCTTCTTGAGGGCCCACACCACAGCGAAGGCCTCGCGCTCAATAGTGCTCCAGCGTTGCTCCCGGGGCAGTAGTCGCCGGCTGATGAAGGCCACTGGTCGGTCGAGCCCCTTTTCGTCAGTTTGGGAGAGAACGGCCCCGATCCCATACTCGGAGGCGTCCGTCTGTACCACGAACTCCTTCTGGTAGTCCGGGGCCTGCAGCACCGGAGCAGTACACATGGCTGTTTTGAGGGTGTCGAAGGCTGTTTGGCAGCGGGGTGTCCAGTGTACCTTCTTGGGCTGCTTTTTGGACGTTAACTCTGTGAGGGGGCCGACAATGCTCCCATAGTCCCGGATAAACCGTCGGTAGTATCCGGTGAGGCCCAGGAAGGCCCGGACAGCGGTCTGGGTAGTGGGGGGTTCCCAGGTCTGGATGGCATCTATCTTTGCTTGGAGGGGGGCCACCTGCCCGCTCCCCACTTGATGGCCCAGGTAGGTCACGGATCCGTGGCCGATTTGGCATTTGCTGGCCTTGATTGTGAGCCCGGCCCGCTGGAGGGCGGCCAGGACGGCCTTTAGGTGGAGGAGGTGCTCGGCCCAGTGGTTGCTGTACACGGCAATGTCATCTAAGTAGGCCGCGCTGAAGGCCTCAAGCCCGGCCAAAACTTTGTTCACCAGTCGCTGGAAGGTGGCCGGGGCGTTCTTCATTCCGAAGGGCATCACCCGAAAGTGGTAATGCCCATCCGGAGTCGAAAAGGCGGATCTTTCTTGGGCGCCGGGGGTGAGCTGGATTTGCCAGTACCCGGCGGTGAGGTCCAGCGTGCTCAGGTAGCGAGCGGCCCCTAGGCGGTCGATGAGTTCGTCGGCCCGGGGTATCGGGTGTGCGTCTGTCTTGGTTACTACATTCAGGGCCCGGTAGTCTACGCAGAATCGCAACTCCGGGGGGTGGCCGGGAGCTGCGGCCTTGGGCACCAGGACGACAGGGCTGGCCCACGGGCTGTCGGAAGGCTCGATGACCCCCAGGGCCAGCATCTTCGCTACTTCGGCCTGGATGCAGGCCCGCACTCGGTCAGGCACCCGGTAGGCTCTGTGTCGTATGGGGGGGTTCTCCCCGGTGTCGACGTCGTGGACGCACCAGTGGGTCACCCCCGGGGTGAGAGAGAAGAGGGCTGCGTAGTCCCGCAGTAATCGCTGGCAGTCGTTGCGCTGTTCCGGGGTCAGGGACGAGGCGAGTTGGACCCCTTCGATCGATCCATCGTGAATGTCGGATTGCAAGAGGTCGGGCAGGGGCTCGGAGTCGTCCTCGCCCCCCTCGTCGGTCGCCAGCAGCAGGCTCAGTTCGGTCCGGGCGAAGTGGGGTTTTAGCCTGTTAGCATGTAGGACCCGGAGGGGGTTCCGGGGGGACTCCAGATCGACCAAGTAGGTGACGGGACTTTTCTTCTCCACCACCTTGAAGGGCCCGGTCCACTTGTCCTGGAGGGCGCCGGGTTCGACCGGGGCCATGACCCATACTTTCTGACCTGGCTCGAATTCTACAGTAGAAGTGTTGCGATCGTACCACCGCTTCATGTCCTCCTGGCTGGCCTCGAGGTTGGCTTCGGCGAGGGCTCGGAACTTGCGGGTCTGGTTTCGGAGGGTCAGGAGGTATCGGTAGACGTCAGGAGGGGCGCCTCGGGGCTTCATCTCCCAGCCCTCCTTGACCAGACTGAGCGGTCCGCGGACCGGGTGTCCATACAATAGTTCAAACGGGCTGAACCCCAGGGACTTCTGCGGGACCTCCCGATAGGCGAACAGGAGGCAGGGCAGCAGGACATCCCATTTCCTCCTGAGTGGTTCTTCCCGGCCCTGGATCATCCCTTTCAATGTTCGGTTGAACCGCTCAACCAGTCCGTTCCCCTGAGGGTGATATGGGGTCGTGAACTTGTATGTGACCCCGCACTGTTGCCACAGGGACCGCATGTACCTGGAGATAAAGTTCGTGCCGCGGTCGCTCACCACTTCGCTGGGGAATCCCACTCGGGAGAAGATCCCCATCAAGGCCCGGCCTACCACAGGGGCCGTTATGGTTCTGAGCGGGACCGCCTCCGGGTACCTGGTGGCGTGGTCCACGAGGACCAGGATGAAGCGGTGGCCCAGGGCGGTTTGGGGGTCCAGGGGTCCCACAATGTCGATTCCGACCCGTTCAAACGGGGTGCTGACGGCGGGAAAGGGCTGGAGGGGGGCCTTGACCCGACCCCCGTCTTTCCGCTGGCTTGGCAGGTCTGGCAGGACCGGCAGTGGTTGTCCACATCTCTCCGCATCCGGGGCCAGTAGAAGTGGGTCACCAGACGACTGTACGTTTTGTCTTGCCCCAAGTGTCCGGCGAGGGGCACATCATGGGCCAGGTTGAGAAGAAACTCCCGGAAGCGGAGGGGGACCACCAACACGCGGCTGGCCCCGAGTTCTGCTACTTTCTGTTCGCTGTACAACAGGCCCTCGGCCCAGTAGATCCAGTGGGTGCCGGTCTGGTCACCGTTGGCTTGCGCGGTCGCCTGCTGCCGGACCCCTTCGAGAGAGGGACAGGACTGTTGCTCTTGCTGGAACTGCTCTCGGGTGGGGCCCCCTTCGTGTTGCCATTGCGTCAGCCCTGGTAGGGCGCTCGGAGAAGTCATCTCTTCGGGGGAGGATTCGCTGGACCCAGGGTCGGTGTCCGCCTCCTCCTCGCTGCTGGCGGGAGGGGGTGTGAGCCCCTCGGGTCGGGCGGTCCCGGAGGTCGAGGATGAGCGGGGGGCCTGGGCGGTCATGGACCGGGTGATGGCGCAGGCCCAATCAGCCAGTCCCAACATTCGGAGGTGCTCTCGTCGTTCTACTTGAGCCCAGGGGGAACTCTCCAAGTCGTTCCCCAGGAGGCAGTCGACCGGGGCGTCGTCGCGCACTGTCACCTTCAGCAGGCCCGTCACCCCTCCCCACTCGAAGGGGACCAGGGCCATCTGGCATAGGCTTTCACTGTTGTCGGCCGTCCGGACAGGGCACAGCACATTCGGTAGAATCTGTTCAGGGGTCACCAGGTGGCAGCGGACAGCGGTGATACTGGCGCCGGTGTCGCGAAGGGCTTCGGCCCGTTGTCCGTTGACCGTGACCTGCTGCCGGTACTTCTGGGTGTTGGTTGGGATGGGGGTGCAGGGTACCATCTCCCGGCTACCCAGGCAGACCAGGGACATGGCTGCCGGCTCCCACTCAGTGTTTTCTTGGTCGAGGGCCTCTTCTTCCTCTTCTCCTCCCCCCAAGGCGGCGGCTGTCAGCTGCCGGGGCGGGGGCCCGCCGGCCCCGTTTCTTCGGTTCAGAGGGCAGGCCGGGTCGCTGGCAAAGTGTCCGGTTTGTTGGCAGCCATAGCAGGTCCCTGGTGGCCGTGGTCCGGGTCGGGCCGGGCCCACCCTTCGTGCTAGGCTCGGGGAGAGATGTGGCTGCGGTGGCCCTCGAGGGGGGCTCCTGGGGGCCCCAGCGGGAGGGTCTCGGTTCCTGTTCGGCCCTCCCCCCCCACCGCGCTGGCGTGGGGGTCCATTGGGGTTCCTCTGGTACTCCCCCATTGAGCTCCGGGGGACCCGGGAGTTGACCCATCGATCGGCCTCGACGGCCAGTTTCCGCGGGTCGGTCATTTTGCTGTCGAGGAGGTGCTGTCTCAGCTCCACGAAGCAATTGTTGGAAAGATGTTCCCACACGATGAGGTCGACCAGCTGCCCGTAGGTGGTTACTTTGCTGCCTTTGATCCACCCTTCTAGGGCCCGACTAAAAAAGTCCACATATTCCACCCATGTGGTACCCGGGATTTTCTTGCAGTCTCGGAACCGCTGGCGGTACATCTCCGCTGTTAGCCCGTAGCGGGTGAGCAGGGCCTCCTTCATGTGATCGTAGGAGGTCATCACTTCCTCCGGTAGCTGGAGCAGCGTGTCCCGCCCTTCACTCAGGAATCGCCCCCACAGGCCTGCGCCCCAGTCTTTTCGGGGTACTCGATGGGAGGTCATGGCCACCTCATAGGCCTTGAACCATTGTTGGATATCGTCATTCTTGTAATACTCCTTGACGACCTCCTTCGGGATATGTACTTTGGCCTCGGCAGGCGGTAGAGTGTCTCTCGTACTGGGGGTGTTGGTCCCTCCGTTCTTGGCCTTGATCTCGAGCTCCTTGAGGCTGCGCTCGTGCTCAAGGGTGAGCTTCTTTTCCTCCAACTCCCGGTGTCGTCTCTTCTCCTCTATTTCTTCTTGAAGGCGTAGCTGCTCGAGGGCCAGTTTCTTTTCTGCCAGCTGGAGTTCGCCGTCCAGTCGCAGTCGGGCGAGCTCTAGCTCGTGGCTCCGGACCTTTTCCCGCTCTCGTATTTCTTCTTCGGAGAGGCCGGTTTCTAGGCTCTTTCGTCCTCCGGTTGCCGGGGTCAGTGCGGTTGCTGTGGTCTCCGTCAGGGGCAAGGGCCCTTCTTCCTGGGAGGGGCCTGCCCCGGCCTCCAGCCATGTCCTCAGAGCTTTCTGCATCTCTTCCTTGGTACCGAGGCTGGTGGTTGCAATGCCTTTGTCTCTGCAGAACTGTTTTAATTCTTTGTGCGTATATTCTTCCAGCCGTTCGGGCTGGAACTCCATTGTCGCGTTGTTTTCCTGGCTGCTCATGATGCTATTCGTTTGGATGGGTAGCTAGTGGGTACTGGCTGGTACGTACTGCGTTCGGCTCGGATCCCGTCGCTGGCCACCAAATGTTGGAAGGCGGACCCCGAGGAGTCGGTGAGACCACCAAGGGGGGGGCCCTCGCACTGCACGAAGTAGCCGAGCGCTGCCGAGAAGTCTCCTGAGAGATCCTTCTCCTATCACGTACTAGCACAGTAACACCACCACACCGGACTCAAGGAGGTTGTCTCAAGACAAGCAATTCTTTATCATCAATAAAAGGTTACGAGTTCAATATTTACACGAAGGGATCGAGGGATCCACCAAAAGTCTCAATGTCTCTTTAGAAGGGTAGGGGTAGCGGGACAGTCTTTGGCAGGAATGTGGTACGAGGGTACCTGGGGCCCAGTTCGTATCCTCAAGCTGGAGGACCTCCGATCTCGGAGGGGTCGAGCCGCGACGGCGTCAGCAGGGCTCTGGCGTACAGTTCGTGGAGAGCCGCGATTCAATCAGCAGGGCTCTCAAGATGGTTTCTGCTCAGCTCGAGCCGCGACGTCGTCAGCAGGGCTCCGAGGAAGGTCTCAGCGAGGTGGGGCCGCGACGGCGTCTGCAGGGCTCCGATGTTCCAGGTGGTTCAGGAAGGGTTCACAAGAGGGAGCCGCGACGCAGTCAGCAGGGCTCGTGATGGTTCCGACAAGAGTTCTTCTCCGTAGGGTCAGCCGCGATTCGATCAGCAGGGCTCTCGACTCCGGGATACAACTGCCGAGCTGTGGTGGGGTCGCCCCAGATATAGGCCTGGAGCCCTTTGATGTCCGGACCCTTGCGCCCGAGGGGGCGGAGTGGCCGGGTGGAGGTGGCCAGACGCCCAGCAGGAGAGGCGCCAGGCCCATGGGAGTTTGCAGGGCGATCACACCTCGAGAGGGGAGGACAGTTGGGGGTCCCAACGAGACCGTCCTCCGCCGGGGGCGATGAATGGTTCCTGCGGCACCCCCTGGCCAGTCCGTGGTGCCTCGATGTCGGGGCTTCGCTGGGGTCGAGGCCGGGTTGAGCGGGGTCGCTCTGGCTGGTGTACGGGGTGACGTAGATGCCAACAAGATGGCGGAGCCCTGAGGAGCATGCGACCACGTGCAGTTCCAGGTGAGGGGCCTTGGAGCAGTTCAGACGGGTGGCCCGTGAAGGCCGGGGCGGGGAACGGCCACAGTCCAGGGGGGTTAAGGACCACGCCACGAGGCCGGGTCCAACACCGTGAATAAAGACTTTCACTATTTACAAAACACACTGTGGAGTATATATTCTCATGAAGTCGCGAAATTCATTTAGACAACCTCAGGACTCCTCACGGACCCACCAGGAGTGCATCTGAGGGACGCCAGGCAATCTACCCTGGCGCTCCATAATCATTTTGTCTTAATCCCTTTCGGACAGAGGGACATACCTCAGTTGCACCCAAAACCATATCACAATTGCTGAAAAAACTGAATTTAACCTTTGGACTCCTCGTGTGCCTCACTTTTCACAATTACAAAGTTGCACACAGACCATGTGGCACAGTAAACTATCTACACACAGCAAAATAACTTTATTCAGTAAGGACACTGACAAAATAGACAACAGGAGCAACTGTCTTTATTCACATATTGCACAGATAGGGACCATGAGAAGAGAAGAGCAAGGCACAAAATACAGAGTATGTCCATGAGAAGCTGCACAGGCAAGGGCAAAACAGCAGTGAACAATAAGGCCAGTGGCCAGGGCTAAGTGCAGAGCATGTCCATGAGAAGCTGCACAGGGAATGCGTGCAACTGTACCTTTCCATGGTCAGCAACACAGTCAGTGGGTAACAATGTGCAGTACAGGCCTATGTGTGTGAGAGACAGGTGTGTGAGGGTGACTGACACTCAGACTTGGCTGTCAGGCGGACTGGGAGCTGGCTGTGTCTCAGGAATTGTCGGGGCACTTGACCGGGGAGAGAGCGGCGCAACTGAGGTAGAGCTATCAGTGGCTTGGCAAGCACGAGGGCTCCTTGGACCAGGTGGTGTAGTGGCATGTGGAGGCGGAGTCATGCAGACAGGAGACACGGTGTGGCTGGGAGGTTGTGGAGGGGTGCCTTTCCACTTCTTGGGGATCCTAAATGGCTTGACCGACTCTGGATCAATGGGAAGTGGTGTGAACACAACAGGAACACTCGCCACCAAAGCTGCATCAGGTTCAGACGCTGGCACCTCCTCTGGTGATGTGCTGGACCTAGCGGAATGCTTTGCCTGGCTTCACCTCTGCCCCCCTTCCCCTGTTTACTATGTGTCACCCCTACAGTGCCTTCCTTCCCCTGCTTCACTGGGCTTGGAATGGAAGTCTAGGTGGTGGGTGAATCTGCCTTGGAGTCCTTCCTAGGTGTACCCTTGGCATGCACCACCTCCTTGGTGGGCATAGAAACTGTATGCTTATCTTTGCGAGATGCTTTAGGGGCAGGAGAGTCCTTGGATGAGGATGCCTCAGAGGCATGTGTGCCTGAGGTCTGCTGCTTTGCTTTTTGTCCCCTGGTGTTGCCTGATGGGCTTTTCTCTCCACGCTCAGGGGTGGCTTTGGTCTTCTGTGGGGTTGGTGTCTGTGCCCGGGACTGCTTGGGTTGCTGCTGCTGTGTGCTTTGTGTGCCGTATCGTGACTTTGATGTATGTGGACCATGGTCACTATCGTCAGACGTGGCCACTGCCGGGGGGGTGGACAAAGGGACCAGAGCTGGACTGTGAGTATATGCCTGTTGAAGGGCAGACGTCACTGTTGAGGACAAAGCCTGGACAGTCCGGTGTAGCCCACCCACGTCTGAATGTATGCCCACCATGAAAGCAACCACCTGGGCCAATTTTTTTGTCGTGGTCAATGAAGGAATTGAGGAGAGCTGTCTGGCCTACACACAGCTGGCACAAAAGGTCCACAGACTCAGCACCGATAGCAGCAGGGGCGAAAGGGGCAGGGGCAGCGGTGCCAGGGGTGAAGGACACTCTTTCCCTCTTATTGAGGCGGACACGGACAGCACCAGAGGAAGTGGCTGGGAGGGTGGACACTGGCCGCTGTGTGGTGGAAGACGATGCAGAGTCCCCATTCCCTGTGCCCGCCAACATGGATGCATCCCCGCTGGCATCAGATGATGTGGTGCTTTGCGTCTCAGGCTGGGATTCCTCCAACAGACTCCTGTCCCCCTCTGAGGCGCTGGTGACATCTGTGTCACTGGGCTCCTGTGCAGCTGTTGTGCTAGTTTCACCCCCACTGGTGTCTGTCTCCTGTCCCTCCGTGACCACAGGAGATGCTGCATGAGAGAGAGAGATGTAGGGTCAGGTCAGTGGCAGCAACAGAACAAACATATGAAAGCAATGCATAACAAAAGATGACCAAATCTACATGTTGCACACCACCCTGTGCAATCACATCGTGCCAACTCACTATATAGACTCAAACAGTGCGTGGAAACTGGAAACTCAAGCATGAGTGAGCCATGTGATGACCACACAGCACAACACTCTGCTGTGGCTCTGTTCAACGAGACACACAACTAGCTCTGAGCACACCAAGGGACATGATGGGGGCACACTACTTGTTGCCACTGACAGATCTGGACGGAACAGGAGGGGGACAACACAGACACAGACTACAACATGACAGTCCACAATGGCCATTAACCCATGCCACCCACAATGTCGTACTTTGGGGCCCAAAGACTGGTGCACATTGTTGTCAGATGTCTAGGCCCCCCCAATCTGGGTGCATGCAATGGACGCATTGATGAAGGCACAGTCAGATCAGGCCGTTCCCTCCCATGGGATTCCCAAGACTACCCCAAACACAACTCAGAATGCACTGGGAATGCACAGCATCCAAATCACCTTTGTATGTACAGGTAGGGCAAACGCATGACACAAGCACCCAGCCCAGCAGCCACTTACATGCCACTGCATCACACTACCAACATCACATAGGCCAGCGCTGGCACAAGCTCTGTACACATGCAACCACTCCCAGCCAAAGTCACCCTCCCCAAATGCTCACCCCTGGCTTGCTGCTGATGCTCCTTCAAACGTGCATCCAGCTCAGGCTGTGTCACCGCCAAGATGCGCCCCATTAGTGGTGTCATGCTGCGCCGTGCCAAACGCCCAGTGCGAGGAAGCAGCCCCTAGGTCATCGCCGCCACGTTCTTTGCCAGCCGGATGATGGCGTCCCACCTCTTGTGGCAGTGGATGCGCCGTCAGTTTGAGGCCCACAGAGCTCGCACCTTCGCTGCAATGGCCCTCCACACAGCCTTACGCTGGTGTACCTTGAGCTCCAGGCATGGGAGACAAGAGGGGGAAATGATCAGTGACACAGTGTTATGTACCGACATCTCTCAGTATAGCAGAAAGATAGATACTCATCACATATCCAACGATATGTCTATCAGATTCTAGAGTGCATCTCACATGGTACATCTGCATGGAAAAAGCTGATGTAAATGCATGCAGGTGTGAGGGGGAACACAGTCTCTGCACATCTCACACACATGCAGGATGCCGGCACTGAAACACCTATGTAGCCTGCCCACATCTCCAGTCCATTGTTGGGTTGAGCAACGCAAACATCACACATCAACCTGTGTTTGGGGGTAGACTCACTGTGTACAAGACTGAGCAGCCCTCAATGTCCCTGCCCTGTGAATCGATAACTGTGTCATGGATGTCACATTGAGGGACATGATCTCCCAAATCCAAAATCCTCTTCACAAGGTCGGTCGTGTGCAATCTACAGTGCTGAGAGGGCCAATAGCTGGAGTGTAATATAAGAAGACTGATGTAATACTCTGTAAGTGAAGTGATGTGTCCTTGTCTTTGTGGGCCGGGACTGTGCTGGCCAGGTGGGCTCACACTGAGATGGACTACAGGGGCACACACAGCCATTCAGCGAAGCAATCACTGTCCTGACTCCTGCATGAACAACCTTCTGCGTCACTGTATGGCTGACAACACAACACAGGTCACTCATACAAACATGTGCAGGCAGGGAAGCCTGTGGCATTGGGTACACACACCTTCCCCCTGGAGACAGCATGTCAGGCAGTGCATGACACAACCCCACACTCTCAGGCACATACTGCATCAGTCCAACTACATGTGTGCCCCCCTGCCCTACCCCACCACTGTTGAGGACTTACCACGACATTTGGGGCACCATATAGCCTTGGGTACTGTTTGAGCACCTCGTCCACCAGGACCTACAGCTCCTCGCTCGTGAAGGGAGTGGCACGGATCTTCTCTGTCCTTGCAATCACTGTGGACATGAGACAACAGCGGTGGAATTGGTGGTGAGGGATCTCTGGCAGCAGTCCCTAGAGGCAGCAGCAGATGAGGGGTCTCTGGCAGCAGTACCTGGAGGCAGCAGCAGGTGAGGGGTCTCAGGCAGCAGTCCCTGGAGGCAGCAGGAGGTGAGGGGTCTCTGGCAGCAGGCTCTGGGAGCAGTGGTAATGTGAGGTTCACTCCCACACATATATAGCCTCCTGGGGTCGTTTCAAAGGTGCCAAGCTGCAGCAATTGGTGGTCCATGTCTGCATCTTTCAAATGCATCCAATGACCGCCTCCGCGATGGCGGAGCACGCCTACCACGATCTTCAAAATTGCATCAGTCCACCGCAATCAAGGTTCCCATTGGCTCTAGCGCAAGCTCCACTGCAGTGACACACCGCAGGTGCCCGGTGTGCGCTAGCGCGATGGTGCATCTTTCAAATGCATCCAATGACCGCCTCCGCAGTGGCAGAGCTCTCCTACCGTGATCTTCAAAATTACATCATGCCACCGCAATCAAGGTTCCCATTGGCTCTAGGGCAAGCTCCATGGCGGTGACACATCGCAGGGGCCGGTGTGCGCTCCCGCAATTTTGGTGGCAGAGCATGCCAACCGCCATTTCCCCATGTCTCCATGCCTATAACTAATGCACTTGTGTGAATGAGGGTGCTGGTGACACACCGCTGGGGCCAGGCGGTAGGTACCGCGATATGGATGGCAGAGCATGCCAACCGCCATTTCCCCATGTCTCCATGCCTATCACTACCACACTTGTGTGAATGGGGGGTGCTGGTGACACACCGCTGGGGCCAGGCGGTAGCTACCGCGATATGGATGGCGGAGCATGCCAACCGCCATTTCCCCATGTCTCCATGCCTATCACTACCACACTTGTGTGAATGGGGGGTGCTGGTGACACACCGTCGGGCTCAGGCGGTAGCTACCGCGATATGGGTGCCATACATTATAATCCACATTTGTAAAGCGTGAACAATTAGCCATAAGGGTCTCTAGGCGCTGGGGGCCGTCGGGAAGATTAAGCAAGCTATTGCCCGGAGTCACATGGTGCTGGGCTAATCTGCCACCGGGGATCGAACCGTGATCTCCAGATTCTGGAGTCAGTCACTCTGGCCGTGGCGTCACACCTCTTCCTGACACAACATTGACACGAGGCACTGCGATTCAGGTGGCGGAGCATGCCAACTGCCATTTCCCCATGTCTGCATGCCTCTCACTACCGCACTTGTGTGAATGGGGGGTGCTGGTGACACACCGCTGGGGCAGAGGTGGTAGCTACCGCGATATGGATGGCAGAGCATGACAACCGCCATTTCCCCATGTCTCCATGCCTATCACTACCGCACTTGTGTGAATGGGGGGTGCTGGTGACACACCGCCAGACCAGGCGGTAGCTACGGCGATATGGGTGCCATACAATGCAATGGCCATCTGGCAAACATTAACAATGCACAGTGCCCACATGGCCAATAGCACATCTTTGTGCACACGATGACAATGTTCCATTTACTCCACTGGTGACTACACAAGCCATGTTTGTGTTTGTGATTTCGTAGATTGGCCTGTACTCCCTCACATGTCACTTATAGATTTGATGGTCGGGTAGGCAAAACAGTGTTGTCCTGGACTCTACAATTTGTACACATGTCAATGTATTGAGGTGCAGTGACAATCACAGCAATGCTCGTCTCAATGAATGATGATCTTTTTTGCATGGCCTCTTATGTCTGCTCATGCACACAATCGTCATTTCTGCGCTGACTCTGGTCATTGTGTTGTGGATGTGTGCCAGGTTGAAATGATGCATGAAGGTGTGACAGGTACAGCAGCTAGGTAGGAGACAGTAGGGTTGATTTTACACATATGCTGGATGCTATACTCCCAGGCGTGCCCATGTTAAATGTGGCCATATCCCTATGTGCATTCACATTGACCAAGGTGGTGTTTGAGGTACTTGTTTTGTGTAAATTTACAGGTGTGCCCTTTGTGTAGATGAAGGTGTCCCTAGATGTAAGCTGGTCTGTAACTCAATATTGATGGCAGTCATTGTTGTCATTCTGTCATCCAGAACGTGAGATGCTGTGCCCCTCTCATGATGTATTGCATTGACATGTGTCCACTTTCATCTCACATAGGAGGAGGCCAAATCTGATTCGTCACTTGACGGTGCTGGAGGACATGGAGGATATGGCGATCATCCGGAAATGCCGTCTGGATAGAGCCACCCTAAAAACCCTTTGTGATCTGTTGGAGCCCCACCTGCAGCCTCCCCGGACATATCCAACAGCTTTCACCTCTACTTATAAGGTGATGGCGGCCCTGAATTTATTTGCCACTGGATCGTTCCAAGCACTGGTGGGATGTCACAACGATGTTCAGCATGGTGCTGCATCATGTACTGTCCGCCATGATGATATACAAGGACAGATACATCCATGCCCACAGGGGTGCTGAATTGCCAGCTGTGAAGGGAGACTTCTATCCCCTTGCACACATCCACAATATTGTTGGTGCCATTGATTGCACCCATGTCGGGCTTGTGCCACCACAGGCAAGTGAGCACATTTACAGGAATCGCAAACATTACCACTCCATAAATTAACAAGTGGTGTGCCTGGCAGATATGATCATCTCCCACGTGTGTGCCAAATTCCCAGGCTCGGCCCATGACTCCTAAATCCTGCGGAACAGCATTGTGCCCCAGTTGATGGCTAATTTGCTTCCCGAGCGTGCATGGATTGTGTGCGCTGGGTGTTTGACCTGCTGCACTCTGCCTCAGCGACATTGCAATGTCTATTTGAGTTTGTCATACCTAGGTGACTCTGTATATCCCAACCGTCCCTGGTTGCTGAGCCCACCGCGGAATCCCAGGACCCCGGCTGAAGTCCGCTAAAATGGGGCACATGGGAGGACACGTCATGTGGTGGAGCTTACTTTTGGTCTGCTCAAGTCACGTTTCCGCTGCCTGGACAAGACCGGAGGTGCACTGGCATACTCGCCCGGAAAGGTGTGTCAGATTGTAGTGGCATGCAGCATGCTCCACAACCTAGCCATTCGCAAGGAGATTACCCTGCTCCTGGATGATGGTGAGGACCCAAGGCCCCAGCCTGCAAACCAACCCGTGTCCAGTGATGAGGACAGTGGAGAGGAGGAAGGTGTTGACCTGCGTGAACAGCTCATCACCCGCTACTTCACTTGAATGTGGGTGACAATGTACAACGTACCCATTGTCTGCTGATATTGCTGTTGTCGTGAAGGGTATCTGAGAATTGTAACAGCAGCCAGTTGTAGACTCAGCAGTGGTTGGCAATGTTTCTGGGACAAGTCATTTGGGAACATCTACAGGACGTGTATGTTGACACTTGTTGCCCATTGTGACGTGTGCATGTTGGGTTATCCTGATGGTAGGTGCTGTGTGATGTCTGTGATGCCACACCCAGACCAGTGAATGTTGTTCTGTTGTGTTTCCCTAGGTGCCTTCAACTTCTCCTTGCCTACATACAGTCCATACTCCTGGTACATTGTGATCATGTTGAAGACTGTATATCCTGCAATAAAGACGGAGCAGACATGACAACATGTGTGTAAGGATTTTTTATTTACAATGTTGACATGTGAGGGGGGTTTACATTTCCATTTAGGTGGTGGTGGAGCAGTGAAGTTAACAGTTGTGTTGTAAATTAGATAATCGAGTAGTCACCCCATTGATGTGCTGACCCAGTCCAACAGACAGATGCCATTCACAAGGCAGTGTGGGGAAGGACAGTCCAAAAAGTCAATGCAGTGGTGAAGAGGGTTGCCATCAGGGCTGGCTCCGTGACTGGCGTTTGGCCAGTGCTTTGCCTCCAGATACTCCCAGGGTCTTCTTAGGACGGCCCCTTCGTCGTTTGGCGGGGGGAACCTGCTGCAGGGCCAGTGGGGTCTGAGGACTCACCCCTCTCTGTGGGCGCAGGGGAGGATGGTGAACTGTCATCCTGCGGCCCACCAGAGGTGTTGGTTGTGGCGCAGGCCTGTCACTCAGTACCGCCACTTGCTAGCCCAAGAGGTCCACAATTTGTCCCATGCGGGTGTCAATGGACCTCATCAGCAGGATGAGCTTGTGAAACAGTTCGTCTGACTGGCCCGTTCGTCCCTGGGCCTGTTCATATGCGCCAAGGACTCTGGTGATGTGTTCCATGGATTGGGTCCCAGCCTCCTGCTGTCTGTGGGTGACCCTGCCCCTCCCACCTACCCTGCTGCCATGGACCTGTTGCCTCACCACTGTGGGCACCCGCATCCTCTCCCTGACCTCCTCCGCCGGTGGTTTGGGGTGGTCATCCTCTGGGACAGGGAGGGTGTTGCAGGCAGCACTAGTGGTGGTGGAGGTGGTGGTGTTGGCGGTGGCCGCACAGGCCGTAATAGCAGGGGTCTGCAGTGAAGTTGTTATTGCCGCAGATGTGGTGGGGGAGACGATGGGGTCCTGGGACCTGTTGCTCCCTGGCACACCAGATGGGCCGGCTTCGAGCTCATCGTCCAGAGAATCCTGGGAGTCAACATCCGAGAGTCCATGTACCGTGGGGGGGGAGGGAGGGGGGGACTGGCTCTGCAGGTTGCTGGTGTTCTCCTCTGCAGTGAGTTCTTGGTCACCTGTGGATCAGATGGGAAATGGTCATTGTAGTGCACCCCGCAAGCTTTGTGTTAGCTGTATGTCATTCACTGTTTGTACACTGCACAATTGACTGATCATCACATTGTTTCCTATGTGCACTACTGTGCTTCCTGACATGATGCAGTGGTACATGCATTACTTGTCACAATGAAGGAACATGCAGCTCAGACAGCTGGCCTCTGTTTCCAAGTGCTGGGCCTGCTACGCCGCATTTTCCCTATGCTTCCTGATTCGACCCGTAAAACCGTGACTCAGGCTCTTGTTTTAAGCCACTTGGATTACTGCAACGGTCTGCTGGCCTCTGCTAATGAGGCAGCTCTTGACAGATTGCAGGTTGTCCAGAACACTGCGGCACGCCTGATAGTCAATGCCCCTCCAAGGACTGCTTCCCGCCCTTTGCTTTATAAGCTACATTAGCTCCCTATACGGGAGCATGTGAAGTTCAAGGTTTGTTGTATTGTACATAAGGCTTTGGTCAAATCTGGCCCCACTTTCCTCGTGGATAAATTCACTCTTTATAAGCCCCGGAGGTCTCTGCGTTCTGAATCCAAACTCTTACTTGAAACTCCGAGAATTAAAAGGGCCCGCCTGGGGGGCAAGTCCCTTTCCTACCTGGACCCTCGCCACTGGAATTCTCTCCCCCTACAGCTGCGGCAGTGTACGGACCATCTTCTCTTCAGGAAGCAGCTTAAGAATTTTCTTTTCTATTTCTAGTCCATAATGGACTACTTTCTCAAACCGCTCGTCCTAACTCAGAGATACCCCTTCGGGGTCGATGCTGGTGCTTAACAAACAAATAAATAAATAAATGGTGTGAGGTGCCAAGGCATACCATGCGACCCGTGCATAATTTATGATTACAGAGACCTGTTGCCATCTAGGGACTGGCACAACATACTTTTCATTGAGGACTCTTTGTTGATTTGTCTGACCTGGCAGGCGTCATATCTAGACATGGACTGGCCATTGTCATCTCCTGCATACCTTCGTCCTGTCATGTGCATATCTTGATTTGTACCACTACACATGCTTACTTATTTTTCGAATGGTCCTTGTTGCACTTGCCCCATGGCGATGCACATGTCAATAGATGCTGTACATGATTGTGCCCAGACTTTCTTCTACATGTGCATTGGTGTGTCACACTTTGGTAGCTGTGACAGTTTCCTTAGCTTACCTGTGTGCACATTGTGCGTGGCAATGGGGTCGGTGTGCATATTTGTGCAATGGGAGGACTGGTGTTGTCATATGGCACCATTTCTTTTGTGACAAATGTGTGGGTGCACGTACTGGCTACTTGCCTGTTACGTGCTCGCATTTGACTTTGTGATGTGACACATCTGTGTGTGCGTGGTGGAGGCTTACATCCTGCTCAGTGGTGTCATAAGACCGAATGATGTGTCTTCCTACCTGTAAGTTTGTTTGGTGTACTGCAATGGCTTCCAACTGCTTCTGGGTGGGGTGGAGGGAGTGCTCCATCCTGCTGAGGTGTGGGACAGGGGGCACGGTGGGAGTGGTAGTGCAGGCCTCCCACCCCCAAACACCCTCCCAGGGAAGATGGCTACCTACCTGTACGTTTGTTAAGTGTAGTGCAATGGCTTCCAAATGTTTCTGGGTGGGGTGGGGGCAGGGCTCCATCTTACTGATGCTGTGGGACAAGGGGGCCTTGTGGGAGTTGTAGTTATGGCTGCCTGTACACATGCCCCCATGGTAATGTTGCTAGTTACGTTTGGGGTGGATGGGAGTGAGCGACTGTTGGATCTGTGAAACATGTTTTTGTTAGTGTGTGGTGCAGATGAATTGAATTTGTCCTAGGTGGTGTAGCTTTGTAGTTGTGCAAGACAGTACATATCAGTGTCGGGGTAATCATTTGTTTGTACTTACCAGCCTCCACTTCCCCGGCTACTCCTGTGAGACTCTCTGGATGTAGTATGGCAAGCACCTTCTCCTCCCATGGTGTGAATGGTTTTGGTGGAATGGGAGGGCCACCGCCAGTCCTCTGAGCCAGATCACGGTTCTTGCTTCTCCTCTCTTTGACAACCCTCTTCAGATCATGGCACCGCTTCATGATCGCCTTTTTGGATCTTGGGGTGGTCCCTAAAGCATTGACCCTTTGGACTATCCTTGCCCACATTAGTGTCCATGTGGCTAACGGTGTCTGTTGGACCAGGCTACCAAACAGTTGTGGTTCCACTCTGACTATCTAATTTACCATGATTGTCAACTCACTCTCTGTGAATTTGGGCATTTTCTGGGTTGACATGGTATGTGGTGTGCAAAGTGGTTGTGGGTGCAGGGGTGTGAGTGGTGGGTGTGGTTGTGATGTGTATGGTGTGTGATGTGCAGGGGTGTTAGTGGTGCAGGTGTGGAAGTGGTGGTGGTACTGTGTGTGGTGTGGCTAATGATGTTGTGTTCTTTGCCTCTCCTTTGAGCTGGGGTGTATTTCCCTTCTCTCCTAGAGTATTGCAAAGGATTGTGGTCAGAGAAGTGGCTGGTTTTATACTCAGCTCTGTGGGTGTGTCCAAATGGGGTATGTTGGAAGGCGTACCCCGAGGAGTCGGCGAGACCACCAAGGGGGGCCCTGACACTGTACGAAGTAGCCGAGCGCTGCCGAGAAGTCTCCTGAGAGATCCTTCTCCTATCACGTACTAGCCCAGTAACACCACCACACAGGACTCAAGAAGGTTGTCTTACGACAAGAAATTCTTTATCAGCAATAAAAAGGTTACGAGGTCAATATTTACACGAAGGGATCGAGGGATCCACCAAAAGTCTCAGTGTCTCTTTGGAAGGGTAGGGGTAGCGGGACAGTCTTTGGCAGGAGTGCGGTACGAGGGTACCTGGGGCCCAGTTCTTATCCTCAAGCTGGAGGACCTCCGGATCTTGGGGAGGGGTCGAGCCGTGACGGCGTCAGCAGGGCTCCGGCGTACAGTTCGTGGAGAGCCGCGATCCAATCAGCAGGGCTCTCAAGGTGGTTTCTGCTCAGCTCGAGCCGCGACGTCGTCAGCAGGGCTCCGAGGGAGGTTTCAGCGAGGTTGGGCCGCGACAGCGTCAGCAGGGCTCCGATGTTCCAGGTGGTTCAAAGTGTTCACAAGAAGGAGCCGCGACGCAGTCAGCAGGGCTCGTGATGGTTCCGACAAGAGTTCTTCTCCGTAGGGTCAGCCGCAATTCAATCAGCAGGGCTCTTGACTCCGGGATACAACTGCCGATCTGTGGCGGGGTCGCCCCAGATATAGGTCTGGAGCCCTTTGATGTCCGGACCCAGGCGCCCGGGGGGGGCGGAGAGGCCGGGTGGAGGTGGCCAGACGCCCAGCAGGAGAGGCGCCAGGCCCAAGGGAGTTGCAGGGCGATCACACCTCGAGAGGGGAGGACAGTTGGGGGTCCCATCGATACTGTCCTCCGCCGGGGGCGATGAATGGTTCCTGCGGCACCCCCTGGCCAGTTCGTGGTGCCTCGATGTCGGGGCTTCGCTGGGGTCGAGGCCGGGTTGAGCGGGGTCGCGCTGGCTGGTGCACAGAGTCACGTGGATGCCAACAAGATGGCGGAGCCACGAGGGGTATGCGACCTCGTGCAGCTCAGGATGAAGGGCCTCGGTGCAGTTCAGAAGGGTGGCCCGTGAAGGCCGGGGCGGGGAACGGGCACAATCCACGGGGTTAAGGACCACGCCACGAGGCCGGGTCCAACAGGCGTCCCCCCCAGCCGAAGGCATGGAGAGTCACCCATCTCCTTGGGGATTCTCCTCGTCAAGGCGGAAGAAGCGGGACAGGCCGTCGGCGTTGGCGTGGTCATTGCCGGGCCGGTGTTCGACGTCAAAGTCCATCCCTTGTAGCGAGATGGACCACCGCAGCAGCTTGGGGTTCTCGCCCCGCATTTGCATTAACCACCGCAGGGGCCGGGGGTCGGTCTGGACCCGGAAGTGGGTACCAAAGAGGTAGGGCCGGAGCTTCTTGAGGGCCCACACTACAGCGAAGGCCTCACGCTCAATGGTGCCCCATCGTTGCTCTCGGGGCAGTAGTCGTCGGCTGATGAAGGCCACTGGTCGGTCGAGCCCCTTTTCATCGGCTTGGGATAGGACGGCCCCGATCCCATACTCGGAGGCGTCCGTCTGCACCACGAACTCCTTATTGTAGTCAGGGGCCTGCAGCACCGGGGCAGTACACATTGCTGTCTTTAGGGTGTCGAAGGCTGCTTGGCAGCGGGGTGTCCAGTGCACCTTCTTGGGCTGCTTTTTGGACGTTAACTCTGTGAGGGGGCCAACAATGCTCCCATAGTCCCGGATAAACCGCCGGTAGTATCCGGTGAGGCCCAGGAAGGCCCGGACAGCGGTCTGGGTAGTGGGGGGTTCCCAGGCCTGGATGGCATCTATTTTCGCTTGGAGGGGGGCCACCTGCCCGCTCCCCACTTGATGGCCCAGGTAGGTCACGGATCCGTGGCCGATTTGGCATTTGCTGGCCTTGATTGTGAGCCCGGCCCGCTGGAGGGCGGCCAGGACGGCTTTAATGTGAAGGAGGTGCTCTGCCCAGTGGTTGCTGTACACTGCAATGTCATCGAGGTAGGCCGCGCTGAAGGCCTCAAGCCCGGCCAAAACCTTGTTCACCAGTCTTTGGAAGGTGGCCGGGGCGTTCTTCATTCCGAAGGGCATCACCCGAAAGTGGTAATGCCCATCCGGGGTCGAAAAGGCGGATCTTTCTTGGGCGCCGGGGGTGAGCTGGATTTGCCAGTACCCGGCGGTGAGGTCCAGCGTGCTCAAGTAGCGAGCGGCCCCTAGGCGGTCGATGAGTTCGTCGGCCCGGGGTATCGGGTGGGCGTCTGTCTTGGTCACTGCATTCAGGGCTCGGTAGTCCACGCAGAATCGCATCTCTGGGGGGTGGCCGGGAGCTGCGGCCTTGGGCACCAGGACGACAGGGCTGGCCCACGGGCTGTCGGAGGGTTCGATGACCCCCAGGGCCAGCATCTTCGTTACTTCGGCCTGGATGCAGGCCCGCACTCGGTCGGGTACCCGGTAGGCTCTGTGTCGCACGGGGGGGCTCTCCCCGGTGTCGACGTCGTGGACGCACCAGTGGGTCACCCCCGGGGTGAGGGAGAAGAGGGCTGCGTAGTCCCGCAGCAATTGCTGGCAGTCGTTGCGCTGTTCCGGAGTCAGGGAAGAGGCGAGTTGGACACCTTCGATCGATCCATCCTGGATGTTGGACTGCAAGAGGTCGGGCAGGGGCTCGGAGTCGTCCTCGCCCCCCTCGTCGGTCGCCAGCAGCAGGCTCAGTTCGGTCCGGGCAAAGTGGGGTTTTAGCCTGTTAGCATGTAGGACCCGGAGGGGGTTCCGGGGGGACTCCAGGTCGACCAGGTAGGTGACGGGACTTTTCTTCTCCACTACCTTGAAGGGCCCGGTCCACTTGTCCTGGAGGGCGCCGGGTTCGACCGGGGCCATGACCCATACTTTCTGACCTGGCTCGAATTCTATGGTAGAGGAGTTCCGATCGTACCACCGCTTCATGTCCTCCTGGCTGGCCTCGAGGTTGGCTTCGGCCATGGCTCGGAACTTGCGGGTCTGGTTTCGGAGGGTCAGGAGGTATCGGTAGACGTCAGGAGGGGAGCCTTGGGGCTTCATCTCCCAGCCCTCCTTGACCAGGCTGAGCGGTCCGCGGACCGGGTGTCCATACAATAGTTCAAACGGGCTGAACCCCAGGGACTTCTGCGGGACCTCCCGATAGGCAAACAGGAGGCACGGCAGCAGGACATCTCACCTCCGCCTGAGGAGCTCTTCCAGGCCCTGGATCATTCCTTTTAATGTTCTGTTGAACCGCTCAACCAGTCCGTTCCCCTGAGGGTGATAGGGGGCGTGAACTTGTATGTGACCCCGCACTGCTGCCACAGGGACCGCATGTACCTGGAGATAAAGTTCGTGCCGCGGTCGCTCACCACTTCGCGGGGAAATCCCACTCGGGAGAAGATCCCCATTAAGGCCCGGCCTACCACGGGGGCCGTTATAGTTCTTAGCGGGACCGCCTCCGGGTACCTGGTGGCATGGTCCACGAGGACCAGGATGAAGCGGTGGCCCAGGGCGGTTTGGGGGTCCAGGGGCCCCACAATATCGATTCCGACCCGTTCGAACGGGGTGCTGACGGCTGGAAAGGGCTGGAGGGGGGCCTTGACCCGACCCCCCGTCTTCCCGCTGGCTTGGCAGGTCTGGCAGGACCGGCAGTGGTTGTCCACGTCTCTCCGCATCCGGGGCCAGTAGAAGTGGGTCACCAGACGACTGTACGTTTTGTCTTGCCCCAAGTGTCCGGCGAGGGGCACATCATGTGCCAGGTTGAGCAGGAACTCCCGGAAGCAGAGGGGGACCACCAGCACTCGGCTGGCCCCGAGTTCTGCCACTTTTTGCTCACTGTAGAGCAGGCCCTCGGCCCAGTAGACCCAGTGGGTGCCGGTCTGGTCCCCGTTGGTTTGGGCGGACGCTTGTTGGCGGACCCCTTCGAGAGTGGGGCAGGACTTCTGCTCTTGTTGGAACTGCTCCCGGGTGGGGCCTCCTTCGTGTCGCCATTGTGTCAGCTCTGGTAGGGCGCTCGGGGAAGCCATCTCTTCGGGGGAGGATTCGCTAGGTCCAGGGTCGGTGTCCGCCTCCTCCTCGCTGCTGGCGGGAGGGGGTGTGAGCCCCTCGGGCTGGGCGGCCCCGGAGGCCGAGGATGAGCGGGGGGCCCGGGCGGTCATGGACCGGGTGATGGCACAGGCCCAGTCAGCCAGTCCCAACATTCGGAGGTGCTCTCGTCGCTCTACTTGAGCCCAGGGGGAACTCTCCAAGTCGTTCCCCAGGAGGCAGTCGACAGGGGCGTCGTCGCGTACCGTCACCTTCAGCAGGCCCGTCACCCCTCCCCACTCGAAGGGGACCAGGGCCATCTGGCACAGGCTTTCACTGTTGTCGGCCGTCCGGACGGGGCACAGCACATTCGGTAGAATCTGTTCAGGGGTCACCAGGTGGCAGCGGACAGCGGTGATACTGGCGCCGGTGTCCCGAAGGGCTTCGGCCCGTTGTCCATTGACCGTGACCTGCTGCCGGTACTTCTGGGTGTTGCTTGGGATGGGGGTGCAGGGTACCATTTCTCGGCTACCCAGGCAGACCAGGGACATGGCTGCCGGCTCCCACTCAGTGGTCCCTTGGTCGAGGGCCTCCTCTTCCTCTTCTCCTTCTCCCAGGGCGGCGGCCGCCAGCTGTCGGGGCGGGGGCCCGCCAGCCCCGTTTCTTCGGTTCAGGGGGCAGACCGGATCGCTGGCATAGTGTCCGGTTTGTTGGCAGCCGTAGCAGGTCACTGGTGGCCGTGGTCCGGGTCGGGCCGGGGCCGCCCCCCTTCGGGCTAGGCTCGGGGAGAGTTGTTGCTGCGGTGGCCCTCGAGGGGGGTCCTGGGGGCCCCGGCGGGAGGGTCTCGGTTCCTGTTCGGCCCTCCCCCTCCACCGCGCTGGCGGGGGGGTCCGTTGGGGTTCCTCTGGTACTCCCCCATTGAGTTCCGGGGGACCCGGGAGTTGACCCATCGATCGGCCTCGACGGCAAGTTTTCGCGGGTCGGTCATTTTGCTGTCGAGGAGGTGCTGTCTCAGTTCCACGAAGCAATTGTTGGAGAGATGTTCCCACACGATGAGGTCGACCAGCTGCCCGTAGGTGGTTACTTTGCTCCCTTTGATCCACCCTTCTAGGGCCCGACTGAAAAAGTCCACATATTCCACCCATGTGGTACCCGGGATTTTCTTGCAGTCTCTGAACCGCTGGCGGTACATTTCCGTGGTTAGCCCGTAGCGGGTGAGCAGGGCCTCCTTCATGTGATCGTAGGATGTCATCACCTCCTCCGGCAGCTGGAGCAGCGTGTCTCGACCCCCACAGGCCCGCGCCCCAGTCTTTTCGGGGCACCCGATGAGAGGTCATGGCCACCTCGTAGGCCTTGAACCATTGTTGGATGTCGTCATTCTTGTAATACTCCTTGACGACCTCTTTCGGGATATGTACCTTGGTCTCAGAAGGCGGTAGAGTGTCTCTAGTACTGGCCGTTCTTGGCCTTGATCTCGAGCTCCTTGAGACTGCGCTCGTGCTCAAGAGTTAGTTTCTTTTCCTCCAACTCCCGGTGTCGTCTCTTCTCCTCTATCTCCTCTTGAAGCCGTAGCTGCTCTAGGGCCAGTTTCTTTTCTGCCAGCTGGAGTTCGCCGTCCAGCCGCAGTCGTGCGAGCTCTAGCTCGTGGCTCCGGACCTTCTCCCGCTCTCGTATTTCTTCTTCGGAGAGGCCGGTTTCTAGGCTCTTTCTTCCTCCGGTTGCCGGAGTCAGTGCGGTTGATGTGGTCTCAGTCAGGGGCAAGGGACCTTCTTCCTGGGAGGGGCCTGCCCCGGCCTCCAACCATGCCCTCAGAGCTTTCTGCATCTCCTCTTTGGTACCTAGGCCGGTGGTTGCAATGCCTTTGTCTTTGCAGAACTGTTTTAACTCTTTGTGCGTATATTCCTCCAGCCGTTCGGGCTGGAACTCCATTGTCGCGTTGTTTTCCTGGCTGCTCATGATGTTGTTCATTTGGATGGGTAGCTAGTGGGTACTGGCTGGTACGTACTGCGTTCGGCTCGGATCCCGTCGCTGGCCACCAAATGTTGGAAGGCGTACCCCGAGGAGTCGGCGAGACCACCAAGGGGGGCCCTCACACTGTACGAAGTAGCCGAGCGCTTCCGAGAAGTCTCCTGAGAGATCCTTCTCCTATCACGTACTAGCCCAGTAACACCACCACACAGGACTCAAGGAGGTTGTCTTACGACAAGCAATTCTTTATCAGCAATAAAAAGGTTACGAGGTCAATATTTACACGAAGGGATCGAGGGATCCACCAAAAGTCTCAGTGTCTCTTTGGAAGGGTAGGGGTAGCGGGACAGTCTTTGGCAGGAGTGCGGTACGAGGGTACCTGGGGCCCAGTTCTTATCCTCAAGCTGGAGGACCTCCGGATCTCGGAGGGGTCGAGCCACGACGGCGTCAGCAGGGCTCCGGCGTACAGTTCGTGGAGAGCCGCGATCCAATCAGCATGGCTCTCAAGGTGGTTTCTGCTCAGCTCGAGCCGCGACGTCGTCAGCAGGGCTCCGAGGGAGGTTTCAGCGAGGTTGGGCCGCGACAGCGTCAGCAGGGCTCCGATGTTCCAGGTGGTTCAAAGTGTTCACAAGAAGGAGCCGCGACGCAGTCAGCAGGGCTCGTGATGGTTCCGACAAGAGTTCTTCTCCGTAGGGTCAGCCGCGATTCAATCAGCAGGGCTCTCGACTCCGGGATACAACTGCCGATCTGTGGCGGGGTCGCCCCAGATATAGGTCTGGAGCCCTTTGATGTCCGGACCCAGGCGCCCGGGGGGGGCGGAGAGGCCGGGTGGAGGTGGCCAGACGCCCAGCAGGAGAGGCGCCAGGCCCAAGGGAGTTGCAGGGCGATCACACCTCGAGAGGGGAGGACAGTTGGGGGTCCCATCGATACTGTCCTCCGCCGGGGGCGATGAATGGTTCCTGCGGCACCCCCTGGCCAGTTCGTGGTGCCTCGATGTCGGGGCTTCGCTGGGGTCGAGGCCGGGTTGAGCGGGGTCGCGCTGGCTGGTGCACAGAATCACGTGGATGCCAACAAGATGGCGGAGCCACGAGGGGTATGCGACCTCGTGCAGCTCAGGATGAAGGGCCTCGGTGCAGTTCAGAAGGGTGGCCCGTGAAGGCCGGGGCGGGGAACGGGCACAATCCACGGGGTTAAGGACCACGCCACGAGGCCGGGTCCAACAGGGTATTACTGTCAGGTGTGGTGTGTGAGTTGTCCTGGGAAATGTATTTTTCTTTTTGCCATGTGGTTGTGTCATTGCGGTGTGTTTTGTGTATTTGGGGGGGCACGGCTAGTTTGCTGTGTGCACTTTTTAGCCTTACTGTGGGTTTATTGTAGGCCTGGTCCAAAATTCCGTTCGCGGAAATTGCGATAATTTGGCATTTTCGCGTTCCGCGGAAAGCGCGAAAATGTCAAAATTTCCGCATTCCGCAGCTTAGCGATAATTTGTTTCTTGCTCGCGCGGTAAAATAATACATTCTCGCGTGCGCGCGATCGCCTTACCTGAATCCCCGCGTTCGCCGACAAGTTTTCCCGATCCGGTCGCGTTCTCCACGAGATGTTGGATTGCTGGTAGCCATTTGCGCTGTCTCGCGACAGTTCGCGCCCGCAGTAACGTCATGCGTCGCGTGATCACGTCTTTCTTCTCGCGATCATGCACCGCGAGACAAGTGGAAACAAGATGGCCTCGCCCACGAGCAACCGCATGGGTAAGTTGGCGAGCCGCGACCACGCAGAAAATACCGCGAACGGGCGGGAAAAAAACTTCTGCATCTTCGCGATATTTCCGCGTGTTTGCGGAGATTTTTAACATTTTCGCGATAATTTGCGAAAGTGAATTTCGCAAATTCCGCCCACCCCTAGTTTATTGCTTCGTCCGCTATATTTTTCACGGATCGTCCGCAGCGGTGCTGTGCTGCAGTTCTTCCGCTGGCCCTCCCATTCATCCCAGTATGCGACTGCGGCGGTCGCAAACAGCGGAACGTACCTCGGGACCGTCAGGGATACATTAATTTCCCGTGTGGTGTCTCCGCTATGCTTGTGGCGGGTTGGTGTTTTCCTCAGCGTATCCGACCGCTGCGGACGGATTTTGGCAATGACCGCCCACTACGGGCGGTTTTTCTTGGCCCCGTTCCGTCTGAGTTTTTTGGCCCATGATCCTAATTTAGCCGCCGGTTTTTCTACGGTGCCGGTTGGCGGTTGTTTTCCGCTTCCATGGCAGTCGGGGTGGTTTTCCGACCGCCATACTAATAGGCCTCTAAGTTGCGCATTACAATGGAGGACCTCGTCACGGGAATTGGGACTGGCTGCCTATATGGCAGCGGTCTCGCCTATGGAATTACAATCCGACCGCCAAGGTGGTGGTCGCATTGGGCATGTTTTTTTAAAAAAATTTACAAATGTTATTTTTTTACAAAAATAAAGAAATAAAAATCTAAATTAACTAAAATTAACATCAACAAATTGTTTATAAATATTATACTTCAAAATGAAATTACTAAAAATTCAATATTATGAACAACTATATTTTTAACATTGATATTTTCAAATTCGTTAATTGATACTTACACAAATTTCTATATTTTTGACATCAATATTACTTACATTGACATTCTTCTTCCACGATATTCTTGACTCGATATCCATGACATTCGATATTTCTACATCAATATTATGTCTCTGCACCGTTCATGAGGTGAGGAACGACCGGAGGAAAAGTCAAAGTGGGAGCGAAGCAGGGAGTGACCTGAGTGGGAAGGAGTCCTCAGGTTCTTATCTTGAAGTGCATGTTGAATTTGAATTGACAACCATTGTTGTATTAACTGTATCTCCCCAAGAGGCTGGTGCTAATTCTGCAGACGTCCGAGTCGGACATCCCTGGTCTCTGCTGATATGAAAGCCCTGATTAGTCTGGAGTCCACAACTCACAAAGACAGCCATCTGCTAATTACTACCCTGGAGAACGCACCTACCTATTCAAACATCTAGTCTGCAACTGGCCTAGGAAGGCTGCCACTGCAAAAGATGTCTGCTACTAAGCAAGCCTGGCATTCTGATCGAGTCCAGAGGTTAAGTTCTAAGTGAGAACACTGCTGCGGCCCCCGCAGTACAAGAGCCATCACCTTAGGAGTGTGAAAGCTGACCATGCCTGTTCGGCACCGTCAGAGCTGCATCTAGAATAATGCAGATAACTGGCACCTAAACTGTGAGTGGAGCAAGAAACTGAGGATGCAGATGAGCCCTTCTATAGGTAGCTAAAGACTAAGGGGCTCATTAGGATGGCGGACGGACTCAAGTCCGTCCGCCATCCTGGTGTAAACCGGGACCGTCCACCATACATGCGGTGGTCCCGCACACCCGATAACGATGCGACCGCCACCATGGCGGTCGGATCTTGATTATTAACATTGCGGCGGTTGCTGCTTACAGCAGCACCCGCCGCGATATGAAAATGCCATGTTGTGCATTTCACAGCACTATGTGGCAGGCACCACACGGCGCCTGCCACGTAGTGCTGTGAAATGTAGGGGGGTACCATGGGTACCCCCCAAGTGCACCCTCTCCCCCCACAAGGGGGGCCTGCAACAGGCCCCCAAACCCAATCCCCTCTCGCCTTTCCATGGCGGTTCCACTGCCAAGGAATGGCTGGCTACAGCCAATATCGTAATTTGGCGGACGGTGCCTGCTAGACACCACCGCCATTTTACTGACGAAGACCGCTCCGCCAGACAATCGTAACGATTGCCTGTGGCGGTTCCGTGGCAGACGGTCTTTGCTACCGCCACGGTCGTGGACGGATTCCGCTGCCAACCTAATTTGGTGTGGGGGGGGAATCATGGTTGGAGGACAAAAGGACCACCATCCAAATGAGCCCCATAGAGCCAGATTTAGATCTTGGGGGATGAGCTACTCCATCACAACGGTGATGGATATTCTGTCCGCCGAAATATAAATCCTCTAGGATATAATGCCTAATTGTTGGACTTGGCCCTTTTTGCAGGGTCATCCCTGAAATTTTTACCTTCCTCCTGTATTTTTTCTGAACTGTTGTTGGCTGTTCTATGACTCTGGGCACTTTACCACTGCTGATCAGTGCTAAAGTGCACATGCTCTCTGTTGGACTTGGCCCTTTTTGCAGCGTCATCCCTAAACTTTTTGCCTTCCTCCAGTATTTTTTCTGACCTGTTGTTGGCTGTTTTATGACTCTGGGCACCTTGCCACTGCTGATCAGTGCTAAGGTGCATATAATAATAATAATACTGATATTTGTAAAGCACGAACAGCTACCTCACGAGGAGGTGTCCCGGCGCTATAGACCGCTGGGGAACCCGTCCTGGCTATCCCTGTGAGATGGTCCCTTTCTGGGTATCTCCAAGGTGAAACCAGGCATCCCCAGCGTCTGTGGGGGGCCGTTGTAAAGATGAGGCAAGCTTAATGCCCAGAGTTGCCGAGTGTGTTCCTGGTTAGAGTAGGTACCGAGGCGAGAATTATCGAGTCCGTTTTGACCCTGGTCCACAACCCTGCCGCGTCGGGAATTGAACCCTGGTCCCTGGCCAATTCTCTGCTTACGGGTCTGCCACCTCTAACCAGTGAGCCACACCTCTCTGCATATGCTCTCCCTATGGTAAAATGTATACATTGATTGGTGTCCATGTTTGGCTTATTCGGTTTACTATCAGCCCCTAGTAAAGTGCACCAGGAGTGCCAGGGCTTGTAAATACGAATGCTGCTGGTGGGCTTGCAGCACTGGTTGTGCCACCCACAGAAGCGGCCTAGTAAAATGTGTCTAGGGTCTGCCACTGCAGAACCTGCGTGCAGTCTAGTACTGTCATGCTGGCTGGGCAAGTGCACACACTTGCCAGCCTCCCAACCTTCCCTTTGCCTCATGTTAGTCACCCCTATGGTAGGCCCACGGGCAGGGTGCATTGTAGGTGTAAGGTAGGACAAGCCCTGATTGTGTGGCATGTCCTAATAGTGAATTACAGCCATTTTCGTTTTTCACTATTGAAGGCTACCTGCTCTCCATAGGCCAGAATGGGCTGCTGGAGTCACTACACGCTGTGACCCCAGTGGACTCAGAGAGCATGGTAGAATGTCAAGTTTAGTATGCCTGAACTCAGAATAATAAAATACTTCTTGTAGTCAAGTTTATTTTAATATCCTGGGTTTGTAAATACTACTTTTAGAAAGTTAGTATTTACTGACCTGGCCATTTCAGTCCGCCTCTGCTGTGTGTGTGTGTTCTGCCTAGCAACAGTAAGGAGCAGGGTGGGGGGATCCCCAGAGACAGGTTGGCTGCCAGGTGGTGGGTAGAGAGGTGACACCTGGATGGGTGGGAGGAGTACACCTTGACTCTTGAATAGACCTGTGCTCTGCCACCACAAAGCCGGCGCCACCCCCTGTGGGGCGGCTGATGTCTCTGCCCTGCTGCTGAAAGGAAAGAGCAGAGTCACCATAACAAAGTGCTCCAGAACTGGACTGAGCCAGGCCTAGGCCCCCTGGCGCTAAAGAACAAAAGAATCATGGTATAAAAGTAGGAGCCTGGCTCCTAAGAAATCAGAATCCTGTTTACCACAAAGAACCTCTGCCCGACTAGAAGGAGAAGAAGACGCCGGAGGAGCTGGCCTGCTGCTTGCCTTGCTGAGAAAGGAGAGGAAGAGACTTACTGGAAAGACTTTGCTACTTTGTGCTTGAACATTCTCCAAGGGCTTGATCTGAGCTTGCCCCCTGAACTGAACCCCAGGACCAGTGGGTTCTCTGTGCTTCTTGCTCATCCTCCAATTCGAGCCGTGTGGGCATCCCGCTGGAAAAGAGACTGCGCCCCGCATCGCCCCTCCTAGGGCCGTGACACTCAGAAGCTCGCCTGCCTCCAACCCGTGGGAGCCCCGCTCCGTCCCGAGCCGCTCTCTGTTCCCGGGCCAGGCCGCCTGCATCCCTGTCACCGCCTGCTACTGGAGCGCGCTGACCGCGCTATCACCCCTCCCGCCGGAAGCCGTCCGACGACTGTGATCTACGCCGGGTCATCCAGCTGCACTGACCGTGCCCTGCGACCCCGCTTCGCTATCCCCGGACATATCAGGCCGCGCCGCCCCCGCTGTGGAGACCCTCCTGCACCGCCGTGCTAAAGGGTCACTGGCCGCGCCTGCCTACGTGCCCACACCTGCTGATTGAGGACCCAAGAACACTTCCCAAGCTGAGAGTCGCACCGACCTGTGCCGACTCTCCACATCACGAAAGAAGTTCCAGTATCGGGCTCGGGGCCCGCAACGCCTTATTTCCCCGTTCGCCGGAGCCGATCTCTGTGAGTACTGGAACCACAAGTAACATTTGCAAAGAGACTACAAAGTCTCCATTTGAAGCTACGAACAAAGAACATTTGCCTGCTTTATAACCTGGTGGCATAGCGAAAACGTTATTGGTCTTGTGATAAGTCTGCTGAGATATATATACCTATTTTTACATAAAGAAGCATATTTTTCTACATATCCAAGTCTGGTGTCCGTTTCTGGGGGGATTGATGTATTTACTGTGTGTATGATTGTAAGTGCTTAACCAACAACGCCTGAGGAATCGCCTTGGCTGCTCACGCCACGCACCTAGAGGGTGAGCAAGGGTCATTCGCGAGGGGTTATCCTGCGCCCTGACGTGGAGGAGAGGGTTCCTGCTTGACACAAGGGCAACCTTGCGCCAACCAGAGATCCCCGACTCTAACATTGTTGGCAGTGGGTGGGATTTCGGATTTGCACTTGTAATTTGCATACAGTGAATTATTAATCACCAGATAGTGAGAGCAGACCAAATAACGCAGCCACAGGTTTTTATTTGTTGAACTTTGTGGAGACATCTGCCATTACTGCAACCATGCCTGGCTCACTCTCCGCTGGAAGAGCACTCTCTGTGATTTCCGGAATAGATGAGGTGGATTGGGAGAGACTGGAAGGCTACACGATAGAGCAATTGAAAGGCTTCAGTGTAAAATTCCGAGTTCCCCATGCTGGATTCAAGAGGAGAACCCAGTACGCCAAGGCGCTGAGAGCCTGGAAGGAGTCACGAGACCCACGGAATGTGGGGGACATCGTTCCACCCGACAACCTGGAGGAGCCCAGCAGAGTCCGGTCGCCAGAGGAGCTGGCAGACAGGGCAGCAGACAGGGCGCATGCAATGGAGATGGCAAAGTTGGCAGGACAAATGGAAATGGAGAAGCAGAAGTTGGCCTTGGAGGCACAACAACGCCAAATGGATCATGATATAAGAATGAGGGAGTTGGATCTCCAGATCAAGAGTTTAGACCGCTCTCCCTCTGGTGGCAGCAATATTGAGTTTTGCAGTGCTGAGAGAGTAGTACGCACACCCAGAGATGTGGCGCCTGACTTGAAGGAGGGGGTTAACATACACCAGGAGGTTCAAGGGCATGAGGTAGCTCCAGTAATGCGCAGTATCCCTGAAGGGAATAGGGTAACTGGCGCAGGGGTTCATAGTCCTAGTGGAGGGAGGGACACTCTACTGACTCTAGCTGAGAGGTACAGGGAGAGGGGTTCCCCCAACATTGAAGTCCTGGTGGGTGAGTGTGAAGACCGCCCAGAAGAGTGTGGGTTGTGGGACAGAGACAGTCAGATACTGTCTTGCCAGTCTCAGGAGAGTGGTGTGGAGTACGTGTGTGAGGCACTGGATGGTAAGGTGAAGGATAGTTTGGTTAACCCTGCTAGGGGGCTGTGTGATCCAATTGTGGGAGAGCATATTGTAAGTCCCTGTTTTCCAGAGCTATGCCAACACCTGTGTGAGGGTGAGTTCTCTGACCACAGAGAGCCCACATTGGAGGCAGACCTTTTGGTGGATTCCACAGGGTCTGGAGAGGCATTGGGGAGTGACCCTGTGGGGAGTGGCTCAGGTATCTTCCAACCCAGAGTGGTGGAAGTGGTGCAGAGTAGCCCAGCTAGGTCCCATGGTAGTGGGAGGGGTGTAGGGGCTCACGTCCTGTCTCAGTGGAGAAGGAGTGAGTGTGGGGCTGCGTGCCCCCAGGTGCCCGAAACCCAGTCTCAGAGCCTGGATGGTTCATTAAGGGAACACCAGGCGGGGAGCCTAGGCTGTCCTGATGGGCCGCCCGTTGAGGGGGATCCCCTAGTGTCTGGTGAGCTGGGAGTGTCTGTAAGCAGGCCTCCATCAGTTCTGGTGTCTGGCAGTACCGCTCCAGTTGGGAGGGTGCAGAGGTCCAGAGTGAGGGGTGAGGGGGGGAAAGAGTCCCCAGTGGAAGAACCAGTGGGTCAGGGGCCAGCCAGAAGGGCTGCGTCTCCCGTGAGTGACCATGGTGACACCACTTCTGTCCTGGGGGATCTTCAGGCACTGTCAGATGGACAGGGGACGGGAGATCAGCACCAGGCAGACTGTCACACGACACATGAGTTATGTGTCACCCTCAGGGGGGGCATGCGTGCTCCCCAGGAAGTCCTGGTGCGCCAGGTGAGCGTTCAACCGCATGGGTTGGTCCCAGGGTTGGGAAGCCAGGTTCAGGTGTTGTCTGACCTGGAGGGTGGGACTACTGTAATCAGTGTCCTGACCCATGTTGCTTTTGGGGGTACCATGCCAGTGGAGAGTGTGCAGTACTCTGGAAGGGGGTGCAGAGGGAGGGAGTCCTCACCTCTGACCCCGGCTCAACTGAAGGGTTTAGACCCTAGGTTGGAGGGCCAGGTTCAGGGTGTCCCCCCTGACCTGGACGCCCAGTTGCAGGATAGAACACCTGAACTGGTGGGCGAATTGCGCAGGACACCTGCCCCAGGTGCCCTGGCAATTCTGGAAGGGGGTACCACTCCAGGTGGGAGGGTAGAGAGCCCCAAGGAGAAGGTCCGGGTGTGGGAGAGGCCACCCCAGTCTTGGGTCCAGCCGCCGGGTACAGTCCTGGGGCTGGTGGGTCAGTGCCAGGATATCATACCTGACCTGACAAGGAGGAGAATGGACAAAGGGTGCCAAGCACCTGGGGCTACTGCCCCCCGCTCCCTGGCGCCACAGAGGATTGAGAGCCCTGAGAGGCATACGGCCTGGGTCTCATCCCTGACTACTGTCAGTGGCCACTGTAGCATTTTTCTGTCTGTCTGTTGGGACACACCTGTGGGCCAGTTAAGGTTAGGTGCTGCACAGGTGGTGTCCACAGGTGAAGAGAAGGGTTCTCCATGGATTGGCTTGGTGGGCCCTGAGAGTATGGACAGAGGGAGTCCGATAGGTTCAGATTGGCGTAGAAATGGAGTCTGCCCCTGCAGTTGTGGGCCAGGTCCTTGTTCTATCGCCCCAAGCAGGGAAGACCATCACGGTGGTGATTGGTCTACCCTGCGTTTTGGCTGGAAGGGGGTTGTGTTGGACTTGGCCCTTTTTGCAGCGTCATCCCTAAACTTTTTGCCTTCCTCCAGTATTTTTTCTGACCTGTTGTTGGCTGTTTTATGACTCTGGGCACCTTGCCACTGCTGATCAGTGCTAAGGTGCATATGCTCTCCCTATGGTAAAATGTATACATTGATTGGTGTCCATGTTTGGCTTATTCGGTTTACTATCAGCCCCTAGTAAAGTGCACCAGGAGTGCCAGGGCTTGTAAATACGAATGCTGCTGGTGGGCTTGCAGCACTGGTTGTGCCACCCACAGAAGCGGCCTAGTAAAATGTGTCTAGGGTCTGCCACTGCAGAACCTGCGTGCAGTCTAGTACTGTCATGCTGGCTGGGCAAGTGCACACACTTGCCAGCCTCCCAACCTTCCCTTTGCCTCATGTTAGTCACCCCTATGGTAGGCCCACGGGCAGGGTGCATTGTAGGTGTAAGGTAGGACAAGCCCTGATTGTGTGGCATGTCCTAATAGTGAATTACAGCCATTTTCGTTTTTCACTATTGAAGGCTACCTGCTCTCCATAGGCCAGAATGGGCTGCTGGAGTCACTACACGCTGTGACCCCAGTGGACTCAGAGAGCATGGTAGAATGTCAAGTTTAGTATGCCTGAACTCAGAATAATAAAATACTTCTTGTAGTCAAGTTTATTTTAATATCCTGGGTTTGTAAATACTACTTTTAGAAAGTTAGTATTTACTGACCTGGCCATTTCAGTCCGCCTCTGCTGTGTGTGTGTGTTCTGCCTAGCAACAGTAAGGAGCAGGGTGGGGGGATCCCCAGAGACAGGTTGGCTGCCAGGTGGTGGGTAGAGAGGTGACACCTGGATGGGTGGGAGGAGTACACCTTGACTCTTGAATAGACCTGTGCTCTGCCACCACAAAGCCGGCGCCACCCCCTGTGGGGCGGCTGATGTCTCTGCCCTGCTGCTGAAAGGAAAGAGCAGAGTCACCATAACAAAGTGCTCCAGAACTGGACTGAGCCAGGCCTAGGCCCCCTGGCGCTAAAGAACAAAAGAATCATGGTATAAAAGTAGGAGCCTGGCTCCTAAGAAATCAGAATCCTGTTTACCCCAAAGAACCTCTGCCCGACTAGAAGGAGAAGAAGACGCCGGAGGAGCTGGCCTGCTGCTTGCCTTGCTGAGAAAGGAGAGGAAGAGACTTACTGGAAAGACTTTGCTACTTTGTGCTTGAACATTCTCCAAGGGCTTGATCTGAGCTTGCCCCCTGAACTGAACCCCAGGACCAGTGGGTTCTCTGTGCTTCTTGCTCATCCTCCAATTCGAGCCGTGTGGGCATCCCGCTGGAAAAGAGACTGCGCCCCGCATCGCCCCTCCTAGGGCCGTGACACTCAGAAGCTCGCCTGCCTCCAACCCGTGGGAGCCCCGCTCCGTCCCGAGCCGCTCTCTGTTCCCGGGCCAGGCCGCCTGCATCCCTGTCACCGCCTGCTACTGGAGCGCGCTGACCGCGCTATCACCCCTCCCGCCGGAAGCCGTCCGACGACTGTGATCTACGCCGGGTCATCCAGCTGCACTGACCGTGCCCTGCGACCCCGCTTCGCTATCCCCGGACATATCAGGCCGCGCCGCCCCCGCTGTGGAGACCCTCCTGCACCGCCGTGCTAAAGGGTCACTGGCCGCGCCTGCCTACGTGCCCACACCTGCTGATTGAGGACCCAAGAACACTTCCCAAGCTGAGAGTCGCACCGACCTGTGCCGACTCTCCACATCACGAAAGAAGTTCCAGTATCGGGCTCGGGGCCCGCAACGCCTTATTTCCCCGTTCGCCGGAGCCGATCTCTGTGAGTACTGGAACCACAAGTAACATTTGCAAAGAGACTACAAAGTCTCCATTTGAAGCTACGAACAAAGAACATTTGCCTGCTTTATAACCTGGTGGCATAGCGAAAACGTTATTGGTCTTGTGATAAGTCTGCTGAGATATATATACCTATTTTTACATAAAGAAGCATATTTTTCTACATATCCAAGTCTGGTGTCCGTTTCTGGGGGGATTGATGTATTTACTGTGTGTATGATTGTAAGTGCTTAACCAACAACGCCTGAGGAATCGCCTTGGCTGCTCACGCCACGCACCTAGAGGGTGAGCAAGGGTCATTCGCGAGGGGTTATCCTGCGCCCTGACGTGGAGGAGAGGGTTCCTGCTTGACACAAGGGCAACCTAGCGCCAACCAGAGATCCCCGACTCTAACACTCTCCCTATGGTAAAATGTATATGTTGGTTGGATTCCCTGATTGGCTTATTTAGTTTACTGTCAGACCCCAGTTAAGTGCACCAGGGGTGCCCAGGGCTTGTAAATACAAATGCTGCTGGTGGGCTTGCAGCACTGGTTGTGCCACCCACAGAAGCAGCCTGGTAAAGTGTGTCTAAGGTCTGCCACTGCAGAGCCTGCGTGCAGTCTGGTACTGTCATGCTGACTGGCAAGTGCACCCACTTGCCAGTCCCTAAACCTTCCCTTAACTTCATGTTAGTCACCCCTAATGTAGGCCCAAGGGCAGGGTGCAATGTAAGCATAAGGTAGGACAAGCCCTGATGTGTGTGGCATGTCCTAATAGTGAATTACAGCCATTTTCGTTTTTCACTATTGTAAGGCTAGATGTTCTCATAGGCCAGAATGGGCTGTTAGAATTGTTACATCCTATGATCCTAACAGACCCAGGGGACATGGTAGAAAATCGAGTTTAGTATGCCTGAACTCAGAATAATAAAATACATCTGTTAGCAAGGTTTATTTTAATGTTCTGTGTTTGCAAACGCCACTTTTAGAAGGATGGCCTTTGCTTGCCTAACCATTTCAGCCCGCCTCTGCGCTGATGTGTATCTGCTGTCTGGCTGTGTGAGTGACAGGGCTGGGGAATCCCAGAGGGGCAGGGCTAGGAAGCCTGGTGGTGAATAGAGAGATTGACATATAGATGGGTGGGAGGAGTACACCTGGACTCTGAATCGGGCTGTGCTCTGCCACCACAATGCTGGCTCCACCCCCTGTGGAGCGTCTGATGACTCTGCCCTGCACACTGAAAGAAGAAGCCTGCATCATGTCAACAAAGTGCTCAGAAACCGGACCGAACTAGGCAAGGGCCCCCCTGGTCTGCGAGAACAAAAGAAATGCGGAATAAGTATAGGAGCCCTGCTCCTAAGGAATCAGATTCTGTCCTGCCAAGAAGAAACCTCTGTCCAACGAGAAGGAACTGGGAAAGCTGCATGGAGGAGTACTGTCCCTGACCTGGGGGATTGGCCTGCAGTGGTTGCCTTGCTGCTGAAGAAGAGTAAGAAAAGACCAAAGAAACTTTTATTTGACTTGTGCTGAAGATCTCCAAGGGCTTGTGAGTGAGCTTGCCCCCTGAATGAAGTCCCAGGACCAGTGGACTTCAACGCCGTGAGAGCGCACCGGAAAATGGACCGTTTTCCCCGTAATCCTGAAGCGAACTGCTGTGTACGCCTCGACGATCGAAGCGTACCCCCCCTGGAAGCCTGCACCAAGCTGTCCGGCCCGAACAACGTAACTATGGTCCCCCTACGAGCCGTAGCTCGCACCGCAAAGAAAGGTATCGTCCGGACTGAGCAACTCGACTAACAGGCCCCTACGAGCTGTAGTTCGCACCGTAATGGAAGGACTGCGAACTTTACTTGCTTCCACCCCCTACGAACTGTACTGCCCAGTGTACGCTCCTTTCCCCTGCTTTGGGAAGGCTGCGGCACGTACGGTAATCGCGTACGTCTCCCCTGAGCGGAGCGTACTGTTCGCTTGTGTCCAGCACTTCAAATCAAGATTGCCGATCTCACGGTACGGCGAGAGCGCCGCGACGAACATTGAAAGCACCGTACCTACGCACCGTCCCACGGAGCCCTGAAACCCGAGGTCCAACGTACCGTAGTACGCACCGCACCAGGAGGACAACACAACGTACATCGCGCGGATGTATGACGTTACAACGCACACTATTACAACGCATGCACTTACAACGCATTTTTTACAACGCATAATCCATTACAACGCATGACATTACAACGCATGACACTACAACGCATTTTTAAAAAATACCTTTACAACGCACTACCATTACAACGCATACTACCTTTACAACGCATACCATTACAACGCATAATATTAAATTACATTTAAGGTAAGTATTAGATAGTATAGGGGTAACAATTACTATTCTAACTCCAGGGGGTGCAACAGTAGGGTAAGTGTTGGATAGTGTAGGGGTAAAAATTACTATTCTAACTCCAGGGGGTGCAACAGTAGGGTAAGTGTTGGATAGTGTAGGGGTAAAAATTACTATTCTAACTCCAGGGGGTGCAACAGTAGGGTAAGTGTTGGATAGTGTAGGGGTAAAAATTACTATTCTAACTCCAGGGGGTGCAACAGTAGGGAAAGTGTTGGATAGTATAGGGGTAAAAATTACTATTCTAACTCCAGGGGGTGCATCAGTAGGGTAAGTGTTGGATAGTATAGGGGTAAAAATTACTATTCTAACTCCAGGGGGTGCATCAGTAGGGTAAGTGTTGGATGGTATAGGGGTAAAAATTACTATTCTAACTCCAGGGGGTGCATCAGTAGGGAAAGTGTTGGATAGTGTAGGGGTAAAAATTACTATTCTAACTCCAGGGGGTGCAACAGTAGGGAAAGTGTTGGATAGTATAGGGGTAAAAATTACTATTCTAACTCCAGGGGGTGCATCAGTAGGGTAAGTGTTGGATAGTATAGGGGTAAAAATTACTATTCTAACTCCAGGGGGTGCATCAGTAGGGTAAGTGTTGGATAGTATAGGGGTAAAAATTACTATTCTAACTCCAGGGGGTGCATCAGTAGGGTAAGTGTTGGATAGTATAGGGGTAAAAATTACTATTCTAACTCCAGGGGGTGCATCAGTAGGGTAAGTGTTGGATAGTATAGGGGTAAAAATTACTATTCTAACTCCAGGGGGTGCATCAGTAGGGTAAGTGTTGGATAGTATAGGGGTAAAAATTACTATTCTAACTCCAGGGGGTGCATCAGTAGGGTAAGTGTTGGATAGTGTAGGGGTAAAAATTACTATTCTAACTCCAGGGGGTGCATCAGTAGTGTAAGTGTTGGATAGTGTAGGGGTAAAAATTACTATTCTAACTCCAGGGGGTGCATCAGTAGGGTAAGTGTTGGATAGTATAGTGTAATATTATGCGTTGTAATGGTATGCGTTGTAATGGTAGTATGCGTTGTAATGGAATGCGTTGTAAAGGTAGTTTTTAAAAATGCGTTGTAGTGTCCTGCGTTGTAATATCATGCGTTGTAATGGATTATGCGTTGTAAAAAATGCGTTGTAATGGTAGTGCGTTGTTAAAGTTGCGTTGTAAAGGTTGTTCCCCACATCGCGCTTGATGTCAGCGCAGCACCCATGACAAACTCACCAATAGATAAAGGTACTGTGCCTGTTCGCACCGTAGGGTGTACGCTTCATCCCAAAGCGCCTGCAGTGCGTGTGAGACCCGTTCCCAAGCAGTTTTGACCGCGTACGAAGCGTACGGAAAGGAACGAAGCGCACAGAACTTTAAAACTACGCTAAACCCAAGAACTCTTTTTCTAATAAGTATTGTGGGCCGTTTAAACATTATCTGGTCTTGTGCTAAGCCTAATCTATATATATAAAGTACTATTTTTGATATCCCAGTGTGGAGTCCATTTGTGGGGTTGTCACTGAGTTACTGTGTGTGTGTTCACAAATGCTTAACCTAAACGCTCTGAGATAGGTCTTGTCTGCTCGCGCCAAGCTACCTAGAGGGTGAGCAGGGGTTATTGTTGGAGTGTACCCCCTTACCCTGAATAGAGGAAAGGTTCCCTGCTTGACACAAGTACCTACCTGTGCCAACCAGAGAACCCGGATTCTAACACTAATCCATGCCTTGTCCGTAGCATACCAGGTTTGTAGAAATGATTGGTGATTTGAAAGGGGTGCAGCGCACCACAGAATATAACAAGCAGAAAAACAACCCGGTAAATAAGAATCATGATTGCGCTGTGTAGTATTTTATTTTGCTCTGTGATGTAAGTACTTTCTTTTAACTAAATAATAAGTACTGGGCTGGACAATAGGTTACTGTGCCTATTTGTTCACTGTTGAGTTCTGAGCTCTTGTTCCTGCACCACCTCCCTGAGAAGCTGTTCACTGCTCACCCTTGCTATTTTGAGAGTTTATTATGGAAAGGGTGGTCCCTGCCCACTTTGCAGAGCCATATGTGGATTTTCCACAGGAAACCTATGGCAAGTGACCTCAACCACCACAGTTGGGGTCCAGTAGCCCATTCTGTCCTGTGGTCCCCTGAATGGCCTCTGACAGAAATGAAATACCATACCATCTTCTTTTTTTCTAGGCCTGTCTAAATGAGATCTCTGTGGACAGGTGCATTGTTGGACTAGTAGATTTAGACCTAGTTATCGGTAAGATCTGTTTTTAATGAATGTAAAGATTTTGAAAATGTTGCTATTTAAACTGCACTATATAGATCAGCACTTAAAGCAGTGTGTATATTATGTACTTATTTTTGCACCAGAATATATTTACTTATCATTACAGAATATTGAGATGAGGGACAGGACGACATGTGGGCACTAGGACAGAGCCATCCCATCTTTTTTGGATCTGTTGCGGTGTTTCGGGCCCTTTCCTATCATCTGGTTATTAAACACTCTCTTGGTCCTCTGACCGACCTTGCTTCGTGCCGAGAGGGGTCAGACAAGAGGGAGTTCACTCAGCCATCCAATGAGGACCAGTCACTAGATAGCTGCTCTACAGACTGATAATCCAATTCATACATATGATCCTTGAAACGACACTACACAAATATATTATTAAGACTGTCAAGCCAAATGTCCTAAAGAAATTTAGGGCCCGATTCCGATCTTGTTCGGAAAGCATACCGAAGGACTCGGTTCCGTAATGCTTTCCATACGACTTGGATCGGGGGAGTCCGACTGAACGAGTACAATGCATTTGTATGCAGCTGGATACGATTCAGTCGGGTTCCCATTGGCTTCAATGGGAGCCTGTGTTCTGAACGAGAACATAGGCTCCCATTGCAGAAAGGGGTGTCTGGGGAAAATCCTGCACCCTGTGGAGGGGACACCGTGGTGCATGTCACATTGTGCATGGTTGGAAAGGGGAGTCCTTCGGGTACGCCCACAGGGGCCCGATCTGGAGGGCCATGGTTGAAGGGGGGCCCCCAAAGACTGATTCCGGTAGCCTTTTCGTTCCAAGCAAACCAAATCGGAAAGGCTGTCCGAATCATTCATCGGTGGTACGCATCGGCTCCGGAAAGGCTCAACCTGTTTGAATGCCCTTCGGAACCCATTCAGTCAGCACCAAGGGTTTCCAAGCATCGTACTTGGTCGTTCGGAACTGGGAATGATTCGGTCAGAAACAAGGGCTCCGGATCAGTTTAGGCAAAGCAAAATCCAATTTGCAGCCCTTTTGAACGAGATTGGGATTGGGCCCTTAGTCAGGCTAATATCATACAGAGTAATACTTCAGTTAAAGCTGTGCAAATAAATAACATTAGTACTCAATATTCAGAGATCTCTTTAGTTTGATCCCTTTCAGTCATCAATAATCAATGAAAATGCACAATCAAATGGAAATTACCCATGATTAGACAGAGACTGTTTAAATTCTTTTAAATGGCTTTAAAGACGTTAAAGATAAGTACACTAGTACTTTGGCTAGTTCAATTGAAGGAGAAATCAAATTAAATCAGGTTTCCAATAAAATAACCAAAGCTCTAGAAAGTTCAAGAAGGGACACGAGTTAAGTCAGTTCAAAGCACTCCGAGTGCGCGTCAGTCCGGAATAGACGCTGACAGTGTCTTCATAGCCCAGTATTGATTAGGAAACAGATCAGGAAGTAAGTCTACAAGAATGAAAGTTCTCCCGAGAAAGGTAAATGCGAGTCCTCCTTGTCTCTGTCTAATCAATATATATAATGATCCACAACCTCACTTGGTCGGACCACTCAGTCCATTGGTCAGTTCATATAGGATGATTGTCATGAGGCATTAAGAAGAAACATTTTGTAGGAGGTGGTGCAGAATACGTAAACGATCAGACCCTTTAGTAGGTGTAGACCAGTAAACAAAGATCCTTTAACAAAGGCACACGGTCGAGTTTGAAAAGACAGTTTCTCAGGCAGATGCTCCTAATGTAGCAGACATTCGCTCTAATAGTTCTTGTATTTGAGTGAGAACTTATGAAATAAAACATAGTTTCAATTCACTAGGAGTAGTAAACTTTCTCATGAGAACGAACCGGAGTAAAGCAAGGAAGAATATGTGAAAGCAGGCAGGCCTTCTTTGGATCCAGGCTAATTAAAGCAACATATAAAATATGAAATAAACGCTTTCATTGAGAAATATAACATTCAAATATCGCTTTCTGCAGTCACGCTTAAGAAGCAAGTTACATACATTGTAAATAGCCTGTGTAACTATGATGTATTACTGCTGTCTCCAAGTACCAACGAGTACATTTATTTCAAATTCTAAATATTTAATATCGTTTCGGGTGCTTTACATTGGTACATATATGAAGATCATTCTCCGAAACTTTCAATCAAATCAGATTAATTATGAATGTGCAGCACTGTTTTCTCTTTCGTCACTTAATGCACTTTTTCACATGCACAGATGGAGTTATAAAACAAAGCTCTCCATTCAGTATAAACATTACCCAGACTGCCCTAGTCCTTCGCATATATCATTACTTAATAAGGATGGTTAATGAAATTTCTATCATAAATGAGTCATCACGTTCCCATGTTCTATTACACGTTAACAAATTCACCAATGCAATTTAGTAAAACACGAACCTATGTTTTTCAATTACTTATTTTCTCTACTCTACACTCTTCTGTATGCTTTTACGATATAGTAACTATGGGGCTGATTACAATGGCGGAGAAATGTCAGCCTGCCGGTGGCAGTTCCCATCGCAATGTACTTTTCCGCCCTCCATATTACAATGGTGGGCAGTGTGCTGGCGGACACCAAGTCCATCCGCCACGGGTCCGCCACAGGCAGTCATTAAGATTGCCTGGCAGACGCACCATACATCTTTAGAATGGTGGCGGTGCCTAGCAGGCACCGTCCGCCAAATTACAATGCTGGATCCCTGCCAGCCTTTCCATGGTGGTTTGTTTCACCGCCATGGAAAGGCTGGTGGGGATTGCATTCGGGGGCCCGTTGTGGGCCCCCCTTGTGTTGTGGGAGATGGGTGTGCATTGGGGAGGTATATACATTACATTACATTTCCCTTCGCCAGGTGGCGGGCACTGTGTGGTGGGAAACGCACGAGATACATTTTTAGCATTGCCTGTGGGTGCTGCAGCCAGCAGCACCCGCTGCAATGTTAAAAATGCACAATCCGACCGCCAAAATGGCGGTCGCATTGTAATCTGATGTGCGGGCGGTCCCAGTCCCCACATCGATGGCGGACGGACATATGTCCGTCCGCCATCGTAATCACCCCCCTAAGTTTTATTGAGCTTTTTCTCATTTCCCTCAAATGTGCAGTTGGTGCACGTTTACCATATTTTTACTGAATAGTGTGAAATTCGGTTTATGTGTCCATTAAACGCTTAGTAGAGTTTCCGCTGTGTCAGACCCATACATAGAACCTGAAGACTGTGAAGTCTGGTAGGTCCATAGTCTCTCTGCATTCAATGCCAACCCTCAACACGATGACATGATTCCCCGCACAGGTTCAACCGTGCCTACTCGCTGTTTTTTGTCCCTGTGCCTGTACCACACACTTTTTCAATAATGTACTATATTTGTTTATACTACTTTCCTTGAGTAATATTTTACACCCTTATTTTATCAAAATGACTGTGTCTCCCTCCGTACCAGCCCTTTAGGGAAACCAGTGTGTCAAGAGTCTGCCCCTTCCTGCCTCCTGGTGGGATTCTCACAGTTACCAGTTTAGCAGGAGGAATCTGTGCACAGAAACATAGGGGGCGACACCAGGGGGCGTATGATCAAGGGCAATATCGCTGCTTTTGCAGCACTTTTTGCTGAAAAAGCGGTGATATTTTTATCGCCCTATTTGCAAGGCTGCGCTAACATGTCAGCCGCCTACCATCTTTCCTCAGCCACCTGCCATCTTTCCTCATCCGCCTGCCATCTTTCCTCAGCCGCCTGCCATCTTTCCTCAGCCACCTGCCATCTTTCCTCAGCCGCCTGCCATCTTTCCTCAGCCGCCTGCCATCTTTCCTCAGCCACCTGCCATCTTTCCTCATCCGCCTGCCATCTTTCCTCAGCCACCTGCCATCTTTCCTCATCCGCCTGCCATCTTTCATCAGCCGCCTGCCATCTTTCCTCAGCCACCTGCCATCTTTCCTCATCCGCCTGCCATCTTTCATCAGCCGCCTGCCATCTTTCATCAGCCGCCTGCCATCTTTCCTCAGCCGCCTGCCATCTTTCCTCAGCCACCTGCCATCTAACCTCATCCGCCTGCCATCTTTCCTCATCCGCCTGCCAACTTTCCTCAGCCGCCTGCCATCTTTCCTCAGCCACCTGCCATCTTTCCTCATCCGCCTGCCATCTTTCATCAGCCGCCTGCCATCTTTCATCAGCCGCCTGCCATCTTTCCTCAGCCACCTGCCATCTATCCTCATCCGCCTGCCATCTTTCCTCATCCGCCTGCCATCTTTCCTCAGCCACCTGCCATCTTTCCTCATCCGCCTGCCATCTTTCCTCAGCCACCTGCCATCTTTCCTCATCCGCCTGCCATCTTTCCTCAGCCGCCTGCCATCTTTCCTCATCCACCTGCCATCTTTCCTCAGCCACCTGCCATCTTTCCTCAGCCACCTGCCATCTTTCCTCAGCCACCTGCCATCTTTCCTCAGCCACCTGCCATCTTTCCTCATCCGCCTGCCATCTTTCATCAGCCGCCTGCCATCTTTCATCAGCCGCCTGCCATCTTTCCTCATCCGCCTGCCATCTTTCCTCATCCGCTTGCCATCTTTCATCAGCCGCCTGCCATCTTTCCTCAGCCGCCTGCCATCTTTCCTCAGCCACCTGCCATCTTTCCTCAGCCGCCTGCCATCTTTCATCAGCCGCCTGCCATCTTTCATCAGCCACCTGCCATCTTTCCTCATCCGCCTGCCATCTTTCCTCAGCCACCTGCCATCTTTCCTCATCCGCCTGCCATCTTTCATCAGCCGCCTGCCATCTTTCATCAGCCGCCTGCCATCTTTCCTCATCCGCCTGCCATCTTTCCTCATCCGCTTGCCATCTTTCATCAGCCGCCTGCCATCTTTCCTCATCCGCCTGCCATCTTTCTTCAGCCACCTGCCATCTTTCCTCATCCGCCTGCCATCTTTCCTCAGCCACCTGCCATCTTTCCTCAGCCGCCTACCATCTTTCCTCAGCCGCCTGCCATCTTTCCTCAGCCACCTGCCATCTTTCCTCATCCGCCTGCCATCTTTCCTCAGCCACCTGCCATCTTTCCTCATCCGCCTGCCATCTTTCATCAGCCGCCTGCCATCTTTCCTCAGCCGCCTGCCATCTTTCCTCATCCGCCTGCCATCTTTCATCAGCCGCCTGCCATCTTTCCTCAGCCACCTGCCATCTTTCCTCATCCGCCTGCCATCTTTCATCAGCCGCCTGCCATCTTTCCTCATCCGCCTGCCATCTTTTATTAGCCGCCTGCCTTCTTTCCTCAGCCGCCTGCCATCTTTCCTCAGCCGCCTGCCATCTTTCATCAGCCACCTGCCATCTTTCCTCATCCGCCTGCCATCTTTCATCAGCCGCCTGCCATCTTTCCTCAGCCGCCTACCATCTTTCCTCAGCCACCTGCCATCTTTCCTCAGCCACCTACCATCTTTCCTCAGCCGCCTGCCATCTTTCCTCAGCCACCTGCCATCTTTCCTCAGCCGCCTGCCATCTTTCATCAGCCGCCTGCCATCTTTCATCAGCCACCTGCCATCTTTCATCAGCCACCTGCCATCTTTCCTCATCCGCCTGCCATCTTTCCTCAGCCACCTGCCATCTTTCCTCATCCGCCTGCCATCTTTCATCAGCCGCCTGCCATCTTTCATCAGCCGCCTGCCATCTTTCCTCATCCGCCTGCCATCTTTCCTCATCCGCTTGCCATCTTTCATCAGCCGCCTGCCATCTTTCCTCATCCGCCTGCCATCTTTCCTCATCCGCTTGCCATCTTTCATCAGCCGCCTGCCATCTTTCCTCATCCGCCTGCCATTTTTCTTCAGCCACCTGCCATCTTTCCTCATCCGCCTGCCATCTTTCCTCAGCCACCTGCCATCTTTCCTCAGCCGCCTACCATCTTTCCTCAGCCGCCTGCCATCTTTCCTCAGCCACCTGCCATCTTTCCTCATCCGCCTGCCATCTTTCCTCAGCCACCTGCCATCTTTCCTCATCCGCCTGCCATCTTTCATCAGCCGCCTGCCATCTTTCCTCAGCCGCCTGCCATCTTTCCTCAGCCACCTGCCATCTTTCCTCATCCGCCTGCCATCTTTCATCAGCCGCCTGCCATCTTTCCTCAGCCACCTGCCATCTTTCCTCATCCGCCTGCCATCTTTCATCAGCCGCCTGCCATCTTTCCTCATCCGCCTGCCATCTTTTATTAGCCGCCTGCCTTCTTTCCTCAGCCGCCTGCCATCTTTCCTCAGCCGCCTGCCATCTTTCATCAGCCACCTGCCATCTTTCCTCATCCGCCTGCCATCTTTCATCAGCCGCCTGCCATCTTTCCTCAGCCGCCTACCATCTTTCCTCAGCCACCTGCCATCTTTCCTCAGCCACCTACCATCTTTCCTCAGCCGTCTGCCATGTTTGCTCAGCCGCCTGCCATCTTTCCTCAGCCGCCTGCCATCTTTGCTCAGCCGCCTGCCATCTTTCCTCAGCCGCCTGCCATCTTTGCTCAGCCGCCTGCCATCTTTCATCAGCCGCCTGCCATCTTTGCTCAGCCGCCTGCCATCCTGCCATCTTTGCTCAGCCGCCTGCCATCCTGCCATCTTTCCTCAGCCGCCTGCCATCTTTCCTCAGCCGCCTGCCATCTTTCCTCAGCCGCCTGCCATCTTTGCTCATCCGCCTGCCATCTTTGCTCATCCGCCTGCCATCTTTCCTCAGCCACCTGCCATCTTTCCTCAGCCGCCTGCCATCTTTGCTCAGCCGCCTGCCATCTTTCCTCATCCGCCTGCCATCTTTGCTCAGCAGCCTGCCATCTTTCCTCAGCCGCGTGCGTGCGTGCGGCGGTACACCACAGGTCACTCATACATGCCAATAGACCCCATTCAGGGGGAAATTGCCTCTGCCTCAATAGAAGTCAACGGGAGAAATATTTTCACCCGATATTTTTTTGTAAATCTCCCACTTTCCTCTTCTAAAATGTTGGAATGTATGCACTCTGCCCACTCACCCCTTGGAGTGACTCACCTTTGGCGCGACAGGCGTGGCCTCCCGTGGGCCGGTGCTCCTCGTGGGTGTGGCCACAGCGGCACTTCGCCCTCCAGGCGCTGGCGTCAAAGTTTTTCCTCCTCCTCAGCCAGTACTCCCCAACCTCCTCAGGGCGCGAAGGGATGAAGCTGTAGGCCGGGCAGCGGCACCCTTTGACGGCGCAGGGCACCTTGACACTGGTTCCTGGGGCATGGGAAGAGGGTGGCATTGGATTTAGAGTTAGGCAACTCCAAGTGTACACATTTAAGCAGGTAAGTAGTCTTCATTTTCAGACACGGGCAGCGTTTCCATATGTGTCTATGTTTTATTGCAGAGATACAATACATTAATGCAGCCAGGAGGTGCCTTGACGCAGGGCCACCTTTAGCGCCAGTGGCGTCTGGTCCGAGAGTCTTTCTTGGCGCCCTGCAATGACCTCCCTCACGAACTCCCTCACTACCACCCTGCAGTGGTGCCCCTCATCTTTCCAAAATCCCTCTCTCACTTTTATTGATTGTATAGCGCCACCTCGTCCAGTGGACACTGCCGAGCGCTTCACATCACAAACACATACAGAGACAATGAGTCACACCACTGTGTACATCAATGTATAGGAAATGTTACTTAACACAGTGAGAACTATAAATTGTAAGAGTCACGTGTCATCCACACTGCTCGGCATTATATATTGAGAGTGCTTGGTCTGGAGAAATGAAAGGGCAGATTAAGTTTTTATGATGCGCTGTAGCCAAAGCTGCAGCGCCTCGTTTTGTAAAAAGGAGAGAGCCGAGCAGCGCTATATCTAGTTATCATGCTGTTGGTATCTCCTCTGGGGCTGGCGTACCCAGCATGCAATGCACCAATGCACACATCTTGGCACTATAGTGCAAGGCTGCTTGCATGAGGTCCAGAATCGGTGTTACACTGGAATGGTGCAAAAATCTGAGCTTTGACAAAGTGGAACACTTCACCTTCCTGCATGTGTGCGGCACACTGCAGCCAGCAAGCAAAGCTGGAAAGGTTCAGAGAGAATAAAGGTGACTTTTTTTATGCCAACCCCTTTCTACCAAAGTTAGGAGGAATTAGCATAAACATCCATGGGTGAGTGCATTGGACTGTCACGTAGTGTGTAAAAACACTTTGGGCTCCATTAGGATGAAGGGCGGATCACCACCGCCCGCATGACGGTGGCGATCTGCCCTTCATCCTTATTCGCCCGCCACCCATTTTTCCCCCGCCACATTAGTATGGCGGGTGGTACCGCGGCGGACGGGAAGACCGTCCGCCGCGTTTCGGGCGGAAAAGGGTTTAATATGGTGGCGGTGTCTGCTAGACGCTGCCATCCATATCAGGATGCAGGCAGGAGGCAGCCTTTCCGCGGCGGCATTGCCACCACAGAAAGGCATGCGGAGTTTGAAGTTGGGGGCCTGTTGCGGGCCCCCAGGATTTTGGGTGTGTGAGGGGGGAAAATGGGCGGTACCTATGGTACCCCCCTGCATTTGCATGCACAAGGTGGCAGGCACCGCGCATGGCCTGCCACCTTGTGCATGCAAATGCATAACATGCATTTCTGACATCGCAGAGGGTGCTGCTGAAAGCACCGCCCGCCGCAGTGTCAGGAATGCGGGATGCGCCCACCAGTATGGCAGGGGCATCGTAATGCCTAACACGGTACCGCCGCATACATAGCGGGCGGTCCCATTTCCCGAGCCTATGGCGGGCGGACATACTAATGAGCCCCTATGTGTTACTTTAGGACTACTTCAGGATTTGTGCTAGAATGTAAGCACCAAAACAGCACTGTGCACAAGGCTTGCATTACTGTTGTGACACAAACCAGGTACAAAGAGTTTGTAAATCCACCCCATAAAAGTAGCACAATGATTGGGGTGTCCCAGTAATAACTGTATTGCTACCCAAAGAAACCCCTTTTATTAACCTTAGAGTAGCAAAAGGTTGAGCAGAAAAAACAATAAGGTTTTGAACCGATGCTTTTCAATTTGCCTGCAGCACTTTGATTCCACTTCACAGATCGATGTGCTATGTTAGAAGGACTATTACTAATGAAGAGCACGTAAAACAAGCATTGGCATAGCCAATAGGTCTCGTCTTAGGACCTTGTAAGTGTGCAGCTGTGCAGCTGATTGTCCTGGGTGCTGTACCAGGGATTGAAGGGCTGTACAATTACTACACACTGGGTGTGAATAGAGTGTGTTTAAGAAACAGCAAAAGGGCTTCTGGAGTATTTTCGAGGAAGTGTGGGATTCTGTAGGATAGCAGTGCAGCTGCTAAGAGAGCGGCTTACTGGAGACCTCTGCCTGGCTCTGTTTGAAGACATCTACAAGGCGGTGTTACACACAGAAAACAATCCGAGAAGTGCTCATCCGTACAGAGTCCCATCACAAACGTGTTACTGCCACCATGCAGCAATAAAGATGCTCTAATGTAGCTTTGTTTTGGGACAATAAACAATATTGAATTTTTATTTATGCCCTTCAGGAATAATCGCATTTTCACTAACTTGATTAAGGCATACTGGCTTAAGTTAACCTCTTCAACCCTGGATTCACCTCAGCACTAAAACAACAATTCAAATTAATTTAGACAGATTCTCTATTTCTCGATTAATTCACTATCAACTTTGAAATCTCTCTCGACAAATTCCACTTTCCCAGATGAACATAAAAACGTGGCCTCAGCTGAGATGAAACGCGATGCAATGACCCTACAGAGGAAGGCGAGGGCTCGCGTCCTTGTACACATCTACACATCTGACACCTTAGACTGTGTGCATAACAAACTCTTGCTGCAGTGCTGACACACTACTGTATGCCAGCAAGTTCTTGGAGCAGTGCTGACACGCTACTGTATGCCAGCAAGCTCAGTGCTGACACCTTAGACTGTGCGCATAACAAACTCTTGCTGCAGTGCTGACACGCTACTGTATGCCTGCAAGCTCTTGGAGCAGTGCTGACACGCTACTGTATGCCAGCAAGTTCTTGGAGCAGTGCTGACACGCTACTGTATGCCAGCAAGTTCTTGGAGGAGTGCTGACACGCTACTGTATGCCTGCAAGCTCTTGGAGCAGTGCTGACACACTACTGTATGCCTGCAAGCTCTTGGAGCAGTGCTGACACACTACTGTATGCCTGCATGCTCTTGGAGCAGTGCTGTCACGCTACTGTACGCCTGCATGCTCTTGGAGCAGTGCTGACACGCTACTGTATGCCAGCAAGCTCAGTGCTGACACCTTAGACTGTGTGCATAACAAACTCTTGCTGCAGTGCTGACACACTACTGTATGCCAGCAAGTTCTTGGAGCAGTGCTGACACGCTACTGTATGCCTGCATGCTCTTGGAGCAGTGCTGACACGCTACTGTATGCCTGCAAGCTCTTGGAGCAGTGCTGACACGCTACTGTATGCCTGCAAGCTCTTGGAGCAGTGCTGACACGCTACTGTATGCCAGCAAGTTCTTGGAGCAGTGCTGACACACTACTGTATGCCTGCAAGCTCTTGGAGCAGTGCTGACACGCTACTGTATGCCTGCAAGCTCTTGGAGCAGTGCTGACACGCTACTGTATGCCTGCAAGCTCTTGGAGCAGTGCTGACACGCTACTGTATGCAAGCAAGTTCTTGGAGCAGTGCTGACACGCTACTGTATGCCTGCAAGCTCTTGGAGCAGTGCTGACACACTACTGTATGCCTGCAAGCTCTTGGAGCAGTGCTGACACGCTACTGTATGCCTGCAAGCTCTTGGAGCACTGCTGACACGCTACTGTATGCCTGCAAGCTCTTGGAGCAGTGCTGACACGCTACTGTATGCCAGCAAGCTCAGTGCTGACACCTTAGACTGTGTGCATAACAAACTCTTGCTGCAATGCTGACACACTACTGTATGCCAGCAAGTTCTTGGAGCAGTGCTGACACGCTACTGTATGCCAGCAAGTTCTTGGAGCAGTGCTGACACGCTACTGTATGCCTGCAAGCTCTTGGAGCAGTGCTGACACGCTACTGTATGCCTGCATGCTCTTGGAGCAGTGCTGACACGCTACTGTATGCCAGCAAGCTCAGTGCTGACACCTTAGACTGTGTGCATAACAAACTCTTGCTGCAGTGCTGACACACTACTGTATGCCAGCAAGTTCTTGGAGCAGTGCTGACACGCTACTGTATGCCTGCATGCTCTTGGAGCAGTGCTGACACGCTACTGTATGCCTTCAAGCTCTTGGAGCAGTGCTGACACGCTACTGTATGCCTGCAAGCTCTTGGAGCAGTGCTGACACACTTCTGTATGCCAGCAAGTTCTTGGAGCAGTGCGGACACGCTACTGTATGCCAGCAAGTTCTTGGAGCAGTGCTGACACGCTACTGTATGCCTGCAAGCTCTTGGAGCAGTGCTGACACGCTACTGTATGCCAGCAAGCTGTTGGAGCAGTGCTGACACGCTACTGTATGCCAGCAAGCTCAGTGCTGACACCTTAGACTGTGTGCATAACAAACTCTTGCTGCAATGCTGACACACTACTGTATGCCAGCAAGTTCTTGGAGCAGTGCTGACACGCTACTGTATGCCAGCAAGTTCTTGGAGCAGTGCTGACACGCTACTGTATGCCTGCAAGCTCTTGGAGCAGTGCTGACACGCTACTGTATGCCTGCATGCTCTTGGAGCAGTGCTGACACGCTACTGTATGCCAGCAAGCTCAGTGCTGACACCTTAGACTGTGTGCATAACAAACTCTTGCTGCAGTGCTGACACACTACTGTATGCCAGCAAGTTCTTGGAGCAGTGCTGACACGCTACTGTATGCCTGCATGCTCTTGGAGCAGTGCTGACACGCTACTGTATGCCTTCAAGCTCTTGGAGCAGTGCTGACACGCTACTGTATGCCTGCAAGCTCTTGGAGCAGTGCTGACACACTTCTGTATGCCAGCAAGTTCTTGGAGCAGTGCGGACACGCTACTGTATGCCAGCAAGTTCTTGGAGCAGTGCTGACACGCTACTGTATGCCTGCAAGCTCTTGGAGCAGTGCTGACACGCTACTGTATGCCAGCAAGCTGTTGGAGCAGTGCTGACACGCTACTGTATGCCAGCAAGCTCAGTGCTGACACCTTAGACTGTGTGCATAACAAACTCTTGCTGCAGTGCTGACACACTACTGTATGCCTGCAAGCTCTTGGAGCAGTGCACTAGTGTGTGTTGCAGGTGTAAGTACTATGTACTGTCACAGACAAGAAGCATAATATAACTTAACAACAAGAGAGGGAGGGAAATTTTTGGAGCCACTCTTAATCCCCCTGGGCTAGTATAGTTAAACAAAAAAAGAGTGTATCCATTAAGACTGAGAAATAACAAAGAAGTGATAAAGAAGTGAATCACTGTGTTTTAAAAGAACCCTCACTCACCAACCTAGTTGGTGACATGCTTCATCATAGGGTTCCCACCGGAGAGACCGAGTGCCTCTCCGGTGTGCTGCGACGCCTGATTTACAGCGGAGCTGGGTTTGGTGGAGACAGTGCAAATTGTGAAAGTGCAGGTTAAAAAGGTGTCACAATTTTATCCAAAAATAACTTTAATAGTGGAAAACTGGACACAGTTAAAAGGGGTGAGGTGGACGTGTAAGCTCTGGTGACTATTGGACCGGCTACGTCCTAATCAAAGTGAGAGGTGGTCAACATGTTTCTGCTTCTAGAGATATTACGTGAAGCATTCGTCAGGACCTTTTATGGACTACCACGGCGGTATGCGCTCGCTAAGGCGCACCCTAACCTGTGGTGTCTGGAACCGCTTCAAATTACGGTTAAAATGTGGCCTTCAGGATTTCTGAAAGCTTTTTTGATCTCTGTTGAAACAAAAATAATAATAAAAAGACAAACAAACAGTAATTCACAACATAAATATCGACAAGTAGACAATATATATAGAATAGATATCTCTGTAAATGCTCTCCGCTAATTTATCTGGTATTGTATATCAGAGCACCTGCATGCATACAAATATTCTCAGTCAATAAAGGTATGCTTAGTTGATAGGAAAACCGTAGTGACAGTATCACTAGTAAATCGAATAAGAACACTCTTACGTTCCAAGAGAGAACCTGACTTAGGGTTTTTCTAATTAAAGGTCTATTGCCTATAGCTTGAACTCTTAATAGAGAAAAGCGCCATCAATAAAACTCAGCGACAAATTTTTGTGCTGAGAGAAAGAGGCGACGTAGCAGACTTAAAATAGAGAGGAAAAACGTAGGGCTTATCATACTTGATCCAGTCGTAATGGCAGAGAAATGAAAGAATTTGGATTTTAGATTGACGCTTACGTGAAGTGAAATTGCACATCACAACATGAGTCCTGGTGGGGGGGCGAGACTTGTAGTCACACTCTAAATAGAAAAAAGGTGAGAGGGTTTAGGAAGAATCTCGAGAGGAGAAAACTATCCATACTCCATTTAAATAATAAAGCTGGGTTCTACCAACTACTTACTACATCAAAGCCTTCCGCCCGCGGGACACCTCCTTAATCCCTCCTGAGGACTCGAATATTGACAGGTCCCTCGAACACGAGGGCAAAATAGGAAGTGTTTCGCTAGCAAGGGGGAGGATGTTACGTAAACGCGCTGACGTGATTGTTGTCCAGACGCGCGAAAGTGAAAACACTAGACCGCTCGGGGCTCTGATATACAATACCAGATAAATTAGCGGAGAGCATTTACAGACATATCTATTCTATATATATTGTCTGCTTGTCGATATTTATGTTGTGAATTACTGTTTGTTTGTCTTTTTATTATTATTTTTGTTTCAACAGAGATCAAAAAAGCTTTCAGAAAAAGCCTGAAGGCCACATTTTAACCGTAATTTGAAGCGGTTCCAGACACCACAGGTTAGGGTGCGCCTTAGCGAGTGCATACCGCCGTGGTAGTCCATAAAAGGTCCTGATGAATGCTTCACGTAATATCTCTAGAAGCAGAAACATGTTGACCACCTCTCACTTTGATTAGGACGTAGCCGGTCCAATAGTCACCAGAGCTTACACGTCCACCTCACCCCTTTTAACTGTGTCCAGTTTTCCACTATTAAAGTTATTTTTGGATAAAATTGTGACACCTTTTTAACCCGCACTTTCACAATTTGCACTGTCTCCACCAAACCCAGCTCCGCTGTAAATCAGGCGTCGCAGCACACCGGAGAGGCACTCGGTCTCTCCGGTGGGAACCCTATGATGAAGCATGTCACCAACTAGGTTGGTGAGTGAGGGTTCTTTTAAAACACAGTGATTCACTTCTTTATCACTTCTTTGTTATTTCTCAGTCTTAATGTATACACTCTTTTTTTGTTTAACTATACTAGCCCAGGGGGATTAAGAGTGGCTCCAAAAATGTCCCTCCCTCTCTTGTTTTTAAGTTATATTTCGGCAGCGCACAGCTGCGAGAGTTTTCTTTTGTAGATTCCTAATCCATTTTATAGGGAACGTCTCTCCTTGATAAAATTATTAAGAGGTTCGTTGTCCTCTGTCTCTGGCAGCATCATGGAAAACCCAGGCTTATCATACACCGATGAAGAGGTGGACGCCCTTCTGGCTGACCCTTCCCTCTTCTCAGATCCTTCAATTGCTCAGACCATTTCCCAAACCACAGAATGGGATAAATTGTCTGAACAAAAACGTGATCGTATTCGAACAATTTTACATGGTACCATCTTAACCGAGTATTTACGTAATAATATAGCACCAAGAGGTTTACTAGTGGCAAATGCCCCTCGTATCTTTTTGGAAGACTCAGTCTTCAGAAAGGAGTGGGCTCAAATAGCATGGCACTGTACCAGTGATTGGTTGGTCCTGATCATAAAGACAGCCTTAAGACGTTCTGAGGCCTTAATGATCGAAATCCAACTTACTGAAACCCACTTCAGAACGACTTTGACAGGGTATAAGAAGAAATTAGAAGAACTTAATAAAGAAATAAATGAATACAAGGATAATCTCACGCAGTCCAAGGCGCAAAAATTCCAGAAAGACCTAAAACGCTTTGCCTTTACAAAAGTCTACCCCTATGCCGAAGCAGACTATACACCGCCTCCACGTAACTCTACTTACTCAGATACATCAGACGATGATACATCCACCACCAGTAGATCAAGTGGGGGGAGTTACAAGCCCAGACAGCGAGGTAGAGGTAGGAATAGACAACAACATTATCAACAGAACTGGCCAATTTTTCCCAACCAGGGCGACAATTTTCCCAACCAGTATCATCAACCTCACCAGTTCCCTGTGATGGGCTGGAATCCCGCCTTTATGCCAGTTTCCCCCTACCCTCAAAATATGTACCGCCCCCCTTTTTCAGAGAGGGACTGAAGGGGACGGGGAAAGAGAAGAGGTCAAAGCCAGGTACACTGGGAACAAGACGAGGCAGTGGGGAACAACACAAGGAGCAAATAGGGGGGACAACAAGCAGGGCCCAGCAATCAGAGACCCTAGTCACCAACCTTTCTTCCCTCAACCTCACAGGAGTAGAGCTACAGGTTCTGGGAAAGGGACTAGGATTTGTTCCTACAGCACGCTTAGATCGTTTTCGCCTGCATTGCGAACTAGCAGATTTCTTTAGGAAACTTAAACTAAAGTCTTTCTTTGAAAAACAACAGTCTACTGATTCTCCTGCAAGTACCAGTGACACAGGACTGCGCCTAAAATCCACATTCACACCACCTCCCCACACCGTTCCAGCAGAACTCATTGCTTTTGAACAGGCAGTTTTTAATGATATTGAGGCATTTGAGGATACCGGAACCTTAAAAATCATGTGTGCAGTCGAGTTTCAGGCTTTACAAGCACTGTAGTCTAACACTACCATTGTCATAAAATCAGCAGACATGGGCGGAGGCGTGGTCATCCAAGACGTTTCTGCTTATGATAAAGAATGCAGACGTCTTCTTGAAGATAGAAATAACTATACCCCCTTATCTACTGATCCTTCACCTGAATTAAAATCGACTATTATCAATCTAGTTGAAGAAGCAGAAATTAATGGGTATATAAGTAGGCATGAGGCAGACTTCCTCACAAAGAGCGAGGGCATTATTCCATACTTCTATACGTTGCCCAAGAACCATAAAAACAAAACCCCTCCTCCAGGCCGTCCAATTGTTTCGGGTATTGGCTCTTTGTTGGAACTTCTTTCCATATATTGTGACTTTTTCCTAAAACCATTGATCCAGGCTACCTCCACTTATCTTAAAGATACTAAAAGTCTCCTGGCACTCTTACAAGACATTACGGTGGAAAATGACTCCACCTCTCTGGTTTCTCTGGACATCAAGAGCCTATATACCAGTATACCCCAGGAAGACACCATCAAGGTAATCCATGATACCCTGGAGGCAGCCCCTTGGGATTTTCAGACATCTAAACAATTTGTTGTAGATTGTGCCACTCTCGCCCCGGAAATTGTTTTTTTTTAATATAAGGGGACCCTCTTTTTACAATCCACCGGTACTTCGATGGGGAGTACCTTTGTCCCCAGTGTGGCAGGCCTCTACGTCTACGATTTTGAGAAAAAACACATTCTGGCGTCTAACAATCCTTTTTCGTCCTTTATATCTTTCTGGAAACGATATATAGACGAAGTTTTTTTTGATATGGCAAGGGCCCGAATGCCAACTTCTGGATTTTTTTGACTGGAACAATACCTGTGATCCCAGTCTTAAGTTCACCAACTCCTATGATAAAAATGAAATGATCTTCCTGGACCTGGTTATTACAAAATCTGAAGGAAAACTCCTAACTAAAACACACTATAAACCTACGGCAAAAAATAACCTGAGGCCTTTGAGAGAGAATCTCCCCTTTGGGCAGTACCTTCGTATCAGGCGCAATTGTAGTCGAATGGAAGACTACCGCTCTCAATCAGCGAGTTTATCGGATAAATTGAAAAAACGAGGATACCCTGATAAAATCCTCAAGCGTAACTGTAAGAGGGCTAAAAATCAACACAGACAAGCACTCCTTGAGGAAACCCAAAGACTAGTGGGGGAAGTCCCATTGACGTGTGTCACCACATATAGCACTGCATCTAATTTAGTGACTAAATCAATCCGCAAACACTGGCGCATCCTTGAAAGTAACAACTTGAAATGGGAAAAACCGCTTTTCTCCTTTAGAAAAGCGAGAAGTATTGTGAGACCGGCCTCGTGGCGTGGGCCCTCCCGACCAGCAAGTCACACTACAACCACGCCGAACCTCGTGGGCACGGCCTTCCGGCTTCCGTGGACCAACATCCCGAGGGCCGACCAGATCCCCAACACGCATGCCCGGCCGAGGGAGAACGAAACCCCCCCCCCAAACCAGACCGAGAGGCGCCGACCCTGTCACACCTCTGGCCTCTTCCCCGAGGGAGGTTTCGATCGACCACCAGGCCCCCGGTGAGCGGGCGCCTCTCCTGCTGGGCGTCTGGAGTCCCTCCCGGACACGCCTGAACAGATCAAGGGGCTGAGCGACAGGAAACCCCGACACACCGCCCCCCAGGCACCAGACCCCTCTCCGCGAGGACTCCGGACTTCAAAGAGGAGGGGGAGTATAACAAGGGGGGCTGAAGGGACGAGAGGCAGAGAAGACCTGGACTGACGAGAGCCTGCGGACTTGGTTGCGGCTCGATCGCTCCCCGAACAGAAGAACGCTACCCGAACTCCGAACCACCTGAGCCCTGCGGACGCTGTCGCGGCTCCCCGAACTCTGAACCATCTGAGCCCTGCTGACGCTGTCGCGGCTCCCCGAACTCTGAACCATCTGAGCCCTGCTGACGCTGTCGCGGCTCCCCGAACTCTGAACCATCTGAGCCCTGCTGACGCTGTCGCGGCTCCCCGAACTCTGAACCATCTGAGCCCTGCTGACGCCGTCGCGGCTCCCTGAACTAAGATCCTCCGGTGCCTGCTGAGTGACTCGCGGCCCGTTCCTCCAAGAGAGTCGGCAGAGATCGCCGAGAGAAGCAACATCCCCTCAGCTCGAGGATTGAGAGCTGGGCGCCGGATACCTCGCAGAGACACCGATTGAAAGACTGTCCCGCTACCCCTTTTCCCTCCATCACAAGATCGCTGCCGCTTGTGGCATTAATTCTGCACCTGCCTGCCGGATCATAAAGATCCCTGATAACCACCGATAAAAGCTTATTATCTTACAACGATTTACTGTGTGGTGTCCCTCTATCCGAAGAAGAGAGTAAGCGTAGCGTGTGCGATCCTAGGTGCGAGACCCTTCCAGGAAGGGCCTCTCTGCTCTTGCTCGGCCTTAATCTGGGAAAGGTGGGCCTCAGGGTGGTCAGGAACACATTCCGCAGCCTCCCCGGGGAACGCCTTCCAACATTTGGTGGCAGGTGACGGGATCCGAGCCAACACCTAGAGATCGTGCAGTAGACGACGTACGCACTACCAAGAACAATGGAAGGAGAAACTTCCCTAGGTGCCGCAGGCACCAACCCGAGCACGGCATTCCAAAAAGACCAGTTAGAATCTTATACACACCGAGAACTGAAACAATTTTGCAAAGACTTTGGAATCGCTACCACCGGACTAAGCACGAAAGAGGACTTCCAGGGGGCATTAAAAACCTGGGTCGAGGCAGAAACTCCCCGGACACAAACAGAAGGAGAACCTCCCAACGAACCACGAAGCAACCCGGGGAGGAACGGCGCCCCCGAGAGGGGCCTATCCCCAGAGGAACTAGCGGACCGAGAAAGAGATCGCAACCACGAACTAGAACTAGCAAAATTAAAAATCGAAGGAGAGCTAAAGCTGGCTGAGAAAAAACTGGCGGTGGAACAGTTACGCCTACAAGGAGAACTAGAGGAAAAGAAACGACAGAGAGAACACGACGAGAAAAAACTCCAACTAGAGCACGAACGTAGCCTAAAAGAAATCGAGCTCAAGGCTAAGAAGGCGGAGGCCCGACCCTCGGAAACCCAACCCATCTCCTCCACCGTAGAACCAAAGGTCCACATCCCCAAAGATGTGGTGAAAGAATACTATAAGAACGACGATATTCAGCAATGGTTCAAGGCCTACGAAGTCGCCATGACCTCCCACCGAGTCCCGCAGAAGGACTGGGGGGCTGGGCTGTGGGGCCGGTTCCTGAGCGAGGGGAGAGATACCCTGCTGGACCTGCCCTCCACCGTGATGAACTCCTACAGTCACATGAAAGAGGCTCTAGTAGCCAGATATGGGCTCACCCCTGAAATGTACCGGCAAAGGTTTAGAGACTGCAAAAAGATACCCGGTACCACCTGGGTGGAGTACGTGAACTTCTACAGCCGGGCCTTGGATGGATGGATCAAGGGCAGCAAGGTCTCCACCTTCGAGGAGCTGTTCGACCTAATCGCATGGGAACACTTGTTCGCGAATTGCTTCGTAGAGCTGCGCCAGCACCTCCTGGACAGCAAACTCACAGACCCTCAAAAACTGGCCGTCGAGGCTGACCGATGGGTGAACACCCGGGCCTCCCGGGGCCCCGTGGGGGACTACGGTCGCCACAGTCAGGGACCCCCCCGCCAGAGGGGCGGAGGGAATCAAGGCCGGCAAAGGGAACTTCCGGGGGGATCCCCGCTCAGCCCTCCCAGAGGACAATCTCCGCCCTTTCCAGCTCCACCTCCCGCCAGCACCGGGCCACCAGGGAGGCCGGGGCCCCGAGTGAGGATCACCTGCTTCCGCTGCCAACAGACCGGACACTATGCCAGCGACCCCCAGTGTCCCCTGTACCAGCGGTCCACCACAACAACCCCGCCGACTCGACAGATGGCCTCCGTAGCCCTGGGGGAAGAGATAGAAGACTCCGAAGAATGGGAACCAGCCGCCATGGCCTTGGTCTCCCTAGGGGATCGAGAGATGGTCCCCGGAACGTCCCTGCCCGCCAACAGGAAGAAGTACCGACAGCAGGTGACGGTCAACGGTCACCGCATCGAGGGCCTCTGGGACACGGGGGCGAGTGTCACGGCGGTTCATTGTCACCTGATCTCCGAGGATCAGATCCTGCCTGGCGCCTTTTGCCCCGTCATCTCCTCAGACAATTCCGAGAGCCTCTGTCGGATGGCCCTAGTCCCCTTCGAATGGGGGGGAGTCACCGGCAAGTTAAAGGTGGCGGTCCGAACCTCCCAGCCCGTGGACTGCCTCCTGGGCAACGATCTTGAGAACTCCCCGTGGGGACAAGTGGAACGAAGAGCCCACCTCGAGATGATGGGCCTCCCCGAGTGGGTATGCGCCACCACGCGCTCAATGACTCTCCGGGCGCCTCCCTCCGAGGGGGGAAGAGCCCATGCCGCTAGACACCGCCACCACCCCCGAGATCCAGAATACACCACCAGAGGCCAACGACCCCCTTCTGGACGAGCCGACCGCTCCCGACGAAGGGTCAGTGCCTTCCGACCCCGAAACCCTGACCCACCTCGAGGACCTGCCAGAAATGGCCCAGTGGCCTTGCGAAGGGGGCCCCTCCCGTGAAGAATTCTGCCAAGAACAATCCACCTGCCCGTCCCTCATCGGACCCCGACAACAGGCCGAGGCCCAAGCAGCAGGCGACCAGACTGGCACCCACTGGGTATACTGGGAGGACGGCCTCCTGTACAGCGAACAGAAGTCGGCCGAGTTGGGATCGGCCCGGGTACTAGTGGTACCCCTACGCTTCCGAAGTCTCCTCCTGGGCCTGGCCCATGATGTACCCCTGGCCGGACACTTAGGCCAAGATAAGACCTACCAACCGCTCGTCACCCACTTCTATTGGCCCAAGATGCGAGCAAATGTGGAGGCCCACTGCAAGTCCTGCCCCACGTGCCAGGCCAGCGGAAAGAGTGGGGGCAAGCGCAAGGCTCCGCTACAGCCCTTCCCCGTCGTCAGTACCCCTTTTGAGCGGGTAGGAATCGACATTGTGGGACCGCTGGACCCCAAGACCGCCCAGGGCCACCGGTTCATCCTCGTCCTAGTGGATCATGCCACCCGTTACCCCGAGGCCATTCCCCTCCGCACCGTGACGGCCCCCGTGGTGGGCCGGGCCTTGATGGGGATCTTCTCCCGCATGGGGTTCCCCCGCGAAGTCGTGAGTGACCGGGGTACGAACTTTATCTCCTGTTATATGAAATCCCTCTGGCAGCAGTGCGGAGTATCGTACAAATTCACCACCCCGTACCACCCCCAAGGAAACGGACTAGTCGAGCGCTTTAACAAAACGCTGAAAGGAATGATCCTGGGCCTCGAGGAACCCCTACGCTGGAGGTGGGACGTCCTCCTCCCATGTCTCCTGTTCGCCTACCAGGAGGTTCCCCAAAAATCCCTGGGATTCAGCCCATTCGAACTATTATATGGACACCCCGTCCGAGGACACCTGAGCCTGGTCAAGGAGGGGTGGGAAACAACCCCCCGGGGGACCCCTCCGGACGTGTTCCGATACATCTTGGCGCTCCGCAACCAGACCCGGAAATTCAGGGAACTCGCAGAAGCAAACCTCGAGGCCAGTCAAGAAGAAATGAAGCGCTGGTATGACCAGAATGCTACGCTGGTCGAGTTTCAGCCGGGCCAACAAGTCTGGGTCATGGCCCCGGTGAGACCCTGCGCTCTCCAAGATAAATGGACTGGGCCCTTCAAGGTGATCGAGCGGAAGAGCCAAGTCACATACCTCATCGATGTGCAGTCCCCGCGGAACCCCCTCCAGGTTCTCCACGTGAACCGCCTCAAGCCCCACTTTGTACGGACCGAATTAAGTCTACTCCTGGCCACCGACGATGGGGCCGAAGAAGACACCGAGCCCCTTCCAGACCCCCTGGGGGCGAAGGAAACCGATGGATCCGTGGAGGGAGTGAGACTGTCGACCGCCCTCACAGCCCAACAGACCGACGACTGCCGCCAGCTACTAGGGCAGTTCGCGGATCTCTTCTCCCTGACCCCCGGGGTCACCAGCTGGTGTGTCCACGACGTGGACACCGGAGACAGCCCGCCAGTGAGACATCGGGCCTACCGGGTCCCTGATCGGGTCCGGACCTGCATCCAGACCGAGGTGGCAAAGATGTTAGACCTCGGGGTGATTGAACCCTCCGACAGCCCCTGGGCCAGCCCGGTAGTCCTGGTTCCGAAAGCGACTACCCCGGGTGTTGCCCCTTAGCTGAGATTTTGCGTGGACTACCGAGGCCTCAATGCGGTCACCCGAGCAGACGCTCACCCTATCCCCCGTGCCGACGAACTCATTGACCGCCTTGGGGCCGCCTGCTACCTCAGCACCTTCGACCTGACCAGTGGGTACTGGCAGATTGCCCTCACCGAGGGAGCCAAGGAGCGCTCCGCCTTCTCCACCCCGGATGGGCACTACCGCTTTAGGGTGATGCCGTTCGGAATGAAAAATGCCCCGGCCACCTTCCAGCGGCTGGTGAACAGGGTCCTGTCCGGACTAGAGGGGTTCAGCGCAGCATACCCCGACGACATAGCGGTCTTCAGCTCCCAATGGACCGAGCACCTCCAGCACCTCCGTCAAGTCCTACTGGCTCTGCGCCGAGCCGGCCTCACCGTCAAAGCTAGCAAATGTCAAATTGGGCACGGCTCCGTAACCTATCTAGGGCACCAGGTGGGGAGTGGGCAGGTCGCCCCCCTCCAGCCGAAGATCGACGCCATCTTGTCCTGGGAACCCCCTGCAACCCAAACAGAAGTCCGAGCCTTCCTGGGCCTCACCGGCTACTACCGAAGGTTTATTAAAAACTATGGCAGCATCGCAGGCCCTCTCACAGAACTAACCTCCAAAAAACACCCCAAGAAAATACACTGAACTCCCGCCTGCCAGAAGGCGTTCGACACCTTAAAGGCCGCAATGTGCGCGGCTCCAGTGCTCAAAGCACCCGACTACGCCCAGGAGTTTGTGGTCCAGACGGACGCCTCGGAACACGGCATCGGGGCAGTCCTCTCACAGTACGACGACAAAGGCATAGATCAGCCCATAGCCTTCATCAGCCGAAGGTTACTGCCCCGGGAACAGCGGTGGAGCACAATTGAACGAGAGACGTTCGCAGTAGTCTGGGCCCTCAAAAAGCTACGGCCCTACCTGTTCGGAACACACTTCCGAGTGCAAACAGATCATCGACCCCTGTGGTGGTTGATGCAGATGCGAGGGGAAAACCCCAAGCTGCTACGCTGGTCCATCTCTCTCCAGGGGATGGATTTCACTGTGGAACATCGCCCCGGGACTGACCACGCCAACGCGGACGGCCTGTCCCGATTCTTCCGCTTCAGCGAGGAGAACTCCCAAGTGGATGGGTAGTTCTCCCCGCCTTTCAGCTGGGGGGGGCACGTGTGAGACCGGCCTCGTGGCGTGGGCCCTCCCGACCAGCAAGTCACACTACAACCACGCCGAACCTCGTGGGCACGGCCTTCCGGCTTCCGTGGACCAACATCCCGAGGGCCGACCAGATCCCCAACACGCATGCCCGGCCGAGGGAGAACGAAACCCCCCCCCCAAATCAGACCGAGAGGCGCCGACCCTGTCACACCTCTGGCCTCTTCCCCGAGGGAGGTTTCGATCGACCACCAGGCCCCCGGTGAGCGGGCGCCTCTCCTGCTGGGCGTCTGGAGTCCCTCCCGGACACGCCTGAACAGATCAAGGGGCTGAGCGACAGGAAACCCCGACACACCGCCCCCCAGGCACCAGACCCCTCTCCGCGAGGACTCCGGACTTCAAAGAGGAGGGGGAGTATAACAAGGGGGGCTGAAGGGAAGAGAGGCAGAGAAGACCTGGACTGACGAGAGCCTGCGGACTTGGTCGCGGCTCGATCGCTCCCCGAACAGAAGAACGCTACCCGAACTCCGAACCACCTGAGCCCTGCGGACGCTGTCGCGGCTCCCCGAACTCTGAACCATCTGAGCCCTGCTGACGCTGTCGCGGCTCCCCGAACTCTGAACCATCTGAGCCCTGCTGACGCTGTCGCGGCTCCCCGAACTCTGAACCATCTGAGCCCTGCTGACGCTGTCGCGGCTCCCCGAACTCTGAACCATCTGAGCCCTGCTGACGCCGTTGCGGTTCCCTGAACTAAGACCCTCCGGTGCCTGCTGAGTGACTCGCGGCCCGTTCCTCCAAGAGAGTCGGCAGAGATCGCCGAGAGAAGCAACATCCCCTCAGCTCGAGGATTGAGAGCTGGGCGCCGGATACCTCGCAGAGACACTGATTGAAAGACTGTACCGCTACCCCTTTTCCCTCCATCACAAGATCGCTGCCGCTTGTGGCATTAATTCTGCACCTGCCTGCCGGATCATAAAGATCCCTGATAACCACCGATAAAAGCTTATTATCTTACAACGATTTACTGTGTGGTGTCCCTCTATCCGAAGAAGAGAGTAAGCGTAGCGTGTGCGATCCTAGGTGCGAGACCCTTCCAGGAAGGGCCTCTCTGCTCTTGCTCGGCCTAACTCTGGGAAAGGTGGGCCTCAGGGTGGTCAGGAACACATTCCGCAGCCTCCCCGGGGAACGCCTTCCAACAAGTATCAAGGATGCCCTGGTCCATACTAGACCTAGGACAGTAATGAATGACTACACTCCATCTGTGCTTCAGTCCTGGGGTCTCCCAAAAGTTTCAGGGCATTTTCCCTGCGGCTCGTGTAGCGTCTGTCATCTTACTAAAGCCACCAAGACCTTGACACTGAAACAAGGAAAAGTTTGGACTCAACGCGCACCTACGAACTGCAATTCGTCCAATGTTGTATATCTGATAACGTGTCCTTGTGGCACTAGATATGTTGGTATGACGACACGTAAAATAAAGCAACGCATTGGAGAACATCACCAAACTAACTGAACACTACGCGCAAATCAAGCATGACATCAATGATCTCTACTGGACAGTAATTGAGCAAATAAAACCAGGAAATAAGTCCACTAACATCCTATTTAAAAAAGAACAGAGATGGATCTACCGTCTTTCCACTCACACGCAGGTATTTAATGACAATATCCCCTGGGGTTCGGTACTCAGACGTTAGGTGACACCTTTCACCCGCATTTGTAGAGACAACAATTTGTAAACACTTTTCGATACCATCAGCCTTACTGAGTGTTTTGTGGTTTTCCCCTAATAATCATTTTGAACTCTAATCAGCACCCATTGGGATTACTTCAGTTAGCTCTTCATGCATTTTTTCCTTTCTTGAGAATGCCCAGAATGAGTGTCTTCCCAATCTGCATCACAAGAGCCCCCGAAGTATACTGGCCATCATAATTTTTTCTGGAATTTTTTCTGGAATGAGTAGGACTCTTCACTGATACCAACTCCCTTGCCATTTGAAGGGAACAGTGAGCGAGTGTAGTAACACCATCCCTACATTCCATGCGTCCCTCGAAAATCAATCAACTAAGGAATACGAAAGCTAAAATCTGCCTTCAAGTTTTCATATTTCCTTCTTTTCATATCTATTCGAACATCTAATTAGGTATGATAAGTTTTTTTGTATTCAACCCTTCTGATGCTTTATTGTTTGCCTGCCAAGCCATGACGACCGCTCGCCTCAATGGGTTAGCGGTCTAGTTATTTCTGCATGTCCGCGTTTGTAATCATCAGTACGCCAGCGCGTTAAGCGCCCCCCCGCCCCCTTGTTTCAGTTCCTACACTAACGGTTAATTAGGAATGACTAACTTTTCACCCTTGTGAAAACCTCCAGGTGCTTTATTTTGTTTGCCCACTAAGTCGCATATAAAAGACAACCCGCCGTAATGACCGAGCGGTCTAGTGTTTTCACTTTCGCGCGTCTGGACAACAATCACGTCAGCGCGTTTACGTAACATCCTCCCCCTTGCTAGCGAAACACTTCCTATTTTACCCTCGTGTTCGAGGGACCTGTCAATATTCGAGTCCTCAGGAGGGATTAAGGAGGTGTCCCGCGGGCGGAAGGCTTTGATGTAGTAAGTAGTTGGTAGAACCCAGCTTTATTATTTAAATGGAGTATGGATAGTTTTCTCCTCTCGAGATTCTTCCTAAACCCTCTCACCTTTTTTCTATTTAGAGTGTGACTACAAGTCTCGCCCCCCCACCAGGACTCATGTTGTGATGTGCAATTTCACTTCACGTAAGCGTCAATCTAAAATCCAAATTCTTTCATTTCTCTGCCATTACGACTGGATCAAGTATGATAAGCCCTACGTTTTTCCTCTCTATTTTAAGTCTGCTATGTCGCCTCTTTCTCTCAGCACAAAAATTTGTCGCTGAGTTTTATTGATGGCGCTTTTCTCTATTAAGAGTTCAAGCTATAGGTAATAGACCTTTATTTAGAAAAACCCTAAGTCAGGTTCTCTCTTGGAACGTAAGAGTGTTCTTATTCGATTTACTAGTGATACTGTCACTACGGTTTTCCTATCAACTAAGCATACCTTTATTGACTGAGAATATTTGTATGCATGCAGGTGCTCTGATATACAATACCAGATAAATTAGCGGAGAGCATTTACAGAGATATCTATTCTATATATATTGTCTACTTGTCTATATTTATGTTGTGAATTACTGTTTGTTTGTCTTTTTATTATTATTTTTGTTTCAACAGAGATCAAAAAAGCTTTCAGAAATCCTGAAGGCCACATTTTAACCGTAATTTGAAGCGGTTCCAGACACCACAGGTTAGGGTGCGCCTTAGCGAGCGCATACCGCCGTGGTAGTCCATAAAAGGTCCTGACGAATGCTTCACGTAATATCTCTAGAAGCAGAAACATGTTGACCACCTCTCACTTTGATTAGGACGTAGCCGGTCCAATAGTCACCAGAGCTTACACGTCCACCTCACCCCTTTTAACTGTGTCCAGTTTTCCACTATTAAAGTTATTTTTGGATAAAATTGTGACACCTTTTTAACCTGCACTTTCAAAATTTGCACTGTCTCCACCAAACCCAGCTCCGCTGTAAATCAGGCGTCGCAGCACACCGGAGAGGGACTCGGTCTCTCCGGTGGGAACCCTATGATGAAGCATGTCGCCAACTAGGTTGGTGAGTGAGGGTTCTTTTAAAACACAGTGATTCAGTTCTTTATCACTTCTTTGTTATTTCTCAGTGTTAATGGATACACTCTTTTTTTGTTTAACTACAGACAAGAAGCAGCCAGACTCCTGGGTGGGGGCGTTAGCTCCCCTTGCTGACAGGTCTTTTTCAGAACACTTTCGGTCACCCACAACACAAGCTCACGTAAAATCGTTGATTCAGGACAATAGGGTAGCCCTGTGGACACCCAGCAGATCCCCGAGACTGCATTTTATCACCCCAGAAGCAGGGTATCCAATGCATGAGGCACAGACTCACAGTCTGTTCTGGAGCGTAAATCAAGGGCGCTCAGGCCTATCCTGGAGCTGCTCTCATGCATGAGGCACAGACTCACGGTCTGTTCTGGAGCTTAAATCAAGGGCGCTCAGGCCTATCCTGGAGCTGCTCCCATGCATGAGGCGCAGACTCACAGTCTCTTCTGGAGCATAAATCAAGGGCGCTCAGGCCTATCCTGGAGCTGCTCTCATGCATGAGGCACAGACTCACGGTCTGTTCTGGAGCGTAAATCAAGGGCGCTCAGGCCTATCCTGGAGCTGCTCCCATGCATGAGGCGCAGACTCACAGTCTCTTCTGGAGCGTAAATCAAGGGCGCTCAGGCCTATCCTGGAGCTGCTCCCATGCATGAGGCGCGGACTCACGGTCTATTCTGGAGCGTAAATCAAGGGCGCTCAGGCCTATCCTGGAGCTGCTCCCATGCATGAGGCACAGACTCACGGTCTGTTCTGGAGCGTAAATCAAGGGCGCTCAGGCCTATCCTGGAGCTGCTCCCATGCATGAGGCACAGACTCACAGTCTCTTCTGGAGCGTAAATCAAGGGTGCTCAGGCCTATCCTGGAGCTGCTCCCATGCATGAGGCACAGACTCACAGTCTCTTCTGGAGCGTAAATCAAGGGCGCTCAGGCCTATCCTGGAGCTGCTCCCATGCATGAGGCGCGGACTCACGGTCTGTTCTGGAGCGTAAATCAAGGGCGCTCAGGCGTATCCTGGAGCTGCTCTCATGCATGAGAGTAGTGCCAGGCTTGACCGCAGGGCAAACTGGGGGTCTTTGCCTTCCCGTAGCGTAGAGGAGCTGAAGAGCGTGATGGGGACGGCTGATGGTAAGCTTTAAAAACAATTTAAATTATCTCCCTCGCGCAACCCGTCTGCCCCTTCCTTCTGCCCGCCCGCCCCATCGCTCGTCCAGCAGACCGGCCCCTCCTGTCGAAGAATGAGTGACGAACTAAAATAAATGGCCTCATCGAATCACTGCCTGCATACCACAATTTTGTAACTCAGCTTTAACAAATAAATTGCTTCTTTAATTTCACCGCATCAGAAATGTAATGTTTATATTTTCAGTGGTGGCTGCTGGGGCATTAAAGGGGTGGGGCAGCATGGGGATGCAGCGCAGGGGGAGGGGCAGTGCAGTGGTGGGGAAGCATGCGTGGGCAGTGCGGGGAAAAGAATGTAAAACAAGCTTACATGCCATCTCCTGCGTTGGTGCTCTTCTGTCCTCTGCTTCTCGACTCCTGGTATGCCACAGGCTCCCCTACGCCAATCCAGATGCTGGTCTCATGCTGGTATCACCCAGCATGAGAGCAGTGTCGTGATTGGTGTGAGCGCCCTAGTGAGGCGCTCGCTAAGGGACTATGATCCTGTGCTTGCTCTTCACCCAGTTGTGCAGCACAGCTCAGGTGGAGAGATCGAAGTGTGCCTTAAATGGCTCACGAAACTGTCATGCACACTTGAAACAATGTCACCACTCCTCCTTCCTACAGCTGTGTGGTGTCAGAATGGACGGCCCTGCCCTCGGCACAGCTGCAGGAAGTCAGCAAGGGAAAATAAAATGATAACTTTATTTTTCATTTTTCACTGCTGAAAAGCTGTGGGGCGGCGCCTCTCCGCCTTAACGGAGGAGCCAGTACTGCATATTAGTTTGAATACGCAGTGAGCTCTATGGCGGAGTGGATGACATTGATACACTATCCCTTAACAGCACTGCCACCTTCTGACACTATTCCAGACTGCACAATATTCAAAAGCACTTTTCAACTTTTTAATCAAATCAAGGCAAGGACAGGGAAGCCGGAGTTTAAATGCCACAGCCCATTCATAAATAAATCATAAATAAATCATAAATTAGCACTGTAACATGCAACACTGTGAAAGCACTACAGACCGCTCAGAGCGATTGGGGCCATATTATCAAGAAACGGCGTTAAAATTATCGCCGCATTAGCGGCAGAAAACTGCCGCTAAAGCGGCGATAATGGGCTTGATAATATTCCCTTGAGAATTCCCATAGAAGCCCATGTTCTGGTGTCAACATGGGCTTCTATTGGAATTCTCTGCGGCATATTATCAAGCCCATTATCGCCGCTTTAGCGGCAGTTTTCTGCAGATAAAGCTCTGATAATGTTAAAGTCGTGCTTGATAATATGCCCCGTGGTCACTTAAGAGAAATCATTAGAATCAGTTTTTCGCCTAAACTAATTATTGCCTCGAAGAAGCGTAGGGCTCGTACAAGCCAGCATCTGCAAGCCTTCAAGATGTGCGAGTGCCTACTGTCTTAAGATGCAAACACCATTTTAAGCAGTAGTGTTGGAACTGCTAACCCGTCTTCATTGTCTACAGGGCTGCCAGGCTCTTTGCTTTCTTGTTTTCATGCTGCATTTCTATAGACACCAGTGTCTTGGGGGACGCACTGATGTCGCAGCATGGAGTTAGTGTCAAACCATTTAGATGGCTGCTACATCAGTCCCATCAATGTGGATGTGCAATTACGGCTAGAGCAGCCTAATTTTAAGCTGGCAGACCAGGTTCAAGACTCAGGGGATGTCCAACATTGTGTAATTGTTAAGGGGGAAAAAAATGGACGAAGAGTTTCATCTGTCGGAGGGGCAAGCAGCAATGAGGGTGTTGGGGCGTGAAGAGGCGCCATATGGTATTTGATTACGGTCTATGAATGCTTAGAAAATGTGACTGAGATAACAGCACGATTTACAGCCCTGTTTACAGAAACATCATTGGACTAAAGGTAAGCTCAGAGCAAGAAAGCTCTTCAAATGAAAAGGGAAACGTTGCCAAACACGAGCAGGAAACTAACAAAAACAAAGCCCCCAAAGACCAGACAAACAACCAAAGCATAATGATACAGTACTTGGTCCCTGCTCTGTGGAATGAACCAGACAAAAAGGAGGGACAATGAGAAAAACTGACCACTAGCTAGCAAGGAATTTTAAAGGACACTGAAACAAACAAATGAAAAGCAGTATATACAAGAGGTCTTGAATGCTGGACCTAAAAAGGTTGTCTGTGACAAGAGCAAGAACCCACTGAGCTTTCTTCATAAAATACTAGGGTGTGATCTGCATATCACATGTGTTTTGTAGCACAAACACTAACGCTCTATGCTAATCAATCAATCAATCAATCAATCAAAGCATTTAAATAGCGCACTACTCACCCAGAGGGTCTCAAGGCGCTAGGGGAGGGGGGTCCGCTACTGCTCGAACAGCCAGGTCTTGAGTTGCTTCCTGAAGGCGAGGTGGTCCTGGGTCAGGCGTAGGTGGGTCGGGAGGGAGTTCCACGTCCTGGCGGCGAGGAAGGAGAAGGACCGTCCCCCTGTGGTGGCTCTTCGGATGCGGGGGACGGTGGCGAGGGCGTGGCCGGTCGATCGAAGCTGGCGTTTGGGAGCGTAGAAGTTGAGGCGGCTGTTGAGGTATCCTGGGCCTTGGTTGTGTAGGGCTTTGTGTGCGTGGGTGAGGAGACGGAAGGTGATTCTCTTGGTGACCGGGAGCCAGTGCAGGTCTCTCAGGTGTCCGGAGATGTGGCTGCGACAGGGGATGTCCAGGATGAGTCGTGCTGAGGTGTTCTGGATCCGCTGAAGTCTTTTCTGGAGTTTGGCGGTGGTTCCGGCGTAGAGGGAGTTGCCGTAGTCCAGACGGCTGGTGACGAGGGCCTGGGTGACCGTCTTCCTGGTCTCGGTGGGGATCCACCGGAAGATCTTTCGTAGCATGCGCAGGATGTTGAAGCACGACGAGGAGACGGCGTTGACTTGTCTGGTCATGGAGAGGGTGGAGTCCAGGATGGAGCCCAGGTTGCGTGCGTGGTCTGTTGGTTTGGGTGCGCTGCCTAGGGCGGGGGGCCACCAGGAGTCGTCCCAGGCGGAGGGTGAGGATCCCAGGATGAGGACTTCCGTCTTGTCCGAGTTCAGTTTCAGGCGACTGTTCTTCATCCATTCGGCTACCTCTTTCATCCCTTCGTGGAGGTTGGCTCTGGCGGTGGCGGGGTCGTTGGTGAGGGAGAGAATCAATCAAAGGCTTTATTTCGATAAAAAAATTATCATAAAAGCATTACAATAAAAAATTTCAGTTCATTTTTAGTCTTAAAAACCATATATATAATAAAAGAAAGCAGTTTCATAAATAAAATTTAAGAGGCAGATTAAACAGTTAGTTTAAGCCTATTGATTCTAATGCGCCATGCCCAAGATAAAAATTTTGAAAGTGCACAGGCGTACAATGAACGAGAGTCAGACTTTAAAATACGTAACGCCGCCGCATGCTGTCTGGTGCCTAAAGAACGGCACAAATGTTTGAGCCATCTTCTCCTCGGGAGTACGTATATTTGGCATTCAAATAGAAAGTGTGCCACAGTCTCACGCCTGGATGTACAAAAGGGGCAATGATCAGTCGTCTGTGCAGGGGGTTTCCATCCAGATGTAAAAGCATGGAGTGGAAGAGTCCCAGTCCTAAATTTGAAATAAAGGGTCCTATCAAATGGTCTCTCTATAATGTCCAGATATAATTCCCGGAAAGGCGAGTCTTTATAGCTCAGGAAGTCCTCCGTGAGTCTGCCCAGTGTACAGTTAAAGTTCTTTTGAGCTGCAATCCAGTTCCAATATAATGTTTTAAGTGTCGCTTTTGGTGGGGAAGACCTGCTTTCCCATGCTGAACTCAGTCCCAGATTGCAAAGGAGGGTTTTCATATCTCTCAGCCATTTGATCTTATGCCATCCGGGTAGTAACATTACTTCGGAGAGGCCTTTAGCATAATTAGCTAATTCTGGGACTCTCCACAACCGAGCCCATAGTAATAATGGTCGAAATTTCGCCAGCTCATCAATGGGCCGGCAACCTAAGTCAAGCATCAATGGGGTCATGGGGGTACCCTGGGGGAGTGACATAATAGCCCTGCAGAACTTTCTCTCTGATCTTAACAACTCGTTAGAGTTACACGAGCCCCACAGTTCGGCCCCGTAAAGTGCGGAGCTCACTCCCCTTGCTGTATATATTTCAAGAACAGGGGCTATGGGTCTAAATGCGCATGAGCGCTGCTCCCTCAGGAGAGCTCCTGTAACCCTTTTATGGGCTAACAGCATTTTGCACAGATGAGGGGCCCATAGCATATTATGTGACAGACGAATCCCAACATAGTCGAACTCGTCTACCCTCTCCAAGGGTACGGCATTCAGCCTCGGGGGACGCACAATTTTCTTGGGTGGGTTCATTACTAGGTATTTCGTTTTATCAACATTAATTATCAGGCCCCGTTCTGCGCAAAAAGACTGAAAATTATTTAACAGTTTTTGGAGGCCCATTGGTGATTTGGAGAGTAAGAGCGTATCATCCGCGAAGAGGAGGGTGGGAATACTTTTGCCCGCCAGGGATGGTGCATCAGAAGGATCTTTCAATAAATGCTCAACCACTCCGTGAACGTAAAGAGAAAAGAGAGTGGGAGCCAACACACAGCCCTGACGGACACCTTGCTCTACCGGGATTCTAGCAGTTTTTTCACCCTCTCTACCCCATCTAATCTGGACAAAGGTATTTTCGTGCATCCTTATAATTAACACCAGTATATAGTGGGGTACCCCCATGTCAGTGAGAACTCTCCAAAGGGTCGCTCTGGGTACTAAGTCAAAGGCAGTCTTCAGGTCTATAAATGCGAGATAGAGACTGCCCTTGGCCAGAACCACCACCTTCCAGTAAACTAAAAGCAGCCTAAAAGCTTGCTCAATTGTGCCAGTACCCACTCTAAAGTCAGCCTGGAGGTCGGAAAGGATATTGTTTTCACTAATCCATTGGAGCAGTCTAACCAGCAGCACTTTACCCACCACCTTTTGGGATATATCGAGCAAACTAATCGGTCTATAATTGGATGGGACGTCCCTGGCCCCCTTCTTGAAGACAGGCACAACCTCCGCCCCCTTCCAAGATGCGGGAATAGGTGCACCCCTACTGATTGCGTTGAGTAAGACATAGATTAGTTTACCCCATTTTGGGATGTCTGAGCGCAACAAATCCCCTGGAATACCATCAGGACCAGCTGCTTTTTGGGGCATGATGGTACTGATTGCATATTCAACTTCTTTGATAGAAAAAGGGGGATGGGACAACACTAGTTCCTGGACAGTGAGTGTAAGAGGACCTGAAATGTTAGCAGGATTGTTAATACTTGTAGGTGGGACAACAAGAGTGGTGAGATCCAACTCCTGGGCATGTTCTTCATTAAGGGGGGTTATGGCAGTATCGCTAGCTTGATTTGAATATAATTTAGAGAAATGACTAGCCCACGCCTGACTGGTGATATTGCATGTTATAATATCACTGTCCGGTCTACTTCTGGATCTTATTGTATCCCAGAAGCGCCTAGGGTCCTTCCCAGAGCTTGCCTCTTTTAAGGTACGCCAATACTCAAGGTCCCACTCCTTTCTAGCATTTGCCAGGGTTTCCTTGTAATTTTTCCTAGCTCCCTGGATCACTCCTTGGTTTTTGCTCTTGATGGCCCTAATCAGATTAGTTTTAGCATATCTGCATGTGGATGTAAACCACTCCTGCTTGCCCCTCAGGTTCCGAGCTATCGTTTTTTTACCCACACAGTTCTTTTTCAAGAAAACATTCCCAATGGATTCAAGGGTTCCCTCAAAGATAGGTGTAACCCTTTCTATGAAGGGAGAGGGAGAGGCCGAGTCAATACTGTCCAGCTCTAATTGTGAGACAAGAAGAATTGTATTGATGGTATTAAGCTTGTATTCATCCCCCGCAACCAGTTTCCACTTCAACCGTCTCCCACAAGTGGAGACAGAGATGGCGTCGGATGACCTAGAGGAAGGTCTGGTCATTTCACTCGGCCAAGGATTCTTGAGGGACAAGGAGAGCGAGTTATGGTCGCTTTCAGTGGTAGGAATGACTTTCATGTCCTTAACCAGGCCCCAAAGGAAAAAATCAAGTATAATGTAATCGATCCTTGAGGTGTGGTTATCTCTATTAAATGTGGGTGCACCCATAGCATCTGAGCTTGTGCGGCCATTAGTAGCTCTTAGGCCAAACTCTACTGTTAGAGCATTCAGCTGCATCGCTGTTTGTGACCATTTTTTAATCGGGGGATGGTTAGAAGTGGAATGCCCCTTCTAGCATCCTCCTCGCCCAGGTCAAAAGTATCATCGGATGTGAGAGGCTCGTATGTACAGTTAAAGTCTCCCGCAACCAAGACTTGCGCTGCAGATACATTATTCCTGAGTTCCGATTCAAGGGTAGACACTGTCAAGGATATTGAACCATGCTTAGTACCTCTGGCATAGATATTATACAAATAAAGAGTGGCACCCGTATGGGGGCCTCTTAGAGAAATTCCTAGGATATCAGGGGAATTAATTTTCATTTGGTGTATTCGGCAGTTCAACGCAATATTTACCCAAATGAGCAAGCCTCCCAGGGGTCGGCCCTTGCCGTTCCTGGGAAGTCCCGCTGGGACAAATTACGTAGTGTATCCAACCCGATGGAGCGGTTCAAGGGACCAAGTCTCCTGGAATAGGCAAATCATGTGAGCCTCCACTAGGGCATTCCACTCAGGAGAACACAATTTCCTCTGGATACCTGCCAGATTCCAACTTAGAATCTTAGCAGTATCAAAAGAAATAAGGTCATTAGATTTGGGGGAACTGTTGGACAGGCCACACGAAGGGCTTGCTCCCTCCCCGCATGACAGGGCCCAAGCCCCGGCCTGCCAGGCGTGACCCACGAGAATCACCCGCACCCCGTCTCCCGACGGAACTCCTGCCCTCGGACCTCCATGTATCACGGGCCCAAGCCACCACCGGCTCCCTCGGCCGGGTCAAGCCGCCATCTTGGGCCCTGCGCCACGAGGCCGCGTGGCCTCCACCCGACCCTAACCCTGGGCCTGGCCGGCCCCGACATCCCGGCACCACCATCCACCCAGGAGGTGAGCGGACCACTTGGCAGGTCAATGGGAGAACGAAGCGCCAAGGACTCTCCCCCGCCAGGTGACGATCGCCTCCAGCTCCCCCAGGAACCGGCTCCACCCCCCCGCTGGGTGTCTGGACACCTTCATCCCGGACCCTCCGACCTCCAAGTGCGAGGGTCCGGACATCAAAGGGCGCCTGCCCTATAACTGGAGCAGCTCCGGAGCAGGAAGGCAGTTGTATCCTGGAGTCGAGAGACACCGAGAGAACTCAGCCTTGACGGACTACTGGCGCTGCCGTAGCCCTATCTTGTGAACCATCGTCCTGCCTGCTGGCGCTGCAGCGGCCTTCTGCAACATCCATCCTCGTCGGGACCTGCTGGCTCTGCCGCGGCCCGTTGTAACGACCACCTTCACCGGGACCTGCTGGCGCTGCCGCGGACCGTACATCGACCATCTTCACTGGGACCTGCTGGCGCTGCCACGGACCGTGTATCGACCATCTTCACCGGGACCTGCTGGCGCTGCCGCGGCCCGTACCAGCTAGACCACCAAGCTCGAGGATTGTGAGCTACCCACCATACCATCTCAACTACCAGACTGGTAACCAGACTGTCCCGCTACCCCTTTTCCCATCCTGAGAGACTTGAATCGAGGGGACCCCTGAGTCCAGACCTCCTTGTACCTTTTCATCGTACCTTAAGAAGTGCTTATAAAGAACGCTAACGCATCTCCTTGTGTGGTATCTGTCTGTGGGGGGGAAGTTATTTGTCTGTACGATCGTTGGAGACGGCTCTCCCCGGAGACCTCTCCCCTTGTCCTCGGCCGACCCTCCCGGTCCGTCTAACATTGGTGGCCAGCGGCGCGATCCGAATCAACGCGTAATCGTACAGAGAGTAGCTCACCCCACGACAAAACCACGATGTCAGCCAAAGATAGCGGTTCCACTGAAAAGTTCCAAATGGATAAGTTGGAAGAATATAGCCACCGCGAACTTAAACAATTCTGCATGGAACTAGGCATTGCTACCACCGGCCTGAGTACCAAAGATGATTTGAAGCGCGCCCTTGAGTCGTGGGCAGAAACTGGGATCGCCGGATCCTCCGACCAAAACAGTGTCGCACCAGAGGGGAACGCCACGGCTCCCGAGGAGCGGGGAACGGGCCTCTCGCAGGAGGAGATCCAGGAAAGAGAAAGGACCAGATTACACGAGTTGGAAATGGCACGACTCAAGATGGACGGTGAACTAAAGTTAGCCGAGCAGAAACTAAATCTAGAGCATCTGCGGCTCCGAGAGGAACGAGAAGAAAAACAGAGACAGAGAGAGCTTGAGGAAAAAAGAATAACACTCGAACACGAGCGCAAACTGGCGGAAGTAGAACTTCGGAAACAGAATAAAGAACCGGGGGTGCCTGAGCGACCGCACACCCCAGGGGCAACCGAGAAAAAAGTCCACATCCCCAAGGATGTTGTCCGAGAGTATGTCCGAGAAGACGACATACAGCAGTGGTTCAAAGCCTACGAGATCGCCATGACCTCCCACCGGATCGACCGGAGTGATTGGGGAGCCGGACTATGGGGGAGGTTCGTCAACGAAGGTCGCGATGCCCTGTTGCAGCTCCCAGATCACCAAATGACGTCCTACGACCACATGAAGGCTGCCCTCCTCACCCGCTACGGCCTCACACCCGAGATGTACCGCCAGAGGTTCAGAGATTGCACCCGGATCCCGGGTACAACTTGGGTGGAGTACGTAAACTATTTCAGCCGAGCCTTCGAGGGTTGGATCAAGGGGAGCCATGTAACGACCTACGAACAACTCTTTAACCTTATGGTATGGGAACACCTGTCGAACAACTGTTTCGTCGAGCTCAGGCAGCACCTCCTCGACAGTAAATTGACTGACCCCCGGCAGCTCGCCGCTGAAGCTGACCGATGGGAAAGCACCCGAGTGGGCCGGAGAGGACCACACGAGCAGAACCGAAGCAACCAAGGCCAGCACCGTCCTCGGGGAGGAGGAGGCCAGGGGCGAGGGAGAGACACCCTCCCGGCAACACCCGTGGCCAGCACCCCGCCCCCGGCCGGCCGGGGAAACCCCCCGATGCGTCCAGGGTTCCGAGCCAATGTCACGTGCCACCGATGCCAGCGAGTCGGCCATTACGCCAATGACCCGAGCTGCCCGCAGAACCAAACGCCCAAGCCCCGCCAGGTAGCTGCCGCCGCCCTGGGGGAAGAACGACTATCAGAGGAACAGGAAGAGTATGAGCCGGCTCAGCAAGAGTGGGAACCGGCCGCCATGGTTCTAGCTTGCCTAGGGGGAAAAGACATAGTCCCGCGGGCTCCCCTACCCGCCAACACCAGGAAATACGGTCAGTGGGTGACCATTAATGGGCATCGGGCCGAGGCCTTACGTGACACAGGCGCCAGTGTGACGGCCGTCCGCTGTCACCTGGTGAAACCCGAGCAGATCCTGCCGAACATTCTCTGCCCCGTCCCCTCAGCCGACAATTCCGAAAGTCTGTGTCAAATGGCCTGCGTCCCCTTCGAATGGGGGGGGGTCTCCGGCCTGTTGAAAGTGACGGTCCGGGATGATGCCCCCGTGGACTGCCTCCTGGGGAATGACCTTGAGAGTTCCCCGTGGGCCACCGTCGAGAGAAGAGAGCACCTGGGGATGCTGGGCCTCCCGGACTGGGCCTGCGTAACCACCCGGTCCATGGCCGCCCGTGCCGTCCCCCGACCAGAAGAACCGGAATGGCCAGCACCTCCGCCCCCGGTCGCCCCAGTAGAAGACAACGACGAGGCCAACCCCCCGGAACCAACGACCGAAGGGGACGCGCAACCCCAGGACTTCCCCGGCCTGGCTCAGTGGCGTCAAGAAGGGGGGCCCACCCAAGAACAGTTCCGCCAGGAGCAAAAGACCTGCCCCTCCCTCGAGGGACTCCGCCAACAAGCCAGCGCCCAGAGCGCAGGGGACTCCACCGGAACTCACTGGGTCTACTGGGAGAACGACCTGCTATACAGCGAACAGAGAATCGCAGAGCTAGGGGCCGGTCGAGTACTGGTGGTACCCCTCCGCTTCAGAGACTTCCTGCTCAACCTGGCCCACGATGTCCCCCTGGCTGGACACCTGGGCCAAGACAAAACTTACAGTCGCCTAGTGACCCACTTTTTCTGGCCGAAGATGCGGAACGACGTCCTGAACCACTGCCGGTCCTGCCCCACGTGCCAGGCCAGCGGGAAGAGTGGCCGTAAGCTGAAAGCCCCTCTACAACCCTTCCCAGTGGTCACCACCACGTTCGAGAGGGTAGGAATAGACATTGTGGGGCCCCTGGACCCCCGCACGGCACAAGGACATAGGTTCATCCTGGTACTGGTGGATCACGCCACCCGCTACCCCGAGGCGGTGCCTCTACGAACTGTAACAGCTCCGGTGGTTGGCCGGGCCCTAATGGGGATCTTCTCCCGGGTGGGCTTCCCCCGAGAAGTCGTCAGCGACCGAGGCACGAACTTCATCTCAAAATACATGAAGTCCCTCTGGCAACAGTGTGGGGTCACCTACCGATTCACGACCCCCTATCACCCCCAAGGGAACGGACTAGTGGAGCGATTCAACCGCACTCTCAAGGGGATGATTGGGGGATTGGAAGAGCCCCTCCGTCGCCAGTGGGATGTACTACTCCCGTGCCTCCTCTTCGCCTACCGAGAAGTTCCCCAGAAGTCCCTCGGTTTTAGCACTTTCGAACTCCTGTACGGGCACCCTGTGCGAGGGCCCCTCAGCCTAGTCAAAGAAGGTTGGGAGATGGCCCCCCTAAAGACCCCTCCAGACGTCTTCAAGTACCTCCTGGCCCTACGCAATCAGACCCGGCGCTTCAGGGAGATGGCCAAGGCGAACCTCGAGGCCAGCCAGGAAGACATGAAGAGATGGTATGATCACAATGCCTCCTCCGTCGAGTTCGAACCTGGTCAACAAGTGTGGGTGATGTCCCCCACCGAACCATGTGCCTTGCAAGATAAGTGGACGGGGCCCTTCAAGGTGGTCGAGCGCAAAAGCCCCGTCACTTACCTCATCGACATGGGGACCCCCCGGAACCCCCTTCGGGTCCTCCACACCAACAGACTCAAACCACACTTTGTGCGCTCAGAACTCAGCCTCCTGATGGCTACGGACAGTGGGGCAGAGGAGGACTCCGAACCCCTCCCGGATCTCCTGAAGACTCAGGAGAACGACGGTTCCGTGGACGGGGTCCGGCTCTCCGATGCCCTCACCCCAGAGCAACGCCAGGGCTGCCAGGACCTCCTGCTGCGGTTCGCTTCACTGTTCTCCCTCACTCCCGGGGTCACCCCTTGGTGCTTGCACGACGTGGACACCGGGGACAGTCCCCCTATCCGACACCGGGCCTACCGCGTACCAGATCGGGTACGGGCCTGCATACAAGAGGAAGTGGCCAAAATGCTCACGATCGGGGTCATCGAGCCCTCGGACAGTCCCTGGGCCAGCCCGGTTGTATTGGTCCCCAAAGCCGCTGCCCCCGACACCACACCTGAACTGAGATTCTGCGTCGACTACCGGGGCTTGAACGCTGTCACCCGAACCGACGCTCATCCTATCCCCCGAGCGGATGAATTGATCGACCGGCTGGGGGCCGCCCGCTACCTCAGTATCTTCGACCTAACAGCGGGCTACTGGCAGATCGGGCTCACACCCCGGGCTCAAGAACGGTCCGCCTTCTCTACCCCGATGGCCACTACCACTTCAAGGTCATGCCCTTCGGCATGAAGAACGCCCCCGCTACATTTCAACGTCTTGTGAACCAGGTCTTGGCGGGGCTCGAAGAGTTCAGCGCTGCCTACCTGGACGATATCGCTGTATACAGCCGCCACTGGTCCGACCACCTCCTCCACCTCCAGGAGGTCCTACAGGCCCTCCAGCGGGCCGGCCTCACGATTAAGGCCGGCAAATGCCAAATTGGCCAAGGGTCCGTGACCTACCTGGGGCACCAGGTGGGAAGCGGGCTGGTGGCCCCACTGCAACTTAAAATTGCTGCCATCCAGTCCTGGCAGCCCCCCGTCACCCAGACCGAAGTCCGAGCCTTCTTGGGGCTCACCGGCTACTACCGGCGGTTCGTGAGGGACTACGGCAGCATTGTGGGGCCCCTCACGGGTCTCACGTCCAAGAACCAACCGAAGCGGATTAACTGGACCCCCGATTGTCAAGCGGCCTTCGAAAAGCTGAAGGCCGCCCTGTGCACCGCCCCTGTGCTCCAGGCCCCCGATTACAGTCGGGAATTCGTGGTACAGACAGACGCCTCCGACCACGGCATCGGAGCGGTTCTTTCCCAAGTGAACCCCGAGGGTCATGACCAGCCGGTGGCCTTCATCAGCCGACGTCTCCTGGCCCGAGAACAGCGCTGGAGCACAATCGAGAGGGAGGCCTTCGCAGTGGTGTGGGCCCTCAAAAAGCTCCGGCCCTATCTCTTCGGTACCCACTTCCGGGTACAAACCGACCATAGACCCCTGCAGTGGCTGATGCAGATGCGGGGGGAGAACCCAAAACTATTGCGCTGGTCCATCTCCCTGCAGGGAATGGACTTCACCGTGGAGCACCGACCGGGCCAAGACCACGCCAACGCAGATGGCCTGTCACGCTTCTTCCGCCTCGACGAGGAGAGTCCCCAAGAAGATGGGTGACTCTCCCCGCCTTCAGCTGGGGGGGACGCATGTTGGACAGGCCACACGAAGGGCTTGCTCCCTCCCCGCATGACAGGGCCCAAGCCCCGGCCCGCCAGGCGTGACCCACGAGAATCACCCGCACCCCGTCTCCCGACGGAACTCCTGCCCTCGGACCTCCATGTATCACGGGCCCAAGCCACCACCGGCTCCCTCGGCCGGGTCAAGCCGCCATCTTGGGCCCTGCGCCACGAGGCCGCGTGGCCTCCACCCGACCCTAACCCTGGGCCTGGCCGGCCCCGACATCCCGGCACCACCATCCACCCAGGAGGTGAGCGGACCACTTGGCAGGTCAATGGGAGAACGAAGCGCCAAGGACTCTCCCCCGCCAGGTGACGATCGCCTCCAGCTCCCCCAGGCACCGGCTCCACCCCCCCGCTGGGTGTCTGGACACCTTCATCCCGGACCCTCCGACCTCCAAGTGCGAGGGTCCGGACATCAAAGGGCGCCTGCCCTATAACTGGAGCAGCTCCGGAGCAGGAAGGCAGTTGTATCCTGGAGTCGAGAGACACCGAGAGAACTCAGCCTTGACGGACTACTGGCGCTGCCGTAGCCCTATCTTGTGAACCATCGTCCTGCCTGCTGGCGCTGCCGCGGCCTTCTGCAACATCCATCCTCGTCGGGACCTGCTGGCGCTGCCGCGGCCCGTTGTAACGACCACCTTCACCGGGACCTGCTGGCGCTGCCGCGGACCGTACATCGACCATCTTCACTGGGACCTGCTGGCGCTGCCACGGACCGTGTATCGACCATCTTCACCGGGACCTGCTGGCGCTGCCGCGGCCCGTACCAGCTAGACCACCAAGTTCGAGGATTGTGAGCTACCCACCATACCATCTCAACTACCAGACTGGTAACCAGACTGTCCCGCTACCCCTTTTCCCATCCTGAGAGACTTGAATCGAGGGGACCCCTGAGTCCAGACCTCCTTGTACCTTTTCATCGTACCTTAAGAAGTGCTTATAAAGAACGCTAACGCATCTCCTTGTGTGGTATCTGTCTGTGGGGGGGAAGTTATTTGTCTGTACGATCGTTGGAGACGGCTCTCCCCGGAGACCTCTCCCCTTGTCCTCGGCCGACCCTCCCGGTCCGTCTAACAGGAACTAATGCATTTAGCAAGAGATGAGGGTACAACTGGTATGGAGGTAGAGCATAGGCATGGATTTAACGCGTGTGGGGCTCCATACACAGCTGACATCTGGGTGGGAATAATAGAGTTAGTGGCTCTGCCAGTTTGATGGAAGGGGCTATCTGGAAATTGGAGCGAGTTGGAGATAATATAACCTTCACCCGTCAGGGCAAGCCCTGCACATATTGGTGGTCAGTCCACTGCATCGAGGCAGCTAAATCTATTGGTCAGGGGTATATCACTCCAACCTGTATTAAGAGCTGTGCTTCTGCTCTCATAATCCTGCCTGCCGCCCCGCGCCCCTCTTCCATCCCAATTGCCACCTTGCAGCCCACCCCTTCCCGGGGTGGTGTAGCAGTTTGGCAAGGAGTAGAAGAAGGAGAGCCTACGTGTCTCTATACCATCATGCTTGGCCCATGTACCACCGCGGCAGATATAGTCCGCCGTGTACGGGTTGTCTAAGTTGACTATGACACAGTCCCCCCGCATCTGCTTCTTTTTACTACCTAGCCAGGGTACCCTTCGTACCATTGATATCTTACTGGCACAAAAGGGTGGAAGAGGTCTATTTTTAGTGAGCCAATGCTGTACCTTGTTTTTTAGAGACCACAGGGGCTCGTCCGAGTTAGGCCTTAGGCCAGGGACTCCTGTCATGATCACAACGTATGGCTCAGCTTCAGCTGGTAGATGTATATGTTGACCATTCATAACCCCATTACTGTCGATGTTATTCACTGTCCCAGGGGATTTGGGCGGGGAACAATTCAAATTTACTGCAGGGGGTTGGGATTTAACAGGCTCCGCAGCCTTCTTCCGGGCATCTGAGGGTGGCTTGAGTTTTTTATTACTATCTTTCGATGGTGTTTGCTCCGTCCTCATTGCTATGTTAGTTAATGTTTTCGGGTTCCCAGAGGTTATCGGCCCCTCACCCATCCTTCCCTCAGGCGCAGCATTCAAGGGGGTTGTATTCCTAGATGCTAGCATCTTTTCAATATTTAAAAGCGATAGTTCAATGGGTTGAATATAGGTTTTTATAAGTTCTCCTATTCTGCACAATAAATGCTTATTGGCCTCGCAAGACTTGCAACCCACCCCCAAGTTAGCAAAATCTCTAGGGAGGATTGGGTTCGCGGGAGGAGCAGAGGTGTCCATAGCCACGTTCTGTATGAGAGGCTTTTTGCTTGGTGGCCGATTAGTGGGTTTTTTTTTGATAGGTTTGCTTTTGCGTTTTTTCGCCTCCCTAGCCTTCTTGGTTTTAGGAATAGCGCCCTCCCTCATCCCCCTTGATTCGTCAACAGTGGGGGACTCCTGCCTTGGGCTCCTAAAAAGGGCAGGGGTCCTCTCAAGAGACTCGTTGGGTAGCATATCCAAGGAGGCCAGAGTTGCCGAGAGATCGACAATATTTGGAACTCCATGCGTCTCAGCCTGGACTGTAATTAAGGGCCTTGACTCCCTTGGGTTTAGTGGCGATTTAGATAGTGCCAAAATACCCAAAGAAGACTGCTTTGCCAGAGCTAAATCCTGGGAGACCCTACGCTCCAAAAGGGACATGCCTTGATTGATTGCCTCATTCGCCCTAGTAATATATTGGTCAATCGGGCCTGTTATGTGTGTTGGGCCATGTGATGATTTACTTCTACTGCCCCTTGTCATCATTGTACTGATTCGCTGGTATAGGCAGACAAAGATGCAACCAAAACAAAAGTAGGAATACACTAATTTAGATAGAAATAGACTTAGACTTATAGGCAGTAGTTACAGAGGGACTACTTCCGAGGGAATGATTAGGGAGAAAGCTCAAACCAATCTTACCCGCTCATTGGCAAATTTCAGACCGTCCGTACCTAAATGCTTTATGGGCTTGATGACCACGTTGCAGCGGCTACCGTAGAAGTAATTAGAAAACGATGAACCTTAAAGTCCTGTCCTGCTTCAGGTCTTGGTAGCCGTAACAACAGGGACAGCGTTACACAGATCTACCTTGTGAACAGGGGCGCAAATGTCAAATATTAGGGGGGGGGGGCCCAGCCCTGTCTGGTTCAGGCAGGGACGGGCAAGGATGGGCCCGCCCTTGGCCCGGGCTACGCCCGGGCGCAGCCCGCGCGCGTCCCGCGCTGCGGGTCTCCTCCGTGGGCTTTATCCCTCCCCGGCGCTGCCTGATGACAAAATTGGCAGGCGCCCGGGTGAGGGAAAGATGGGAGTTGTAGTTTCTGTAGTCGCCGTTCCCCTCACGGCTCCGCAAAGATCCACAAAAGGGCTCTAAAGTGAAGCGCCGTTCCCCTCACGGCTGGTCAGGTATGGAGCACCCTCAATTGAATATCACAACAGCGTCCCGCGCTGCGGGTCTCCTCCGTGGGCTTTATCCCTCCCCGGCGCTGCCTGATGACAAAATTGGCAGGCGCCCGGGTGAGGGAAAGATGGGAGTTGTAGTTTCTGTAGTCGCCGTTCCCCTCACGGCTCCGCAAAGATCCACAAAAGGGCTCTGAAGTGAAGCGCCGTTCCCCTCACGGCTGGTCAGGTATGGAGCACCCTCAATTGAATATCACAACAGCCTCCCGCGCTGCGGGTCTCCTCCGTGGGCTTTATCCCTCCCCAGCGCTGCCTGATGACAGAATTGGCAGGCGCCCGGGTGAGGGAAAGATGGGAGTTGTAGTTTCTGTAGTCGCCGTTCCCCTCACGGCTCCACAAAGATCCACAAAAGGGCTCTGAAGTGAAGCGCGGTTGCCCTCACGGCTGGTCAGGTATGGAGCACCCTCAATTGAATATCACAACAGCGTCCACAACAGGACAAGAATACTCCATTTGAAGAGTATCAAATTGCAGGTCGGTTCAACTACAGCACCTGAAACCCGTTCTTCATTAAACGTTGGGCAGAGGTATTTCCGAGAAGGGCCGTAGCTGACAGCAGAAACCGTTTATTTCCAGAGAAGGCTCCCGCAGCTCGTGCTAGCCAGGCACAATCCCTCAGCTCTGCAGAACCCACCGCCGCAGCCTTGAATGGGGGAGAGAATCAGCTGGGTGTCGTCGGCGTAGGAGATGATCTTGAGGTTGTGCTGGCGTGCGATGTCTGCGAGGGGGCTCATGTACACGTTAAAGAGGGTTGGACTGAGCGAGGAGCCTTGAGGAACGCCGCAGATGACTTCGGTGGCTTCAGATCTGAACGGGGGGAGGCGGACTCTCTGTGTCCTTCCGGCGAGGAAGGAGATGATCCACTCCAGTGCCTTCTCCTGGATTCCGACGTTGCTGAGTCGCTGCACTAGTGAACGGTGGCAGACAGTGTCGAAGGCCGCGGAGAGGTCTAGGAGGATGAGGGCCGCTGTTTCTCCGTTGTCAAGCAGAGCTCGGATGTCATCGGTGGCTGCGATCAGGGCGGTCTCGGTGCTGTGATTGGCCCGGAAGCCAGACTGCGAGAGGTCGAGGGATCCGTTCGTCTCGAGGAAGGCGGCCAGCTGCTTGTTGACGGTCTTCTCGATGACTTTTGCAGGAAACGGGAGCAGCGAGATGGGGCGGTAGTTCTTGAGGTCTGTGGGGTCGGCTGATGGCTTCTTTAGTAGAGCGCTGAGTTCGGCGTGCTTCCAGCTCTCCGGGAAGGTGGCGGTGTCGAAGGAGGTGTTGATGATGTCCCGCAGGTGGGGTGCGATGACAGCGTCGGCCTTGTTGAAGACGTGGTGAGGGCAGGGGTCGGTAGGAGATCCGGAGTGGATGGAGTTCATCGTGTGGACGGTGTCTTCGGTGCTGATCGGGGTCCAGGCGCGGAGGGTGGTGGTGGGGGGCGGTGGTTCGGTCGTGGCGTGCGTCGGTTGAGTGCTGAAGCTATTGTGTATGTCCGCGATCTTGTTGTGGAAGTAGGAGGCGAGGGAGTTGCAGAGGTCTTGTGAAGGGGTGATGTCGTTGTTACCGGCGTTGGGGTTGGAGAGCTCTTTGACGATGTTGAAGAGTTCCTTGCTGTTGTGTGCGTTGTTGTCCAGTCGTTCCTTGAATGCGGTTTTCTTGGTGGCGTGGATGAGTTGGTGGTGTTTTCGGGTGGCGAGCTTGAGGGCAGTCATGTTGTCCGGTGTTGGGTCTCTGCGCCATAATGAGTCAACACAACTACTAAACAAACAGCAGATCTCTCTCTCAAGTGCATTAACCATTCCATTGTAATTTTCTCCTGAAAATTCCAGGAATTCAAAGATTTCTGCAGGTTTCTCTAATCTTAGTTCAGCCTGTCATGCAGAGGGTGCCACCTTAACCTTGGCACCCAGTGTGACAGCAACGGTCGCACCACCCTAATGGCGGCACTGCTCCGAAGGCACACAGTTCTTTGTTCATATATGAATGAATAGAAGTGAATATGAAGAAACATTGTCAACTCCATGGAGTAGGCTTGTTTTGCCCTCTAGTGGCCATAGTCTCTGAATAAAAATGATGTCTGCATTGGTGTTGAAGTCGTGCTTGAGTATGCACTTAGCTTCCTGTGGACCTATTGCTCAAGCATGGCCTGGAAGTGCAATGTCAGGCAGGAGGAAGCACGCATCCAAGCTGACCAGAGGTGGGCTCTGCTAACGCCATTGAACAGATTGTTCCAAAGAGTGCTCAATCACAGATGATAATGTGTATATAGTTACAAAAGTGCTTCAAGTGGGATGAAAAAGATGAGGAGGACCTATGTAGTTAAGGGCGTGGCTTAAAACAAGTAAGCAAGCAAAATTAATGTGCTTCCCACAAGTATAGCTGCCAAGTTGGTCATTTGTGACTTGTTAGGCCAGTCCCAGTTCTTTCTTAGAATTCTGGGACTTGTGGTCCTGGTTTTATACTGGGTTAACTAAGCCTACAGATCCCAGAATTCTAAGAAAAACGAGTTTTATACTGGGATAACAAAGTTCCAGAATTTAAAAAACGGGTTTTATACTGGGTTAACGAAGTCCCAGAAGTGTAAGAAAACAAGCACTCTCAAATCGTATAGGTCTGTCACTGTCCATGACAATTCTTTTTTTTGTGTTCTATCATGTTTTTTGTAAAATTTTAGTGTTGGGAAAGTTGCCCGTCTCTCATCAATATATTTTTAAAAAATTGTCTAAAGGCAGAAATATTATTTGGTCTATAGAAAAACTCAAACTTTACCAAAGTAGCACATCAGAAGGAAGATAACTAGTTTGTGTGTGGACGTACTCCTTTTGAAAGAGCTCAAGTATACAAAAAAGTGATTGATGGAATGCGTGAATTGATCTCAGCCATCCAGGACCGGTTTTGCCCTTATGAGGGCTCATCAGCCAAGTATAGCTTGGTTCCAGTGACACAGAGTGCACGGGTCCCAGGTCTGGGCATACCAGTACCACATAGGATGTTACATTGAAGTATAAAAAAAAATCATGGATGGAATGCTTGAATTATTCTCAGCCACTGGTAATTACTCAGGCTGCATCCCAGTTCATCATTATTTTGCACACAATACCACCTCTGTTTGAACCTAGCCATATGCAAATCAGTCTTGGCCTTGCTCCAATGGGAACAGTCCAGACCGAACAGTCAGGCCAGGTCCTCCCTGAACCGGAACACAAGCAACTCAGGACTGTTTTCACCCTTATCAGGGCTCATCAGCCAGGTTTAGCTTGGTTCCAAGGGCACAGAGTGCACGAGACCCACAGGTTCCTCTTTTAAGAGATATTATCAGCTGCTTTGCAGTACTCCAGGATTTTCCCAGGCATTCGAATGGCTCATCAGCTCTTCGTCCCATGCTGAGTGTAAGCAGCACAGGGGAAGATGAGAGAGGTTGATTCTAAAGATGGTTCACCCACAGTCGGGCCACCATGAGAGTAGAGACGAAGAGTTGCAAAAAATAAAAAACACAAGTCTATAGAGCAGGGGCCTTCAAACTGGGGGAAGACCCCCCGGGGGGCCTCAGGTGATCTCAGGGGGGCACCAGATTCTGGCCAAAAGAAGGATTATGCTGATAACAGCGCTTTTTTTCAGTGAGTGGCAAATGAGTGGCACTAAGCCGCTTTGTAACGGGCACCACTAACATGTTCTATCATTTATATCCTGGCTGGGAGAAGGTGTTGAAAGGGAAGGGACTAGAATTATACTTCACACCTCCCACACCCATTTCTAATAATCACACTGTGGATTCTTTTACACGTTAGTAAGGCCTGTCTGACCAGAATAGCATGTTTGCCAATCTTGTATTTAATTTAATTTTTAAAACGATACAGAACTTAGCTGCAAAGTTTGAAAACATCTAGACACATTTAAACTTTGGCAGTTTAATAGAATAATTGTGAAAAACTCTGAGGGGGGAGCAATGATTTTTTGTTTCTGGGGGGGGGGCACAGCAATAAAAGGTTTGAAGGCCACTGCCATAGACCTTCTCCATCTATGCACCTGGGACCTAGAATGATATCCGCAAATCCATCAGGACGGCCCCAACCTTGCTACAAATACGGAAAGAGATGAAGACGCACCTCTTTAAAGGGCACTGCATTATGGACCAGTAACGGTTCACAAACCAGCTTCTCTCCTTGTATCTTTGTCTCTGACCATCTACAGTGCTCCACTGCCTTTCAGCTAGGTTTACGCTATATAAATACATACATACGTACGTAAATGGCGAACGCCTCAATTAAATATTCTGATGGAAATGTATTTACCTATTTACCTTGTAATGCAATACAATGGTACAAATTGGTCCCCTTCTAGGAGGCTCAATAGGTTCCCTGTACTCTCTGGAAACGTGAACAAGTCCCGCCCAGATTGCAAGCCTGGGCCATGTGTCTGTAGTCCGGTATACCTCTTGCGTCACCCTTGGGTCGTCCATACGTGTCCTTTGCTAGATGAAGCTCTCTACTGTCAGGCTCACGCCTAACACCCTGTTGTAGTGTTGGGCCTCAGGTCCACATGGGGAGAAGGGACGGACACAGACACAAGTAGTATGGTGTGATAACTGGCCCAGAGCAGGTGCGCCCGGCCCCTTTTATTAACCGGGTCACCTGACAGGTGACGCCTGTGGTGGGTGGGTGTGAAGTGTGTCTTACATCATCGGTGGAACACTAGAATGTATCCAGCCGGATACTACACCTGTCACCAAACACATCCGCCTCCTCCTGCACCCTTAACACCTCCATAGAGTGAGTTGTCCAAACCCTGAAACCCCAGCAAGTCACCTACACTCTTAGCGAACCAAGGGATGGCGTCTACGGAGCCCTCTTGGGGTAACCGGCTTAAAGTAAAAGTCAGCCATGGGCTTAGACTCATTGCCACTTAGCTCTACTTCTCCAAAAAGGTAAATTCACTCCTTTGCTTACGTCCGTCCTGCCTTTTCCATTTGTCTCTCAATCTTTAACTTGCCCTCTGGAGGTACAGAGAATGTAGGCTTCCCCTAAAATCCTGGTAATTCAAGGCTTGCCTCTCACCCATCTTCCAGATTCATGGCTAGAGGCACCCCCTAGGCAGAGACAAAGCTTAGCGTTCCCTTCTCTTTCCTGGGTGACGCGGGGGCAGAGAAACTCTCCGCAGGTGGGTTTCCCCAATGACATCTCTGCCATTGTCTGTCCTCACTGAATGTGGCAAAGGAGTCCCTCTTAGCCGCGCTGTTCCTCTGACAGTAGTGCCTCAAATCTCTGGCACGGTGAACGTCCAGCTTCCCTTCAGACTACACCTATCTTGTGTGAACATGCCTATGCATACAGGAACCAACACACCCTTAAACATACACACGTTCACACATACATGCACGAGGAAGAGGCCTGGCGATGGAACATAGGTGTCTGCATGGAGCATGACGCAGGGTGAGGTACACAATAGACACCTCAAGTTGTATGGGTGTGTTTGGCTCTTCAATCTTCAAGAAAAGAGCCACAAAACTCTTCAAATGTCTGCAGGTTGCTATTTAGCTGATAAATAAGGCGGTCAAAGCTTTCCGCGTGGCACGATGTCCAACCGGGGGGCATATGTACAGCATAATAGAGAAGGGTGGTGTTAAGCAAACATTGCAAACGCCACGCTTCTCCATTCTGAAAACGCAGGGATGTGCTGTAGTCACAAGATTGCGGCGCACCCCTGTGTTTCCCCCTGCGCTGTCGCTGAGTTCAGCTGCCTATCGCCAACGCAGGCACCCTTGCACAGTGCAAGGGGGACCGTCCTGCACATAAACAATCTTTAAATGCCGTAATGTAACTTCTATGTGTACTGCTTAATGCAGCACATATAGAAGTTGCAAAACGGCATATTATTAAAATGATTGTTTACGTGCAGGAAGGGGGACCTTCCTGCACATAAACAATCATAGGCATTTTGCTGCTTCTTTGTGAACTGCATAAGGCAGCACACATGGAAACAACAAAAACGAGGAGAAATGCTCCATTTCTCCTCGTTCTCCTGTTTAAGACCAGGTTTTCCCTGGTCTTAACTTTGGCGCTGTCTCCGATTTACTCCACCCTTGTAAATAGGAGGCAGTGTCAAAATCAATGGGTGTTGCGGTGGAAAGCCCAGCGCAACACCCATTGCACGGCCCTTTCATGCTAATTACAGCGTGAAAGGGTGCCTTATTTACAAGGCGGCATTAAGCCACGTTAAGTGGCTTAACACTGCCTTGTAAATAAGGTGAGGCCCCTATCGTCATCACAACATCAGGGGGCTTGTAAATATGCCCCCAGGTCTGTAACAAGGGAGTTAGAGTTGATTTCCAGAGTCGCAGAATTGCTCATTTAACTCCCCCTAGGGCAGTGGAGAGCCATCTAGTAACACCCCCTCCCGTCCTGCCCCCACCCAGGGAGCTTGTTTCCTTTCTCCCTCTCCCCTCTTGATGGCTGTTCTTCTTTTTTCACCCCTTTAAGTTGTGAAGTAGTATTTGTTGCCTACTTGCTCACTTCCTGTCTCTGCTCTTGCAGATTTATACTCAGCCGTTGTTGGTACTTCTCCTCATGGAGGCCGGGTCTGCAGGTGGATTATGGGCAGGGGCGGTGCGTCCATTAGGGCGCTTGGGCGTTGCCCCAGTGAGCATTGCCGTCACTTTCTAACTCAGATGGGACTCTCTGACTCACACAAACAAAGCAATCCTGGCTGTATCCCAGCCAGAGCTGGAGGCAGTCGGCTTAGAAGGGGGCGGGGCAGCACTACACAACAGAGTTCAGCTGCAAGTGATTGACATCGGCGCCGGCGGAGCGCACACCAAGAGTGCGCATGTTCGGTTTAGGGCTTAAACATTTTGCGACCAGCCCTGAACATGCACACACTAGGCTGCTCCTTAGAAGAGCGAGGGTTGTTCCATGCCGCTCTTCTAATGAGCAGCCTAGTGCGCATTTTCGGGCTGCTCACAAAAAATTATAAGCCCTAAACAGAACATGCGCACTACTGCTCAAGCCAATCCTGGCGCTGCTGCTGGAGCAGCGTCTGCATTGGCTGAGAGCAAGCGGTACTTACCAAGGCGCCAACGTGGGAGTCGGACACCGGTCCAGGACGACTCGCAGAGGCGGCGCGGATCCGGTAAGTTTAGACTAGTTTGCTTAATAAGGGTGCTTTATTTTAACTTACCCTGCGCCATGCGTGACCCCAACACCCCCGTCCCCTCACCCCCTGCGAGTATTGGAGCGCGAGCCGCGACTGGTGACCAATAATGCGTAAATATATAGTCAGAGAGATTTCCTGAAAAGTCAGAAACATTTACTCGTTCTGAGATGACGCTCCTGCCCTGCAATTTGGTTTAATCCACTGTGCTGCATTTAGCTTTGCATCCTATGGGTTACCCCGCCATTAGGCGCGCGCGCCGTGCATTTCTTGTAAACATTCCCCTGTGTCTCTCCTGAGGTCTGTCGAGTGTGTCCTCTCCTGGAGAATGGGCTGCATCTGGTTTCTATTTCCCCGTTTTCAAATTGTGTTTTTTAATGTCGTGCGTGCAACATGACGGGGGTGCCTCAGCTTGTTTTTTAGGTCTCGCGAGCCAAAGGCTCGAAAGAGACATTTTATATGTGGGAATTTCAAAGTGCTACCTACACTTTTGGCTGGCCTAAACCTTGAGTGCACGAGATCACATGCACGTGCACAGCTGCTCCTCTGCTCATTGCATTTCCCCCCTCCCTTCTCACCCAGCCCTTTGATGCTCTGCTGGAGTACTTTCACTTTCGCCGCTTTGACCCTTGCATTCCCCCCTCCCTTCTCACCCAGCCCTTTGATGCTCTGCTCGCATCTCCCTCCTTCCTGGGCGTGAAGGGAGACAGAGCCATCCTGCTTGATTAATGGCATTCTTATGTGTTCCCGTAAGAGCTCGCTTTAGGTCTTTCTCTATAACCTGTAACCCCACCCAGTCTTTTCGTCCTCTCCATGTGTCCTGTTCTCCTCATGGGGTCGCGCTTTCTGCTCCCCATGTACCTCCCTTGCACCCTCCTTTTGCCCCCTCTTTGCCCCTTTCTCCCTCTCCTTGCTTCCTTTTCACCTTCCGTACTTTTTCTCCGTTCTCCCACTTCACAAGCTCCTCCCGCTCTCACTCGCACGTACTGCTCCATCAGTGCCAGAAGCTTCCCAAAGGAGTGAGTCACGGCTGCCAGGTGGCCCCGGGCCATGCGTGGCACTTTCAATCCGAGCAGAACTCCCACCCTGCGTGCACACGCCTCGAGGCGCACTACAAACACTGTTCAGTTTTGCGTGTAGTCACAGTTCTACCACAGAAATGTACACATTCTATTACTTACAGACTTCAAGCCCATTGCACTCTAGCTGCAAAACCGATCCATTCATGTGAGTGTTTTAGTACAACGCGCACACAGCGCACTTTCAGTTCTGTGCCGGTGCGAATTACAGCGCGCCATGGGTATACACAGACGTTGCCCAAGGTGGCTATTGACAAACACTGAATGGCTTTCAAGCCGCTACCCAAAAAACAATACATTGATATACAGAGCACGCGTACAGTTTTGCGTGTAGCCACAGTTCTAACACAGAAATGTACACATTCTATTGCTTACAGACTTACAGCCCATTGCACTCTAGCCTGTGGGCCCCGTGAACTGTGGAGAATACAAAGTCGGACTCGCATGTTCAGCACAAACTCCCCCATCCTCCACCACCCTCCCAAAAAATGGAAAGGCACAAGTTTAAAACTTTAAAGGGCTCCGTTTATTATCGGAATGGCACCAACATCGTATTTCTGGCTATGGCTCCTCACACTGTCTCTTTAAGCAAGCCCCCCCCTCAGCCGCTGCCAAACCGATACATTCATGTGAGTGTTTGAGTACAACGCGTACACAGCGCACTTTCAGTTCTGTGCCGGCGCTGATTACAGCGCGCCATCGGTATACACAGGCACTGCCCAAGGTGGCTATTGACAAACGCTGTATAGGTTTCACGCTGCCAAACCGATCCATTCATGTGAGTGTTTTAGTACAACGCGCACACAGCGCACTTTCAGTTCTGTGCCGGTGCTCATTACAGCGCGCCATGGGAATACACAGGCACTGCCCAAGGTGGCTATTAACAAACGCTGTATAGGTTTCACGCTGCCAAACACATCCATTCATGGGAGTGTTTTAGTACAACGCACACACAGCGCGCTTTCAGATCTGTGCCGGTGCTCATTACAGCACGCCATGGGTATACACAAGCACTGCCCAAGGTGGCTATTGACAAACGCTGTATAGGTTTCACGCTGCCAAACCGAGCCATTCATGTGAGCGTTTTAGTACAACGCGCACACAGCGCACTTTCAGTTCTGTGCCGGTGCTCATTACAGCGCGCCATGGGTATACACAGGCACTGCCCAAGGTGGCTATTAACAAACGCTGTATAGGTTTCACGCTGCCAAACACATCCATTCATGTGAGTGTTTCAGTACAACGCGCACACAGCGCGCTTTCAGATCTGTGCCAGTGCTCATTACAGCGCGCCATGGGTATACACAAGCACTGCCCAAGGTGGCTATTGACAAACGCTGTATAGGTTTCACGCTGCCAAACCGATCCATTCATGTGAGTGTTTTAGTACAACGCGCACACAGCGCGCTTTCAGATCTGTGCCGGTGCTCATTACAGCGCGCCATGGGTATACACAAGCACTGCCCAAGGTGGCTATTGACAAACGCTGTATAGGTTTCACGCTGCAAAACCGATCCATTCATGTGAGTGTTTCAGTACAACGCGCACACAGCGCACTTTCAGTTCTGTGCCGGTGCTCATTACAGCGCGCCATGGGTATACACAGGCACTGCCCAAGGTGGCTATTAACAAACGCTGTATAGGTTTCACGCTGCCAAACACATCCATTCATGGGAGTGTTTTAGTACAACGCGCACACAGCGCGCTTTCAGATCTGTGCCGGTGCTCATTACAGCGCGCCATGGGTATACACAAGCACTGCCCAAGGTGGCTATTGACAAACGCTGTATAGGTTTCACGCTGCAAAACCGATCCATTCATGTGAGTGTTTCAGTACAACGCGCACACAGCCCACTTTCAGTTCTGTGCCGGAGCTCATTACAGCGCGCCATGGGTATACACAGGCACTGCCCAAGGTGGCTATTGACAAACGCTGTATAGGTTTCACGCTGCCAAACCGATCCATTAATGTGAGTGTTTTAGTACAACGCGCACACAGCGCACTTTCAGTTCTGTGCCGGTGCTGATTACAGCGCGACATGGGTATACACAGGCACTGCCCAAGGTGGCTATTGACAAACGCTGTATAGGTTTCACGCTGCCAAACCGATCCCTTCATGTGAGTGTTTTAGTACAACGCGCACACAGCGGTCTTTCAGTTCTGTGCCGGTGCTCATTACAGCGCGCCATGGGTATACACAGGCACTGCCCAAGGTGGCTATTAACAAACGCTGTATAGGTTTCACGCTGCCACACACATCCATTCATGTGAGTGTTTTAGTACAACGCGCACACAGCGCGCTTTCAGATCTGTGCCGGTGCTCATTACAGCGCGCCATGGGTATACACAAGCACTGCCCAAGGTGGCTATTGACAAACGCTGTATAGGTTTCACGCTGCCAAACCGATCCATTCATGTGAGTGTTTTAGTACAACGTGCACACAGCGCACTTTCAGTTCTGTGCCGGTGCTCATTACAGCGCGCCATGGGTATACACAGGCACTGCCCAAGGTGGATATTAACAAACGCTGTATAGGTTTCACGCTGCCAAACACATCCATTCATGTGAGTGTTTTAGTACAACGCGCACACAGCGCGCTTTCAGATCTGTGCCACTGCAATAGGTCTCGCATTTAAAAACAGGCATTTGCAATGCACTAGATCTCGCACTAGATCTCGCATTGACACGAGTTTGAGATATTGGCATTGCACATAACAATGCATTTTTTTGGGGATTACTTTTTGAATACTTAAATAGAAAGGATTTGTTATTTACAATACCAATAGCTCCAACTCCAATAAATGCGAGACCTATTGCATTGCAAATGCTTGTTTAATCTTTTCAATGCAAGGTTACTTACCTTCCACTCGCACTACTATACGTTGGTAACGCCCCACGAATCTGATTGGATAAAACCATGGTTTACAGACTTCAAATATAATGCAGCTATAAATGAACGACTGTAAATAGCACAGTACAGAGTCTGTTTTGCATTACGATCAGGGCCGGACTGGCCGTAGTGGGCACCGGGCAATCCCCCGGTGCGTCGCACGGGTGGGGGCCGGTTTTGGGCTCCTGGGGGTCGTTTTTGTTACAGGGCCGTTTTGCAGCATAGCATAGGGAGACCCCACTAGCGGCTGTTTCCGGCGAGGGCGGGGGAGGAGACGGGTACATATACTGTCTCCGCCCCCTCCTCGCTCTCTTGTCATCTCGTTCGCCTTGGGCCGAGGTCGCAGTTCGTCGTCGCAGAATCGTCGTGTGCGCGCTCAGCCTGCTACAAGCTTACGTGGTGAGTTTGCCGGTGACCTTCCTCTCGCCCCGGCCCTGTCCCTGGGCAGTACCAGGAGACGGGGCCCTGTGGTCGGTGTACCACGGGCGGGGGGGAGGGCCGTGCGCGGAGTGCTGTCGGTATTGCGTGGTTGTGGGGTGACTAAGGGGTCTGTATGGTGGAGACGCGGTTCGTGTCTCACACTGGTAGTGTGCGTCAAGATTCCATCATGCGTTAGCAAGCGATGCATAGGAGGCCTGGTTTGTGGGAAGTGGGCCCAACTGACCTCTTCATCGCGAGGCTACTGGGTCCTCTATATTCACACCGTTCACCTGCCCGACATTCTTGCAACCTCCCGACGTCAGTACCCCCTGCCAACACGACTAAGTCTCCTGTCCGGAGCACGCCGCGGGTGGGCTCCGGGGGGGGGGGGGGCTTCGCCCCGGTCGGGTTACGGTTGGGGCGGGCTCAATGTAGAAGGGCCGCCCTTCTCCGTGGCCATGTCCGGGGATAGTTTTGTCGCGGGCTGTCCCGGGTGAGTTAGGTCCCTTACTTCGGCGGGAAAGGAGTTGTGGCCGGGGGGGCGGGGGGGAGGCTGGGCGGACAACCTTTATGGGGGACCGGGGGATTTTCTCCCGGATACGATGCTGACTAGGCCTGTGTTCCGGGCCAATCCCGACAGACGCTTTGTGGCCTAAGGGACGGTCAGAGACTCCCAGTCTCAATTTTACTGTTTTAAAGGCGTACACGCAATTTGTGGTCTGGCGGCTCGTTTGCCGACTCTGGTGCTGGAAACCGGGGTTCGAGCCTCGGGGACGCGTTCACATCCTGTGATTCTGGGCGAATCACTTAATCTTCCCGATCCTGAACCCAAGCAGTTGACCCGGGTTCGATAAAAACGATGGTCTGCACCATGCTCCTCGTGTGTATGTTAAGGTTTACTATTTAAAATAATTGCAAGCGCCTTGATGCCCGAGATGTGGCGGGTGCGGGCCTCTAGCACAGTCTGAGGTCACGTGACCAGGCATCTTATTGAGTGTGAATTGTTACAGGTCCTATTTAGACTTGTAGGCGCATTCTTATTGTCTAGTGGTAGTGTCTGCGCGGCGCACTGTACAATGTTTACTATCTTTAATGTGATGCTCTTTGGAACCCTCACGCGTGAACCCAAGCCTGACGGCATTCCACTAGACTCGTTAGTTAATGTGAATTGTTTCTTCGTCGACATAAATGCGTTAGTGCCCGACTGGCTGGTGCTTTTCTGCAGTCTGTACACGCAAGCCTCGAGATATTGTGCGAATGGCTGGTGTTGGCATGTTCTCGTGCAGACATACAGTGCCCGGGCGGTTGCTGCATGTCTGCACCACAGACGTCGATGCAGTTAGGCTGTGCCAGGGTTTTCATTTGCGCTACGGCGCATCTGCAGCCTGGTCCAGGCGGCCTCCGTAGGTACAGTATGGAAGGTTTGCAAGGCTGCCCGGGTACTTAGTCTTTAGTTGATTTGGTCCGTCGGCTTAAAGCGGCCCACTTTGGTGCAGCAATCCGGGGCTCGATCCTCGAGTTCGCGTCCTCACCCTGCGAGCCTTCGCTGATTAATGACATACCATTATTATTAGGACCCTGACAGGCCCGGCTCAGATGTCCCTGGCGCGGCTCGTGCACCTAACTCCTGCCCCGGCTCCCCTGTGGCTCAAGGAACCATGCGGAAGGAGTCCAGCTCCTGCAGTTGCAGCGCCAAGACGCCCCTAGGCATGAGCTGCGCTATATAAATGATATTTTAGATTACATTACAGCAGTGCATTTACCGTGCCCACACTCAGCGCTCCTAGTCCCCCTTGTCGCTCTCGCGCCATCTAGAAGACCTTATTCATGCGATGCTCCCGGGCCACGTAAGCGCTATGATATGTTATGTTGGCAAGGGTTGGCCTGGCAGCGCCGCTCCAGAACGTAACTGGTGCTCTCCTTAAAGCGTGCCATTACCTCCAGGTCGATTTCGCGCCATATATCAGCCCACCTACCTCTAGAGCGGGATTCGCACTGTCGTACTCGTGAAGGGATCGCACACGTTTATTTGCACGGACCGCGCACGCAGGGTGGGCGGCATGGGACCCGGCTCGGTTGGTCCTGGGGGTTAGCGTACGGGCCGGCCGTTGGACCCCTGACAGCTGGGGCTCTCGGATAGGCTTGTATCCCCCCCCTCCGGACACGAGGGGCATGGCTGCGGGCACCAGTGGTATTAATTAAAAAATCCTCCTTAGATTGTGACTGGTGCCCGGCCGATCTGGAATATCGCTCGCTGCTAGACAGGGGTATAAGTTCAATGGGGGCCGGGGGGTGGGGGAACCGGAGTGTATGCACCAGGTGCAAGCATCGGTCTCCGTGTAGCGCTGGACATAACAGTTCTTGTTCTCTGTTTTACACAGGATTTTGTGACTCCACACGTTCGAATCAGACGGCTGTGCGCACGCTCCGTGAGGTTAGCAACGAGGCGAGGGATGGATAGCGAGGGTGAAACGAGAACGTAGGGCCATCTGCCGCCTTCAAGTATAGCGAGTCAGTCGTGGCGTCCGCAACACCATCAGAACTGGTGTTATTCACGTGGCACTCTGGGTCTGGCCTTAGCAGATTGCAATTGGACTGAAGTGAGTCGAGGGGGCGCCTTGCAAATGGTACAACAAACTTACGCTTTGGAGCAATCATGCTATTAAGCAGGCAGACACCACTCACCCATGCATCGTGGGTCTGGGGTTTTTTAGTGTTTGCACGAGACTAGGCCCGATCTGCATCCCGGTCTCCAGGGCGCGCTTTCGTCCGCCCCCCCAGCGCAGCAGAGCGGTTTGCTGCTTCACGGTCTTTAGTGCTGGGCGCACGATTGTTTTCCCTCGGCTTCGCTCTCATAGGCAGTCACTATTCTTGTGGTGATTCAGTGCACTGTGTGTAAGTCAAGTAGAGTTGGGCACGGTTAGTACTCGAATGGGAGGTCTGTTTTGTGTCTCGGCGGGTATAGGTTGTGACCATTCTGATCTGTGGCGTTGTATGTACCGAGTGAAGCTCTGCCCCTTGGCCACAGCATTGCAGTTTCTCCGCGAGAGTGTGCGAGTTCGACAGCATTTGAGTCATGTTTGGAGAGGAGCATAGTTTAGGAGACTGCCTCAAGTCTTTAGTTTGACTAGGCACTTTTTAAGAACTCTGCTTCATGGCTGTGAGATGATTTTCATCTGGCAAGGAAATATATGTTAAGGGCTTGTTTAGGGGACAACATATTCTGATTGGCACAAATTAAAAAAAAAAAAAAAAAAAAAAAAAAAATTTTGAGGAGGAAGGTAGGGGTCATGTTTATCATTGCCTTGTTTTTGTAAAATGTGATATATTGCTCAATGAAACATAGGGGTTGCATCACACTTTGGTACTGAAGTAGTCGCAACGCAGCACAAACGGTCAACTGCAGCACTATGCATCTATACATATATGTACCACAACTCCCCACCACAGCGACATCTAGGGTCTAACCATTGTTCGTTGCATGGCAGTTTTCTGTTCGAAAAGAAACCCATTGCTATGCACCGTGCTCCTAATTGCACCAGTCTTTGGGCAGGGTTGACCATATTGAAATTGCTAGTGTGTGCTGCCCATGCCTTGCTTTTAGCCGTTGGGGCCAGGAATAGTCAATTGGTTTTGTATATTGCAGGGGGAGGGACTCCTATCATCTTCAACCCTGCCAATATAGAGCAGTGCTACAAACTTTCCAGATCTGCAGTTACATGGGCATCGCTCCTTTTTGCTATCCTCGCACAATTCTAATGCATGTTTATGTAAGGGCACGGCATAGCACAAGACCTGCTAATTATATACATCCTCCAGTACCTTCAGTATACGTGCGCGCACATATCTCTCACTTCCTGTGGAGGGCAAATGAGACTGAGTGGACCTGAAACACCTAGTAAATGCGTGGTGTGTTGGTGGCCGGTCTGTATGCCATAGCCAGTGCCTGAGCATGCTGGGTAGCCCTGCAGACCAGTTTTACTATGTAAAACACTTGTAGCTGCGCAGGGCTCCCTCGGTTCTGTCGAGGTCTTTTATATTAGCCGAGCACTCCTGGGACACTGCACCACTACGGTCGGGAGCAGGGGGAGGTGTCACTTTGCTTCCAGCACTTAGGCTAAGCAAAGAGTTACGCCTAGTGCTGAGTAAGTGTTAATGTTACCTGGTCGTTCATAGGGGCCCCTTAGGGTAGGATGGCCTAGCGGCAAGGAACAGCTAGGGTGGTTTACGTGTGCTTCAGCGATCATGGAAAAAGTATGCATCGCGGGCCCTGGCTCACACGGAAGTGGGCAAAGATCGCACACTCCACAGGTGCCGAGGCTTGCTCTTTGCCTGGCTTTGGGGCTCCAGGTTACTTCTGTAGTGCTAGGCCTTCAGATGCTGTAAGGATGCCCGTTTTTATTCACTCGATTGTCAAACGATTGGTATTTCCGGGGTTATTCCGCGGGTGTTGAGCGTTTGGCGCTTGTTGTTTTTCCATTGGGTCGGTTTGATGCGGGATGGTGTTTTTTGGGCACAGCCACGTGGTGGGCCGTGCTTTGTCTGACTGGGGTTAGCCTTCCTTTAATCTCTCTGTGTGTCATACACGGTTGTAAGACGGGGGGGCATCTAGCCCTGGCTGATTGAGTTGTGAGTACTGTTATTAGTATTAAACCATCAGGTACCCGGGTACTGATATTTGCACCCAAACTATAGGTACTCCAGGACGCATGTCCTTCTTTACACTCATCCCCAGTCAGGCTGTCCCTCCTCCCCCCCCCCCCCCAAACCTTGGAGCAATAGGGGTCCAAACACTTGGGGTGGGCAGGCTTGGGCAGAGGTTGATGGCAAACTCCCACATCATTCGGTATGAGGATTTCGTTAAGTCTTGGGGCAGGGCACAGGCCTCTTCCTCTCGCTGTTTGTTCTTCGAGGTGTGGTTGGGTCACGTGACGGAGTAGAGCAATCATCGCATGGTATATCTGGCCATGAAGGAACGCCAGGCAGGATTGTAGCGTAGGCAGATAGTGGTACTTAGCGGGGACTGGATGTTGGTCTCAATGGCATGCCTCCATGCTAGGGGACCAGGGACCTAGGTCACGCACATCAGGCAATGACAAGGGAACTGGGACCAATTGTATACAGGAGTGGTTCCCACCACGGTGGTCAGATGGGAAGCTGTCATCTTTATTCCCGTGTGCCCTTACTCCATCACGCCTATTGTAAGCTGAGGATGCCTGTTGACGCTGTTAGACCTGCTATTAGTTATTATACGCACTTGGGTGCCTTGGCATGGCTTGTCTCGCATCAGGGCCAGTTTGGGATTACTGGCGAATTGTCTGCTCTAGGGCTGAAGCAGGCGCCTACAATACAGGACAAGATTGATTAGGCCAGGCAACATGACAAAGGTCTTTTGGCATTGGCAGAATGGTGCAGGCTGCGAAGTAGCATCTTTGCAGAACATGTGTCAACATTCTGCTAGGAAATGATGAGCAGCAGGAAGGTTTTGAACCATGGTGAGCAATTGTGGGTTTCGTGCTCAACAGGAGCAAGGGAATTGCATGCTGTTCCATCAAGCTATGGGTACGGTCTATAGCACCAGAAACTGTAAAGCTGCCATGTTCGCCTGGGACTGGGCGGCCAATGTCATCTAACTTGGCAGCCAGACACTGAGTAGGCAAAGACATACTTGCGAGGGTGCAACGGGCACTCAGCAGTAGAGTTAGTTGAGTGTCATCACACCCCGATACAACGTCAGTGATAAAACGTAGGTTGTGGCTACACACGACCAGGCACTCCAGGGTAGCTGGGGCGGGAGTGTGCCAGGGCCTAGAGGGTGCGGGTTGCCTGGTTTAGGGCTGCTGGTTTGGAGGGAACTCTAATACGGATCGCCACAAGAGCACATTTTGCATTCATAGAAGGCTGAACTGCTGCTTTTTTGGCATGGTGTCAGTTGCTTTAGTCCAAGCATGGGTTATAGGCCGGGGGTCTGCCCAGGGATTAGTGTCAACAGGCAGGTGAAACAGCAGAACTTAGAGGGGCTTGGGTTTGACCTCTGGATACATGGGCGGAGCCTGGCTGCTCACTTAGTAGCCCGTCCTTGAGTTCGACGAAACAGGTACCATGGATGCGAGTAGCGGTACCGGGTAACGTCTCCTGCCCTTCAGCACTGGCTGGCAGCTATGCAGGTTGTGGAAGTGGCCTTCCTCGGGGGCGATATGGTCCACATGATTAAGGGAAACCCCGGGGTAACGCTTTTGGGCTACCAATTAGCAGGAGAACAATTGGCCTACCCAGTATCCAAGATAGAGAAGAATTTTACACGTTGGTCCTCCTCTGTGGTCACTCTGTCCTGTCCCTCCCTGCCATACGAGCAAAATTTTGGGAGGGCAAGGCTTCACATTTGGTGGTGACTGATGGAATGCGATGGACATACTCCAACTGAGTGAAGGAGGAGGTAAGGCGGGCTTGTCAACTCTTACCCCTCCCGCATTGGCACTGCCAGGCAGGATTGTCTTGTCAAAGTGATTGTTCTTCAGCCATGCAAAGGCTACATTGGACCAACGCCTAGTTTTAGGTTTACGGTCATTTCAGTCACAATCCACGGGGGAGTTGGATAGGATGAGGACACCTGTCCTGAGGGGCATGCCGCCCGCCGGTCCGGTTGGGCGTAGATTTGTTTTGGCTGGACCTGGGAGAAGCCCGGTATCAGTATGCTGTAGGTAAAAAGGTCTACCTGGAGCCATGCACAGTTGCGCAGAGCAAAGAGGTTTGGGCTTCATCAGGCATGGTCTTATACACGCCAAGTTCACAGGGTGCCGGGAGGGAGATGGGGTGCACCTCTCTAGTTTGGGCATGGTTCTTTTCCTACTGGACCTAGGGGAAGCTTTGGCTGCAGCAGGTTGTAAGGAAATAGGTCTACATCGGTGGGGGGCCCTGGTAGTGACGGGGGCCACTCCCAAGGCTGTGGAGGAGTTACAGGGCGATCCAGGGTCTGCACATACCAAGGGGTACATCATGCAGCAGCACCGCGGGGTGCTAAGCCAGGATACCCAGGGATGTTTTAGAGGGTCCCCTGGAAGAACGACGGCGCCCCGTTAGCCGGAAGGCGGTTGTGGGTCTGAGCAACCAGGGGCTGCCATGTATGCTCCGCCCACCCATCACGGGGGGGGCGTGTGAAGCAAGTGGACGGGTGGTCCACGGATGGGAGGGGTGGACCCTCCCAATATTTGGTATACACCAGCTGGCGTTGCCATGGTGATTCTAGGCTTATCAGACGGGCAGGCGGCATAGGGGCTGGCCTGCCCTGGGTTCGCCCGTAAGATAACCCACCTTGTTTGCATATTGGTTTATGCTACTAAAATCTGCAGCAATATTTCTCCACCTACATTACAGTGTCGTGTGTTTATTCATGTATTTATGTGTTTGTGACAACTGTTGCCGATATTGGCACTATGGGTTCGACGCAGCAATACCCGCACTCTCCATGCTAAAATGAACCCTACTCTCCTTGACGAGGAGGGGGTCCATCGGCTACGCTGCCACCTCGGTGCGGGGAAGCAGGTTTCAAGCCGCGAGGTCGTGTCCTCATTCAGTGATCCTGGGCAATTCATTTAACCCCCCGTGCCTCGAGTTGGGTCCGGGTGGGGTTGTTGACGCGGGGGAAATAGCGCGAATGTAGAATTACTCGCCATGCATGCGTGAGGTAATGGGAGCGATGCCCGCACTCTCCATTAACAAATTGGCATTGATTTGTGATATCATGTAATCTCCTTTATGCGAATGTGGTCCGGCTGCTGTACGGCCGTCTTTGGGGCGGCAAAGCATTTCCGAGCCTCGTGGTCGCGTCCACATACTGGGATCATGGGCAAGTCATTTACCCCCCCCCCGTGCCTCGAGTCGGGTCCGGGTGGGGCTTCGAGGAGGTGGTCCGTCGGCTGAGCTGCCGCCAAAGGTGCGGTAATGCAGGCCGCAAGCCTCGTGGTGGCGTCACCATCCTGTGATCCTGGGCAAATCATTTAATTTAAACCCCCTGTGCATCGAGTTGGGTCCGGGAGGGGCTTTGAGGATGTGGTCCGTCGACTGCGCTGCCGCCAAAAGTGCGGGTATGCAGGCTGTGAGCCTCGTGGTCGCGTCACCATCCTGTGATCTCGGGCAAGTCATTTAATTCGACCCCCTTGTTACAGCGCGTGTACAATGCGTGCTGCTCCCTTTCATGTGCACTGCATGGTAGTTAGTTGATAAAAACATTCGGATGAGATAAAAAAAATTCAATTTCTTTCTGAAAGATGGACATTTATTTAAATAATCCCTCCGTACCTCGAGTGGGGGTCCGGGTGGGGCCTCGAGGATGTGGCCCGTCGACTGCACCGCGGGGTCGTGCCACCATCCTGTGATTCTGGGCAAAGCATTTAATCCCCCGTGCCTCGAGTTGGGTCCGGGTATAGGGGACGTAGCTCCAAATGGTAGAGCATTTGCTTAGCAGGCGAGAGGTAGCGGGACGATGCCCACACTCTCCATAAAATTAAAAAAAAAGAAATAAAAAAAATTTGTATTCGCGAAGTGTGGTCCGGCGGCCGCCCAGGGGGCGGGAAAGCAGGTTGTGAGCCTCGTGGCTGCGTCCACATCCTGTGATCACGAGCAATTCACTTATTCTCTCCGTGTAAGGCGTCCCATACACTCGGGCGATCTCGCGTTATATAAATAACATGCAACCAATTACTTGTTGAGCATCGTGGCCCGTCTAGCACCTGCTACCCCGTGCCTGAATGTCTAATGTGCAGACAGTGCTATTTAAGGCCAATTCCTTCGGGCGATTTCGCGCGCCGACTCTGGGTAAATTATTTAATCTCCCCGTGCCCGAATGCGTAGGTAAATACGGCACTCATGTTCAGCACTCCAAGGCCTGCGGGTCGAGCTTGCGCTGTGACCCGGGCCAAATCACTTAGTCTCCCAGTGCCCGAGTGCGTATGTAGATGCGGTGCAGGGGCACAGCGCCCCAATTCCTTCGGGTCGGGTTCGCGCTGTGACTCGGGGCAAATCATTTAATCTTCCCGTGACCGAATGCGTATGCAAACTCGGGGTAGCGAGTTTCCTGATGCGGGTGTTGCATAGCTGGCCCCTTTGGGAGGAAACGCCTGGCGTGGGGGTGATGGTAAGCACGGGGTTATGCCTTTAGCGGGGGTAGGCTGGTGGCCAGCCTCCACTTACACGCATTCCCTCGCCAGGGCTTTCGGTACATCTCACATAGGAGTGGTTGGGAAGGTAAAAGGCTGGCAGAGTGCCAGCCGTCTAGGCTGTATAACCAGCTGAACTGGTTTGGAGCTGGTCTTCACCACTCCAGTCAGGTACTCACGTGCGGCCGTCTACTCAGGTGCGGGAAGCCAGGTTTCAAGCCTCGAGGTCGCGTCCTGTGATCATGGGTGAATCACTTATCTCCCCGTGCCTGAATAGGTAATGTGAACACGGTGCTCAACGTGCAGCTGTTCACTTTGGGGCAGGAAACCAGGTTTCGAGCCGCGAGGTCGCGTCCTGTGATTCTGGGCAAAATCACTTAACCTCCCCCTGTGCCCGAATAGGTAATGTAAATACGGTACTCATGTACAGCGCTCCAATACCTTCGGGTCGAGCCCGCGCGCCTTGCTGACTGAATGTCTAATCCAGAAGGTGTCGCTTCTAGTACACAAGACAGTCACTAGTTACAGGCTTGCCCATGTTGCAAATGGTACGCCACCGGTTGGCACTGTGGCTATGCTGTACCATCACTAAGCCTGAAAGAAGTTGTATAGGGAGGTGATATGATGGAATTAATTTCCGTTGCCGGGTGTGGCGCTGTTGACTAACTTTGATTCATAGATGAGCATGTCTATTTACAACAGTCCTACAATATTGATGTCAGCACAGTTTACTGTATGTGTTTGGCAGCTATGACATGAATCATGCTTCGCAGACGCCTTCACACATGCCAAGTGGGAGTTCGTCCCAATTATGGAGTTAACTGTTGGAGCCATCGAGAAAATTAGAACTATACCGGCAGATTGCATCACGGGTCCCGCGGCCCCAACCCCTGTCTATCCCGGTATTAGCGAACCGCGAATGGTCAATGCGGTATGTACAAGTGCTTTATATAACGTTTCATTGATAAATGCACTATGTATACGATATTATACATCACTACGTGGGTTCCATCTCAGAGCGGTGGCCATCTTATGGTTGCCCTCACATAGGCTACATATAATGAAGCAAATACGGGCCTTTAGAGCACATGTGCCTTCCTTTGACTTCTCTGTGACCTGGGCAGCTTGGCTCCGCTGCCCCAGGTCAGTCCGGTCTCACGAGCTCCCCGTCCCCTGGCCACCTGTGATTAGCATCAGGGCTTGACACACCATAAAGCCTTTTCATCCCACACGAGCCTCCAGCTAATCTCTTTCACACCCGACTGTTCATGCTTTATGGCTTGTTTTCCAAACAGGAGATGCTCGTGTTTATTGGGGCCTGTTGATATCTGATGTGGGATCTGAGCCTCGCTGGGTAAATAATTGTGGGCTGGCTTAACTGGAATGTGGGATGGTCATCATGACTCTGCCTTTTCGTTTGTAATGTATACATTTATATGGCCATATCATAAAACAAGGAATGTATGCCTGAAGCAGGATATTTTGTATTTAAGGAGAAGCCTGTTTCTGTAATTTTCAGCAGTCTCCTGAGAACATACACGCTGTTGTACTTCTAGGATGCCTGTAATTGGTCTGCAGCCAATAAACTGATCTTTGACTTCACCCAGAAGACTCTGTGTTTCTGTAGGTCTGAAACAGGAAGAACCCGAAGTCATAGGGTGTGTTCCCCTGCACCGCTGGGCTTAAAATTCACAGTACTTCAGTTGGCGCCCAACTCGGGACGATTTCAGCGGTACCGGTCCAAGCCAGAGGTTCGTGAGGAGCTTCGTGTGGAAATTCTGGAGGAAGGCCGCCACTTCATCGACCCCTGCATGTCGACGTGGTCCGAAATTCTTTTCTGCGAGGGTCTCCGCGTCCCGACGGCTACGAAGGACTGCTGCCCTGATTAATCGCCCTGTTTTGGACCCTTGACGAATTTGGTAGATCGAAACAATCGAGAGAGTCTTCTGGTGACGCCATTGATCATCGATATTCAGTTAAGTATAAGTGGAGCGTCTCCCAGTTTGAATTTGGTATCCTTCGGGATCATTTTGATTTGCAGTTTGCAAACGCCAAAGCCAGAGGACTCGTGTATTCACGAGACTATCGTAATCGATAATCCTTTGAAGTTTGGAACTAGACTAGTGAGCGAAGATGCCTGGTTCTAGTGTATTTGGAAGATTGTTTTGTTTGGGTTGTGGAAGGGATTTCCAGTTGGAGGATTCATGTCCGGTTCCTCCAATTGGAACTCCAACTTATGAGCTTTATGTAAAATATGGCGTGGGCCCCATTGCATATAATGAAGTATGGATCCGATACACCAGAAAGGACGGTGTTTTAAAATGGCCCCAAAATGGTAGTTTCGATACAGATATCTTAAATAATTTGGAAGTGAAATTGTTTAAAAAGAAAGCCCGGCCGGCGATGTTTGATTCTTTCCGCCTATGGCGAAAGGAAGCCAAACAGAAGGAAATTAAGCTAGCCAAAAGGAATAAGAGAGAAAGAGGTATGTCAGTGATGCAAGCAGCTGTGCAATTTAAAGATAATGAGGAGGAACAAATGAATGAACAGCTACATAGACAGCGCAAACTAGGGATCAATAAATGTTACCCTGTTTTGTCACCCCTTGTGCAAGATGAGACAAAAGAGAAAGAGAAAGATTCCCTAATGTCCCATTTGCTAAGTTCGCCACCCCCGTATGCACAAAATGCCACAGCACCTCCACAGCTTGTAAATGTGCAGCCTCCAGTGAATATGCCGCAAGCCTTCCCACAGCCGCCAGCTCCTCCTCAGCTGGCTCCTATCCCTGCAGTGCAGCCCTCTCAAGGGCCGCCAGTTTTGTTACCTGTTGCCCCCGCGCTTCCTGCGACTCTGCCTAGCACGCCAGCAGCATCCCCTGGCGCTCCTTCTTACACTACCCAGGTACCTGTATCTGAATCCGTTTTTCTTCCCTCTGTCTATCCCCCCGTTTTCGCCTCAACTTCTCTTCAGCACGACACCGACTAGCTAATGTAGTTACTAGTTTAATGTCGCCTCTCTTTGGGTCATCTAGTGCGACTCCTGGTTTACAACTTAAGCAATTGCGTAGTCAGCTGCCTGGTCCTGACGAGAAAGAGGTGTTAGATCATCTGGCGCATAGGTGGATTGGTTTCCCTTCACTCTATGATGTGGAATCAGTGGTTAACGTTTTTCACCAATGGGATGCCCCGAAACAGAGGTATGTCTTTGACAAAATGTGTGAATTCCTCTGTGAGGAATTGGAGGACCATGGTTCAAACCCCAACCCGCAGGAATTGTGTCGAGTGCGGTTTGATTTTGAAACAGGTACAATTGTGGGTCCCAATGTAGATAAAGCAGTTGCAATTTTACTGTCCTTCAGAAATGATGATTGTCAGCAATCGTTGTTTGAGCAGGGTTTCCCTGTGGGGAAGCAGGTAAAAGCACGCCTATATCCAATGCGTGAGGTTCCTCCAGTTTGGAGACCTGGTGATTTGGCTGCTAACCCACCTGTTCAGCCATATTTTCAGCGTGTTTGGGTGCATGTCCCTTGGAAACGATCTGAAGTGTTAGCGCTTAAACAGACATTGCCTGACCCCCGTAAAAACCTTACAGGATATTATAAGGAGTTATCACAAACTGCAGAATCATGTGTAATGAATCTGGCTGACATAGATATGCTGTTTGGGAATTTGGTTCCACAGCCTTTATGGGGATCCATTCGTAATGTAGATCACGCTGCAGAATTGGGTAACACATGGGCTAATATTATTGCTGCAGATGCTGGACAAGTTGGTGGCGCGAAGCCTGACCCTTTAGTAGCAGAACTCCCTGGTAGAATTATCACATACATGAAGACTATAATGCCCGCGATGCGCGTAAATTGGGATAAACTATCTGCATGCAAGCAGAAGAAGGATGAGACAGTGTCCGATTTCTTTACCAGGTTTGAAGAAACGTTTATCGACCACAGTGGTCAAGACATGAGCACTGAAGGTGGCCAACGGTTATTTGTGGATAAATTTGTACAGAATCTACTTCCCGAGTTGTGTAAGAAATTAAAAGATTCAGAAAGTTCTTGGGCTGTTTCCTCCTCAGCGCAAATACTGGCTACTGCACAGTATTATGAAAATAGAGACAAAGATGAGAAGGATAGAACAGATAAGAAAACGAAAGAACTGAAAACGAAGGTCCTTTTACAGCAGGCTTATCCGCCACGTGGAGGACAGAATAATTATAGGCAAACACAAGGTATCTATCAGCAGCCCCAACAGTTTCAGAATAATCAGCAAATGAATGGGTATTATCAACCACGCATCCCTGTAGGTCCCAACCAATGTTTATATTGCAAAGAAGAAGGCCATTTTAAATATAGTTGCCCTAAATTAATGCAGCGTAACAGTAATGCGTATGGCGCAAGAGGTAGAGGTGGTCAGCAAGCTCCTAGAGGCAGAGGGCGTGGAAATGTTCCCCAGAACGCGCGTCCTCTTCCGCCTCAAAATACCATAAATAGCTTTGATCAGCAAGCCAACGCGACTGGTAATACAGCTCAGTACTACAATAATGATTATTATGCAGAAGACGACAATGTAGAAGATAATGATTACTAGGACAGCCGTAGACAGAGAGAGGGAGTTGTTTCAGTACCAGTGGATCAGAGCGGACCTTATGTTAAAGTAACTACAGCAAATGTAACGGAGCCCTTTCTGCTGGATACTGGTGCTGCAAAGAGTTCAATCATGCATTCAAAACTCCCTGGCGCGCCTTTGTCTGGCGAAATGAATGTTTCAGTAGGTTTTTCTGGCGCCCCAGTTAGGAACCCGATTTCTAGTCCTATGTCTCTTTCTGTTGGACCTTGTGAGCTAAAAGCACCCCTCATCCTAACGACAGGTTGTGGTGAAAATTTGCTAGGATTAGATCTGCTAAAAAGATTGCATGCAACATTATATTGTTCTCCCTCAGGAGTACAACTTACATTAGGTAAGAAAGTGATTTCTCCAATGTATTTGTCTAAAAATGCAATGCCACCTGAATTGTCATCCCTTCCGGATGGCCTTTGGGCTACTGGTCCCAACGATGTGGGTCGCTTGGAAATACCGCCATACGTGGTAACTTTAAAAGCCAATGTCAGATTGCCACGCATTCCCCAGTACAAGATCTCCAATGAGGGTCAGAAAGCTTTGTTAGCAATTGTCAGCGATTTGGTTAAAAAGGGTGTAATTGAAGAGACAAGAGGCAACGTTTGCAATAGTCCTGTTTTACCTGTCTTAAAACGAACGGACCCTTCACAGCCACCTGTTTACAGATTTGTGATTGATCTTAGAGAGGTTAATAAGATTGTTGTGCCACAGTTTCCAGTTGTCCCTGATATAACTGCCTTGTTAACCATGATTCCAGCCTCCGCTGCATGGTTCTCAGTGATCGATTTAAAGAATGCTTTCTTTAGCATCCCAATTGCAGAGGAGAGTAGAGACATTTTTGGCTTCAGTTTAGGAGGTCGCAGCTTTCGCTTTAAACGCGCTCCCCAGGGCTACTGTGAAAGTCCATCAATATACAGTCAGGCTTTAAAAGCGCAGCTTGATGCACTGGTTCTACCCAGTGGCGCTATCCTTATTCAGTATGTTGACGATTTGCTAATCGCCGCGGATACTGAAAGGATTTGTAAAGACGCTACACTGTCTTTGTTGCGTCATTTGTCTGCCTTTCATCACAAAGTGTCTCTCTCAAAGCTGCAATATTGTCGACAAGAAGTGACCTACTTAGGTCATCTCTTATCGAAGGAGGGAAGGAAACTGACCCCAGAAAGAATTCAAGCCATTGCACAGTTGAGTATGCCAAGAACACAGAGAGAAGTGCGTGCTTTCTTGGGCATTACTTCATACTGTAGGCATTGGATTCCCAATTTTTCCTTGCTGGCAAAACCTTTGTTAGCATTAACATGCAAAGACACACCGAATCCTATTCCATGGTCTGAAGAGTGTCAGAAAAGTTTTTGGGAATTGCGCAATGCATTATGTTCAGCTCCTGTGTTGGGTACCCCTGACTACAGCAAGCCTTTTACATTGTATGTTCACGAAAAGAACGGTTGCGCATTATCAGTGTTAACACAGCCTTTTGGTGACAGATCGCGTCCATGCGCATATTTTTCATCAACCTTGGACCCGGTAGCGAGGGCATTGCCAAGTTGTCTGAGAGCTACAGCCGCCGCAGCTATGTCTATTCAACAGTCTGCTGGCCTAGTAATGGATAATACATTGATTGTTATGGTTCCACATGCTGTGGACACATTGTTAAACAGGACCAAGACACAGCACTTATCTAGTGCGCGATTATCCGGATATGAGTTGACACTGTTAGCAAATCATATACACATAAAGAGATGCAACACGTTGAATCCAGCTACATTATTACCAATCCCAGCAGACCTAGATGAGATTGAGCAACATGATTGTCTGTTCAGAACAGAAGAAGAGACGAAAGGGAGAGTAGATCTTAAAGATACTCCCCTGACTGAGTGTGATGGTACCTTATGGGTGGATGGTTCGTGTTTCAAGCTTCCAAATGGTGATACGACTGCTGCATATGCTATCACTACTTTGCACACGATTGTTGAAACTGCACGTGTGCCACAAAATTCCGCTCAAGCAGCAGAATTGATTGCCCTTACAAGAGCATGCGTGTTGTCTGAAGGAATAAAAGTGAACATATATACGGATAGCCAGTACGCCTTTGGCGTGGCTCATAGTTTTGGGAGATTGTGGAAAGAACGTGGGTTCCTGACTTCGCATGGAGCTAAGATTCAGAATGGCAAGTTGGTGAATGATCTTCTTGAGTCACTGACCCTACCGTTGCAAGTTGCGATTAGGAAATGCAGTGCGCACAAGAAAATCACTGATGATGTTGGTCGTGGTAATGCGTTTGCTGATGAAATCGCGAAAGAAACAGCAAAAGATGTGAAGACTCGAATGTATGTTGCAGGCCCTGCCAGATGGGTTGGTGATGTTGGAATGTGTGAAAACACGATAGAGAGTGTAAAGTCCCTTCAAGCTGAAGCCACAGAGAGAGAGTTGAGCAAGTGGAGAGAAAGTACGGGTAAATTGGATGAGAATGGTTGTTGGATTGATCTGTCAGAACATAGGCGATGGTTGTTACCTGATGCATATGTGCTTCCAGTGGTTACTATGGCACATGGAATGGCACATATCAGTATGAAAGGAATCTGTAAGTTGTTGGCTCCAGTATGGCAGAATGCTGGAATTCCCAAGTGTGCAGAGAATGTGGTCAAGAATTGTATGGTATGCTTGAAATACAACCCTGGTAGGGGAACCCCAACTCCAGCTGGTCATTTTGCGCCTCCCTCATATCCATTCGAAGTTTTGCAGCTAGATTTTATCCACATGGAAAGGTGCAACAACCTGAAATATATATTGGTGGTTGTTTGCGCTTTTTCAAAATGGATAGAAGCGTATCCCCTAAAAGACAACACTGCTCTATCCACAGCCAAAGCCCTTGTGAAGGAATTTTTCCCTAGGTTTGGAATGCCAAGAATGGTGTGGAGTTATAATGGGAGTGAATTTGTGGGCCAAGTGATGAAGAATGTGTGTGAGGGATTAGGGATTAAGCAGAAGTTTCACGCTGCAAATCACCCCCAATCAGCTGGATTAGTAGAGCGCTACAATGGCGCTCTAAAACTCAAGCTGGCCAAAATCGAGGCGAGCTTCGGTCTTAAATGGCCTGACGCTCTGCCTCTAGCACTCCTGTCCACCAGAATGACCGTACACTCACGAGTGGGACTTAGCCCATACGAGGTGGTTTTTGGCCGCCCGGCCAATGTATGGGGTGTGCCAAGACCGACGAAATTCAGCGAAATCGAACATCCAGTACTGCTTGATTACTTGTATGAATTGACGGCAAAATTGCGTGTTTTACACCAACAGGTGCATGATACTCTCCCCCAGGCCTCTGAAGCTCCAGGACACCCTATCGACCCTGGCACATGGGTGCTCATCAAGAATTTCCAGCGCAAAAGCAACGATGAGCCCCATTGGATTGGCCCTCATCTCGTACTTCTGTCTACAAGATCAGCTGTTCGAGTAAAGGGGAAGTAGAACTGGATCCACGGCGCCCACATCAAGAGGATCCCTTTGCCTCTACCATATGACCAGTGGGTCCAGGAGGGTATCGCTGACTCTGAAACAGACACTGTACCTCGTTTTGTGCCGTTCAGTGATGCACGCGTAAGAGGCACAACTTCAACACAACAGAGTGACGATATTTTGCAAGAAGCTGTGCCACCGTCAATTCGATTGGACACTACAGAGCCTGAACTCTTGTTTCAAGATCAGACACTACCTGGCCGTTTTCACTATAACTTAAGACCAAGGCCTATGGACAAATAAATATTCTTTTCCTTACCTTTTTGGTTTTTGATAGCCATAGCTCTCCCATCTGAAGGACTTTCTTGATTTTTGTTTTTCGAACCACCATCCGGGTTCAGCCGCAGGGTCGCGGTGCCAAGACTTTGGGGTGCAGGCCGAAGACGTTAGGTCAACGGTTCTGGTTGGTCTAGGGCGTTCCCTGGACCGACAGGCGTACACCTTAGCAGAAGATACTCACCCGCCGCGAGCGGCACGATTAGAGGATGGAGTTTTTCAAGATGGAGAGACCCGCTGAGGAAATGAACTTTAAAGCAAAAATATGTAAAATAATGAAGAGCAAACGTTTTGTATTTTTATGTCTGTTTATATTATGTAGTATGATAGTGTTTACTGTAGGATTTGTATTCTTCTCCTCTCAAGAGCCTATTGCACCCACTGTACAGCCTATATCTCCTCCTACTGTCTCCTCACACTCTTTTCACCCTCTGCCTGAACACGAACAAGCCAGACGATCAGAGTTTGTAAACAACTCGTTTATTCAGCTCCTGCACCAGCACCAACTAGTCATGAACACAACCAATTGTTGGGTGTGTGGTTTAATGCCACATACCATTAATAAGGGTATTCCTTATCTAGTGCTGCCGTTTAGTTACAATGGATCGTCATGGGCATTCCAGACCATGTTTCTCTTTGCACTAGATGCCTACTCCCCGCGACAACCGCGTTCCATCAGACCTAGCACCAATAATAAGGCCTTAATGAAAGGAGTTGCCGATATGAGCAGAGATATCGACGCATACTCATCTATACCCAAGGAAGAATTGTGAGCTTATGTAGGGTGGAACGCGACGGGGTATAGTATTAGTCTGGGTGAAAGACAGCGGAAAATCTCATCCCCAATTTGGGTCGTACCCCACATAGGTCGGTTCTGTTTACAAGGTAATGGTCAGAATCCAAGAGCTCAACTGGGGAGAAGTGACTGTACTGAAATGTACACTTTTCCATCGCAGTTTTCCCCTGCGTTTTTGGCTGCCAAGGGTACATATTTTGTCTGCAATGACCGAGCATATACATGGTTGCCTCCTGATTTCTCGGGCACATGTTATATTGCAAATCTGCTACCGCCAACATTTACTGCTGCCTCTGACTATCACAAGACCAGAGTTGTGAGAGGCGTGATTAGTAAGGAGGATACTGCCGGTCAGGAAGCGGGAGACTTCTTTTTGGGTTTCCTGCCGTTTTGGGGACCTATGGTCAATAGTAGGAACCTGAGACAACTGACTCGTGTGGTTGAATCCACCGTTAATGTTACGGCTGGTGCCCTTGGTAATTTAACAGCTGAGCTCCAAGCGGATCGCCTCATGACTTGGCAGAACCGCATGGTTCTAGACGTTATACTTGCAGACCGCGGTGGGGTATGTAAGGTCATCCAATCCAGTTGTTGCATTTTCATACCAGATAACGCTCCAACAGTTTATCAAGCCATCTCCAAACTGCATAAAATATCTGAATCCATACACGTGGATAAAGGAGATTGGTCACTGGTGGGGTGGTTCTGGGAACTGATATCTGCCTGGGGTTGGAAAGTTCTGATGGTCATTGGAATGATCTTAGCCATTCTTTTCCTGTTCTGTCTGTGCATACAGTGTGCTCCTGCGATATGTGGCCTCTGTGCTACATTATGTGTAAGGAAACCTGTATCGAGGGACGAGCTAAGTAATAGGATGATGCTACAGCAACATCTCCATGACTTTGTGAATATTGACCTAGACTCGGATTGAAATGAGTATAGTTATTGCCTATGTAAGGGCAAAAGGAGGGTCTGTCGTACTTTGCAATTTGGGACCGCGTAGGAGACAGGGCCCTACCCCTGTCTATCCCGGTATTAGCGAACCGCGAATGGTCAATGCGGTATGTACAAGTGCTTTATATAACGTTTCATTGATAAATGCACTATGTATACGATATTATACATCACTACGTGGGTTCCATCTTAGAGCGGTGGCCATCTTATGGTTGCCCTCACATAGGCTACATATTATGAAGCAAATGCGGGCCTTTAGAGCACATGTGCCTTCCTTTGACTTCTCTGTGACCTGGGCAGCTTGGCTCCGCTGCCCCAGGTCAGTCCGGTCTCACGAGCTCCCCGTCCCCGGGCCACCTGTGATTAGCATCAGGGCTTGACACACCATAAAGCCTTTTCATCCCACACGAGCCTCCAGCTAATCTCTTTCACACCTGACTGTTCCTGCTTTATGGCTTGTTTTCCAAACAGGAGATGCTCGTGTTTATTGGGGCCTGTTGATATCTGATGTGGGATCTGAGCCTCGCTGGGTAAATAATTGTGGGCTGGCTTAACTGGAATGTGGGATGGTCATCATCGTTTGTAATGTATACATTTATATGGCCATATCATAAAACAAGGAATGTATGCCTGAAGCAGGATATTTTGTATTTAAGGAGAAGCCCGTTTCTGTAATTTTAAGCAGTCTCCTGAGAACATACACGCTGTTGTACTTCTAGGATGCCTGTAATTGGTCTGCAGCCAATAAACTGATCTTTGACTTCACCCAGAAGACTCTGTGTTTCTGTAGGTCTGAAACAGGAAGAACCCGAAGTCATAGGGTGTGTTCCCCTGCACCGCTGGGCTTAAAATTCCCAGTACTTCACCTCTGCGCGGCACCATAGGGGGTGCCTGAGCCAAAACCGAGGAGCCTCATGGGAGGGTCCCGGAAGCCGTGTCGGCGTCCCACTAGTCCTGCGGGCGGTTGTGGGCCTGAACAACCGGGGGGTTTGCTATGCGACGCTCCGCCCCGAGATGGGGGGCGTGAGTAGAAGTTACCAACGGCACGTGATCGTAGAAAGAATCACCTGGATGGCAGCAAAGACGGTGTTCGCTCCCGCGCTGCCCGGCTCATCAGGCAGGCAGGCGGCCCAGTTGATTGCCTGCCCTTGGATCGCCCGTAAGATAACCCACCCATTACATATCTGGATTATGTAATAAACCTGCAGCAATTTTACCCAACTCAACAGTCTGTGTGTGTGTTATTTGGGTATGCATTTTGGGGGAGGGGGGACAGAGGGGTGCCCCTGGTGGTACTATGCCGCCGACCGCGGTCCCCGCAGGGGGCCACTACAGCGGTCAGCGCCCTAGTGCCACCGGGGCAACGGTCACCCTTCCCCACCCCCTCCCAAGGGGAGGGGGCGGGGAAGCCGACCGGTGTCCCCCCTCTCCTTGTGTTGGCCGGATGGGACGCAGAAGCGCGTCACTTCCTGGCCCCTGTGGGGAAGGGGAGGCTATTTATCCTTCCCCCACCCTCCTGGCGACCTCTTTGTCGCCCTCCACGCCGCATCCCTCCCTACCGCTTACCCGGCGTAGGCACTGGATGGGGGGGTTTCAGAGTGTTGTAATGTTTCTTGTTTCATTGCAAGAGGAGTTACAGGGCGATCTGGAAGCAGGCCGGTACAAAGGGTACCTCTGCGCGGCACCATAGGGGGTGCCTGAGCCAAAACCGAGGAGCCTCATGGGAGGGTCCCGGAAGCTGTGTCGGCGCCCCACTAGTCCTGCGGGCGGTTGTGGGCCTGAACAACCGGGGGGTTTGCTATGCGACGCTCCGCCCCGAGAGGGGGGGCGTGAGTAGAAGTTACCAATGGCACGTGATCGTAGAAAGAATCACCTGGATGGCAGCAAAGACGGGGTTCGCTCCCGCGCTGCCCGGCTCATCAGGCGGGCAGGCGGCCCAGTTGGTTGCCTGCCCTTGGATCGCCTGTAAGATAACCCACCCATTACATATCTGGATTATGTAATAAACCTGCAGCAATTTTACCCAACTCAGTAAAGAATTGAAACATCACACAGACACGCACACACGTTCTACCATGACCGCCTTACAGTCAGACAGAACCCTCCTGCTGGACTCACTGCCATGCTCCCCGTGTGATATTGAGCATTTCTTACACCTTCACCCCCCAGGAGCACCCTGACACCTTGTGTTTCCTGCTTCCATCATGCGTTCAGAACCATGTGACCTGGCCCTTTGGTGGACTTCTTGTCACTTCCACCCCTTGCCTTCCTTCTGCTGTTACCGTCTGTACTCCTACTCAGTGCCAAAGGCGTTACGTTTGGTAGTGTCTGTAATAGAAGGTAACGTATGGTACAGACATCTGTAATACGACTGAAACCATGGTAAGCGCTCATGGGCAAGCTGCTCCTGCGGCACTACAAAGTGCTCACTCCAGAACTCTTTTACACTCCGAGGGAAGGTTATACTAAACCTGTCTCCAGCTGTCCCTGACCCTTGCTTTCTTAGAGGAGGTGAAAGAAGACAGACTCAACTGCCGAGATCAACGGTAACTTCTAGATCCGAAAGGTATGTTCGGAGACTATTATTACATATCATCTTTCCATCCCACCTTTCCATATCACCCCCTGCTTAATTAAAAACCCCCAGATGTAATAGACCCGCTCCATGAACTTTGCCATTCACGCTTGAGACTTGTCCGTTCTTTATGTTGAGAGAACCTCTGGATTCTGTTGTGCGTAGAATGGTTTGCATAGGTGGGCTGTGTTATAAGGTGTTGTGTAGAACCGACATTTCTGTAACAAACAACAGAGAGCTCTTATTCTAACTTGAGTGACCTTCTGACAAGACGTGACACCCTCATACAGGGGTCAAGCGCATACTGATGGTTGCCACCCAATGCAGTGGTTATACAGTTAGAACAATCTAACACTAACGGATGTCTTAGACTATGGGCAGGCCTCCTGGAATTACGCGATAGTGAGGTGATTTTCGCATAATTATACATTTTTAACATTTGACACATAATTCATCATCTGCTACATAATCTACAGATTTTAACAAAAAAACGGTTCAAAAGTTACTAAGAATGCAGCTACAAGTGTTACTGCGCCGTGGAGGGCCCTTTGGAAAGGTTCACTGTCCACCTTTCTGTTGTTTGTTGCTAAATCTGGGTGTTAAACTGGTACTAATGAGGTGCACCCAATGCCCAGGAAGTGTAAAGAAGTATAAAAAGTACAAAATAATGTAGTAATACTACCAAGAAAGGGTCGCATTATGCCTTATAATTTGGCTGTTCTTGTCACATAATTTAATCAACCCTGCCGCATAATTTGCACCACCCCAGCCGCATTATTCCTTTGGTGCTGACTATGGGTGATTTGATGGCTGGCATGTCAAGACACACATCTAAGATTAATTGGTTTGTGTCTGTAGTATTAACTGCTGTTGTCAATACTGGGGATGTGAGCACACAATTCTGGGGGATTAGAATTACCCATTCAATCTCTTGCAAAACTACTTTCTCCAGGTGTGTTATACCACACCTGCGTAGCTATGCCCACTTCAGAAGGTGGAAGAGGAGGGTCCAAACATGCCATACCACACACATATAGATGTGATGCTCCATTACAGAGAGCGAGAGAGAGGAATACAAGGGTCGTCACTTGTTATACAACACATGTTTAACTGATGTTGCTTCAAAAGGTGGCCACAGAGTTTGAGAGGAAGAGGAATGTCTGCACACGTCATACCACATGTGTGCAGCTGTGATACTCCATCAGAGTGTGAGATAAGAAGAGGAGGTTCTACATTTGTCATACCACACACGCATAACATGTAACTCTGATGCCCATTCAAAAGGAGGGTAGAGAAAGTGATGAGGGGGAGGTTGCATACACGTCATGCCATGTCATACCACACAAGTGTACCTGTGATTTGCAGAGTGTGAGAGAGTAAGTGAAGGGTTTACACTTCCTACCACACAAGTGTACCTGTGATTCGCAGAGCGTGAGAGAGTAAGTGAAGGGTTTACACGTTCTACCACAAAAGTGTACCTGTGATTTGCAGAGCATGAGAGAGTAAGTGAAGGGTTTACACGTTCTACCACACAAGTGTACCTGTGATTCGCAGAACGTGAGAGAGTAAGAGAAGGGTTTACAAGTTCTACCACACAAGTGTATCTGTGAGTCGCAGAGAGTGAGAGAATAAGAGAAGGGCTTACACGACATACCACACACGTGTAGCTCTGATGCTCCATCAGAGGGTGAGAGAGGAAGTGAAGGGTCTAGACATGCCATACCACACATGTGTACCCGTGGTTCTCAGAGAGATAGGAAGTAAGAGGAGGGTTTTCAAATGTTATACTTTACCTGTATAGCTCTGATGCTCTTTCAGAAGGTGGCCACAAAAGCACTTGGACTCATCCCCAAGCCGGAAGCAGTCCCAGTTGTAGTCTGGACATCTCCATCCCACATAGATCCCTGCCGGGTCAGAAGAGGACAACATGGTGGGGTCATAACCAGGAAACTTCAGAGGAGAGCATAGCTAGGTTATTCCGGCACACATATGGCACCCTGTGGCATAATGCAAAGTTATGCCCCCCTCAGAATGAAGAGCAGTACCACACAACAGGGCTCTGAGGTGCAGTACCACACAACATGGTTCTGAAGTGCAGTACCACACAGCATGACTCTGAAGTACAGTACCACACAACATGATTCTCAATTGCAGTACCACACACATGGCTCCGAAATGCGGTACCACACAACATGGCTCTGAAGTGCAGTACCACACAACATGGCTCTGACGTGCAGTACCACACAACATGGCACTAAAGTGCGGTACCACACAATACGGTTACTGAAGAGCAGTACTACACAACATGCCAATGAAGTGCAGAACCACACAGCATGGTTTGAAGAGCAGTACCACACAAAATGGCTCTGAAGTGCAGTATCACACAACATGGCTCTGGAGTGCAGTCCCACACAACACGGCTCAGAAGTGCAGTACCACACAACATGACTCTTAAGTGCAGGGCCACACAGCATGACACTGAAGTGCAGTACCACACCAAAATGGATCAGAAGTGCAGTACCACACAACACGGCACTGAAGTGCAGTACCACACAACATGGCCCAGAACTGCAGTACCACACAACATGACTCTAAAGTGCAGTCCCACACAACATGGCCCAGAACTGCAGTACCACACAACATGACTCTGAAGTGCAGTACCACACAACATGGCCCAGAACTGCAGTACCACACAACATGACACTGAAGTGCACTACCTCACAACATGGTTCAGAAGGGCAGTACCACACAACATGGCACTGAAGTGCAGAACCACATACCATGGTCTGAACTGCAGTACCACATATCATGCTTGGAAGTGCAGTACCACACAACATGGCTCAGAAGTGCAGTACCACACAACATGTCACTGAAGTGCAGCACCACATACCATGGCGCTGAATGCAGTACCACTCACCATGGCACTGTAGTGAGGTACCACACAATACAGCACTGAAGTACAGTATAACATGACACTGAAGTAGAGGATCACACAACATGGCACTGAAGTGCAGTAGCAAACAACATGGCACTGAAGTGCAGTACCACACAAAATTGCACTGAAGTGCAATACCACACAACATGGCACTGAATTGGAGATCCACACAATTTTGCACTGAAGTGCAGTACCACACAACGTGGCACTATAGTGCAGTACCACACAATGTGGCTCTGAAGTGCAATACCACAGTACATGGCACTGAAGTGCTATACCACACAACATGGCACTGAAGTGCAGTATCACACAACATGCCTGAAGTGCAGTACCACACAACATGGCTCTGAAGTGCAGAACCACACAACAAGGTTACTGAAGAGCAGTACCACACAGCATGCCACTGAGGTGCAGAGCCACACAACATGGTTTAAATAGCAGTACCACACAACATGGCTCTGAAGTGCAGTACCACACAACATGGCACTGAAGTGCAGTACCGCACAACATGGCTCTGAAGTGCAATACCACATACCATGGCTCTGAAGTGTAGTACCACACAACATGGCACTGAAGTGTGGTACCACACAAGATGGCACTGTAGTGAAGTACCACACAACAAATTTACTGAAGAGCAGTACCACACAACATAGCACTGAAGTGCAGTACCACACAACATGGCACTGAAGTGCAGTAACAAACAACATGGCACTGAAGTGCACTACCACATAAAATTGCACTGAAGTGCAATGCCACACAACATGGCACTGAAGTGCAGTACCATACAACATGACTAAAGTGCAGTACCACACAACATGGTTCTGAAGTGCAGTACCACACAACATGGCACAGAAGTGCAGTACCGCACAACATGGCTCTGAAGTGCAATACCACATACCATGGCTCTGAAGTGTAGCACCACACAACATGACTCTAAAGTGCAGTCCTACACAACATGGCACTGAAATGCAGTACCACACACCAAGGCACTGAAGTGCAGTACCACACAACATGGCACTGAAGTGCAGTACCACACAACATGGCTCAGAACTGCAGTACCACACAACATGACTCTGAAGTGCAGAACCACATACCATGGTCTGAACTGCAGTACCACATTTCATGCTCTGAAGTGCAGTACCACACAACATGGCTCAGAAGTGCAGTACCACAGAACATGACACTGAAGTGCAGCACCACATACCATGGCGCTGAATGCAGTATCACTCACCATGGCACTGTAGTGATGTACCACACAACATGACACTGAAGTGCTGTACCACACACCATGGCACTGAAGTGCAATACCACACAACGTGACCCTGAAGTGCAGTACCACACAATACAGTACTGACGTGCAGTATAACATGACACTGAAGTGGAGGACCACACAACATGGCACTGAAGTGCAGTAACAAACAACATGGCACTGAAGTGCAGTACCACACAAAACTGCACTGAAGTGCAATACCACACAACATGGCACTGAATTGGAGATCCACACAACTTGGCATTAAAGTGCAGCACCACACAACGTGGCACTATAGTGCAGTACCACACAATGTGGCTCTGAAGTGCAATACCACAGTACATGGCACTGAAGTGCTATACCACACAACATGGCACTGAAGTGCAGTACCACACAACATGCCTGAAGTGCAGTACCACACAACATGGCTCTGAAGTTCAGAACCACACAACAAGGTTACTGAAGAGCAGTACCACACAACATGCCAATGAAGTGCAGAACCACACAACATGGTTTTAATAGCAGTACCACACAACATGACTCTGAAGTGCAGTACCACACAACATGGCACTGAAGTGCAGTACCGCACAACATGGCTCTGAAGTGCAATACCACATACCATGGCTCTGAAGTGTAGTACCACACAACATGGCACTGAAGTGTGGTACCACACAAGATGGCACTGTAGTGAAGTACCACACAACAAAGTTACTGAAGAGCAGTACCACACAACATGGCACTGAAGTGCAGTACCAAACAACATGGCACTGCAGTGCAATACCACAAAACATAGCTCTGAAGTGCAATACCACAAAACATAGCTCTGAAGTACAGTAGAACACAACATGGCACTGAAGTGCATACCACATATCATGGCTCTGAATTATATTACCACAAAACATGGCACTGAAGTGCACTACCGTACAACATGACACTGAAGTGCAGTACCACACAACATGGCACTATAGTGCGGTACCACACAACAAGGTTACTGAAGAGCAGTACCACACAACATGGCACTGAAGAGCAGTACCACACAACACGGCAGTGAAGTGCATTACCACACAACATGGCACTGACGTACAGTACCACAGAACATTGTGCTGAAATGCAGTCCCACAAAACATGGCACTGAAGTGCATCAAAATGGGGGGAAGCTCATTCAAAGCTTTAGCTGCGCATACCATAAAGCTTCTCCCTCCCCATGTTGATATTTTGACCAGTGGCACAGTCACCAGCTTGGCTCCTCCTGAGCGCAGGGTTCTACCGGGTGTATACCATTGCATTTTCCGTTTTAGGAAATCTGTGCCTATCCCGTGGAGTGCCTTGAACATGGTACTAAGAGTGTTAAAAAAGCAATCGATTCTTGACTGGCAGCCAGTGTAGTTTCCTCAATTATTTAGAGATGGAGGCTTATTTCGGGGTACCCGTGACCAGCCTTGCAGCTGCATTTTGTAGCACCTGCAACTATATTGAAATACAGGCTATTGCAGTAGTCGAGTCTGGATAAAATGAGAGAAGTGACTATGGGTCGCTGACAAGATGTAGGCAGAAAGGGCAGTATTTTTTTAAATCATTTTAATTAATAAATCCCCGAAATTGAGTTTTTCATCGATCATGACTCCTAGGTTCTTCACCTTCCTAACAGGAGTCGGGAGTATTCCCATGTCTTTTGGCCACCACCTTGGGGTCCAGAAGTTAGGGTCATTACCGAACAGGATTACCTCGGTCTTCCCAGAATTCAATTTTAGGTAATCTTGTGACATCCACACACAATTTGTGTATCATCAGCATATGAAGTCAGGCTGAAGTCAAATGATCTGATCGGGGTAGCCAGTGAGATGACATAAACATTAAAAAGGGTAGGGCTAAGGGAGGACCCCTGGGGTACTCCACACGGCAGAGAGAAAGGTTTGGAATTAAAATTACCCAATGCAACCGTCTGAGATCTGTCCGACAAGAAAGACCTAAGGAGGTCATAAGCTTTGCCTTGAATACCGCACGCAGACAAACGGTCCATCAGGACATCATGATGGACCGTGTCAAAGGCTGCGGACAGGTCCAGCATAATCAGAGCTGCTTTGCCTCCCCTGTCCCCAGCCTCTCTAATCTCCTCCATGGACTTTATTAGTGCGGATTAAGTACTATGCTCTTCTCTGAACCCAAACTGTGTAGGGTCCAGTGCATTTGTCGCAACTAGGAAGGTGCTGAGCTGTGAGTTCATGGTTTTCTCAACCAGTTTTGCAGGTAATGGGAGGCGTGATATGGGTTGGAAGTTGTTTGGCTCCTTAGGGTCCAGGTTAGGTTTACTGAAGAGCAGTACCACACAACATGGCACTGAAGAGCAGTACCACACAATATGGCACTGAAGTGCAGTACCACACAACATGGGTCTGAAGCGCAATACCACATACCATGGCTCAGAAGTGCAGTACCACACACCAAGGCACTGCAGCTTGTACCACATACCATGGCTCTGAATTGTAGTACCACAGAACATGGCACTGAAGTGGAGAACCACACAACATGGCACTGAAGTGCAGTACCAGATAAAATGGCACTGATGTGCAGTAACACACAACATGACACTTAAGTGTGGTACCACACAACATGGCACTATAGTGCAGTACCACACAAGACGGTTACTGAAGAGCAGTACCACACAACATGGCACTAAAGAGTAGTACCACATAACATGGCACTTTAGTGCTGTACCACACAACAAGGTTACTGAAGAGCAGTAGTACACAGCATGGCATTGAAGTGAAGTAGCACACAACATGGCACTGAAGTGCATGCCATGTACCATGGCTCTGAAGTATAGTACCACAGAACATGGCACTGAAGTGCATAACCACACAACATGGCACTGAGTGCAGTACCACATAACATGGGACTGAAGTGCAGAACCACACAACACGACACTGAAGTGCAGTACCACACAACCTGGCACTGTTAGTATACTAACACAACAAGGCTAGTTGTATTTTCGTTCCACTGTGATTTGTTCCACACCAACTGGATTTATTATATTAACACACAGGATAAGGCACCTGGGGTAGTGGTTAGTACACACCTCATACAGTCGTTTAATTTTGCTTCATTTGAATTTTTTACAGGAACAAAACCCCTGATGAAGGGCGGGGACATGCCCGAAATGCATTGGGGATATCTGTAACCTTGTTAGAAGTTTACATGGCTTCTTTTCTCACACAAGTGATGTGAATAATAACAATCTCAAGAGAAATATTTACTTAATTGAAGTCACAAGTTGATTTGTTGATTGAATGACTAACCTTTGGGTTCCATCTGGAATCCGGCAGTGCACCCAAGGGACACTTCCCTGTGGGATTGCGCAACTGTTTTCATGTTTACACACATCCAGGATCAGAGGACGATACCTTGCTGCATGCTAACCAACCCCCAAATTCCTGTTACTAAGTCCCACCAAACGAAGAGTAGCTCACGGAGTGCATGATCCATCTAAGGCTGTGTTTGCACTCTCATTTTGCAAAGATGTTTGGACTGTTGAACAGCAACCACAGCCTCAGCAGAAAGGCCAGTTGTGATATTTGTGGCCTTTCAGCTTTCAAATTGCCAACCTCATGCTGGACAAGGAGAGCGGAGACGTCCCCACTGCTACCCAGAACTAGGAACCACGAACAAGTTCCAAGCCAGAACTACAACTATTGATCAAAGTAGACACAACCAACCCCTGTGTGGCCAGTAAGGAAGGATTGTAGAACCAATGCCTGCTCCTGACGCATTCTGAGAAGGACCCAAGGAATCGGGCGGATTTGCAGGGAGCATACAGAGGTAGTAGAGATCATGTAGTCACAAATGTGTCCACCCCTTCTGCCACTGGATTCTGATATCTGGTGAAGAAGCAGAGTACCGCCATGACCCACTTCGTGCCAAAGAAGTCCAGAATCAACAGCTGAATCAACTGCACAGATGATCTGCCTTGCAAAAATGTTGTCCCATTGACGTTAATAGTTGACCATCGTTTTAAATCCAGTGGAACAACCTTATTGTGAACAATATTTAGGACATTATATTTAAGACAGATGAATTTTCCGTAACATCTGGACATCACAGAGAACACTCATGTGGAGAAAGGATTAGTGCAATAAAGTCCTGAACTTTAGTGGCTCTTCTGGAAATTTTGTCTGCAGCCAGGATTGCAACTGCTTCTTCTGTGCAGGAAGTGAGTCTTATCCCCTTTGCACTCTTATAACCTCCTGAATGTGTCAAAAAAACAGGAGGATCCAGAAGCACCAGACTGCAACCCAGAGTGCTTAGACGTCGAAACATTGCCTTGGATCAGGATTTGCCCTTCAGGGGTTAGGTGAATTTTAGGCTCTCAGGCACCCTCTACGCCAGGTCCTTCAGGACATTACCAAAAAAGTATTTTCTCCCAAGGTGTATACCTCATCAATCCCTTCTAGCCGGGAGCCAGGTGGCCTTCCTTCATCTACTCCTCCTGGAAGCTGCAGTTGATGCACTAGTTAAGGTTCCACTCCTGCCTTAGCTTTAGAAGTAAAACAGGCCCTGAGACACATCCGCTTAGTTCTGGGAGCAAAACCAGGAGGACGAGAGGAGACACAGAGCTGGGTGAGTAAGACAAGGAGGAATGGAGACAGGAGAGTTGGACTGAGCATACAAGAAACATGGAAAACATGACAGGAAGCTGAAAGGCAGCTCTCAGCTTCATGGGTGAAGAAGCAGAGGCGCCCACTTCTCATCCAGACCCACACGAATGTTTCTGAGGGAAGCCTCTGTCTGTGGAGATGGTGATGCTAGTGTACACAGATGTTTACAGTGAAACCCGATGAGATGTTTCTTTTTGGGGCGCACTCACACCACCATTGCGTAGACCCCTCTTGCGGTAATCGTCTCTCCCCACAGTAGACAGGTGACCCCAGTGCTTAATTTGTAAAAAAATAAGTTCCAGGGCTCTCCTCAGGAGCCCTCAGCAACTTGCACTACCCACTGCCATCTCTGCCAATGACAGTACCAACACAACTACTAAGCATCACACTCCATCAGGTGTGACAATTCAAACTGTTCCAGGCCCCCAAAGCTATAAAAATGGCTTGGGCGGCAGGTATTAGCCATTTTTAATGTATATTGAATTAATAAACAACTGTTATTGTGCTCATCTGTAAATTAGACAGAGAGCGCCACCATGTAGCAGACTGTCATAAGCGCCTGTGTTGACAATTAAGTGCTAGCGCTGAGCACCATAAACCGCCGGTTCAAATTAAGCACCGTGAAACCTTACCTTTCTTAACAGCCTTGGCTGCTGCATAGGCTTCTGCTTGGAATATCTCTTTCACTTTGATTGGTAGGTTGGGACCCATCCTGGACATCGTACCGGGCGCAGGGTTTGGGGTGGATGCTGGGGTGCGGGGAGTCTTGGTTTCTGGCAGAGGTGGAGTGAAGAGGAAAAAAGGTCAGTGGTGTATGTAAGTTGTCAAAAACATGAGTCAGGTTGATTAAGAAATACAGGGGCATATTTATTGATATGTCACGCAGCACAACAAGTCAACCTGCTGTGCTGTGTGACAGGGAAAGGGCAGGAATGCGCCGTACGTAACACAATATGGCGCATTCCTGCCTTTTCCCAGGGCTGGCGCACAATGTGTTGCCTAGAGTCAACAAAGGCATTCTTGCACCCTGGATAGTTTTTGCAGAGGAAGGGACACCTTCCTGCACACAAACAATACCCTGAGGCATTTTCCTCTTTCTTTTGGCCTCATTTACACTATTTGCAATTGGGCCGCACTGCAAGCCTTACTGCTGCAGCACTGCCCTATGGCAAATGAAAAGGACAGTAATGTGCCGTATCTTTCAGATACAGTGCATTCCTGCCCTCTTTCCCTGCGTTGGTGCTCAATTGACTGCCATGCTCCAATGCAGGCACCCAGGGTGCAAGGGTGCCCGCTTTGGAGGGATGATTGTTTTTGTGCAGGAATGGACACCTTTCTGCACAAATACAATCAAAGGAGGCGATTTCCTCTTTCTATGTGTGCTGCAGAATGCAGCATGCATAGAAAGAGGAAAAAATAGGAGAAATAATGTTGTTTCTCCTCGGTGCGCCTCCCTTGTGCCTTCCCTGGGAAGGCGTAGGCTTTTGACACATTCCCAGTTTTACAGCTTGTTGTAAATCTGGGAATGTGTCAAATGCCACGGGTGTTACATGGGAACACCCATCGTAATGCCTATGGCACACCTCCTCATCGTAATGCGTGGCAAAGCAGCAACTTGCGCTGCGTTGCCTCACTCCATATCTGCAAATTTATGAAAAGCCATGCAGTGTTGCTTTACGTGGACTTGTAGATATGGCTAAACCCTGTGTGCCACTGGAACATCATAAAAGCTGAAGTTACGGTGGCGCACAGGGCTCGTAAATGAGCCGCTTCATGTGCTGCAGAAGGCGGCACACATAGAAAGAGGAGAAATAAAGATATTTCTCCTCGTTACTCTGCCTCTGGGTAGGCGTAGCATTTTGGCAAATTCTCTGGTCTACCAGTAATGGTAAATCTGGGAAAGCATCAAAATCCATGGAAGCTGAATGGGAACACCCACATTCCACCATGGAACGTCTCTCTGAGGCAGAGTAACGTAATGCAGCAATTTGTTCTGTATTGCTTTACTCTGAATTCATCAAGAGAACCCAGGCCACGCAAAGGGGCCTTGTGAGGCTTGATAAATCACATCTGAGGGGTTGCCTTGCTTTTGCATCCGTTGCGTGGCGCAAAAGTGGCGCAAAAGTGATGCAACCCCTTGATAAATATGGCCTACAATATTGCTTTATCTGGAGCAGAATGTAAAACTTGTTACAAAATGTGTGATATTTTGGGTGCACAGCATTACTGTCCCTTTTGGACCCCTTTCACATGTTTTATTTTATTTTTAAATGTCTAGCAGCAGTGCTGGAAAGTGTAGGTACTCTTTCTTCCAATTTAAAGAAGTGAAAATACTCAGTACTGGGCAATACCTGTCCACTTAAAGCACTTCCGATCATCTTTTCTCATTTTGTCTTGACTCATCATAGCCTGTTTCACTGCTTTCAATTTGAATTAATTGTGGCTGACTCTACAGAACCCCCCTGACTCAAGTGGAGACTTCCCTAGACCTCTTGATAGAGTTGATCATCCAGCTCTCCATTTCACACCAACCAGTCTTAGGATCAGACAATCCTCTCAGCTGGTTCTCATAACTTCCATCCCAGACTGGTTGGATTCACAGGCTATGGCATATCTTGGGGACGGAGTGATTAACTCCTGCACTGACTAACCAGGGGGAATCCTACAGAGAGCTTTGGCGCTGTGCATTTCTTTTCTGCCTGCTGATTTTCGAGAGCTGACCTGTTCCCGACACCTTAGTTTGCTACTCTTGACGGAGAGGGCCCAGGAGGGATCCAGAGGTGGGCATGCCAGAGGCACTTTGTTTTTTAGTGATAGACTTTTGGAGTGAGTACTTGGAGGGAGGGTATGGACAGGGGCAGGGTGATTGATGTTCTTTTGATGTGGATTTGCCTTACTCTTGGCCCTACTTTCGCTCATAGTTTTGTAGCATTTTGTCGTTTGTACGTAGCATGCAGTCGTGTTCTCACCCTGCACCTGTCCTCCTTGGGGTCCCTCCTTACTCACCTTGGGTGGTTTCTTGGGGTCCCAGCGATTCTACAACCTCTAGACACTGTCTTGACTCGAGTCGTGGTTCTTATACCACTTATATGGTTTGGTCTCCCCCTGGAGCCCACTGTGTATCACTGCTACCTACGTTTGTTTCTGTGCTACAGTATTGTGTGCTTTGTGTTTATCTGTGTGTAGCAGATACAGTGAGGTATTTAAGGTATGGTATAATAATAAATATTTTTTTTTTTAACTACTGTGTGGTTCTCCTTTCATTTAACAAATACATTGCGGTTTACACCTCGATTTAGGTGGAGTGAACCTGGTGTTTGCAATGGAGTCGACTGATCGGGCAGTAGACTGTCGGCTGTTCTGAGTCCAGTTCTGCTTTTTGTGGTATAAAACCTTATGTTCTAACTTAGGAGTAATATGAGGTTAGTTCTGTATGTCAGCCCTCATGAGGTTTAGTTCTGTTTCTATGTCGCCGAGCGTTGATTGGAGAGTGGAGGTATTGTTGAGTTGATTAGGGGGATCTGTGAGAGGAGTGTTAGGGGTGAGGGGGGATACTAGAGGTTTGGAGCAGCTCTGGGACATGGGGATGGGTTTTTGGGCAGTGACCCTGTAGTGATGTATGGTTTGGGGGTTAGGTGGGAGGAGGGTTTGGGGATTGGAAGAAGGTTGGTAAATCCTGTTTAAATGCTCTCTGGGGAGAGCACTGTTAAGGAGGGGACTTGTCATATCTGAGGAGGCGGGGGAATCGTGAAAAGTAGAGGTTGTGAACGGCATCACGATCACAGCAAGTTTGAAGCCATGCGGAATCTTCTTGGTGGAGGTGACCTTAAGTACGGAGGGTAAGACTTTCCTCCATTGAGCGCAACGGTTGGTAAGAAATATGAGATTGTTGATTATCTAACCCTAACTGCAGCATAAGTAGGAATCAAGGAAGAGTGTTTCAGTGTTCGATCTGAGCAGTTTGTGTTTGAGATTTGTTGAGGTGTTTTAGGTTAGTTTTGGTGAACATATTTTTATTTATTTAGTTGAAGTTTTGTGTAGCGCAAACATGACCCAAGCGGGTATCAGAGCTCTTTACATGACGGTTGCGGAGGGCATAGATCGAGAGTTGTGGGAGACATTTAAGGCATAATACATCAGTAACAACAGTGACAAAGTGGTTATACTGGTCCGTGACAGTGGCCAGTTAGCAATTGCGAGAAGATACATAAGGAATAACAGTGGAATGGTGGCGTGCGACAAAGGTCCGTAGCAGAGGACAGGTGGGGACTAAGACAGTTAAAAACAGGCAGGGCGCCAGAAGGAGCAAAGCTTCTAGTTCAGCGTATTGTTCATCAGTAGTGCTTTCACTTACCTTTTGAAGGCAAGGGTTGAGGGAATTAGTCTTATTTCGGCAGGTAAGGAGTTCCATATTCTTGGGGTAACTCCACAGAAATTAAGTTTGTAGGTTTTCCGTTTTTTGAATTTCTTTGGCTTGAGGAGCATAGTGCTGGCGCTCCTTGAGGGCCGGGCGCTACCAGATAGCTCGAGCTTATTTTTCAGGGAGATAGGGGTATTGAAGTGTAGTGCTCTATGGGTCATACAAGCAATTTTTAACTGGATCCTTGCCTCAAAAGGGAGTCAAATGAGAGCTTTCAGGTCAGGAGAGATGTGGTTGGATTTCTTGGAGCCAGTGACAAATCTAGTCGCCGCATTGAGAGATGCTCTGAGTGGGGCTAAACTGAGTTTCGGGAGACCGCATAGAGTAGCACTGCCGTATTCAAGCCTAGAGATGACTAGTGCTTGCACCGCTGATTTGAAGTCTTCTTGTGGGAGCTAGGGTTTAATTTTTCTGAGGATGCTCAATTGAAAGTTGGCTCCTTTGGTAGATGTTCTGATGTGGTCTTGCATGTTTAGGTTCTTGTCTAGTACAACTCCCAGTGATTTAGTGGAGTAAATGATGTGTGGTGTGCAGTTGAGAGCGGTGAGGTTTGTTAGGAATTAGCCCGCAATTGGGGATTGCCTAGTTGGTGAAATGAGGAGGAATTAAGTTTTAAGGGCGTTTATTTGAGGTGGTTGGAGGTTAGCTAGTTTAAGGTTTTGTGCTGGGTTCCGTTGAGTGACTGGATGTCTTCAGGAGAAGATAGGTTAATGTACAGTTGGGTATCATCTGCATACATGTGATATTGGATGTTGGATGCTTTGAGGATTACAGTCAGAGGTTGAGTCAGAGTCAATGAAAAGGTTGAAGAGCGTGGGGGAGAGAGAGGACCCTTGAGGGACACCCAGAGTACAGGGACTGGAGTTGGATAGAGTTTGATTGGTTTTGACTCTTTCTGATCTGTTGTTGAGAAAAGAGGCAAACCATTTTAGGACCTTGCCTGAGAGCCCCATCCTACATTCCAAGAGGTTAAGAAGGTTGTCATGTTTGACTGCGTCGAATTCAGATGAGAAATCGAGTAGTATTAATAGGCAAGCTTCAGGCAGTCCGGGATCTCCCCTTGGAGAAGCGAAGCATTGATGATCTTGGACCAGAGCGGGACCAGGGTTCCTACCAGTTCTTTGAAGAAGTTGGGGTGGAGGGGATCTTTAAAGTGACATTTGAGTTGTGTCCGGCAGGAGATAGTAGGAGATTCAGTGCATTGGTATGTGATAAATCCACAATGAGGTCACTGGCAGGGAGGCGCAAGGGTAGCAAGTCAGTGTAGGACTGTAGGAAAGTAGGATCTGCGTCTTATGGTTACCCCCACTTTTGCTTGATGTTACACTGTTTTTGACTAGCCTGACTGGGATCTTGCTAATCAGCACCCCAGTCTATCTGCTTTCTCCATAACATGTTATGCATGTACTTAGGTACACTCCAGATTGGATACTGGGGTACACTTGTCAGTCCCTAGTATATTGCACACATGTACCCAGGGCATAGGTACTCCTGAGGCCTCCCATGGGCTGCAGCATGTATTATGCCACCCATGAGAGGCCATGCAAAATGGAACTACAGGCCTGCCATTGCAGCCTGTGTAAGCTGGTGCTTGTAGGTATCCACGAAATGTCTTTACACCGCCAGATAAAGTTTCAAACTTTGCAACAAGAATTATTTTTAATGTCCCTAGACACTCTTCTATCTCATAATACCACCCCTGAGCCGGCTAGTTGTTGTCTAAAAACAGAGATTTTGCAAGCTACCTGTCCTAGTTTTCAGAGCCAAAAACGGCACATCTCCAAACTAGCCCTCTTTAATCTCCTTCATTACGTGCCACGTCACTACCGATGCTCAGCCAGTGAAAACCTCCTAGCTGCAGCCCAACCCCCACATGCACCAATCAGGTCCCTCTCTTTTCATTTACATGGGCCACCTCTCCCCTGAGACCTTGTTCTCCACCAGGGATGATGGCAGGTTGAATAAGTAAACTCTTCTGGCTTCTCGCTCAACCCATCTGCTGTCCCCATCCAAGAACGCCTAATTTTTCAGGAATTTTCCTAACTCACCACTTCTTCATAAAAATCTGTTACCTTAACTATGTTTGTGGGGTAAATGTAGAGTCATCCTCCAGCATCTGTCCTAACCCCCCACATCTGTGCATTATCCTACGCCTCTAGATGTTGTAGGTATTGAATTACTATTCCTACATATACAACCGTACCTTGAAAAGCTGTGAATTGTGCATGGTGGTTTCTGCTAAATATACAGACATGTGCGCGGGCTGGTGGATATCTCTAAATATGGTGGGTAGAGTAAAGACTGGGTGGTGGACAGAAAGTCCTCCGCCACCCTGTCTACCTTTACTCCGTCCATCAAACCCTAAACCAGGCCTCAAAAGGCCTTGGGACGGAGTAAAGGCAGACATGAGGACCAGATGCATGGGTTGCTCAGTTCATTCTCACTCGGGGTTTGCATTTCTTTTTCAAAAACCCTTCTATCACTCACATCATTATAAATCTTAAGACTGCATAATTGTCTTTTTCTTACAAAATATTATTTGATTAGGCTGAATTGGATTATACCACAAGATACTGGCTGTTCGTATTGACAAGAAAATTCAGTCACAAAAATTTGAATTTAAATGCTGACATAGACTAAGTCCACACAGAAAACTCTGTGTCATTAAAACAAATATTTAAATGACTTCCATTTGAATACGTGTTCCAAATTAACTTGATACTCTTGCTCACATGGACATTAGGGTCGCCCTTGTTTTCGTTGACCTTTGATAATAATGAAGCGGTGTGTTGGTGGTGAGGTGGAAGCAGGCTTCACTGCCTCTGGCAATGATGAAGCAGTGTGTTGGTGGTGAGGTGGTAGCAGGCTTCACTGCCTCTGGCAATGATGAAGCAGTGTGTTGGTGGTGAGGTGGAAGCAGGTTTCACTGCCTCTGGCAATAATGAAGCGGAGTATTGGTGGTGAGGTAGAAGCAGGCTTCACTGCCTCTGGCAATAATGAAGCAGTTTGTTGGTGGTGAGGTGGAAGCAGGCTTCACTGCCTCTGGCAATAATGAAGTGGATTGTTGGTGGTGAGGTGGAAGCAGTCTTCACTGCCTCTGGCAATAATGAAGCGGTGTGTTAGTGGTGAGGTGGAAGCAGGCTTCACTGCCTCTGGCAATAATGAAGCGGTGTGTTGGTGGTGAGGTGGAAGCAGGCTTCACTGCCTCTGGCAATAATGAAGCGGAGTGTTGGTGGTGAGGTGGAAGCAGGCTTCACTGCCTCTGGCAATAATGAAGCGGTGTGTTGGTGGTGAGGTGGAAGCAGGCTTCACTGCCTCTGGCAATAATGAAGTGGATTGTTGGTGGTGAGGTGGAAGCAGTCTTCACTGCCTCTGGCAATAATGAAGCGGTGTGTTAGTGGTGAGGTGGAAGCAGGCTTCACTGCCTCTGGCAATAATGAAGCGGTGTGTTGGTGGTGAGGTGGAAGCAGGCTTCACTGCCTCTGGCAATGATGAAGCGGAGTGTTGGTGGTGAGGTGGAGGCAGGCTTCACTGCCTCTGGAAATGATGAAGCGGAGTGTTGGTGGTGAGGTGGAAGCAGGCTTTACTGCCTCTGGCAATAATTAAACGGTGTGTTGGTGGTGAGGTGGAAGCAGGCTTCACTGCCTCTGGCAATAATGAAGCGGAGTATTGGTGGTGAGGTAGAAGCAGGCTTCACTGCCTCTGGCAATAATGAAGCAGTTTGTTGGTGGTGAGGTGGAAGCAGGCTTCACTGCCTCTGGCAATAATGAAGCGGAGTGTTGGTGCTGAGGTGGAAGCAGGCTTTACTGCCTCTGGCAATAATTAAGCGGTGTGTTGGTGGTGAGGTGGAAGCAGGCTTCACTGCCTCTGGCAATAATGAAGCGGAGTGTTGGTGGTGAGGTGGAAGCAGGCTTCACTGCCTCTGGCAATAATGAAGCGGTGTGTTGGTGGTGAGGTGGAAGCAGGCTTCACTGCCTCTGGCAATAATGAAGTGGATTGTTGGTGGTGAGGTGGAAGCAGTCTTCACTGCCTCTGGCAATAATGAAGCGGTGTGTTAGTGGTGAGGTGGAAGCAGGCTTCACTGCCTCTGGCAATAATGAAGCGGTGTGTTGGTGGTGAGGTGGAAGCAGGCTTCACTGCCTCTGGCAATGATGAAGCGGAGTGTTGGTGGTGAGGTGGAGGCAGGCTTCACTGCCTCTGGAAATGATGAAGCGGTGTGTTGGTGGTGAGGTGGTAGCAGGCTTCACTGCCTCTGGCAATGATGAAGCGGTGTGTTGGTGGTGAGGTGGTAGCAGGCTTCACTGCCTCTGGCAATGATGAAGCGGTGTGTTGGTGGTGAGGTGGTAGCAGGCTTCACTGCCTCTGGCAAAGATGAAGCGGTGTGTTGGTGGTGAGGTGGAAGCAGGCTTCACTGCCTCTGGCAATAATTAAGCGGTGTGTTGGTGGTGAGGTGGAAGCAGGCTTCACTGCCTCTGGCAATAATGAAGCAGTGTGTTGGTGGTGAGGTGGAAGCAGGCTTCACTGCCTCTGGCAATAATGAAGTGGAGTGTTGGTGGTGAGGTGGAAGCAGGCTTTACTGCCTCTGGCAATAATTAAGCGGTGTGTTGGTGGTGAGGTGGAAGCAGGCTTCACTGCCTCTGGCAATAATGAAGCGCTGTGTTGGTGATGAGGTGGAAGCAGGCTTCACTGCCTCTGGCAATAATGAAGCGGTGTGTTGGTGGTGAGGTGGAAGCAGGCTTCACTGCCTCTGGCAATAATGAAGTGGAGTGTTGGTGGTGAGGTGGAAGCAGGCTTCACTGCCTCTGGCAATGATGAAGCGGAGCGTTGGTGGTGAGGTGAAGGCAGGCTTCACTGCCTCTGGCAATAATGAAGCGGTGTGTTGGTGGTGAGGTGGAAGCAGGCTTCACTAACTCTGGCAATGATGAAGCAGAGTGTTGGTGGTGAGGTGGAGGCAGGCTTCACTATCCCTGGCAATGTGGAAACGGTGTGTTGGTGGTGAGGTGGTAGCAGGCTTCACTGCCTCTGGCAATGATGAAGCGGTGTGTTTGTGGTGAGGTGGTAGCAGGCTTCACTGCCTCTGGCAATGATGAAGCGGTGTGTTGGTGGTGAGGTGGTAGCAGGCTTCACTGCCTCTGGCAAAGATGAAGCGGTGTGTTGGTGGTGAGGTGGAAGCAGGCTTCACTGCCTCTGGCAATAATGAAGCGGTGTGTTGGTGGTGAGGTGGAAGCAGGCTTCACTGCCTCTGGCAATAATGAAGCGGTGTGTTGGTGGTGAGGTGGAAGCTGGCTTCACTGCCTCTGGCAATGATGAAACGGTGTGTTGGTGGTGAGGTGGTAGCAGGCTTCACTGCCTCTGGCAATGATGAAGCGGTGTGTTGGTGGTGAGGTGGTAGCAGGCTTCACTGCCTCTGGAAATGATGAAGCGGTGTGTTGGTGGTGAGGTGGCAGCAGGCATTGCTCTCTGGTTGGCGGGCACTGCTTTCCAGATAGCACACTATAGGAGTTGGAGCTAGGCAATGGGAGGAGCCATGAAGTGGTGTGACTGAGAGACAGCGTTTCCGGCACCAGCAGCAAACCATGCATCATGACTGCTCAGCAGAGAGACTCAGGGCCTCTAAAACCCCACAACTTTACCAAATTATCGAAATGCCATATAAGCTCTCCCCTGACCAAGCTACTCCAGCCAGGAAATCAGTTTGAGCCAATTTGTGTGCTCTGCACTCCTAAACACTGGCAAACTTGTGCATTCCATTAATGTTTATTTTACTCAACAGTCCAACCCATACAGAATTTACAATTGCACCTAGAAAAAAACATAGTCTGAGGCATAGCTTGGGTTTCATGACTGAAAGTGCTTCTTTTTATTAGATCTCCTTTTATTACACATTATCCAAGCTCTTTTGCTCTTGAAAAAATATTTGTAATAAAAATATATATATATATATACATACATAAATAAAGGGGTTTCACTCAGCCCTCTTCATCCATTGTTAAGTAAGAACAATGTCCACAAGGAACTTATTCACAAAGATCCGTTAGCAATTTTGGAGTAAAAATTATACTCCCAGCTGATTTAATCCCCAAGCCAAAGAGAACGTACTTAATTAGTCTGGAGTACTTATTTACTTCAACAGGAGCAAGAATAATTTATTGCACAATTCACAATTATATCATAAACATTTTAGTTTTCAGGCACAAAAGAGAAATGGTGAAAAAGGTGAGAATAGAGCCCAGTGAGAATAATCATAGCCTACAAGGTGAACTAAGTGTATAAGAGGTCTTTTTTAAAAAAACAATGAGGAGCATATAAGAGTGTAACGAGTCTTTTTTGCTCTCCCTTTGTTGGAGTCGACGACGTTTCAACCCTCTCTGGGTACGGGGTCTCTTCAGGACAATATCTGGGGACTAATTGTATTCAAATAGGATTTGAAGATTGGTAGATGGTATATGTCTGACGAAGTTTGGAGCATCTAATGTCTCCGCTGTCTCCTTGACAATGCTTGACAAATACAAGGACTAATTTAGCCAGTCCATATAATGATAGAACTGCTGTAGGGATACAAGATATCCGTGGTCCAATTCCGACTGTAATTGATATGTCTCCGTAGTGAATACTTTTTAGAAGACGAACGAGTGAAGCATCCGAATCCTGAACGAATCCTGAACGAGTGAAGCATTCGAATCCGCTATACATGATAGGTTATGATCTTCAATTAATTTTGTTGTTTCAGAGCTCAAATACGGTACGATGAAGAGTATATACTCACATCAGTTAATCTCAAAAGAATAAAGTGCCTGCTCTGCCACTCGAATAGGTGAGGTTTTTCCAAAATACATTGCATACCTATGTAGTTAAAAAAAAACGTATAGATCTACACAATAAAACTCTTTCTCTTATAGAATCCTCTATACTAAGGATTTGAGATTGGTAATATTTTTTCGCCTAAAATTAAAATATGGCGGCGGCAACGGATATCAAGTTAAGCGACTACATCATCATAGGTACAAGCGCTTTTATCAAAAATTTCAATAATTTAATAAAAATTAAAATGTAATGGGAGATGTGGAATTAACACAGATTGAGAACACTATGTATATACTCCTTTCTCTTATCATTTATAGCACCCTACATTGAGACTATAAAGGTGTTGCAAAAGGTGCCTCTACATGATTACGCAATTGAACAATCATAATCTGTCACACTATTAAGGTAAAAGAAGCCCTATTCACAAAAAGAGTATATTTGCATTGTTATCTAGCACATGTTATTTCGAATATTGATTATGTTAAATAATAGTATCTGAAAAATAGATCTATTTTTATACATTTTGTGGTATAATGTCAAGGCCTTGCATCACAAGAACCTGTGGTAATGTGCAATAATAGAACTTTTAACTATAATAACCAAATATTAAATTGGTGTGAATAATTAAGGAGATGTAAACATGTTTGCTTTAGAACGTACACAGTACATGTTAGGTTTCTTGATTTGTATTTGACACATACTTTTTATACTTCTTATGTTTAGATTTTAAGACAATTCTTTGTCCTGAAGAAGGTGAAAACATTGAATCAAACACCGAAACGCCGCGTCGACTGTTTTAAAAAAAAATGTTTTTAATAATTCATTAGATTGTAACCTATAGCGGGAGAAAGATTACGTATAGTTTTTACTGAATATGTCATATAATAAATTGATGTTTTAACCGTGATTGTTTTTATAGTATGTTCTTGAAACCGTAGATTGTACTGTGTCATCGCAAATAAGAGTCATTTAATAGTTCTTCATAGATAGTGGGTCTCCCTGGCAAAAGAGATTTATCTAATAAGATCTACTATTCTTAGGACTCAATAGGCCCAGTGAGAAGCCTTTTGTCACAGCTTATATGCTTTAACTTGGGAACTTTTGTCTTTTGTGAAGTATTAGATCTAAATAAAAGCATTGAAAGGTTACTAATTTCGTCAAAAGTATTAAATTGTGCACCATTGGTCAGTTTGATCTCATCTGCATCTCCCAACATTGAAAATGGCGCTTTGTGTGCACTTTACAACAAGGGTAGAGTCAATACACAAAGATTGCCTAATAAGAAGTCTCAGTCATATTGCTACCGGTGCGGCTCAAAGAATCATAATAGCAACTGCCCTGCTTGCCCAGCTCTTGGGAAACGATGTATAGTACGGAAAAAATTAGGCCATTTTCAGGCGGTTTGCAGAAGCAGCAGGAATTCTCTACGGATTATTAATATAGATCAGAACTTGACGCATGCACTCAGTCAATCAGCAATGTAGTTTTAAATATTGACTGCAATTTGGTATCTACAACTGTGAAAGTTCCTAATTGTGAAATACTAATCGATGAATTTCCTTTGCAGGTTATGGCGGACTGTGGTTCGCCCATCACCATCTTGCGTGACACCATTTTTAAAAATTATGTGGTAGCAATAAGGCGCTTCTCACACCTGATGTCAATCAATTAGTATTTGGAGAAAAAATAATTGACATGTTGGACTTTTTCAAAGCAAATGTGCAATGTCTAGGTAGATTAATTCACACTAAGGTTTATGTTGCCATCAAGGGTATAATTATTGTTGTGTGGCAGGATTTACCTAAAATGGGCTTATACTTGGTACCTGGTTTAGACAATCCTATTAGAGTGGGAGAACTTCCAGACGTAACTGAAAGTAATATCACGGAACCATTGAATGTAATTTTAGATAAGCACAAAGACCTTATTTCAGAAAAAATTGGTACTGTCAAGGGTTTTGTCCATTAGATCAAACTTAAACCGAATGCCAAACCTTTTGTGCACAAAGTTTGCCCAGTTCTTCTATCTGTCAGACAGTAACTAAAGCAACTAATTAAGAACTTATGTATTCAAGGCATTATAGAACCTACAGAATCTTCTAAATGGATCACCGCGATTGTAGTCGCATGCAAAAAATCAGATGAGATCCGCCTATGTGCCGACTTGAAGTCCCTTAATGCCAACATTTTAATGAATTGTCATCCCCTGCCAAGAATACAAAAAATGCTAATAATTTGGGAGGTGCTAAATGGTTTTCAGTTATAGGCTTATGGTCTGTGTCCCACCAAATTGCCTTGGATCCTGAGTCTCAGAAATTGACAGCTTTTGTCACGCCCTTTTGTGCTTACAAGTACCTTAGACTTCCTTTTGTGCTGGCATCAACTGCCAGGGACTTTCAGGAGCTCATGGATGTCTTGTTTGGTGACATGCAAGGCTGTACAAGCTTACCAGGATGACATTTTGGTATTGGCCAGTTCCTTGGGGGATCACAATGTCATCTTGGAAAGAGTACTTTCTGCACTCTCACGCAAAGGCATGACTATCAGAAGGGACAAGTGCAAATTTGCCACCCAAGACTTTGAGTATTTAGGGCACCCTATTTCTACATCTGGGATGAAACCCAAATTATCTTTAATTAAAGCCATCAAGGACGCTAGTCCTCCTACAGACCCTGATCCACTTCGTTCATTTTTAGGACTTGCAGAATATTATGTGAGATTTGTATCATGTTATGCCCATGCAGTTGAACCACTCAGGACCTTGCTCAGGAAGGGCCAAAAGTTTGATTGGTTAAGTGAATTCAAAATGCATTTGCTAAGGAAAAAGATTTGATTGTGCAAGCCCCTGCTTTATCAGCATTTAGAGAAGGCTGGGATACTATAATTACATTAGACTCGAGCACTCAAGGTCTAGGTGCAGTCTCGAGTCAAAAGGTAAATGGTAAAGAACAAAGAGTTGCGTCCAGATCACTAAGACATTTTGAGAAGTAATACAGCACGGTCGAACGTGAGGCGCTAGCAGGCATCTGGGCTGTGCAGAAGTTCAAAATGTATGTGTGGGGCAGGTTTATTGAGCTTCGCACAGATCACAAACCATATTCACAGGAGGTGTCCACAACATATCAGCTAGATTGACCAGACTCGTTTCCAAATTATATGAGTATACTTTTACTATTAGTCATGTATCAGCGAGAAGGAACTTTAGAGCAGATTGTCTCCCCCTCTTGCCTTTATCTGACTTTGATTATGAAAATGACATTGATGATATTGAATGTGCAGCAAGTATTCATGACATTCTTACTTTGCAAGATGAGGCTGTTATCTTTTCTGCTGAAGAATGGAAGAGAGCGTATCAGGTAGATGAAGTATTGAGACAAGTAGGTACATACATTACCAATCGTTGGCCTCTCATTCGATGCTTACACAATGAGTTGAAAACGTATGCACAAATTTCCAGTGAACATTCTATGGATGATGGTTTGAACATGAGGAGTGACGTGCATATCCCCCCTGCAAAAATTTGTCCTATTATTGCCAAGGTACACAAGGTGCATCTTGGGACAACCAAGATGAGTATGTGTACCAAAGAGCACTATTGGTGGCCCTCTCTAGAAAACCAGGTAAAACTCATTGTTGACAATTTTCCTGAATGTCTAGTCTCAGATAAACACTGGAAAATGAGCAAAGGGGTTTTAAAAACTGTTCCACTCCCTGAGGTTCCTTGGGACAAGTTGGGACTTGATTTCTCAGGACCTTATGTCAATCTACCTGGGGAGATGAAATATGTTATCCTGTTGGTGGATTATTTTTTGAAATGGTTGTATTTCTCCTTCCCTAGCTCGTCCTCTTCTGACTAAGCCATCAAATTTCTAGAGCAAGTTTTTTCCATAGAAGGTTCTCCTGGGTCTGTAGTTACTGGCAACGGGGCACATTTTTAATTGATCAGATGCAGCAATTTCTGGCAAAGCGTGACGTCAAGCACTTACAAGTAGCTTTATATTCAGCATCTTCCAATGGTATGGTTGAAACAGGGAATAAAGTAATAAAAGAAGGTATACAAACAGCTATTTCCGCAGGTTTGATTATCAGATCTTTCCTCAAGGAGAAGATCTGGGAATATAATTCTTCTCTGCATTGCACCAAAGGGGTTACCCTGTTTCTTATGCTAAGAGGAAGGAAACCTAAGTCTGGTTTGTTTCCTAATTGGTTAAAAGGTCAGTTAGAAGTCAAAGAACCAGATGTGGATAGAACTATTAAGGAAAAGGTGTTACCACCAGTCCAAATGAAGCAATTTAAAATGTCTGTACACAAGCACACTCCTGGTGATAACGTCAAAGGTCTCAAAGTTGGGGATTTTGTGTTAATTAAAAACATGTAATGGTAAAGAAAGGGGATTCTGTGTTCTCTTCTCCTACTGAAGTTCTTAGGCTGGTAAAGGATCAGTGTTGCTAGAAAGCAAAGGGTGGTGGAATGTCCAGAATGCGGTCAGAGTATCTCACCAACGAGCTCAGGCAATTAACCAGAAGAAAATTACAAGGTCTGCCTTTGATTGGACACATTGGATCCAACCTTCCTTTGATGAAGTTAGTAATAAAGGGAATGCTCTTGCAAGGGCCTCACATGTTTTCGGATGTATCTGTTACCAGATCTTGTGACATTAAGAGACCAAATAGATTCAATGATTTTAAAATGTATTAACATTTAGTTACTTCATGTTGTTGCAATTCTTGTTTTGTTTTGGGGGAAGGTGAAGTGGTAGACTAACATCTAAAATATCTTTACAAGAAAAATATCAATTGGTAATCATATTGCATTTTATTTATTCTTAATATTGATTAAGAACGTCTAAGTGATGTCAATATTAGGGGTAGTACATGGGATCATTGTCATGGTCCTGAAAAAAAAGCCTTGGGGTAATGGCTTGGAACATGTCGGCCGTGAGACACACACACATAGGAGTGCGTTTCTCTTTTCCCCACTTTTAACAATAACAGCTATAAGATTGAATAAATATTTAGTTCCCATCTGGCCAGGCATTTTTTAACACCAAAATAGACCCTCCCACTCTCATACCATAATTTACCTAATATTTTACATCTTACAAAGTGCTCCGACGTCTTTGTTGGTCGCAGCACACCCAGTCCCGCAGCAGGCGGGAAGAACCCGCTGATGAAGCATGCCACCATTGGACATCTTGGTGGGTGAGGGTTATTTTAAGAAAACTTAGTGCTTGCCTTAAACTATAAAGTTCACTGGGAAGATAGCCTTTTCTAACTGTTATATCTGGTTTACGGCACTAGGCATCTTTCATGATTCTCTGGTTCCCACTGCTCAGCCAGTGTGTAGGTGCTGTTTGGAATGTTGGGGTGCATGGTAATGTAATGGAATGTTTGGATGCCTGTGATGTGAGTGTCAGTTGGAGTAAGGGCTGAGCAGCAGGGAGGCTGCTCCTGGTGGGGCTAGCTACAGAACTTACTAGAAGAAAATCCTAAGAACTAAGATCATCAAATCTTTCAGCTACAACTTTACCTCGACTACTGGATTTCCTACCTTCATCATAACATAACGCAGTGGGACTCTTCTTGATTTTTCTATTAAGCAAAGTAGGCCGAGTCCTCTGTAATCTGACGTCTTTCTCCCCCTGTGTTTGAGTTGTATCTTTGTACTTTGCCTGTGGCAGCGGTAGCCGGTAGGCAGGTTGGCCGGTTGTAGAGTCAGTTGCTCCTGTGGCTCCTGCTGACCAGCGGCTACATGTCGTGGGTGAAGATTGATGCGCATAAATCTAGCTTTCCACTGAAGACTCCTTGCGTCTTTACTACACAACCCTAATGCAAAATCTAATTTGTTAAATATTGTAATGTGCTCAAATGTACTCATGATAGACCTGCTGTTATATATTTATGTTTAAATGCTGTTTAAATGCATTGTCTTGTTGTTTGTTTATATTTAAATGCATTGCTTCAAGGCTCGATCACGATGTTCAATTCTAGACTGACTGGTCGGTGCCGTGATTGAGATGGAGAAGTTGTGGGGAGGTGTCCGGAGCAAGAAGACGTGTAACTGGTGGTGCTATACTACTGGAATAAAGTACTTTGTTTAACTTCACCACAACTCCTCCTACTTAACAATGTGGCGACGAGCGGAGAGACGAATAAGCATCACCGAAGAGAAGAACACACGTGCAGTTGACATGTAGCAGTTTTCTAAAGGTTGGATTTTTTTTTTTATCTGTCACCTTGGATAGTGCACACCGTGCTGTACGTGTTACGTTTTGGCTATGTGATTTGGGGAGGCTCCTGTTGTTCCCTGGACTTTGCTGATACATTCATCTCTTCACCGGTGTTTTTTTGGGACATTCTCATTCCAAAAAAATACAACAAGGCCGGATGACAGTTTATTTAGAATCCTTACCTCGCTCAGGTGTTGAGGAGTGTTCGCGTTCATTGCATTCTGGATCCTGGAGCGGAACAGCTCTGTGCACGGTTGCGCATAGGGCGTTGTTACGTCTGTGCGCGACGTGCGTATTGTACATGTGACGACGAGCTGCGCAGAGGGCAGTATGACGACAGTTCACGACGGTTGGATTCTACGTGCAAAGCTGACCGAAGTTTTTCTGCACAAGCCCATTACTGGCAGTTATTGGAAGTCTTGTGGAGGTGCATATATTTGATTTTAACAAAAACTGGGTGTTGCTCTAATCAGTAAGGCTGAGCCAAATATTAGAGTGAACGAGAAAATGCCAATACTGATGGGAACTTAAAATCCATTAGATGAGACGTGGAAGAAACCTCAAGCGACCACGCTGGTACTACTAAATAGTATTTATTTGAATTATTTTACATATGTTTATAGATGCAGATACATCTTGTATACAATTCTTTGTGTGTACAAAAATATGGAGCCGTCTACAAATTGAGGACCTATCACAGTAAACACAAAAAATAGGAGAGGATTTTTAACCCGAGAAGGTAGGCTACGCTAGATTTGTCTACCGAAGGGGTAGACTAAAGATTTTAGAAAATTTTTCTCATAACTAACCAGGTTGAGTATTCCTTTGGTTTTTTCAAGCTCTAAAAAGTCTCCGAAGGAAATTGTGTGTGATTGTGTTGTATTTGGATGAGGAGTGGTGTTTGATTGTTTTTCTAAAATCCTTAGTCTGCCCCTTCGGTAGACAAATCTAGCGTAGCCTACCTTCTCGGGTTCAAAATCCTCTCCTATTTTTTGTGTTTACTGTGATAGGTCCTCAATTTGTAGACGGCTTCATATTTTTGTACACACAAAGAATTGTATACAAGATGTATCTGCATCTATAAACATATGTAAAATAATTCAAATAAATACTATTTAGTAGTACCAGCGTGGTCGCTTGAGGTTTCTTCCACGTCTCATCTAATGGATTTTAAGTTCCCATCAGTATTGGCATTTTCTCGTTCACTCTTATATTTGATTTCCACTCAGATTCGGAGTTATGAAAAATACAAGGTATTCACGTACACTTTAGAACTTATTTTTTTTGGGTTGTTGAAAGCATATTTTATTACCGCATTATATCACATGCACATGTTGGATCTATAGCCGATTTTCGGATCGAGTTCTTGGCGCAATTTCATAGGGTGAAGAGTGGACACTGATTTAACTTTTCTCAGTGAACAATTCCCTTTTGCACTTAAAAAAGAAAGAGAAAAGAAAGAAAAAAGAAAAGGAGGAATTGAAGACGAAAAACTTTAATTTTTGTCAGCGTAGAGAATTATTACGAATTGTTTGCATTTCCTACTATTTGTTTCTGTTTTGTTTTCTTTATAATTATTTTTTGCTCTTTTGCTCTCTATCTCCATTACTATGTGTGGCCAAAACTATTAGTCAGCTCCACCGCAGTGTTTTTGGGCAGCAGGTAGCTCACCTTGCATGCTTTGGGCAGAATGGAAGGTATATTTTCTCAATTATATTGAGACCTTACATGTTCAAGGTCAAATGTCTTCTGGCCAAAAGAAAGGCATTTGTTTACACTCTATTTGTCCGGGTGGACTTAAGGCTTTCAGTCAATTACCCGAAGATGTGGGCGAAGGTAATAGTAATGAGAGAGCTCTTGCAGATTTTGATCGTTACTTTTCACCAAAAGTCTGCATTGGCATTTCCAGGTATACAATTCTTCAAAGGAAGCAGCAAATGAATGAGCCTGTGGATAGTTACGTTTCTGCCCTGAAGTCCCTTTCTCTTGATTGCAAATTTGGAGGGCTACAAGAGGATCCCATCAGGGGTCAAGTGGCCATGCATGTGAACAATCCCACCATTCAGGAGAGACTTTGGGAGAATGGTGATCCTCATCTTGAGTGTATTTGAGGCATGGTGAGGAAGTCTGAAATGTCATGTAGAAGCGCCAAAGAAGTAAAAAGTGAAATGAGTACAGTTAGCAGCGAAATTGTAGCTAAAATAAGTCGCAAAACAGTTAACAGGAGTGACAAATTGAAAAAGAAAAAACAAGATGGTACTGGCAAAGGCAGATTTACTGATTACAACAAGGAGAACATGAGATGTTACAGATGTGATAACAAATCACATTTTGCAAACAGCAAGTGGTGTCAGCTATTAAGCAAAAATGTGCGAATTGCAGCATTACTGGGCATTTCGCTAAAGTGTGTAAGAAAAGTCAAAACAACAAAATAAAGTGTATAGATGACAGAGAAAATAGTGACAGGGAACAGTTGCATAACGACAGTGTAGAAAGTAATTAATTTGTACTAAATAAAAAAATGCTAGCCCAGTTGTACTTAATATAGATAATACCTTAGTAAGGAATAAAACTGTTTGCAACATGGTGATAGGTGGAGTAGAAATTCAAATGTATGCGGATTCAGGTTCACCTTATTCCATTGTAAATGAATCCGTATGGAAATCCAAGTTTGTTGGAAGGATGGGAGGTGGTTTAGAAGCACCAGATATCAATCCTGAAGGTTATTCAGGTGAGGGATTAGAGATTATTGGCTTCAGGTCCCTGAATTTCCGGTTTAAGAACCGTGAGTGTACCGCAAAACTTTATGTGTCAAAGTAAGGCCCGTCTGTTTTAAGTTGGTGTGAGCAAGGGAAATTGGACATAATACTCAATCCTAACGGTCCTGATCCTGCTATGAATATTTGAGATCAGAACGGCATTGGAGAACTTATTTATTTATTTTTTTGGGAAACTTTTTATTGTAAATATAGGCTGGCACAAGTGAAGCAAACAGTACGCATAAACATTATATCCAGACATCTGTGGTTTTGTAGCAATTGGCACAGTGATATTGCATATACCGTAACAGTAGACAACTTCCCATCCATTAAGTTACCACCTCCCCGTCATTTTCATCCTCAGATTCCCCCTCCGCCCGCATCTCAGGAGGCTCGCAGATATATCCCCTGAATCTATTCCAGGCCCCCCAGACTCTGCTCCACTTCTTAGGACATCCTCGATTGATGAAAACTGCTTTTTCGGCCACCATAGCAGTATCTAGATCCCCACACCATGCAGTGAGTGTTGGCGATTCTCCCGCACCCCACTTTTGTGCGATGTTGCGCTTCGCTAACATTATCCCCAGCTTGGTCCACTCTTGTGTTGGGCGCGTAAGATCGTTTGGCTCCCACACGTTTAGCAAGCATCTCCTGGGTTCCGGCGTTAATGACACCTCTGCCGCCTGTGATATGGTCCTCTTTACTTTTACCCAGTATTCCCTGATGTTTGCACACTCCCACACCATATGAAAGAATGTGCTTTCCTCCCCACATCGTCTTAGGAAGTACGGGTGCGGTGCTGACCCGATTTTGTGAAGAGTGTGTCTCGTATAGTAGGTTCTGTGTAGGATTTTCAGCTGTACTAATTTAAGTCTAGAGGGTATTCCCACCTCCCGCGGGGAGGCCAGTGCCTCCCGCCATTCGTAATCTTCGAAGTCGCCCATGTCTCGGGACCACTTTTCCCTGAGCGCCACATGTGGGTCAGGTAAATTGTTTACTAATTTTCGGTAGGTAAAGGAAGTTGCCCGCTTCGGCACGTAGTCTGTCAGCAGCCTATCCTCCAGGGGGGTGGCCTCTGGAACCTCAGTGCCGGACGGCAAGACCACCTGCAACACATGTTTTATTTGCAGGTACCGAAAGAGTTCTGAGGGTGCTAATTCATACTGCGTTTGAAGGCGCTCAAATGGTATCACCTCCCCCTTGTGCCACATGGCCCCCACCGTGGATATACCAATTGCGTCCCATTTGTCAAAGCCTTTGTACTGACTTAGGCCGCCCAAACGTTGTGTATCCCACGGAGGGGTAAGTTGGGTTATTGTTCCCTTCCAGCCCAGTTTTGCGTGAGCTTCATGCCATAGGTCGACCGTCTGCTTGGTGGGTCCGATCACCGCTGGTGTACGCTTTCTGTTATAAAGTACGGACATCATGCCCTCAATCCCCAGTCCATGCCTATCTGCCTTGAAAGTGGGATCTGTCTGCGGGGCGTGTATCCACTGATTGATTACTTTCAGTTGGGCCGCCAAGAAATATAGTTTTATGTCGGGGAGTGCAATGTCGCCGTCGTACCACCCTTTAGTCAATTTGCGCTGCGCTATGCGTGCCGGCTTGTTCCCCTACAACAGCCCGGAGACCTGGGCCGCTATCTTTTTGAAATAGTCAGATGGCACTGGGTAGTGTGTATTTTCCAACGCGTACAGGAATCGAGGTAGTGATATCATTTTAAAAAGAGCCGCCTTCCCCAGCAGCGTCAAAGGCAGTGTCCCCCAATGAGTTGCATCCCTTTTTAAACGCTCCAGGGGAGGCAAAAGATTTCTTTTAATAAATTCACCCGGGTCAGTCGTGACATAAATACCCAGATACTTAAAGGCGTCCCCAGAGATCTGTAGAGGGCAATACCTTGGGAGTTGCGGTGGTGGGCCCCGAAGCACAAAGAGTATCGGCTTGGACCAGTTTATAGTGTACCCAGACGCTCGACCGAACTGGCCACATATATTCAGGAGCACTAGAATGGATCGTCTGGGGGAGGTCAGGTATAATAGAACATCGTCCGCATATAACGAAATGCGGTCTTCCCAGCCGTCCGTCCATCTAAGGCCCCGGATCATTGGTTCCCACCTGATCCATGCCGCTAACGGCTCCAAGACTAGGGCAAATAACAGCGGCGACAGGGGGAAGCCCTGGCGCGTGCCCCGGGACAGCGGGAAGTCATGGGATATGTGACCATTAGCCGTCACAGGCGCCAGTGGTTTTGCATACAAGAGACGCACCCATGCGCAGAACTTTGGGCCGAAACCAAGTGCGTCAGCACAGCGAACAGGAAGGGCCACTTCACCATATCAAACGCCATTACGGCGTCCAGTGATAGAAGAACGGCTGGCTCTTGAAGATATGGTATGCGGGCCATTATTCCGTGCAGGCACCTCAGGTTCAATGCCGCGTTTCTATTGGCCCTGAATCCGGACTGGTCCAGGTGAATTAGGGTTGTGAAGTGTGGAGTCAGCCTGATCGCGAGAAGCTTTGCTAGAATTTTGGCCTGAGCATTGATTAAGGAAATGGGGCGATAGGAGGTGCAGTCTTCCGGGGGCTTCCCCGGCTTTGGGATCGCCACCACCGTGGCCAAACGCTGATCCGGCGGGAGCTCGCCTATTTGTAAGCTGTCACAGTACATATTGAGCAGGTGTGGTGCCACCGTCCCTGCCAGCCTTTTATAAAGTGCTACGGGTATACCATTAGGTCCTAATGCTTTCCCAGATTGCAAGGAACCAATTGCCACCTGCAGCTCATCAGTTGTAAGGTCCGCTTCCAGTGTAAGGGCCACCTCCGGTGTAAGTTTGGGCATTGCTATATCTTTTATATAAGTCAGTGCCTCTTCCACGGACATCTCAGATAGCGATGCGTAAACCTGTTGAAAGTGTTGCGCTAACATTTGCACCATAGCGCGTGGATCGGTCACAGTTAGATTACCCCCTGTGCAAAGCTGTGCTATCCACTTTCTGTCTCGCTCCCTTTTATCGAGCCATGCCAGAAGCTTCCCGGCTTTATCGCCGGTCTCATATATCTTATGTCTCGTAGCCATGAGTCGGAGATGAGTCATCTCCTTGAGATATTCCCTATGCCGTTTTTGTTGAAGGTGTAAGCGCTGGGCTGCGGCCGGAGTTGGGTTGTGCGAGTGTTGGGTGTCAGCCTTCTGCAATTCTAATTCTATAGTAGTGAGCTCTTGCTGCCGTTCACGCCTGGAGAACTTATTTAAAAAAAAATGTTCCAGTGTTTTCAAGAGTGAGATTGGCAAGTTAGTTGGTTTCAAGCATGAGATTCAATTAAAGGAGAATGCTTGTCCTAAGATACACAAAGCTAGGAACATTCCCATGGTGGTTCGTGGTGAAGTGCAAAGGGAACTTAACGATTTGGTCAGTGAAGACATTATCGAGAAAATTGAATCATCTGAATGGGTTTCTCCTATTCTCTTAGCCAGGCGGTCCAATGCCAAAATTAGACTATGCATTGATGTGCGCCATTTAAAAAACAACACTTTAAAAGACCAGTTTCCTCTTTCATGCATTGCAGAGCTGTTGGCTACTGTAGGTAAAGCTAAATTTTTCTCCATCAAACTGAATTACATGAGAAATACAAAAATCTCACTGCCTTTATCACACCTTTTGACTGTTACCGTTATGATAGGATGCCATTCGGTTTGGCGTCCGCAACAGCTGTCTTCCAGCGTATTATGCACAACCCGTTTGGAGATTATAAAAATGCTGTATGCTTTCAGGATGATATACTGTTTTTTGGGGCTGAAAAACATGAGCATGATGACATACTAGAAAAAGTACTTAGGGTGTTGAGTAAAAATGGTTTGACTGTAAAAGATTCAAAAAGCAGATTTGGCGTCAGATCTGTCACCTATCTGGGACATGAGTAATGTGAAGATGTCATAAAACCGAGAAAGGATTTGGTTGAGGCAATACGTTATGCCCCTCATTCCAAATCCAAAGATGATGAAAGGTCTTTTCGAGGCCTAACTGAATCCTATTCCGAGGATGTGCAGAATTTATTATGCAGAACATTTAATATTAGACAATTGGTAAAGAACAAAAACAAATTTGTTTGATGTGAAAAAAGCAATTTGTGAAGCGACAGCACTCTGTGGTTTTGATCCTCTGCTCACATGCATCATTACCACTTATGCGGGTTCTAAAGGTTTGGGTGCGGTATTGGCGCAAAGGTCTGAATGTGGGAAAGAGTACATTCTAGCACATGCGTCCTGGGCACTTACACCGACGGAGGAAAAATCCGCTGCTATTGAAAGGGAAACCCTTGCATGTGTGTGGGCGCTAGAACATTTAAGAGTCTTCATTTGGGGCAAGGAATGACCATAAACCCTTAGTACGCTTGCTGACCACAGAGGGTATGGTCAAGGCGTCTGCACGCATTGCTAGAATGCCCATGAGATTACAGGATTTTATTTACAACATGGTGGATGTGCCAGGAGAAGACAATGCCACAGCTGAATTTTTGTCCAGGATGCCCTTACCTATCAAAGAAGACATTTGTAACGAATGGGATGAGTTTCAAATAGCGTTAGTGCATCATGAAGGTACTATGCCTATTGACAAAAAGGTTTGGAGTGAGGAATTCGCTAAGGACAAAGTACTATAGGATGTAGAAAGATTTATCATGTCTGGGGGGCCCAAGAAGAATTTAATTGGACCGGAACTCCGGTGTTTCTGGGAAGTACATGATGAGTTGTCTTGTACTGAGGGTGTTATCCGAAGAGGCGACAGAGTTATACCTCCCAATGGTTTAAGATGAAGTGTGGTCCAACATGGTCATGAAGGACACAGTGGTATTATCAGAACTAAGCAATCTGTAAAACGAGGGTTCTGGTGGCCTGGTGGGTGTTGACATTTTTGTGGAACGCCTTGTCAGGAATTGTGTCGTTTGTGCAAACTCTGATAAATCTCTTAAAACCTTAAAGCCTAAAATGGGAGATCATGTCATTCTAGAGAATCCTTGGGACACCATTGCCATGGATATCATGGGCCCTGGTGGTCACAATTCTACGTTCATCGTTGCGGCGAATTATGTTATTTCGCGGTGGCCTGTTATAAAAGTAGTAGAGAAGGTGGATACTGATGCAGTGATAATGTTTCTTGATTACACTTTCACGGAAGAAGGTTTACCTTGGGGCTCATTACAGAGAATGGGGTGCAGTTCCTTTCTGGGAAAGCTAAGAGTTATTTCAAAAGAGTGGGTATTACACATGGCACCACTTCTCCATATCATCCCAGTGGTAATGGTGCTATCGAGAGATTTAATAGGGTGCTCAAAAGTGCAATACAGACTGCTGCTATTGACAGCGCCAGATGGGAGGACACAAATACTCAAAACGGTCTGGATGTACAGGATGACAGTAAATGACATAAAAGGGTGTTCTCCTTTTGCAATAATGAGAGGCAGGTTACCCAGGACTAAATGTAATCCTGCTTGACTAATCCTGTCCACTTCTACCATAGATTTAGAAGTGGTTAAGGATAGAATTGCTTGAACACAGATCATCAACACACAGCATTTTTATAAAAAAGGGGGTCGAAAAGTGATCCTGTGATCAGTATTGGAATGTTTGCAAAGGTGAAAAAAGCATGGAGGGTCAGAAAGGGGAAAGCCAAGATATGGGTCCTTTTGAAGTCAAAGAAGTAAGAAAAAATGCAGGAAGACTTGCAGATGGCAGGGTGTGGAACCTTAGCAGAATAGCAGTTTACGATGCGGAGCGCCGTGGTGGTTGTGACTGTGATGAATGCGGAGGAGTGAATTGTAACAATGTATGTTCAAATAATTTCCTAGAGGAAGAAGTAACAGACAGAGGGGCATATTAGCAAGGGTCTTATCGCCGCTTTAGTGGCCCTTTTTGCCAATAAAGCAGCGATATTTTTATCGCCCTATTAGCAAGCCAGCGCTAACATGTGTTAGCGCCAGATTTCCGGCGTTATCTGACGGTTTTTCTATCGCCTTGCATGCCAGCGATAATTATCGCTAATGACATGCAAGGTAGGCGTTCCTTACAATCACCACACGGAAAAGGTTGCTAAAACATCTTCGCTCCATTAGCAAAGATGTCCCGCCATAACAAAAGTCGTGCTAAACCCCGATCATCGCAGGAATTGAACGCCTGATAAAAAACCTGACTAATGCATACTTTTCATGGGAGGTGGATTATAGGGTTAAGGCCACATGCTCGTATTAGCAAGCTTGTCACCGTTTCGCATTGATTTTCGCTGTTTTTTCAGCAATGTCGACCCATTTCCCCGCAATCGCTGGATTTTATATCGCCAATGCGCTAAGCGTTGTTAATACAGCGCTATCATTGCGATCTAATCCAGCGATAGCCGGCGATACTAAAAAACACGCTAAGCGCGTTCAGCGATAATTATCGCTGCGTCTTGATAATATGCCCCAGAGACTTGATTCCTGGAGTTCGCAATGAACCTATTGAAGGTCAGTCTATGAGTCGGCGAATAAGCGTCCTCATAAAAAGCCCAGATGCCTGTCTGATTTTGTTGCTTTTGTCAAAGACAAGTTTGTAGAGGGATTTTATTTTCTTGCGTTTTTTTATTTATCGTTTTCTTTATTAAAGGGGGCAGATGTGTTATGTATTTCTAATTAAATGTTGTTTAAATGCATTGCCTTGTTATTCGTTTATATGTAAATGCATTGCTTCACGGCTCGATCATGGTCTCCCTTCTAGAACATCTGGTCGGTGTCTTGCTTGAGATGGAGCAGCTGTGGGGAGGTGTCCGGGGCAAGCAGACGTGTAACCGGGGGTGCTCTTCTGCGGGAATAAAGTACCCTGTTTAACTTCACCGCGACTCCTCCTACACCTGCTAAACATATGTGAGGTCTTAAGATCTGATGCCACTTTCCTATAAGGTCATGGGTTGTAATGCCACTTCCTGTGACACCACATGCATGTCACACGCCGTGATGTCACTTCCTGTGATATCATGCAGTAATTTCACTGTCGGTCCTGTCACACGCTGTGATGTCACAACCATTCTGCCTAACTAGGAGAGTCCACCCACTTCTTTTTTTAGGACTTGAGCCCTGACTGAAATGTTTATCATGCTCACACTCAAGTTTTCATTCATGAGCTTGTTCATCTATTTATTCACCCATGTATTCACTCATTCATCCATCACTTCAATCATTCATTCATCCCCACACACCCATCTATCCACCCATTCACTGTTTTACTCATTCTTACATTCACCAACTCACCAAGCCGCACAGACAAAAATATTGCTATTATCAACAGGTTTTTTATGTTTAAACAAACGCGTACATTTGGCTTTGACAGTGCTTGTTTATCGGTCCCACTAGTGTCCTCAGCTTTGTATTTCTTAGGTCTGTAAACGTTACATGGCAGGAACACGTACTATGATGTTTCAAGCCTTCAGATTACATCTGTCTTCTGCTGTGCACACGTCGACACGTCATATACGCATGTATGTTTGCACACAGGTGTGAGTACACACGTACACCGATACTTACTGGCGACTGCTTTCTTTGAGTCATATTTCCTTCCCTCTGCTGTCTGCACTGTTGTCTCCTCTGCTGTTTCCGCTCCTGTCTCCGCTCCTGTCTCCTCTCCTGTCTCCGCTCCTGTATCCTCTGATGCGGTTTCGTCCTCCGTAGCTTCGGAGTCTGTGGGGTGCTCGGTGCTGACTTGGGTCTGCGGGGGCTTCTGAGGGTGGGGGGCCGGCTCCGGCTGATGGGGTTCCGGCTGCTGGGGTCCCTGTGTTTTAGAGAGTGAGGCCTCCCTGGCCTCTTGGGCGTCCATACTTCCTGCCTGGATCTCGCCCAGGTATAGCGCCCACCACCTCTGCCTCAAAGCGCGCGGTGAGTCTCATCGGCATCCCTGGGTAGGCGCCTCATGCAAAGAGCCTCGGAGTGAGAGAGATCTGCTGCGAGCAGGCGTGACCCTGAGCCAATGTTTACTGTTACCTGGAGACCGGATCTGCCCAGGTGAGCAGCAGCCGGAAGCGCTGAGGTCAGAGGGTTCTGTGTATTGTGACTGACTTCAGAGCCCAGAGGGACAATGGAGGAGCTTTGAGCCAAGGAGGGCAGGAATCACTGTCCCTGCTAGCCTCAGGGTAGGAGTCACTGTCCCTGCTAGCCTCAGGGTAGGAGTCACTGTCCCTGCTAGCCTCAGGGTAGGAGTCACTGTCCCTGCTAGCCTCAGGGTAGGAGTCACTGTCCCTGCTAGCCTCAGGGTAGGAGTCACTGTCCCTGCTAGCCTCAGGGTAGGAGTCACTGTCCCTGCTAGCCTCAGGGTAGGAGTCACTGTCCCTGCTAGCCTCAGGGTAGGAGTCACTGTCCCTGCTAGCCTCAGGGTAGGAGTCACTGTCCCTGCTAGCCTCAGGGTAGGAGTCACTGTCCCTGCTAGCCTCAGGGCAGGAATCACTGTCCCTGCTAGCCTCAGGGCAGGAGTCACTGTCCCTGCTAGCCTCAGGGTAGGAGTCACTGTCCCTGCTAGCCTCAGGGTAGGAGTCACTGTCCCTGCTAGCCTCAGGGTAGGAGTCACTGTCCCTGCTAGCCTCAGGGTAGGAGTCACTGTCCCTGCTAGCCTCAGGGTAGGAGTCACTGTCCCTGCTAGCCTCAGGGTAGGAGTCACTGTCCCTGCTAGCCTCAGGGCAGGAATCACTGTCCCTGCTAGCCTCAGGGTAGGAGTCACTGTCCCTGCTAGCCTCAGGGTAGGAGTCACTGTCCCTGCTAGCCTCAGGGTAGGAGTCACTGTCCGTGCTAGCCTCAGGGTAGGAGTCACTGTCCCTGCTAGCCTCAGTGTAGGAGTCACTGTCCCTGCTAGCCTCAGGGTAGAAGTCACTGTCCTTGCTATCCTCAGGGCAGGAGTCACTGTCCTTGCTAGCCCCAAACTAGGAGTCACTATCCCTTCTAGCCTCAGGGCAGGAATCACAGTCCCTGCTAGCCTCTGGGCAGGAGTCATAGTCTCTGCTAGCCTCATGGCAGGAGTTAGTGTCCCTGATAGCCTCAGGGTAGGAGTCACTGTCCTTCCTAGCATCAGGGCAGGAGTCTCTGTCCTTGCTAGCCTCAGGGTAGGAGTCACTGTCCCTGCTAGCCTCAGGGTAGGAGTCACTGTCCCTGCTAGCCTCAGGGTAGGAGTCACTGTCCCTGCTAGCCTCAGGGTAGGAGTCACTGTCCCTGCTAGCCTCAGGGCAGGAATCACTGTCCCTGCTAGCCTCAGGGTAGGAGTCACTGTCCCTGCTAGCCTCAGGGTAGGAGTCACTGTCCCTGCTAGCCTCAGGGTAGGAGTCACTGTCCCTGCTAGCCTCAGGGTAGGAGTCACTGTCCGTGCTAGCCTCAGGGTAGGAGTCACTGTCCCTGCTAGCCTCAGTGTAGGAGTCACTGTCCCTGCTAGCCTCAGGGTAGAAGTCACTGTCCTTGCTATCCTCAGGGCAGGAGTCACTGTCCTTGCTAGCCCCAAACTAGGAGTCACTATCCCTTCTAGCCTCAGGGCAGGAATCACAGTCCCTGCTAGCCTCTGGGCAGGAGTCATAGTCTCTGCTAGCCTCATGGCAGGAGTTAGTGTCCCTGATAGCCTCAGGGTAGGAGTCACTGTCCTTCCTAGCATCAGGGCAGGAGTCTCTGTCCTTGCTAGCCTCAGGGTAGGAGTCACTGTCCCTGCTAGCCTCAGGGTAGGAGTCGCTGTCCTTGCTAGCCTCAGGGTAGGAGTCACTGTCCTTCCTAGCATTAGGGCAGGAGTCTCTGTCCTTGCTAGCCTCAGGGTAGGAGTCACAGTCCTTCCTAGCATTAGGGCAGGAGTCTCTGTCCTTGCTAGCCTCAGGGTAGGAGTCACATTCCCTGCTATCCTTGGGGAAGGAGTCACTGTCCCTGCTAGCCTCAGGGTAGAAGTCACTGTCCTTGCTATCCTCAGGGCAGGAGTCACTGTCCTTGCTAGCCCCAAACTAGGAGTCACTATCCCTTCTAGCCTCAGGGCAGGAATCACAGTCCCTGCTAGCCTCTGGGCAGGAGTCATAGTCTCTACTAGCCTCATGGCAGGAGTTAGTGTCCCTGATAGCCTCAGGGTAGGAGTCACTGTCCTTCCTAGCATCAGGGCAGGAGTCTCTGTCCTTGCTAGCCTCAGGGTAGGAGTCACTGTCCCTGCTAGCCTCAGGGTAGGAGTCGCTGTCCTTGCTAGCCTCAGGGTAGGAGTCACTGTCCTTCCTAGCATTAGGGCAGGAGTCTCTGTCCTTGCTAGCCTCAGGGTAGGAGTCACAGTCCTTCCTAGCATTAGGGCAGGAGTCTCTGTCCTTGCTAGCCTCAGGGTAGGAGTCACTGTCGTTCCTAGCATCAGGGCAGGAGTCTCTGTCCTTGCTAGCCTCAGGGTAGGAGTCACTGTCCTTCCTAGCATCAGAGCATGAGTCACAGTCACTGCTAGCCTCAGGGTAGGAGTCACTGTCCCTGCTAGCCTCAGGGTAGGAGTCACTGTCCCTGCTAGCCTCAGGGTAGGAGTCACTGTCCCTGCTAGCCTCAGGGTAGGAGTCACTGTCCCTGCTAACCTCAGGGTAGGAGTCACTGTCCCTGCTAGCCTCAGGGTAGGAGTCACTGTCCTTCCTAGCATCAGGGCAGGAGTCTCTGTCCTTGCTAGCCTCAGGGTAGGAGTCACTGTCCCTGCTAGCCTCAGGGTAGGAGTCCCTGTCCTTGCTAGCCTCAGGGTAGGAGTCACTGTCCTTCCTAGCATTAGGGCAGGGGTCTCTGTCCTTGCTAGCCTCAGGGTAGGAGTCACAGTCCTTCCTAGCATTAGGGCAGGAGTCTCTGTCCTTGCTAGCCTCAGGGTAGGAGTCACAGTCCTTCCTAGCATTAGGGCAGGAGTCTCTGTCCTTGCTAGCCTCAGGGTAGGACTCACAGTCCTTCCTAGCATTAGGGCAGGAGTCTCTGTCCTTGCTAGCCTCAGGGTAGGACTCACAGTCCTTCCTAGCATTAGGGCAGGAGTCTCTGTCCTTGCTAGCCTCAGGGTAGGAGTCACAGTCCTTCCTAGCATTAGGGCAGGAGTCTCTGTCCTTGCTAGCCTCAGGGTAGGAGTCACAGTCCTTCCTAGCATTAGGGCAGGAGTCTCTGTCCTTGCTAGCCTCAGGGTAGGAGTCACAGTCCTTCCTAGCATTAGGGCAGGAGTCTCTGTCCTTGCTAGCCGCAGGTTAGGAGTCACAGTCCTTCCTAGCATTAGGGCAGGAGCCACTGTCCTTGCTAGCCTCAGGGTAGGAGTCACTGTCCTTGATAGCCTCAGGGTAGGAGTCACAGTCCTTCCTAGCATTAGGGCAGGAGTCTCTGTCCTTGCTAGCCTCAGGGTAGGAGTCACAGTCCTTCCTAGCATTAGGGCAGGAGTCTCTGTCCTTGCTAGCCTCAGGGTAAGAGTCACAGTCCTTCCTAGCATTAGGGCAGGAGTCTCTGTCCTTGCTAGCCTCAGGGTAGGAGTCACAGTCCTTCCTAGCATTAGGGCAGGAGCCACTGTCCTTGCTAGCCTCAGGGTAGGAGTCACAGTCCTTCCTAGCATTAGGGCAGGAGTCTCTGTCCTTGCTAGCCTCAGGGTAGGAGTCACAGTCCTTCCTAGCATTAGGGCAGGAGTCTCTGTCCTTGCTAGCCTCAGGGTAAGAGTCACAGTCCTTCCTAGCATTAGGGCAGGAGTCTCTGTCCTTGCTAGCCTCAGGGTAGGAGTCACTGTCCTTGATAGCCTCAGGGCAGGAGTCACAGTCCCTGCTTGCCTCAAGGTAGCAGTCACTGTCCCTGTTAGCCTCAGGGTAGGAGTCAATGTCCCTTTTACCTGGAGACTGGGTCTGCCCAGGTGAGCAGCAACTGAAAGGTCTTAGTTCAGAGGGTTCGGTGTATTGTGACTCACTTCAGACCCAGTGGAGGAGCAGTTAGCCAAGGAGGGCAGGAGTCACTGTCCTTGCTAGCCTCAGGGTAGGAGTCACTGTCCTTCGTAGCCTTAGGGTAGGAGTCACGGACCCTGCTAGCCTCAGGGCAGGAGTCTCTGTCCTTGCTAGCCTCAGGGTAGGAGTGACTGTCCTTGCTAGCCTCAGGGTAGGAGTCACTGTCCCTTCTAGACTCAGGGTAGGAGTCACAGTCCCTGCTAGCCTCAGGGTAGGAGTCACTGTCCCTGCTAGCCTCAGGGTAGGAGTCACTGTCCCTGCTAGCCTCAGGGTAGGAGTCACTGTCCTTGCTAACCTCAGGGCAGGAGTCACAGTCCCTGCTTGCCTCAAGGTAGCAGTCACTGTCCCTGTTAGCCTCAGGGTAGGAGTCACTGTCCCTGCAGGTGCTTACTTTTACCCGGAGACTGGGTCTGCCGAGGTGAGCAGCAACCGGAAGTTCTTAGTTCGGAGGGTTTGGTGTATTGTGACTCACTTCAGACCCAAGAGGGACAGTTGAGGAGCTTTGAGCCAAGGAGGGCAGGAGTCCCTGTCCTTCCTAGCCTCAGGGTAGGAGTCACTGTCCTTGCTAGCCTCAGGGTAGGAGTCACTGTCCTTCCTAGCATTAGGGCAGGGGTCTCTGTCCTTGCTAGCCTCAGGGTAGGAGTCACAGTCCTTCCTAGCATTAGGGCAGGAGTCTCTGTCCTTGCTAGCCTCAGGGTAGGAGTCACAGTCCTTCCTATCATTAGGGCAGGAGTCTCTGTCCTTGCTAGCCTCAGGGTAGGACTCACAGTCCTTCCTAGCATTAGGGCAGGAGTCTCTGTCCTTGCTAGCCTCAGGGTAGGAGTCACATTCCTTCCTAGCATTAGGGCAGGAGTCTCTGTCCTTGCTAGCCTCAGGGTAGGAGTCACAGTCCTTCCTAGCATTAGGGCAGGAGCCACTGTCCTTGCTAGCCTCAGGGTAGGAGCCACTGTCCTTGATAGCCTCAGGGCAGGAGTCACAGTCCCTGCTTGCCTCAAGGTACCAGTCACTGTCCCTGTTAGCCTCAGGGCAGGAGTCAATGTCCCTTTTACCTGGAGACTGGGTCTGCCCAGGTGAGCAGCAACCGAAAGGTCTTAGTTCAGAGGGTTCGGTGTATTGTGACTCACTTCAGACCCAGTGGAGGAGCAGTTAGCCAAGGAGGGCAGGAGTCACTGTCCTTGCTAGCCTCAGGGTAGGAGTCACTGTCCTTCGTAGCCTTAGGGTAGGAGTCACGGACCCTGCTAGCCTCAGGGCAGGAGTCTCTGTCCTTGCTAGCCTCAGGGTAGGAGTGACTGTCCTTGCTAGCCTCAGGGTAGGAGTCACTGTCCCTTCTAGACTCAGGGTAGGAGTCACAGTCCCTGCTAGCCTCAGGGTAGGAGTCACTGTCCTTGCTAACCTCAGGGCAGGAGTCACAGTCCCTGCTTGCCTCAAGGTAGCAGTCACTGTCCCTGTTAGCCTCAGGGTAGGAGTCACTGTCCCTGCAGGTGCTTACTTTTACCCGGAGACTGGGTCTGCCGAGGTGAGCAGCAACCGGAAGTTCTTAGTTCGGAGGGTTTGGTGTATTGTGACTCACTTCAGACCCAAGAGGGACAGTTGAGGAGCTTTGAGCCAAGGAGGGCAGGAGTCCCTGTCCTTCCTAGCCTCAGGGTAGGAGTCACTGTCCTTCCTAGCCTCAGGGTAGGAGTCACGGTCCCTATTAGCCTCAGGGCAGGAGTCTCTGTCCTTGCTAGCCTCAGGGTAGGAGTCACGGTCCCTCCCAGACTCAGGGCAGGAGTCACTGTCCCTGCTAGCCTCAAGGCTGGAGTCATTCTCCTTGCTGTCCCCAGTGTAGGAGTTACTGTCCTTCCTAGCCTCAGTTACAGTCGTTACTAGCCTCAGGGCAAAATTCACTATCACTGCTAGCCTCAGGGTGGGAGTCACGGTCCCTGCTAGCCCCAGGGTAGAGTCACTGTCCTTGCCAGTGTTTACTGTCCCAGGAGACCAGGTCTGCCCAAGTGAGCAGCAGCCCGAAGTGCTGCCGTCAGAGGGTTCTGTGTATTGTGACACACTTCAGAGCCAAGAGGGACAGTGGAGGGGCAGTGAACCAAGGAGGGCAGGAGTCACTGTCCTTTCTAGCCTTAGGGTAGGAGTCACGGTCCTTCCTAGCCTCAGGGAAGGAGTCTGTTGGAATAGAAAATGTTTTGGTTGAACCCCCATGCATTGTACGAGTAAAGTTGGCATTTGTTGCACCATTTTGTATTCAGCCACCATTTTGTACCATCATTCGAAACTAAACTTCTTTCTCATTCTGTTTGCCTCAGCAGAAAGCAGCCTTGATATTTTTTGTCTATTTCTCCAAGGTTGAGCTTCGCTGTGCTAACGAATAGACTGTTTTGTCATTACATAACTTTCCCGTTAGATAGGCCTGCTCCCACCCTTAGAGTAGGGGGCACGAGCAGAGTAACCGTGAAACTGAGAAAGCATGTACCCGGTCTCAGGATTGCAGCTCATCCCTCTATGTCTCCTTTGTTCACCAGCTATTAATTGGAAGATTCCAGTCTGGGCGTGTCCATAGGGAAGTATATATCATGTATTACTATGTTGTCGGGGGTCAGTCCCTCTACAGCAATCCAAGGAGGCTGGTCAGACTGGACTCCGCTCGAGTGTATGACTAATAAATTACTTTGGTTTGTATTCTCTACTGTCTGACCAACTCTTCATTTGTTTGGAAGGCTGAGAGGTGGTCACGAGTGACCCGGGTGACCCTAATCGGGTCACTTCCTTCAGTTGGCGCCCGAACTGGGACCCCATTGGGTGTGGCCCTTCCTCGCCCCCAGACAGGTGAGGAGGGCGGGGCCGCATCGGGTCAGACGGGCGGACTGGGGGTTTTCCCTGCACGAGAGAGTCTGGTACTCGTACCTGCCCCATCTGTCCGGCCGGGCGGTGCCTCGCCCAGTGGTCAACCCGGCTGGGGTCCTGGACAGCGAAACCCTTGTATCTGACCATTTGGGCCGAAGAGTCGGCAGTGGAGAATAAATTCCTATGGCCTGTGTGCACCAGGTGGGTTTGCTTTGGTTCTTTTTGGCCATGGCGCCATTTTGGTTTGTGTTTGGTACGCTCTGAGGATAGGTTTTGGACAAGCGCTTGAATTTGTTTGAGTTCCTTTTGAATACGGTACCACTTTGGTTTGTATTTGATGTGTTCTGAGGACCAATTTGGGTAAGATATTTGCAAATAAATAGTGAACCTGTTTCCTTTTGAAAGATGCCGTGTTTTAGCAAAGTGTTTTGTTTGGGCTGTCGTTGCTATTCTACTGATGCTCGATTGGAAGAAAGTCAGCCAGCGCCACCAGAAAGCACCTCAAATTTTGACATGTATGTGAAACATGGCCTTGGCCCTATTATGCTTAGTACCTTATAGCACAAATATAGGATGGACAATGTCGAGTTGCAGTGGCCGTTGACAGGCACTTTTGATGAACAGAAAATGAATTTTCTACAGGATAAATTGTTTGCGAAAAGAAGTAGGCAGTCGATGTTTGATTCCCTTAGAACATGGCAAAAGGAAGCTGAACAAAGATGAATGAAAAGCGGAGAAAGAGGCCTGGAAGGGAAAAATGCAGACAGTGACTCAAAAAGCTGTAGCGCATGATTGAGAGAAAGTAGAGAAAGGAATAGAGTGTGCTGATAGGAAATTTTGGTTGCAAAGTGAAAAGTCTTATGTTGCCTGAGAAGAAAATGATACATTTGTGGAGGAATTGTTAGATACTCGACCTCCACCGCCATACGCCCGCAGAAAATATATCCTCCCGTTCCACAGCCTCAGTCATCCGCTCCTCCTGTCTCTGCTGTTTCTGTTTCTCCTGTTATTGATTCAGTTGCTTCGGCTACAGCGCCTCCCACTCTTTCTTTGGCCTCACCTATTGCGCCTGCAATGACTGCAAGCCCCTCTGCTACACCTATTGCTTCAGCATCTTTCTCTCCAGACCTCACACCTACGACGCAGCCACAGGTGACTGATGCCTGTTCCTTCTGTTACTACTCCTTCCCTGTTCCTCCATTCTCTGACAGTTCTGAGTAGCGAAACGCCCGTGCGCGGACTAGGGGACGGGGACTGGGGGACTGCTAGGAAGCGACTGGGACAGATATTGATACGGTCTGATGTGGGAGATGAAGAGAAAAAGGTGGTAGCCAATCAAGCTGCTCAATGGGCTCGTCACCCCATTTATAGTGTGGAAGATGTGTGGAGTGTGATGAAAGATTATGAGCCCTTTGTGCAGCAACATGCTCTTAAGCACATGTCGGCTACTTTGATTGGACTGTGGGAACAGTGTTTCAATAATGTAGTACCCCAAATTATTTATGATATTAGGGACAATGTATATGGTGCTGGTATGGCACCTGGTGAAGTTTTTGGCAATGTTGCAACACTAGTCGCTTATCGATGTAGGCTGTTTGAGAAGAGCCCGAAGACATTATCCCACTTTCCGATGAGGGAAGTCCATCCCATATATCATACTGAATTACCAGAGCTACGAGATCAGCAGAATACTGTTGTTAGACCAAGGGTAGAGGCCCGTTTCCAAGAACAGTGGGTTTACACTTCGTAAAAAAGGAGTGAGGTTTTGTCCCTCAAGACTCAGCTATCTGATCCCAGAAAAAATCCTACTTCATATTATAAGGAATTGACTGAAGCCGCTTCATCAACAGTGATGACGTTTGCGGATATTGAAAGGTTCTTTGGTTTATTGGTACCCATTGATATTTGGAGGCAGGTACACTCACAGGACCATGTTGTGGAATTGGATGGTACCTGGGATCAGATTAAGGCGTGGAACCAAGAGAGAAAGCCTGGCAAGAAGCCTAAGGCCGAGATACTAGCTTTGCCTGGCCGAATTGTTACCTATATGCACTCCCTTATACCACCGAGAAGGGTAGATTGGGACAAGTTAATGGCATGTTGTCAGAAGAAAGATGAAAGTGTGTCTAATTTTTTCACTCGATTTGATGGTGTGTTTTGGGATGTTAGCGGAGAGGACTTTTTGTGGGTGGAGGGAGGTGTCCTATTGTTCGTTAACAGATTTTTTACAAACCTGCTTCCTGAGATCGCAACTTGGGTTCAGGCTTCGGAGAGACTTGGACCACCTCCTTCCCTTCTGTACTATTGAGTTTGGCACAGTATTATGAACATAGGGAAAATGAGGAGAAGGAGAAGGTGGAGAAAAAGCACAAAGAATTGAAGACAAAGGTGTTATTGCCACATGCTTCTCGAAGGAATGGTAGAGGACGTGGAGGTCCAGACTGGCAACTTCCGCGCGTTAGAAGGACACTTTGCTTGTAGGACTGAATCAGTGTACGTACTGTAAAGAGGAGGGACACTGACGCAGCGAGTGTCCTGTGCTTTTGCAAAAGGTGGCAGGCCCAAGGGGATGAGGGTTTTGCGGACGGTGTGGCAGAGACGGTGGCTAGGACAGGGTTCAGGCTGTTGGGACATCGAAGGGTCGCACTGACCAGAACTACTTTGACGACCCTAGGAGCAAACAGTACTACCACGATGGCTATGACATAGATGAGGTGACAGGGATGCCTCACAGCTAGCACAGCCAGGGACAGGGTGAGGGACTAGTTCAGATACCTGTAGATCAGCATGGCCCATACGTTACTGCAGATTTGCATGGCTCAGCTAAGGAATTTTTGGTGCATACAGGTGCTATGAATAGCTCTATTTCCCATTCACTGGTCCCTGGGGCAGCTCTGTCTGGCCATAATAATGTTTCAGTAGGATTTTCTGGCGTACTGGTTGTAAGCCCCATTTCCAAACCACTCACATTGACTATAGGTCCTTTTACTGTGGATTTGCCATTTTTGTTGACCTCTAATTGTGGAGAGAATTTGATGGGCTTAGATTTATGAAAGAAGTTGTATGCGACCATTTATTGTTCTCCAGGTGTCCACATGACAATGGGTTCGAATGTGGTCAGCTCTAAGCAGTGTCTGTCCAAAGATGCACCCCTCCCTGCTGAATTCAAAGATGACACAGACGTAGGACTTTTTCAGATTCCCCCAGTTTCCATTAAATTAAAAGACAATGCCGATTTGCCTCGTATTCCTCAGTGCAAAATACCACAAGCAGGGTGGAGAGCCTAATTACAAATTATACAAGACTTGATTCAGGCAGGGGTTATCGAAGAGATGACTGTGAATGTGTGTAATAGCCCCACTCTTACGAGGGCACCTTCAGGCTCCTCTGATGATCATTCAGATGTTTATCATTTTGTGATTGACTTGTTTGAAGTTAATAAAATAGTGGTTTCTCAGTTCCCGGTGGTCCCTGACATTACTGCCCTTCTTTTTTTTTTTTTTTTTTTTTTTTTTGGAAAAAGTTTTTATTGAACAATAATTCGGTTACAAGTATGGGCCTACAACCACCCGGGCCGGCCGCTAGGTACATAAGGAAATATACACATATCAAAGCTGCAATCCGTTCCCAGGGCACTGCCCCGCAGTGGCTCAAGATAGTCCTCGAAGAACAGCAAGCGTCAGTCCAACAATAACAAAAACAAAAAGAAAAACAATAAAAACAAAAGGCGAGTTACGAGGGATACCAGTGCGGTTCAGGCTCCCCCCGGGAGACTCCAGTCAGAACATTTGAGCAATCCGCTAAAGAGAGGAGTACCGGGAGGCCGGGGACGGAGGGGGGGGGGGAAGGGGGTCAAGGGAGATGAACGTCCATATGTGGTTGTTACAAAAAGCGCCAGGAGCCGTCAAGGGTCAGGGGGACATGGCGATATCAGTGTCTACCAGGGGGGGCGTACAGATGCCTCCGCGATACGCATTCCATTGACCCCAAATTCTACCCCATGCCCCCGGCTTGCCACGGGCCACATACACTGTCTTCTCCCGAAACATACACCAGTCCATATTCTCCTTCCATACTGACACGGTGGGCGGCCGTTGAGCGCCCCAATGTTGCGCTATATCCCTCTTGGCAATCATGTTCCCTAGGGCCGCCCACCGAGTCTGAGCCGCGTTGTAGTCATTGGGCTCCCACACATTCAGGACACAGCGACGCACCTCCGGCGTCAGCACAACCCCGGTGACCTGTCCCATAACCGTGTGGACCCGGCGCCAGTAGTCCGCCACCTCGCGACACTCCCAAAGGATATGAAGAAAGGTGGCGCTGAGCCCGCAGCCTCGTTTACAGAGTCCGTCGTCGGAGAATCCCATCGCGACCAAGCGCGGACCCGTAACATACACCCGGTGGAGAATCTTGAGCTGTACCAACCGGAGACGAGCCGGAATGGCAACCTCCTTGGGGGACGACAATGCAGACTGCCAGTCTTCGTCGTCCAATTCAACCCCATCCCCAGTCCAAGCCTCCCGAAGGCGCACCAGGAGATCCGCCCGGTGATTGATCAATTTTTTATAAATTAAAGAAATAGTACTATCAGGGACATGTCCGTCAAGTACGCGGTCCTCGAGGGGCGAGGAAACAGGGATCTTGGTCCCCTCCCCGAAGACCGAGAGCAGGGCGTGTCGAACCTGGGCGTAGCGGAAGAACTCCCTGTCGGTCAGCTCGTATTCGGCCTGGAGCACCGCGAAAGTCTTGACCGCGCCCTTGTGCCACAGGTCTCCCACTTTGCTGATACCAATCGTGTCCCACTGGTCAAACCCCTTGGTGGTCCACAAGCTGCCCAGGCGGTCGGAGGCAAACAAGGGAGTAGCACATGTCATTCGCTCACTCCAGCCCGTGGCCGCAGTGGCAGCCCTCCAGGTCCGCACAGCAATCTTAGTAGGACCCGTAAGGGTCCGGTCAGCCAGGCGGGAATAAAGTGCCCTGTTGTAGTTCCCGCCGGGAAGCAGGAACTTGTCCATCTCGTACGCCGGATTCAAGCCGGGCGCATACGTGGCGTGGTTAATGGCAGATAGCTGCGAGGCCCAATAGTACCTGCGAATGTCAGGAAGCGCGATGCCCCCGTCATACCAGGGGAGAGTGAGCTTGGCAAGAGCAATACGCGCCCGGCCGTTCCACACCAGTCTCCTCTGCAGGCTCTCCACCTCCCGAAAGTAGGCCACTGGGATAACGTCAAAGGAGTTCTGGAGAGCATAGAGGAACCTGGGAAGGGACATCATTTTAAACAGCGCGGCCCGACCCAGCGGGGACAGGGGCAGCCTGCACCACCGGGCCGTGTCCTCCCGCAGCCGCCGAAGTGGACGCAGAAGATTCTGCTCGTAGCGAGCCACCGGGTCCAGCGAAACGTATATCCCCAGGTACTTAAAGCCGCTCAGGGATATTTGAATCGGGAGCCGAGGCGGCAGGAGAGGAGGACCACCAGCGATGGGATAAACGCAGGATTTAGACCAATTGATCATGAGACCCGAATTGTTCCCAAAGGAGGTCAGAACGTCAAAGAGGACGTTGAGTGACTGCCGCGGTGAGGTGAGGTATAGGAGAATGTCGTCCGCATACAGCGAGACCCGATCTTCAAAGCCCGGGCCCCACCGGATCCCTCTAAGCGAGGGCTCCCAACGGAGCCAGGCAGCGAGTGGCTCCAGGGCGAGAGCAAAAAGCAACGGGGACAACGGGCACCCCTGCCTCGTGCCCCTGCCAAGGGCAAAGGGCCGAGAGACCCGCCCATTCACCACCACTTGAGCCATGGGTCCCGTGTAAAGGAGCCTCACCCAGCCAATAAATCCCTCTCCAAAACCGAATTTATCCAAGACGGCCCAGAGGAATGGCCACTCAATAGTGTCAAATGCCATCGTGGCATCCAAAGAAACCAGCACGGCCGGTTCGGAGAGAAACTCCGCCCTGGCGAGGACCCCGTGCAGACGCCGCAAGTTAAGAGCGGTGTTGCGGTGCGGGATAAAGCCGCATTGGTCCGGATGAATAAGGTCGCACACTACACTCAACAATCGATTGGCCAGGACTTTCGCCAGGATTTTAGGCTCCGCATTGAGCAGTGAAATAGGCCGGTAAGAGGTACAGCGGTCACGAGGCTTGCCCTCCTTGGGAATAACGACTATAGTGGCCAAGCGCTGGTCGGCAGGAAGGGAACCCGCCGCAAGAGAGTCGCGGAACATGCGGCCGAGGAAGGGCGCAAGCTTATCAGGACGCAATTTGTATAGTTCAATGGGCAGACCGTTAGGACCCATAGCCTTGCCCGAGCGAAGGGAACGAATCGCGGTCGCTATTTCATCCGACGATAAGGGGGCGTCCAACCGCTCCCGGTCCTCAACGGACAGGCCGGGCAGAGCAATATCTCTCAGTAGGAGGCGAGAGTCATCCTCGTCCCTGTCAGTCACCGGGGAGTACACCGCCCGGAGGTGATCAGCGAAGCATTCCACAATCTCATCCGGCTCAGTCACACACACACCATCCGTAGCACGCAACTCGGGGACCACACGATTCACTCTCTCTTTTTTGTCCAGCCACGCAATCAACTTACCCGCCTTGTCCCCCGCGTCATACAATCGGCCCTGCCGCTCCCTATACATAGTTTTGGCCGCGTCAGTGACCAGGGACCTATATTCGAACTGTTTCAGGCTAAGGGCATGTAGTCCGTCCGGAGTAACATTCGCCTCCAGGGCCGACTCCAGCCCCGAGATGTCAGTCTCCAGCTTTACCACCGCCTCGCTCCTAACCTTCTTGGCCACCACTATCTGGGCGAGGGCGTGTCCGCGTAGCACAGTTTTAAAGGCTTCCCAAAGGGACAACGCAGACGACACCGACCCCTCGTTTTCACTGAAGTATTGGTCCATGGCCTTAACCAGGCTGTCACGAGTCACAGGGTCCCGCAGGTACCAGGGGTTAATGGGAGCTATCCGACCTGCGGACCGCGACCCGGTGTCAAAGAGAAGCCACAGCGGAGAATGGTCGGAGATACCACGCGCCAGGTGTCTGACCTCTCGAATCCGACCAGTCTGCGCCGCGGGCATAAGAAAGTAGTCTAACCTGGAGAGACTCCCATGCGCCCCCGAATGAAAGGTGAACTGACACTGGGTCGGATGCAATAGTCTCCAACTATCCACCAAGCCGAAGGTCTCCAACATCCCACCCAGCCATGACTGGGCAGCGGGGAGGGTCCTAGGTGGGTGACGATCCAGTTCACCCGAAACCACAGAATTAAAGTCCCCGCCCATGAGCAGGAGGCCGTCCGGAAGGTCAAGCAGCATTCGACCCAAGTCAGTGAAGGTGGAGTTCTGGAGGCCCGGGGGGACGTAGACTGAAACCAGGGTAAGGGGCTGCCCCTCCCACCTCCCAGTCAAACACACATAGCGCCCCCTGTCATCAGAGACTATCCTCGTGATCTCCACCGGAAGGGAGGTTCGCAGGAGAACGCCCACCCCCCTGGAGCCAGTTGTGAAACCAGAATGGGCTACGAGGCGGTATCCCCCCCTGTTCATCGCATGGCAGACATTGCCGACCAAATGCGTCTCCTGGAGAAACACCACATCAGGAGCCAAACGACGCAAATATTGCAGTACAACACCCCGCTTAATACGGTCCCCCAACCCATTGACGTTCCATGACATAATCCTCAACCCGTCTCCCCCCATCCCATCCAATAGCTCAAGAGGCCCCCGGCCCGCAGCACCGCTCCCAAATATGGATAAAAATCAATACCTCGCCCTGTAAACAAAAAACACACAACTAAACAACCCCTCTTCCCCCCCAACCCCACCCCAAGTCCAACGCCCCCCACCCTGCACCCCTGCGGGCCAAAGACCCCCCCCAACTTGCAGTGTGCCTGTCGCCCCATTAACCCCATTCTACAAAAAGACCCCGGAGGAGGAAAGGGACCCGTACCCGCCCGCACCCCTCACGGGTCCTGGTAAAGCACAGTATGCAAAAGAAGTAAGACCCAACTGTACAGTGCCAAGCCGCAAAAAGTAAGGACCAAAGGTCAGTCTAAGGGGACCCGTCACCTGCGGTGCCCCCAGAGGGCCCGGGCCGGCCACCCCCGTCCGGCAGCGAGTCCAGCCAGTTACTTGCGGCCACAGGAGAGTCAAAAAAGGCTGTCCGCTCTCCATGCTCCACTCGAAGTTTCGCCGGGTAGATCATTGAGTACTTCAGGCCTTGCTCGCGGAGACGGCCCTTCACCCCTTGGAATCCCATCCGCTGTTTCTGGACCAGTTGCGTGAAGTCCGGATAAAAGTTGATGGTCGAGTTCTCGTAGCGGACCGGGCCACGGGTCCGTGAAGCCTGCAGAATAGCATCGCGGTCCCTGTAGTGGAACAGTTTAGCCACGATAGGCCTCGGGGGGGCCCCCGGCCGCGGCCGGCCGCCTGGAACTCGATGGGCCCGCTCCACAGCGAAGAATTTGCTTAGGCCAACCGGGGACAGCTGTTGCAGGATAAGTTCCTCGACCACGAGGTCCACCGGGCGGCTGTCGGAGGACTCCGGTACCCCAATGATGCGGATATTGTTGCGTCGGGCCCGTCCCTCGAAGTCCTCAAGCCGCCGGGCCATATGGTCGTTGACCACTCTAATGTCCCCAAGCGCGGCCCGCAGATCCGACACCTCCGCACCCAGGGTGGAGGTCCGTGCATCAAGGGCCTGGACCTTCTCGTTGGTTTTAGAGAGGTCGGCCCGAATCAAGGTGACGTCGATCGCGACAGTGTCGATCTTACGGGCCAGGGCCTCATATTGCGTCGCGATAGCTTCCCTGATGCCCTCGATGGCGCCCATAATGTCCTGCAGGGAAGGTTCCGCAGCGACGGTCGTGCCTCCCCCTGCAGCATCCGGGGAGAGGCCAGCAGCGCCAGGGGACCTCCTGCCCTGGGTATAGCGGTCCATGTTGTTGCTCTGGACCGCTCCCCCGCGCAGTGAAGCCTTGGTCTTGCGCCCCTCCGGACCCCCTTTGCCCGCCATGTGAGCGCAGTCACTCAATGGGACCTCCGATCAAGGGGTGCGCGGGTGCCAGCGAAAGGACCACAAACCGTCGGTGTAGGGGCCGGAGGCGTCAGACCCGCCAGTAGCAGATGAAAGCAAACCTCGGGCAGAGGCCCAGGAGGCACCTCGCCACCTTGAGCACGCACGCCAGCTGATCTCCTGAAGGCCAAAACCGAAACCGAAAGTGCTGAATCGGTAACTGGCACCGCGCTGAGGCCGCTGTTGTTCAATTGCAGCCCGGCCCCACGGGTCACATTCACCCCGGCCACCTCCGTCGGGTGGGTCCCAAAAGTTCCGGCGACAATAACTCAGGAGTCCCAGGTCCGATTAGAGTTTTGAGAAGAGATATATGATCAGCTGGTCTTCATCTCCCAGATTCCATACACCAAATCAGGATAGTCTCAGGATATATTCCGAGGAGCAGAAAGGGTCCGGGGAGCCCTGTGCTCACGCGACCATCTTGGATGCGCGCTAAGCTCCTCCTCCCATTACTGCCCTTCTGACGATGATTCCGTCCTCTGCTGAATTATTTTCTGTCATTAATCTGAAAAATGCATTCTTTAGTATCCCGATCCATCCAGACTACAGGCATTTGTTCAGTTTTACCCTAGCTGGCAGAAGCCTTAGATTCTGTCGAGCTCCTCAGGGCTATTCTGAGAGCCCTAGTATATATATAGGCAACCCTTGAAAGCCCAATTGGACTCCCTCAGGCTTCCCTCGGGTAATGTATTGCTTCAATATGTGGATGATCTTCTCATTGCTTCTGACACTGAAAAGGGATTTAAAGACAGTACGGTTAAGTTGTTGCTGCATTTGGCTCACCACAGACATAAAGTTTCCCTTTCTAAATTTTTTCAATATTGTCGACAGGAGGTCACCTATGTAGGTCACCTACTTTTGAAGGAGGGTAGGACATTGACCCCTTAGTGCATCAGCACCATTGTTAAAATGCCTGTCCCTAAAACTCAGAGAGATGTGCAAGCTTTTATTTGCATTACTTTCAATGTCGCCAATGGATCCCTAATAATTTGTTACTAACATAGCCTTTGCTGGCACTAACAACTAAAGACGTGCATGAACCCCTGCCATGGACGCATGAATGTTAGCAGTCTTTTGAGCAATTTAAAGTTGTGCTTACTCTGCACCTATGCTTGGTACGCCTGATTATATGAAGCCGCTCGTGCTGTATGTACACGAGACGGTGGGTTTGCGCTTTCTGTCTTAACACAGGCCTTTGGAGGTAAGCAGCGGCCGTGTGCTTATTTTTCTGCTCTTCTTGACCCTGTCGCAAGTACCCTCCTGAGCTGTCTAAGAGTGGTTGCGCAAGTGGCCATCTCTATAAGGCAATTGGCCGGGCTCGTACTTGATACCGACCTCACAGTCACGGTACTTGGTATGAATTGACCCTCTTTGCACCACATGTCACGATTAAGAGATGTGCCACTCTAAACCGAGCCACGTTGCTACCCCTCCCTTCTGAGAGTGAGGAAATTGATATACATGATTGTATTTTTCGGACGGAGGAAGAGACAAAGGGACGGGTATACCTGACTGATGCTCCCTTATCTGAAGCCCAAGGGGAGCTATATGTCGATGGCTTTGGTTTTAAGCTACCAGATGGCACTACAACAGCTGCACATGCAATCACAACACTACATATGGTAGTTGAGAGGTCACGAGTTCCCTACCAGTCGGCCCAAGCTGCCGAGCTTGTTGCCCTTATCCAAGTTTGCGAGTTGAGTGAGGAACTGGCTGTCAATATTTATACTGACAGCCAGTATGCTTTTGGAGTGGCCCTTAATTCTGAGCGACTCTGGGCAGAGAGGGGGTTTCTCACTTACCATGGATGAAAATACAAAATGGTCCTCTTATACATAGGCTTTTGTTGGCCCTGACACTCTCCAAGAAATTAGTGATAACAAAATGTAGCGCCCACAAGGCAATAACTGATGATGTGGGTAAAGGGAATGCATTTGCAGACCAGACAGCTAAGGAGACAGCTGAATGATGATGAAAAGGATGTTTGTAGCAGGTCCAGCTAGGTGGGTGCCCGAGGTTACTATGTTTGAGCATACGTTGGCAAATGTCAAGTAGATTCAGAGTGAGGCAACGATCGAGGAGTAGCAGTGTGGCAGGAAAGCACAGCATGTTTGGATGAGGAAGGGTGTTGGACGGATAAGTCAGGGAAACAGAGATGGATGTTACCAGATGCATATGCACGGGTCAGCCTATATTAGGGCAAAAGGTATATGTAATTGTTAGATCCTGTATGGCACAATGACAATATTCCAAAGACGGACGCCCATTTGGTCAAATATTGTATGATGTGTATGATGCATAATCTTGGAAAAGGTACCCCTTCACCACCTGGTAATGTTGCACCTCTCAAATGGACTACATCGAGACAGATCAAGTCAATAATTTGAAATATGTGTTAGTGGTAGTTTGTGCATTCAGTAAATGGGTTGAGGCATACCCCGCCAAAAAAAACACAATCATAGCGACTTCAAAGGTGCTTCTCAAGGAGTTCTGTCCTCGTTTCAGCTTGCCCCGTTTGATTTGGAGTGACAATGGAAGCCACTTCAATGCGAAAGTTATCCAATTAGTGTGTGAGGGACTGCATATCTGACAGCAATTTCATGCCGCACATCACCCCCAGTCAGCAGGCTTGCTTGAGAAGTACAACAGTACTCTCAAACTGAAATTAGCAAAGATTCAGGAGAGCACAGGGTTTCAATGGCCAGATGCTTTACGATTAACCCTTATGTCTACAAGAGCCATGGCTCACTCTAGGACATGACTGTCACCCGACGAGGTCGTGTTTGGGTGCCCAGAAAATGTTTGGGGCATCCCGCGACCTCGTAGATTTTCAGAAATTGAATATCTTCTGTTAGTGGACTATCAGTACGAGTTAACTAAAAGTCTGCATTCTATTCACCAACAGATCCAAACCGCACTTCCACAAGTACCTGAGGAGTCAGGGCATGATATTCGGCCTTGAGAGGTCGTCCTCGTTTGCCATTTTCAAAGGAAAGGAAGATTGGAGCGTAGGTGGAAGGGGCCAGTCCAGGTGCTCCCTGCCACCTGCACTGCAGTGAAGGTAACTGGCAGAAAAAACTGGATTCATAACCAACACTCCCACAGAGTGCCTCTACCCCTGCCCTATGACCAATGGGTTGCTGAAGGAATCGGGGACTCGGAGTGGGAGCAGGTCCCACGGTGTGTCCCCTTCTCGGATGCCCAGCTCACTTGGACCCAGACGAAAGCAGAGAACGATGAGGTACTAAATGCGGCACTGCTCCCAGAGATCAAGGCTGTTGAAGAGCCCCTTTCCACTGGCCCCTCTGTCTCTGACCCCCTTTTTGCTGACCCTTCTGTGCCTGGAGTAGCTGGATACAATTTGTTGGTCTGGTTGGTACACAAAGAGTAAAATAGTTTTCGTAGTAATCGTTGTGATTTTCTTAATAACAGCACTTGGGGTATCGTGGTTCCTGGAGGAGAAATACCCAGTACATTCTCTTATTAGTACAACGCCTATTCCCCCTAAACACATGTTTGTTACTTTGGCCCCCCATAAAGGAGAACATCACAAACATATGTAGACAATGTATTTTTGCAAATGTTACATCAGGCCCATGATACGTCTAATGTCACTAATTGTTGGATCTGTGGTTTACTCCCCCCAGTTACACATAAGAGTGATATTCTATTGTCGATGCTATTATCCTATCTGGGGAGCTGCGAGGGGTGGTTGGAACTGTTTACTGTGGTGTATTATCACTTTCATTCCTCTGCTATGAATATGACATCTGCTGACTCTTGCACAGTGGTGAATATATACGCTCCCAACAAGGGTTTAATTCCACAGGGTCAGGAGGACAAGGGACACCGGGTACATTGTCCCCATCAGCTTGTATCAATATATATGAAAAGGGAAAGAATGAAACATGGCTTCAAAATGAAACGTTAGATTTCCAGGGGTTCAATGGCACTGAATATTTCCAATCCTTTCAAGTACGCAATATTACTAAGAATAAGGCGATGGTGTCAGTAGTTAACACAACAGCTGGGTTTTGTGTCCAGGGAATAGGGAAGGTAAAAGTGGGAGAGAGTAATTGCAGTTATACATATACCCTGAGTACGACTAGTAGTCCGCCTTTACTCCCACCGCATAATGTCTACTTTGTTTGTGGGTCCCAAGCTTATGTTTGGCTTCCTAGGGGATGGTCAGGTCCCGGTTACCTCTCTTTCCTTCTTCCCCAAGTGGACATAGCAGCGTCCAATTATCATAAGGACCATTGATTACAACGCAGGAGCACATACCTGTCCCGAGTCAGGAGGGTTATTAACACAGAAGATATAGATCAGACAGACACCACTCTGCAGCAGTTCACCGATGCCATGAAGGGTATTATACCCTTTTGGGGCTCTATGTCCAATAGCCTTAACATTCGTCGGCTCACAAGAGTTGTAGAAGGGGTCATTGATACCACAGCTGCAATACTGACAAATATTATAGCTGAGCTCTAGGCTATGAGGCTTGTTGCTTTACAAAACAGGATGGTGTTAGACCTTATCCTTGCTGATCGGGGAGGAGCCTGTCATGTCATTGGCAGTATTTGTTGTGTATACATCCCGGACCACGCCCCTAATGTATACTCTGCCAACCAGAAGAAGCACTGGCTCACATCTGTTATTTACCAAGAAAATGACACATGGGCTCTCGCTCGATGGTTCTGGGGTCTATTTGCGTCTTGGGGTTGGAAGATTCTTATCTTCCTAGTTGCAATTGCTGGTATACCTCTCACCTGTTGCTTGTGCATACATTGTCTTCCTGCTTGCTGTGCTTACTGTGTGAAAACACTGACACCCAAACAGAAGATTGTAGTTCATAACCGTAAGGATATCCAAGACCTAATGTCAATAGATGAAGGCATTTTTTAATATTGAAACTGCGTGTATTAACATGTAGCAGTAGTTTTCATGATTTGCAAGGAGTTATTTACTTTTAAACAGTAGCAAAATATGTTAGCGAATGCTAAAAGGAGGGTCTGTTGGAATGGAAAATGTTTTGGTCGACCCCCCATGCATTGAACGAATTAAGTTAGCATTCACTGCACCATTTTGTATTCAGCCGCCATTTTGTACCATGATCGAAACTAAACTTCTGTCTCAATCTGTTTGCCTCAGCAGAAAGTAGCCTCAATTTTTTTTTTCTATTTCTCCAAGGTTGAGCTTCGCTGTACTAATGAATAGACTGTTTTGTCATTACATACCTTTCCCGTTAGATAGGCCTGCTCCCACCCTTAGAGTAGCGGGAAGAGTAACCTTGAAACTCAGATAGCATGTACCCGGTCTCAGGATTGCCGCTCATCCCTCTATGTCTCCTTTGTTCACCAGCTACTAATTTGGAAATTCAAATCTGGGCGTGTCCTTAGGGGCACTGGAAGTGTATATCATGTATTATTATGTTGGCAGGGCTCAGTCCCTCTGCAGCAATCTAAGGAGGCTGGTCAGACTGGACTCCACTCGAGTTTATGACTAATAAATTACTTTGGTTTGTATTCTCTACTGTCTGATGGACTCTTCATTTGTTTGGATGGCTGAGAGGTGGTCGCGAGTGACCCGGGTGACCCTAATTGGGTCACTTCCTTCTAGTCACAGTCCTTGCTAGCCTCAGGGCAGGAGCCACTGTCCTTGCTAGCCTCAGGGTAGGAGTCACTGTCCTTCCTAGCCTCAGGGTAGGAGTCACATTCCCTGCTATCCTTGGGGAAGGAGTCACTGTCCCTGCTAGCCTCAGGGTAGGAGTCACTGTCCCTGCTAGCCTCAGGGCAGGAGTCACTGTCCTTGCTAGCCCCAAGCTAGGAGTCACTATCCCTTCTAGCCTCAGGGCAGGAATCACAGTCCCTGCTAGCCTCTGGGCAGGAGTCACAGTCTCTGCTAGCCTCATGGCAGGAGTTAGTGTCCCTGAAAGCCTCAGGGTAGGAGTCACTGTCCTTCCTAGCCT